>NC_141940.1:56358049-56983049 GCF_057802395.1 Ceratotherium simum simum
GCGGAGCGTGTGCACTCAACCGCTAAGCCATGGGGCTGGCCCCCAAAGATTCAATTTAATTGTTCCTTCAGATTTGAATTTGTGAAACCAGCACCCCAGGTTTTTGCTGACTATTTTTTCCTTTATTACATTGTTTGATTTTGCAATTGCTTGCTGTGTAAACATATTTTACTTATTTTTCACTTATGATTCTGAAGATAATTTTAAAGAAAAAACATTCATAACACTTGTTAAAGAATAATATGGCAGAATTTATTAAGGGAGACTATCACAATAGATGTAGGGACTAATACAATGGAGTCTTGTAGTAGAGGAAATAGATTGAGCTCAACTCCAAATAAAACAAAGAAAAGTAGGGATTGTATAGCCAAGAAGCAGAATGTGAGGGTCTGTGGATGGAAAGTCATTAAGAGAAAATATCAGGAATAAGGGTGGATTCTGGCTAAACTGACCTGACAGGATTCTTGCTGAAGGCAAACCAGGGTAGTGAGACATCACGTAGGGGATGGTGGAGGATGAGGGACCGAATCAGACATTGAGGGTGATCAGATATCAGGGATGGGGAATTCTGGCTAAACTGACAGCAGAATTCTTGCTAAAATTGGACAACGAAGAGATGAACATAGAAACCGAAAAGTCAGAGCCTGGATGAGAAGAGAGTTCAGAAGAGACTGACTCGAGTTTGGCCAAGGAGAGAATCTGTTAATATTTTAAATACAACAAAGTTTTCTTCACTGTTTAACCTGATGCCAAGTTACAGTCTCATCTGTCTATTCAAACACTGCTTGAATTAAAGAAAATAAAAGTTTGTCTTAATTACTAAAATATTCAAAAAAATTTTCTTAAAATTTCTTTTCTACACCAACACAGACCAAAACTTTCATCTTAAATCTGAAATGTATTCATGTGCAGCAAAACAGAGTCAGTATTGTATCTGAAAGCACTCTATGGAATAAACCCCTGCATGGCATCAATGCTTCCACTACTTCTGCTTCTATTAATGCATTGTATCAGTGGTTAGCTTTCACACTATCACTACTCATTTCTGTGGTTAGGAGCAATGGGTACTATTGTTATCCTCTACCCACTCTGGATCCTTCTGGCTGGGGTACAAATTAAATTGAGATGAGACAGAATAACAGGAGTAATCAAACAAAGCTTTATAACATGTATACATGGGAAAGAGCAAGGAAACTTGGTAACAACAAAACGGTGGAGGCTCTCATCTCAAATATGATCTTCAGCTAAAGACAAAGGAGGATGTTGTGGGTAGTGATTTGGGACTTCAAAGGGAAGGAAAGCAATTCACATGGAAATGGGAAAGCAAATTTTTGGTAAACAGAACTTTGATAAGAATGGGCTTAGCAAGGACCTTCCATCTATCTATGGTGATGTCCTGCCCTTGGGAGAGGACTTCTAGCTTAAATTTCTTTTAGGTAATTAGTTGGGGGGGAGGCCAGTTATGGGAAATTACCAGAAAAGCACACTAAACAAGAATAAGGTTATTATGCAGACATAAATTCTTGCCCTCCCCATTGATAAGGGTTTCTAGAGATAAGATCATCCCCCCTTCTTCCTGGTACAGACAGGGAGATACATTTACAGATGGAGATTTCCTTTACAAATGTAAATATCTCTTACAAAGGGTGAATTCTACTTTTCAGAGCTTCTCCCATGTCTGCAGTTTTTAAAAGTAATAATCCTCATTAACCCAAAATAATCTTCATGCCAGAAAGCCACATTTTGGGGTGGCCAATTCTGATGCCCCAGAGTTAAATGAATCAAAGGAGGGATGGAGAATAAAAGTTACATTGAATAATGCTGCTCTCAAAGTATATGAAAATTAATAAGTTGGATAATGGATAATTGGCTTAGCTTCCATGACCCACTATATCTATATATCATACGTACTTATCTTTTCTCTTGCCAATCAAACAATTTTGCCTTTAAGGCTAGCATCAATGAGGGTTGAGTGAATAATTATTTTTTCTGTTGCCTGTCAAGTGTGTGATCTCTTTCTGTTTTAATATTAAGAATATGTGTGCATATATATATATAATTTTGATGGATTTTAGTATGATTGGGAGTTGTTTTTTGGAAAGATTGAAAGAGATTTTGTAGATGCATTTTATTATCTTGTAGAGGATACGGGGATGGTGGAGGTTAAATCCAGAGCTTAAGTTAATGCACACATTTTGTATTTCCATTGTGTGCCCATCTTTAAAATTTTGAAATGCAGATAATGGTCCTCACCAGTGTTTCAGTGCACAATACTTCTTACATGTCCTTGTATGAATTTTTCCTGACAAATAGAGTATAAGCAGATGTCAAAGTTTATTTTAAATTTGCTACAAGGAAAGAGGTCTCAGAACAGGCATATTCAAAGATTTCCTCTAGTAAGAAAATTATATTGGAAAAAAACGGTTAAATTAGAATTTGAAAATAAAAAGAAAACCACTTCTAAAGCATTAGATTCTTTGAAAAACTGGTTAAAGTTCATTGGGCTCCACCAGAAGCTGATAGTCATGTCTGTGGGATTCCCAGAAGGGGGTCTTAAACTCATTAAAGTCTACAAAGCATTTTATCTGGAATGTTAATTTCTTCCTAAAAGAAGCTAATCACATCAGACACAAAATTCTATCCCAGCTCAAGGTTGGGGCAATTGTCTCTGTATCTCTCCTTTTGACCAAGATAATAGTTTAAGATTTGTCTTAGCAAAGAAATGATCTAGTCCATTGTACTTTGTACTAAGATCATTACTTAATAGCTTAGCGAACCATGTTTTACATTTGTTGCATATTACAGAAATTTGAGCATTGACACTTTATACAATGCATGTATATTTACAATTGCAAGTAGTATTGTGTATGTGATGATTTTATTTCTTTAATTTAGTCTCCTATATTAAGGAAGAATTTCTGAGCAAATTTCTATGGTGACCTATCGATAGCTACTACATGTTGTCTATAGATTTGTGTCTTTATATTGTAGTGTTTTGTCTTATTTGGCTTGTTTTATTTACACAGGTGTAATAACAATCACATAAATCTCCTTGTATACAGTCAACAAATCTAGAGACTTGTATAACTATTGAAAAACTATCACGGTCTAGGTCAAAGGTTAAAATTATTCAGGATCTTTCATTGAAAACATCCAGGACTACATTCTGAGATTATGCTTATGGGTCAAGATATGTTCATTTATTTATTTGTATATTCTGCCCCATCACTTCCTCTGCTTGGAGCCATGAACAAAGACTTGAGTGTCTCTTTTCTGAGTTTCAAATGAAATATCTATAAATATCTTTTGTTCTACAAATTCTTCAGTGTCTGATAATGTTGCCAGCCTTCCAGGAAGTGACATGTTTTTCTACCTGTAAGGCTGAGATTATAACTTACAGAGAAATTATTAGATTAATTTCCTGGAATTTATAGGTTTGTTTCCACATATTAAGTACAATTCTTTTTTCTTAATAGAGAGCTTTACACACTTAATTTAATAAAATTTACCATTAAGAGTATCTTTCTGACAAGTTTGTGGTAAAAAATTTGGTTTACCTTATATCCAGGTAGATAGAAAGACTGATTTTTATTGAGCCTATGAAATTAACTGCAATGATATGAAAAATAGAGGGACCAATAAAGGCAATTTACAAAATATCTAACTAGTGACCTGAGTAGTTTTATACTAAAGTGCAGTCTATCTATCTATCTATCTATCTATCTATCTATCTATCTATCTGTCTGTATTGATAGCGTATAAAATCATGGAAGATTGCCAGGAGCACTATCTACAAATATGGTTTGCTTGATTACAAGTTTTTATTATTAGAATAAATAAAACTTAACCATTTAAAAACCAAAACAAAACAAAAAACTACTCTTAATTCCAATTAGAGACATTATATTTAAATTCCCATCAAGATTTATTAGCTTGAATTTGTTCTCCATATTAATATTTCTTAGAGAATGCTTTTCCTTAAAGTAATAGAAATATTAAGTGTTCCTGAATTTTTATAGAGTCCTCCCAGGTGGAAAAGATTTTGAAGAATTTAATCCCTCCTTCCCTGAATTTGGATCATCTCACATACACAATATTTTTATTTTCATAATTTTTGAGAGGTCATCAAGAACAATATAACAATAAAGCGATTTTTTTAAAGTCTATTTTAGGTAAATAAGCCTTGTGAACATGATTTTAAACAATTTTTTTCCAATTGGCAGTTATAGCTTATTAAATTGACAGCAAGAGAATAAGAAGAGGAAAAAAAGGTGCTTCATCCTAAGCCTATTAGACAATAGAATATTTTCATAAAATGCCAAAAAATGTCCCAAATAAATAACCACAGTTTCATTCTGTCTTGTGTTATTTGATTTTTCTGTCATTCTTGAATCAGCAGTATACTTTTAGGAAACCATCTTTTTCCAGGGTGAAAGAGACGTGGATATCCCAAATCTTAATTCCTCAGGAACAAATGCCTGCTCATAGTGGAAATATCTCTCTAAGGAGTTTGTAACCATGAGTACATCCTCTGGTACAATAGCTAAGAGTTCCTAGTATAGTTCTTTACACCGAGTCCCTGAAACTGTCCTTCTTTGATCCTTCCAGAAGACCCCATCTCTAGTTTATGGTTTAAAATATAAACCTCCAGTGAAAACATGAGGGAAACCTCCTGTTGGAGGCAAGACAGAAAGTTTTGAAGTAGTTGTTGAAATTACTAAAAGTACAAAATTGGAGAAGAGTGGAATCCTCAATAAAAATATAATACGTTAACTACCTCTAATCATTTAACAAGAATTTAATGATTATTCTGAAGAGATTACATGGGATTTTCCATATTAAATATGTTTCTATCAGTTATATTTAGTAATAATTTTGATGCTCAAATTGTTTTTTCTTAAATATTTCTTGCTCTAGACCTGAATCAGTTATTCTTTCAAAGAGCCCTGGTTCCTTCTGACAGATTTCAGGACATGCTAACCTAGCAAATGGCATATTTTCTCATACTCCTTCAGCTTAAAATTTTCAATATGCCAAGGTGCCATATTTTGGAGTAGTGAGTCCTGAACCCCATCAACTCGAAGTAATTCTTTTACTGTGAGGTTTGTCATTAATTTGATATACATAGTAGGTACATTTGTTTTTGTACATTTTCTGTTTTTAGGAAATCTATCTCAATTTTAATAGGAATATGCATAATATTTATTTGTTTACAAAGTCAATACTATATAAAAACTATATATATTCATAGAAATCTCTCATCCATATTTTTTCTTAATTTGGTCCTTCCAACATTCTATAGAAAAGCATTTTTATTTTTCTTTATCTTTCCAGTGGCTATAGATTTCTTATGTTAAATTTATTTTCTGTTGGAGAAGGAGAGGATCAAGATGGCAGAGTAGGAAGATCTTGAGCTCACCTCTTCCCATGGACACACTAAAACTACCACTACCTCTACAAAAACTATCTCAAACAGTTACCTCTGTGCTGGGACTTGAAGAATGTGAGTTTCAGGGTCTCAATGTAAAGAACTATACTGGGAACTCAGCTATGGTATGGGTAGGAGGTAGAGATACTGTCTAGTCAGGACCCATTCCCCTGGTGCAATGACACACAAATGGGAGGACTATCACAACCATGGAGGTTCTCCCAGATGAGCAAGGGGTCCAAGCCCCACATTGGGTTCCCCATCCCAGAGGACCTGTACCGGGAAGATGAGCCCCCATAAACATCTGGCTTTGAAAACCAGCAAGGCTTACATTGAGGAGAGCTATAGGAAACCAAACCTCCACTCTTTGAGGACATGCACACAAACTCACCTGTTCCAAGTCCCAGAACAGAGACAGCAGTTTCAAAGTGCCTGGGTTATAAGGGAGATTAATTGACTAATTTTAGGGCATGTACTGGAAGGGCAGAGATCTGTTGGAACTTTCTCCAGGAACAGACCACTGTTGGATGCCATTTTTTTACTCACTTTCTATCTAGCTGGCCCAGCCCTGGAATGCACCATTACTGACACTGTCCATCTATCTTTCTAGCACCACTCATCCTGCCCCAGTGTTCACCTGCAGACTAACCCCATAAAACCTGCTCACATCAGCCAACACTCCTCTAAAGAAGCTCCCAACCCACCCCACCCAGCAGGTGGCCCCAGCCACCACCAGAGCCCATCTAAAGTGGCTCCCACACTGGGGCTGCCAGCCCCACACATCAGCATGTCTGCAGCAATTGTGGCACATGCACAACAGAAGGGTGAATGCAATCTACATAGGGGACACATGTGGAGCACCTGGCTCTAGTGACCAGGGAGGATTACACTATTGGGCCCCACAGGACACCTACATAAGGCCACCCCTTCAAGACAGGGAGACATAGCTGATGTATGTAATGCAGAGAAACATAGAGAGTCAGGCAAAATGAGATAGAGGAATATGTTCCAAACATAAGAAAGAACATAACAAAACTTCAGAAAAAGAACTAAAGGAAACAGAGATATTCAATCTAACAGATAGAATTCAAAGTAATGGCCATAAGGATGCTCACCACACTCAAGAAAAGAGAGATGAACACAGTGAGAAATTCAACAGAGATAGAAAAAATAAAAAGAACAAATCAGAGCTGAAGAATAAAATAATTGAAATGAAAAATATACTAGAGGGAATCACCAGCAGATTAGATGATGCAGAAGAACAGATCAGCAATCTGGAAGACAGTGCAGTAGAAATCACCCAATCAGAACAGCAAAAAGAAGAAAGAATAAAAAAGTTAGGCTAGCTTAAGGGACCTCTGGGACAACATCAAGAGTACTAACATTTGTATTATAGGGGTCCTAGAGGGAGAAGAGAGAGAAAAAGAGACAGAAAACCTACTTGAAGAAATAAAGGCTGAGGACTTCTTCAACCTAATGAAAGAAACAGACATCCAAGCACAGAATCCCAAATAAGATAAACCCCAAGAGACCCACAGTGACACATTATAATTAAAACGTCAAAAGTTAAAGATAAAGAATCTTAAAAGCAACAAGAGAAAAACAACTAGTTACATACAAGGAAACCCCCATAAGACTATCAGCTTATTTTTCAGCAGAAACCTTACAGGCCAGAAGAGAGTGGCACCATATATTCAAAGTGCTGAAAAGAAAAACTTACAACACGAATACTCTACTAGGAAAGATAATCATCCAGAATTGAAGGAGAGATAAAGAGTTTCCCAGATAAGCAATAGCTAAAGGAGTTCATCACCACTAAAATATCCTTATAGGAAATGTTAGAGGGATGTCTTTAAATGGAAAAGAAAAGGCCATACATAGAATAAGAAAATTATGAGAGAAAAAAATCTCACTGTTAATGGCAAATGAATAGTAAAAGTAGTGGGAAAAGTTGCTATAAAGCAAGTTTGAAGGTTAAAAGACAAAAACCTTAAAATCATCTGTATTTACAATAATTAGTTAAAGGGTACACAAAATAGAAAAATGTAAAATGTCACATCAAAAACACAAAACATGGGGAAGAGTAAAAAAGTAGTGCTTTTAGATAGGTCAAACTCAAGTGACCATCAACTTAAAATAGACTGCTGTCAGTTGCTATATATGAATCTCATGGTAAGCAAAACCAAAAACCTATAATAGATACACAGAAAACAAAGAAAAAATACAAATATAACATTAAAGAAAGTCATCAAAACACTAGGTAAGAGAGCAAGAGAAGAAGAAAGAAACAGAAGAGAACTACAAAGAAAAATCAGAAAACAATGGACAAAATGGATAACGTGTATACCTATCAAGAATTACTTTAAATGTAAATGGACTACATGCTCCAATGAAAAGACATAGGGTGGCTGAATGAATAAAAAAATAAGACCCATCTATATGCTGCCTACAAGAGACTCACTTCAGATCTAAAACAAACAGATTGAAAGTGAAGGGATGGAAAATGATATTCCATGCAAGTAGAAACAAAAAGAAATCTGGGATAGCAACACTTACATCAGACAAAATGGACTTTAAAACAAAGACTATAATGACAGAAAAAGAAGGACATTTCATAATTATAAAGGGATCAATCCAACAAGAGGCTATAACATTTGTAAATATCTATGTACCCAACATAGGAGCACCTAAATACATAAAGCAAATATTAACAGGCATAAAGGGAGCAATTGACAGCAATACAATAATAGTAGGGGACTTTATCATCCCACTTATGTCAATGGATAGATAAGACAGAAAAATCAAGAAAACTTTGGCCTTAAGTGACACATTAGACCAGATGGACTTAATAGATTTATACAGAACATTCTATCTAAAAACAGCAGAGTGTACATACTTTTTAAGTGCACATGGAATAATCTTCAGGATAGATCAAATGTTAGGCTACAAAACAAATCTAGATAAATTTATGGAGACTGAAATAACATCAAGCATCTCTTCTGCCCACAATGGTATGAAACTAGAAATCAATTACAAGAATAAAATGGGAAAAAACACAAATATATGGAGGCTAAACAACCAGCTACTAAACAACCAATGGGTAAACAAAGAAATCAAATAAGAAATCAAAAAATACATTGAAACAAATGAAAATAGAAACACAACATTCCAAAATCTAAGGATCACAACAAAAGCAGTTCTAAAAGGGAAGTTTTACAGTGATACAGGCTTACCTCAGGAAACAGGAAAAATCTCAAATAAACAATATAACATTACACCTAAAGGAACTATAAAAAGAAGAACAAACAAGCCCAAAGTTAGTAGTAAAAAAGGCAACAAAAAATATCAGAGTGGAAATAAATGAAATAGAGACAAAAAAAAATAAAAGAAAGAAAAGATCAATGAAATTAAGAGATGGTTCTTTGAGAAGATAAAATTTATAAACCTTTAGCCAGACTCAACCAAAAAAAAAAAGAGAGAGGGCCCAAACAAATAAAATCAGAAATGAAAGAGAAGTTACAACCGACACCATAGAAATACAAAACATCATAAGAGATTATTATGAACGATTATACACCAACAAATTGAATAACATAGGTGAAATGGATAAATTCCTAGAAACTTACAATTTTCCAAGACTGAATCAGGAAGAAATAGAAAATCAGAACAGATTGATTACTCATAATGAAATTGAATCAGTAATCAAAATACTCCAAACAGACAAAAATCTAGGACCAGTTGGATTCACAGGTAAATTCTACCAAACACTCAAAGAAAAATGAACACCTATCCTCCTCATATTATTCCAAAAAGTTCAAAAGAAATGCTTCCAAACTCATTTTATTAGGTCAGCATTACCCTGATGTCAAAAACAGACAAAGACACTACAAAAAGAATTACAGGCCAATATTCCTTATGAATATAGATGCAAAAATCCTCAACAAAATATTAGCAAGCCAAAACTCAACAATACATTAAAATATACTGTGATCAAGTGATATTTATCTGAGGGATGCAAAGATGGTTCAATATCTTCAAATCAATCAATGTGATACACCACATTAACAAAATGAAAGACAAAAATGCAATCATCTCAATAAATGCTGAAAATGCATTTGACAAAATTTAACATCCATTTATGATAACTCTCCACAAAGTGGGTATAGAGGAAACATACCTCAACATAATAAAGACCATATATGACAAACCCACAGCTAACATCATGCTCAATGGTGAAAAATGAAAGCATTTTCTCTAAGATCAGGAACAAGACAAGGGTGCCCAATCTCACCACTTACCACTTTTATTCAACATAGTATTGAAAGTCCTAGCCACAGCAATCAGACAAGAAAAAGAAATGAAATGCATCCAAATTGGAAAGGAAGAAGTAAAACTGTCACTATTTGCAGATGACATGATACTATATATAGAAAACCCTAAAGACCCCATCAAAAAAATATTGGAACTAACAAATGAATTCAGTAAGGCCTCAGGATATAAAACAATATACAGAAATCTGTTGCATTTCTATACACTAATAACAAACAATCAGAAAGAGAAATTAAGAAAAAAATCCCATTCACAATTTCATCAAAAATAATAAAGTAATTTTGGAATAAATTTAACCAAGAAGGTGCAAGACCTGTACTCCAAAAACTATAAGACATTGATGAAAGAAATTGAAGATGACACTAATAAATGAATAGATATACCGTGGTCATGAACTGGAAAAATTAATATTGTCAAAATGTCCATACTACCCAAAGAAACTACAGAGTCAACGCAATCTCTGTTAAAATACCAATGGCATTTTCACAGAACTAGAACAAATAATCCTAAAATTTGTATGGAACCATAAACAACCCTGAATAACCAAAGCAATCTTGAGAAAGAACAAAGCCGGAGGTATTATGCTCCCTGATTTCAAACTATACTACAAAGCTATAGTAGTCAAAACTGTATATTATGGCATAAAAATAAATACATAGACTAATAGAACAGAATAGAAATAAAGCCACACTTATATAGTCGATTAATCTATGACAAAAGAGGCAAGAGTATACAATGGGGAAAAAACAGTCTTTTAAATAAATGGTGTTGGGAAAACTAGACAGCTATATGCAAAAGAATGAAACTGTACCACTTGCTTATACCATATGCAAGAATAAACTCAAAATGGATTAAAGACATAAATGTAAGACCTGAAACTATAAAACTCCTAGAAGAAAACATAGGCAGTAAGCTCTTTGACATCAGTCTTAGCAATATTTTTTTGGATCTGTCTCCTCAGTCAAGGGCAACAAAAGCAGCAATAAACAAATGGGACTACATCAAAATAAAAAGTTTTTGCAAAGAGAAGGAAACCATCAACAAAATGAAAAGGCAGCCTACTGAATGGGAGAAGATGTTTGCAAATGATACATCCAACAAGGGGTTAATATCCAAAGTCTATAAAGAACTTATACAATTCAATATCAAAACAACAATCTAATTAAAAATGGGCAGAGCGACTGAAGAGACTTTTTTTTTATTTTGTGAGGAAGACTCGCCCTGAGCTAACATCTGTTGCAAATCCTCCTCTTTTTGCTGAAGAATACTGGTGCTGGGCTCACATCCATGCCCATCTTCCTCCACTTTATATGGGACACCGCCACAGCATGGCTTGACAAGTGGTGCATCAGTGCATGCCCAAGATCCAAACCCTGCACCACCACAGTGGAGCACACACACTTAACCACTATGCAACCAGGCCGGCCCCCTGAATAGATTTTTTTCCATACAGATGGCCAACAGACTCATTAAAAGGTGCTCAGCATCAGTAATCATCAGGGAAGTGCAAACCAAAACCAGTGTGAGATATGACCTCTCACGAGTCAGAATGGCTATTATCAAAAAGATAACAAATGATAAGTATTGACAAGGATGTAGAGAAAAGGAAACCCTGGTACACTATTAGTAGGAATGCAAATTGGCATAGTCACTATGGAAAACGGTATGGAAGTTCCACAAAAAATTAGAAATAGGACTACCATATGATCCAGCCATTCCACTTCTGGGTATTTATCCAAAGGAAACAAATACACTAATTTGAAAAGATACATGCACCTCTATGTTCATTGCAGCACTATTTACAATAGCTAAGATATGAAAGCAACCTAAATGTTCATCAATAGATGATAGAAGATATGGTATATACAATGGAATATGTATATACAATGGAATATCATTAAGCCATTAAGAAAGAATGAAAGCTTGCCATTTGCAACAATGTGGATGGACCTAGAGGGTATTATGCTGACTGAAATAAGTCAGACAGATGAAAATTTCACTTATATGTGGAATCTAAATAACAAAACAAAACAAAAACAAACTTATAGATACAAGGAACAAACTAGTGGTTGCCAAAAGAGAGGTGGTGGGATGATGGGCAAAATAGGTGAAGAGGATTAAGAGGTATAAACTTCTAGTTATAAAATAAATGTCACAATAATGTAGTGCACAGCATAGGGAATATAGTAAAAAATGCTATAATAACTTTGTATGGTGATAGACGGTTACTAGACTTACAGTAGTGGTTATTTCATAATGTATATAAATGTCAAATCACTATGTCACACACTTGTAACTAATATAATATATATAATATAATATAATGTTGTATTTCAACTCTCCTTCAATAAAATCATTATATCCTGTTATTTTATTAATTTATCTTCTTATAATAGTTTTTAGTTTTTCTATTGTTTCTCTTGGGTTTTCAATATATACAATCTTTTCATATGTTAAGAGAGATGGGTTTACATTCTCTTATATGTCCAATTATTTTTTCTTGTATAAAATTGTATTGACTAATAGATACAATTCAATATTAAATAATAATTGAGATTGTAGGTATCCTCATCTTATTACTATGATTATCTCCAGTATTTCATCATTAAGTAAGGTTCTAGATTTTGGGACTTGAGTGTGAGTGTATGTGTGTGTGTGTATGTGTGTTTAAAGGAAGGAACTGATTTGCAGCAGGCCAGGAATCCACTCTCTTTCTTTGTTATGGGGAACTCTTCAAGGAAGAATGGAGGAATGTAGAAGAGGAACAAGTCAAATGCTAATGACAGATTTCCTGGCAAACAAGCTATAGGTATTTGCTAGTAGGAGAGTCCTTATCTAAGGAATACTTTTAGCAGAAGTTGCCTTCTCTGATTCCTTACATTCAAGAAGAAACCTGGAATCTCTGCTATGTAATTATCATAACACAAAATGGAGCTATTTCATGACTGAAAGAACTCCCTTCTGTGTAAACCATATAATCCCACATATCACTTAGGGACCTAATATTTTAATCTGAGCTAGAGCATTTTCTGTACAGTAAGAAATGACTGGCAGAACTGCATGATTGGTCCTGGGTTTTTTCCTACTTCACTTTTCTCTAACTATTACTTGTGACAATTTAATTATTAGTAAAGCTTGAAACTGGGTATGATCTTTAACCCTGATGAATCTGATTTGATAATCCAATCCTTTGTGTTATCTTGGATTGGTGCCAACAAGCAGCAATGCCATTCAGACTCATATATCATAAGGACTAGAAAGGAGAAGATAGAAAAACATGATGAGAACTTGATGCCAGAATGGCTGCCTACCCATCCTTGTTATGAAGTAGCAGTTTATGAGGCACAAATATTATCAATGGAATTTGGAGGAAATAGGCTTAGACCTAGGAGAAATGACTAAGCGAATAGATGGGGCGTGCCGGGCAAAAAGAAAATTAAGTAAAATTCTATGCCCTGGCTCTTGTGGGCAGCCCTAGTGTAAGCTAGATCTATCTGTATCTATCTATATCTATATCTATATCTATATCTATATCTATATCTATATCTATATATCTATCATCTATATATATATATCTATATAGATATATAAGAGGGAATACTGGTAAGAGTAAAAACAGTAAGCCCATTTTTTTCCTGTCACTGGAAAGCCTTCTCATGTTTCTGTATCTATCTGAAGAAATAGATGCTACATTAACTTTATTAAAATAATTCAGTTAAAACAAATGGTTACTTGACAAAAATAACAGGTAGCTAGAGACTATAACAAGGTGACTATGGAATCCTGAAGACGTTTTGTTAAGTGTTAGGCAGTTTACAGAGAAATACCATTAAAAGCCGGTTGAATCAATTTTGGCTTGCATTTTAAAATTAATAACCAGTTAAGTATGTTGCTAATTCTATAGGCTGCTGAATGGAGGGGATCATTTGGGTTGGAGGCAAACACTTATGTAGCTGCAATTTGTGAGCAGATACTGCAAATAACCTGCTGCAGTGGGCAGAAGTGGAGGTTAGTCAGACTTACCCTAATAAAGTAATTACCCTACCTGTTCTCAAACCCACATATTAAATACACTTTAAAAACCCAGAAAGAATAAGACAATGCAAATGACCCTAGACTGACTTTACCAAGGCTAGAGAGACATACTTCACTTAATACTATTCATGAAGATTTTGATGGATGCTGTGTTAATGCAGTTTCGTGTTTTTGGACATGGTATGTAAACTCACTTTTGCACATCTTATGTAAACCTATTCTTGAAAGGTCAAGAGAATATTCAGGAAGCAGCAACTTACCTCAGGTACACTTGGCATTTGGGGCTTCATGATAGAGAAAATAGAGAACAGGAAAGGAAAAAGTAAAATAAAAATAGAGTTAGGAATTCATAACTGGTGAACTTGTTTGGAGAACTGGATGAAGCAAAGAAGAAATTGATGGAATTTCCAATAGAAAGTTGATAACATATAATCAAATTTTAGAGATGGTGTGTAAATAGGTTCTGCACCCCAATTCCAACATGGGGGCAGGGGGTTTCCACATCACCAACAAGCAATTCTCAGGACACCAGCTGGGTGTTCTACAATTCAACTGAGTTTTGACACTATCTACCCAGAGATAGCATCAGATTCCACAGGTTAAGGGTTCAGTCCTACAAGATTGCCCTCCTCCCTCATTTCAGATGCTAATTGCAAGCCCAAGTTATCCTCTGTGCTTCTGACCCACTGGCTATAGATTGGAAGTTCCAATGACCTCCTCCTTGGATTCGATTAATTTGCTAGAGTGCTCATAGAACTCAGAGTAACATTTTACTAGGTTACTGGTTTATTATAAAAGGATATTACTCAAGAACAGCAAAATGGAAGAGATGCTTAGGGCAAGGTATGCAGAAAGAGTGTGGAGCATACATGCCCTCTCTGAGTGCACCACTCTCCCTAAATCGCCACATGTTTACCAACTCAGAAGCTCTTTGAACCCAGTTCTTTTGGGTCTTTATGGAGGCTTTATTACATAGGCAAGATTGATTAAATCATTGGCCATTGGTGATGATTCAACCTCCAGCTCCTCTCCCCTTCCTGAAGGTCAGGGGGTGGGACTGAAAGTTTGACCCTCTAATCACATACTTGTTTCCCCTGGCAACCAAGGACCCCATCCCTAGGTGTGGTCCAAAAGTCACCTCATTAACATAAAATAAGACACTTTTATGACTTTCATCACTTAGGGAATTCCAAGAATTTTAAGAGCTTTGTGCCAGAAACAGGGGCAAAGATAAAATATATATTTCTTATTATAAATCACAATATCACAGTGGGAGAAAACTGGTGATCCCAACCTCACCTATTAAAGTGCCAGGGCAAATTTTCTCTACCTATTCTAGTTTGGAGGTATTCAGATTCAGTTAGGAAGATCATGACTTAGAAAAGAAAATATTTGCACAAGAGGCAGAATTTAGACCCTCAATGAAAGCCACAGAATCTGAAAATCATTACCTCAAAAGCTCAGATCTGCTTTGCCAACCCTCAGTATGAAATCTTGGACACTATGAAGCAATTTGGGTCAACTGACCAGGAAGTGGTATGTAAAACTATTTAGGATTGCTAGCTATATACACATTCAATCTAAATCAATCCCTATGAGTCATAGAGATGATACTCTGAAAGGCATCAAGGGGAGTATATGAATATCCCATAATGAAGAAGATCAAGATAGGGTAGAAATTAATAATTGAAAAAGAGACTGGAGAGGCTATTTGGTAGTGGCGTTTCCTTTACTTAAAGACATAATTAAAATAATTAATATGAATGGAGCTTATTGCTTTTACTTTTTTCAAAGCCCACACCTCCTTTATTTTTGTCAATTTTTTTATGTTTTAATACGTTTTATTGAGATATAATTCACATGGTATAAAGTTCACCATTTAAGGTGTACTATTCAGTGGTTCTAGTATAGTCACAGAGTTGTGCAACTATCACCACAATCAATTTGAAAACATTTTATCACTCCAAAAAGAAATTCCAAACCCTTTAGCAGTCACTCCTCATTCACCATTGCCCCACAGATGCACCAGCCCTAAGCAACCATGAATCTACATTCTGCCGTATAGATTTGCCTAATCTGAATATTTCATATAAATTGAGCCATATAATAGATGACCTTTTGTGACTGACTTTTTAAATTAGCATAATGTTTTAAAGATTCATCTATATTGGAGCATGTGTCAGTACTTCATTCTTTTTGTTGCAAAATACTGTTCATTTTATGATTAGACCACATTTTGATTACCCAATTCATTAATAAATGGACATATGGGTTGTTTACATTATTTGGCTCTCATGAATAAAACTGCTATGAACATTCCTGTACAAGCTTTTGTGAGGAAATGTGTTTTCAATTCTCTTTGGTACATAGGAGTGGAATTGCTGGGTCACATGGTGTACTAGATTGCTAGGGCTGTCATAACAGGATATCACAAGCTGAGTGGCTTAAACTAACAAAAATTTATTCTCTTATAGTTGTTACGGAGGCTAGAGTCCAAAATCAAGGTATCAGCAGGACCATACTTTCTCTGAGATTGAGGAGTGTCCTTTCTTGCCTCATCCTAGTTTTTGGTTGTGGGTGTGGATCCTTGGCATTCCTTGGCTTGCTATTATATCACTCCAATCTTTGCCTCTGTTGTCACATCATGTTCTCCCTGTGTGTCTCTGTCTTCACATGGCATTTCCTCTTAAAAAGATGCAGTCGTATTGCATTAGGGAGTACCCTAATAAACTCATGTTATCTTGATTACATCTGCAAAGAACCTTTTTCTAAGTAATGTCACTTTAACAGATATAGGGGGTTAAGACTTCAACATATCTTTTTGGGGAATACAATTCAACCCATACTATATAGAAATTCAATATTTAATATTTTGAGAAACCATCAAACTGTTTTCTTAAGTGGCTGTACCATTTTACAATCCCACCAGAATGTATGAAGTTACTAACTTTTATAAATCTTTTACAACACGTGCTATTGTCTGTCTTTTTTATTTCGGTCATCCTAGTGAGGGTGAAGAGGTATCTCATTGTGGTTTTGAGTTTTGTTCCCCAATAACTAATAATTTGGAGCATATTGTCGTGTGTTTTTGGCCGGTCGTATACCTTCTTAGCAGAAATGTCTATTTAAATCCCTTGTCCAGTTTTTAATTGTTTTATTTGTCTTTCTATTGTTGACTTGCACGTGTATCCTGAATACAAATCCCTTATCAGATATATAATTTGCAAATAACATTCACCATTTTGTGGATTGTTTTTTCATTTTCTTGATATTTTCTTTTGAAGTGGAAAAGTTTTTAATTTGATGAAGTTCAATTTATCTAGTTTTTTATTTTGTCTCTTGTGTTTGTAATGTCATATCTACAAAATCATTGCTTAATGCAAGATCATGAAGATTTATTCCTATATTCTCTTCTGAGTTTTATACATTTAGTTTTTATATGTAGATATGTGATACATTTTAGTTTTTTTGTTTGTTTGTTTGTTTTTGCTGAGGAAGATTCACCCTGAGCGAACATGTATGGCCAGTCTTCCTCTATTTTGTATGTGGGTCACTACCACAACATGGCTGATAAGTAGTGTAGCTCCATGCCTGGGATCCAAACTGCTGAACCTGGGCTGCCGAAGTGGAGCATGATGAACTTAACCACTATGCCACCAAGCCGGGCCCTTTGATTAAATTTTTTTAATATAAAGTGAAGTAGGAGTCCAACATCATTCTTTTGCATGTGGATATCTAATTGTACCAGCACTCTTTGTTGAAAAGATTATTTTTTCTCTACTGAATTTTCCTGGCACCCTTATCAAAAATCAGTTGACAATAGATGGAAGGGTTTATTTCTGAACCCTCAATCTACTCCTTTGGTCTATATGTCTATCTTCATATCAGTACTACACTGTCTTGCTTACAGTAACTTTATAATAAGTTTAGAAATCTGGAAAAGTGAGTCTTGCAATGTGGTTCTTCTTTTTTCAAGATTATTGGGCTATTTTAGGTCACTTGATTATCTATATAAATTTTAGGATTAGCTTTTCAATTGCTGAAAAAAAAAAAACAGCTTTGATTTTGACAAGAATTGAACAGAATCCATAGATAAATTTAGGGAGTATTGCTGTCTTAAGAATATTAAGTCTTGTGATCCATGAACATGGGATACTATTCCATTAATTATGTTTTCTTTAATTTCTTTTGACAGTACTTTGTTGTTGTTAGTGTACTAGTCTTATACTTTTTGAACTTTATTCCAAAGTATTTTATTCTTTTTGATTCTCTTATAAGTGGAATTGTGTTCTTAACTTCATTTTTGGAATGTTCAATGTCAGAGATAGAACTGACTTTTGTATATGTCATATATTTATCTTATATTATATAAACTTGAATTCATTACTAATTCTAATAAACTTTTTGCAGATTCCTTAGGATTTTCTATGTTGAAGATCATGTTCTCTGTAAAAAGAAATAGTTTTACTAGTTCCTTTCCAACTTGGAAACTTCTATTTTTATTTTTTTCCCCAATTTCCCTGGCTAGAATCTCTAGGATGTTTTTGAATATAAGTGGTGGCAGCAGACATCCTTTTCTTAATCCTGGTCTTTGGTGAAAAGGTTTCAGTATTTTGCCACTAAATATTATGTTAATGTGTGTTTTCAATAGATACCCTTTATTAGGATATGCAAATTCCCTCATTCCTAGTTTTATGAATGTTTTTATCATGAAACTATGAAGGATTTTTCAAATGTTTTTTATGCATCTCTAAAAGTAATCATATGGATTTGGGCTTTTATTCTATTAATATGACATATTACAGTGTTTAAATTTCAGATGCCAAATCAAACATGCATTCCTAAGATAAATCCCACTTGGTGATGGAGTATATATTTATGAAATATAATTCACACACCATGAAATTCATGACTTTCAAGTATACACTTCAGTGGTTTTTGAGTAGTTTCACCATGTTGTGCAACTGTCACCATTATATATTTTCAGAACATTTACATCACCCTAAAAGGAAACCCCATACCTATTAGCATACTAATTCTCCCCTCTCCCAATTCGTAGGCAATCACTGATTTATACTCTGTGTCTATGGATTTGCCTATTCTTGACATTTCATGTAAATAGAGCCATAGATTATGTGTCATTTGTGTCTGACTTCTTTCACCTAGCTTGTTTTTGAGGTTCATTGACATTGTAGCATGTATTGGTACTTCATTCCTTTTAATGGCTAAATAATATTCCATTGTATAGATATACCACATTTATTTGTCTATTCACAAGCTGATGGATATTTTTATCTATTCTACTTTTTGGCTATTTTGAGTAATGCTGCTATTAACATTCCTGTGCAAGTTTTTGCTTGAACATATGTTTTTAATTATCTTGCGTATATACATAGAAGTGGAATTGCTGGGTCATATGGTAATTAATTGACTTTTGAGGTATTGCCAATCTGTTTTCCACAGTGACTGCAGCATTTTACATTCTCTTCAGCAATGTATGAGGGTTCAAATTTGTCCACATCCTCACCAACACTTGTTCTTGCCCTTTTTTTACTGTTATAGCAAGACTATTGGTTGCAAAATAGTATCTCATTGATTTTGATTTGCATGTCCATGAAGACTAATGATGTCAAATAACTTTTTATTTGCTTATTGGCCACATATATGCTTTGCTCAAGTTTTAATTGGGTTATTTATTATTTATTTGTTGAGTTTTAAGAACAATTTTTATAGTATTTGTACTAGACCCTCATCAGATATATGATTTGCAAATATTTTTGACTATTCTGTGGACTTTATTTTCACTTTCTTCATAGTGTCATTTGAGGCAGAAAAATTTTTAATTTTGGTGAGATGCAATTTATCTTTTTTTGTTGCTTATGATTTTCATGTTATAGCTAAGAAACCTTTAGCAGTGGAAGGTCACACAGATTTTCGTCTATGTTTTCTTCTACAAGTTTTATAGTTTCAGCTCTTACATTTGCATCTTTGATCCATTTTGGGTTAATTTTTGTATATGATGTGGTTAGGGGTTCAATTTCATTCTTTTACATTTGATATCCAGTTGTCCTAGTGCCATGTGTTGAAAAGACTACATTTCCATTGGATGGACTTGACACTCTTGTCAAAAATGAATTGAACATAAGTGTATGGGTTTATTTCTGGAGTCTCAATTATATTCCTTTGGTGTATATGTGTATCCTTACAACAGTATCACTTTGTCTAAATTACTATAGGTTTGTAGTAAATTTTGAAATTAGGAGGTTTGAGTCCTCCAATTTTGTTCTTTAAAAAAAGTGGTTTTCTTTTTTTTTTTTGGTTACTTTGTGAAACTTGCAGTTCCATACAAATTTTAGAATCAGTTTATTAATTTCTGAAAAAAAACAGTTGAGATTTTGATATGAATTACATTGAATCCTTAGATTAATTTACAGTTTTGCCATCATAATAATATGGAGTCTTCTAATCCATGAAAATGGGACAACTTTCATTTATTTAGGTCTTTATTTTCTTTTAAGAATATTCTATAGTTTTCAGTTGCATGTCTTGCACTTCCTTGGTTAAATGTATTCCTAGATATATATTCTATGGATATTACTGTAAGTGAAATTATTTACTTAATTTTGTTTTCAGATTTTTTATTGCTAGTGTATAGACATACAAGTGATTTTTGTACATTGATCTCGTATTCTGAAATTTTGCTAAATAATCTCATTTATTATCTCTATTAGTTTTATTTTTGGTAGATTCTTTAGGATTTTCTATATATAAGATTATGTCATCTGCAAATAAGATACATTTTCCTCTTCCTTTCCAATTTAGACACCCGTTATTTCTTTATCTTGAATAATTACCCTAACTAGGAATTCAAGGACAATATTGAATAAAAGTTGTGAAAAGAGACATCCTTGTCTCGTTTTATTCCTGACCTTAGAAGGATAGCTTTCAGTCTTTCCCAATTTAGTGTGATGTTAGCTATGACTTTTTGATAAATGTTATTTATCAAGTTGAGGTATTTCCCTTCTATTCCTAGCTTGTTGATAGTTTTTATAATGAAGAAGTGTTAGGTTTTATCAAATGCTTTTTCTGTATCTATTAAGGTCATTAATTTTTATTTTTACAATATTCTATTAATATGATATATTATATTGATTAAGTTTTTATACTTTGAACCACATTTGCATTTCTAAGATAATTCCCACCTGGTAATGGTGTATAGTTATTTTTACATGTAGCTATATTTAGTTAGCCAGTATCTTTTTGAGGATTTTTGCATCTATATTGAAAAGATATATTGGTCTATCATTTTATTGTTATTTTCTTTGCCTGTCTTTGTTATCAGGGCAATTCTGGGTTATAGAATGAGTTGGAAGTGTTCTCCCTTCTTCTATTATTTGGAAGAGGTTGAGAAGAAATGGTGTTAAAACTTCTTTAAATGTTTGGTAAAATTCACCAGTGAAGTCATGTGGTCATGGGCTTTTCTCTGTTGGAGATTTTTTTTATTATAATCATGTGCTGCATGATGATGTTTTGGTCAATGACACAGCACGTATACAATGGTGGTCCTATAAGATTCATACCACATAGCCTAGGTGTATAGTACGCTATATCATCTAGGTTTGTGTAAGTACTGCAGGGGAGGAGGAAATTTTCCTCTACTCTTCTAGGTTCTTCTGGCTGGTCTAAGAACTAAATTGACATGAGACATTAACAGGAGAAAAACAAATAAAAGTTTAATAACATTTATGCATGGGAGAAACCCAGGAAAACTGAGTTACTCACCAAAATGGCCAGAGCCACCATCTTAAATATCATCCTCATCTAAAGACAAAAGATGTTGGAGGTAGGGAGATTCAGGGACTTCAAAGGGAAGGAAGGCAATTCACAGATAGGTGAAAAGGAGCACATATTTGGAAAACAAGTGTTTGTTTAGCCACACAGAAAGAGAAGAACACAGAGGAGACCCCAACAAATGGGGTTTTCTAGGTTACTTCTTGTCTACCACATAGTTCATGTTATGCTAAGGTGATAGATAGCTCACTTCCTGAGACAGGTTTTTTAATCTAAATTCTTTTAGGCAGGTAAGGGGAAGGTAACAAGAAAAGATTTTCTGAGGCTTTTGTTTTTTAAAAATAATCAGCCTGAAACAATCCTCATATTAAAGAGACACATTTTGGGGTGGCAAATTTTGTTCCCCTTCAGTACACTCTATGATGTTTGCACAATGACAAAGTCACCTGATGATACATTTCTCAGATGATATCCCCATTGTTAAGTGATGTGTGACTGTGCTAACTCAGTCTCTTTACTTGTTATACTTCTATTCAAATTTTCTGTTTCTTCTTGAGTCAAATTTGGTAGTTTGTGTATTTCTAGGAGTTTGTCTATTTCTTCTACGTTATCTAATTTGTTGGCATAGAATAGTTCACAGTATGCCCTTATAATCCTTTATATTTCTGTAAGATCAGTGCTAATATCTTGTATTTCATTACTGATTTTAGTAATCTAAATCTTTTTTTCTTAGTCAGTCCAGCTAAAGTTTGTCAATTTTATTTTTCTTTTAATAGAACCAACTTTTGGTTTTGTTGATCTTGTGGTTTTCTATCCTCTATTTCATTTATTTCCACTCTAATTTTTATTATTTCCTTCCATTTGCTTGCTTTGGATTTAGTTTGCTTTTCTTTTTCTTGTTTCTTAAAGTGGAATCTTAGGTTATTGAATTGAAATCTTTCTTCTTTTTAACATAGATATTTATAGCTATAAATTTCCATTGAAGCACTGCTTTAGCTGGATTATATAAATTTTGGAATGTTATGTTTCTATATTCATTCTCCTCAAAATGTTTTCTAATTTCTCTTATTTTTCTTTTACCCATTTGTTATTTGTGAATATATTGTTTAATTTCCACATATTTGAGAATTTTCTTCTGTTATTAATATCTACTTTTATTACAGAAAGAAACCAGAATGTAATTGACATGCTTTCAATCTTTTCAAATTTGCTGAGGCTTCCTTTACGGGCTAACATATAAGATATCCTAGAGAATGTTTCATGTGCACTTGAGAAGAATGCATATTCTGCTGTTGTTGGATAGAGTATCCTATGGATGTCCAAGTCTAACTGTTGTACAGTATTGTTCAAGTTTTTTATTTCCTTACTGTATAGCTGTTCTATCCATTATTGAAATTGAGTATTGAAGTCTCCAAATATTAAATTTGAATTATCTACTTCTCTTTTCATTGTTATCACTTTATCTATGTGTATTTTTTGGCTCTGCTGCTAGATTCACGTATGTTTATAATTGTTATATATATAGTTATAAATTTACCATTTTATCATTATACAATGTTCTTTTTTGTCTCCAGTAATAATTTTTGTCTTAAAGTCTATTTTGTTGGATGTTAGTATAGTCACACCAGCCATCTTTTGGTTACTCTTTGCATAGTATATTTTTCTATACCCTTTTACTTTTAACCAATTTGTATCTTTGAATCTAAAGTGAGTCTTAGATAGACAGCATATAGTTATATCATATATTTTATCTATTTTGCAAATCTCTGCCTTTTAATTGGAAATTTTAGTCCACATTGATTTAATGTATCTGGTCCACTCATATTTAATATTTTTGCTGATAAGGAATAATTTATTTTTACTTGATTTCTTTTGCTACGTGTTTTTAAAGTTATTTTTTAATGGTTGCCCTGGAGATTATAATAACATCTAACTTAACCATCAGTTTGAATTAACTTGAACTTTATGTCAATAGTATATAAAAATTTGCATCTATATAGCACCCTCCTCCTCCACATTTATGTTGTTTATGTTAGAGATTACAACATTATTTTGTGTGTGTGAGGAAGATAAGCCCTGAGCTAACATCCATGCCAATCCTCCTCTTTCTGCTGAGGAAGACTGGCCCTGAGCTAACATCTGTGCCCACCTTCCTCCACTTTATATGGGATGCTGCCACAGCATGGCATGACAAGCAGTGCATCGATGCAAGCCCTGGATCAGAACCTGGGCTGCCAGCAGTGGAGCGTGTGCACTTAACCCCTATGCCATGGGGCCGGCCCCTAGAGACAACATCTTTAAACATTGTGTGCCCATAGATGTAATAATTATAGTTTTGTGCAGTTGTCTTTTAAGTCAGATATAATAAGAGAGAATTTAAAATTTAAAAAATACATTTATACTGATTTTTTTATATTTACCTTTACCATATTGCCAGTTACTTTTACCAGTGTTCTTTATTTCTTTAACTGGCTTGAGTTACTGTGTTCTTTTATTTCAGCCTGAAGTACTTGTTGTGGGACACATATGGTAGTGGCAAACTCAGTTTTTGTTTATATGGGCAAGTCTTAATTTCTCCTTCCTTTGTGAAGAATAGTTTTGCCAAATATTGAATTCCTCGTTAACAGATTTGTTTTTCAGCACTTTTAATATGTCATTCCACTGCCTTCTTTTCTTCATGGTTTCAGATGAGAAAATAGCTGTCAATCTTATTGAAGATCTCTTGTACATTAATTGTTTCTCTCTTTGTTTTCAAGGTTCTCTCTTTGCTTTAGCCATTGTCAGTTTGATTATGCTGTGTACAGGTGTATATCTCTTTAGATTTAACCTACTTGCAGTTTGTTGAGTTTCTTGTATATGTAAATTAATGTTTTTCATCAAATTGTGAAGTTTTTCAACTTTATTTCTTTAACTATTTTCTCTGCTCCTTTCTCTCTCTTCTCTCCTCTGGGAGTCCATGTTGTGTAGATTGGTATGCTTCAGAGTACCCCACAGTTTTCTGAGGCTCTATTCATTTTTCTTCACTTATTTCTTTCTGCTGTTCTTTCCTTTTTTCTTTCTGCTCATCAGATTAGATAATCTGAATTGAACTATCTCCAAACCCACTGATTCTTCTTTCTGCCTGCTCAAATTTGCTGTTGAAACCCTCTAGTGAAGTTTTAATTTTAGTTATTTCAGTTTTCAACTCTAGTGTTTCTATTTGACATTTTTTTTTTTTTTTGGTGAGGAAGACTAGTCCTGAGCTAACACCTGCTGCCAAGCCTCCTCTTTTTGCTGAGGAAGATTGGCCATGGGCTAACATCCATGCCCATCTTCCTCTCCTTTATATGTGGGATGTCTGCCACAGTGTGGCTTGATAAGTGGTACATATGTCTGTGCCAGGAATCCAAACCTATGAACCCTGGGCCACTGAAGTGGAGCATGTGAACTGAACCACTATGCCATCAGGCTGGTCCCTCTATTTGATTTTTTAAAATAATATTTATCTCTCTGTTGAAGCCTAGGCTTCATTAGGGAAAATTTCTACTGACTACTTATTTTCATGTTATGAGCCCTTATTTTCTGTGACTAATAAATTTCTGTTAAAATTTAACATTTAAATAATATAACATGACTACTTTGGAAATAAGAGACCCCACAGGGTCTGTTTTTGCTGCTTGTTTAGTGACTTTTCTGAAATAACTCTGTAAAGTCTATATTATTTGTCCTGTGTGACTGCTGAAGTCTTTGCTCAGTTAGCTTAGTGATCAACTAATGATTGGACAGACGTTTCTTTAAATGGCTTGAATGAATAATTTTCCTAATCTTTGCCAAGTGGCTTTGCATATCGAGAAACACCTTCAGCACTCCCATAATTTACAATTTTGCCCTAGATTTCACTTCCTTTTTACATAGAACCTCAAGATCAACAAGAGCTAAGAGTCTAGCATCTCCTCAGATCTTTCCTTGAAATTCACACAGCCCTGTATGAGCACATATTCTTCTAGATTCCTGGGAAATATGTGGCGGCTTTTCAAAGCTCCCTATGGGTATCTCATTCCCAGCTTTTCCTTTTGATATATTTTGTAAGCCTCTTATTAGCCAGAATGTCTATCCCCATCTTGTGTAACTGTAATGTTAAACAATCACTGCTGGCTCTTTTCAACAAACGTTCTAGCAAAAAGACTGTTTGTGATGAGTGAACTCCCAGTCAGGTAATATAAACATAAATATTATTTTTGTTGATTTATTTATTTATGTTTTTGGTGAGGAAGATCAACCTTGAGCTAACATCTGTTGCAAATCCTTCTCTTTTTTGGCTGAGGAGGATTGGCCCTGGGATAATACCCTTGCCCGTCTTCTTCTACTTTATATGGGATGCCACCACAGGATGGCTTGACAAGTGGTGCGTCGGTGCACACCCGGGATCCGAACCCCAGGCCACTGAAGCAAAGCACGAGCACTTAAGCGCTATGCCACCGGGCTTCCATGGAGCTTCGAGGCAGACCAAATAATGGCAATTATCTTGGAATGATTAGTGATGTTGAACATCTTTTCATGTGCCTATTGGCCATCTGTATATCTTCTTTGGAGAAGTGTCTGTTCATTTCCTCTGCCCATTTTTTGATCGGGTTGTTTGTTTTTTTGTTGTTCAGTTTTGTGAGTTCTTTATATATTATGGAGATCAACCACTTGTCAGATGTATGTTTTGCAAATATTCTCTCCCAGCTGGTGGGGTGTCTGTTCATCTTGATTCTGGTTTCATTTGTCTTATAGAAGCTCTTTAATCTGAAAAAGTCCCACTTGTTTATTTTTTCTTTAGTCTCCCTAGTCTGGGTAGACATGTCATCTGAAAAGATTCCTTTATGACCAATGTCAAATAGTGTGTTGCCTATATTTTCTTCTATGAGTTTTAGAGTTTCAGGTCTCACCTGCAAGTCTTTGATCCATTTTGAGTTAATTTTTGTGAATGGCGATACCAGATGATCCACTTTCATTCTTTTGCATGTGGCTGTCCCGTTTTCCCAACACCATTTATTGAAGAGACTTTCTTTTCTCCATTGTATGTTCTTAGCATCTTTGTTGAAAATTAGCTGTCTGTATATGTGTGGTTTTATTTCTGGGCTTTCAATTCTGTTCCATTGATCTGTGTGTCTGTTTTTGTACCAGTATCATGCTGTTTTGATTACTATTGCTTTGTAGTATGTTTTGAAGTCAGGGATTGTGATGCCTCCTGCTTTGTTCTTTTTTCATAGGATTGCTTTAGCTATTCGGGGGTCTTTTGTTGTCCCATATAAATTTTAGTATTCTTTTTTCTATTTCTGTGAATAATGTCATTGGGATTCTGATTGGGATTGCATTGAATCTGTAGATTGTTTTAGGTAATATAGACGTTTTAACTATGTTTATTCTTCCAATCCACCTGTATGGGATATCTTTCCATTTCTTTATGTCACCATTGATTTCTGTCAATAATGTCTTGTAGTTCTCATTGTATAGGTTTTCACCTCCTTGGTTAAATTTATTCCTAGATATTTTATTCTTTTTATTGTGATTGTAAATAGCATTGTATTTTTGAGTTCTCATTCTGTTAGTTCATTATTAGTGTATATAAATGCAACTGATTTTTGTTAGTTGATTATACCCTGCAACTTTACTGCAGTTGTTTATTATTTCTAATAGTTTTCTGATGAGTTCTTTAGGGTTTTCTATATATACAATAATGCCATCTGCAAACAGCAAGAGTTTCACTTCTTCCTTGCCACTTTGGATACCTTTTATTTCTCTTTCTTGCCTAATTGATCTGGCCAAAACCTCCAGTACTATGTTGAATAACTGTTGTGAGAGTGAGCACCCTTGTCTTGTTCCTGTTCTCAGAATGATGGCTTTCAGTTTTTCCCCATTGAATATGATGTTGGCTGTGGGTTTGTCATATATGGCTTTAGTATGTTGAGGTACTTTCCTTGTACACACATTTTATTGAGAGTTTTTATCATAAATGGATGTTGTATCTTGTCAAATGCTTTCTCTGCATCAATTGAGATGATCATGTGGTTTTTATTCCTCATTTTGTCAATGTGGTCTATCACATTGATCTGCCAGTGTTGAACCATCCCTGCATCCCTGCTATAAAACCCACTTGATCATGGTGTATGATCTTTTTAATGTATTGCTCTATTCGGTTTGCAAATATTTTTGTTGAGGATTTTTGCATGTATGTTCATCAGCAATATTGGCCTGTAATTGTCCCTCTTTGTTTTGTCCTTGTCTGGCCTTGAGATCAGGGTGATGTTGGCTTTGTAGAATGAATTAGGAAGTGTTCTGTCTTCTTCAATTTTTGGAATAGTTTGAGAAGGATAGATATTAAATCTTCTTTGAATGTTTGGTAGAATTCTCCAGAGAAGCCATCTGGTCCTGGACTTTTATTTTTTGGGAGGTTTTTGATTAGTATTTCAATCTCCGTACTTGTGATTGTTCTATTCAGATTCTCCATTTACTCTTGGTTCATTTTTGGGAGGTTGTATGAGTCTAAGAATTTATCCATTTCTTCTAGATTGTCCAATTTGTTGGCATATAATTTCTCATAGTATTCTCTTATAATCCTCTGTATTTCCGTGGTATCCATTGTAATTTCTCCTCTTTCATTTCTAATTTTATTTACTTGAGCCTTTTCTCTTTTTTTCTTAGTAAGCCTGGCTAAGGGTTTGTCGATTTTGTTTATCTTCTCAAAGAACCAACTCTTTGTTTCATTAATCCTTTCTACTGTTTTTTTTGTTTTTGGTTTCTATTTCATTTATTTTTCCTCTAATTTTTATTGTTTCCCTCCTTCTGCTGACTTTGGACTTTGTTTGTTCTTGTTTTTCTAGTTCTGTTAGGTGTAGTTGAAGATTACTTATTTGAGATTGTTCTTGTTTGTTAAAGTGAGCCTGCATTGCTATGAATTTCCCTCTTAGGGCCACTTTTACTGCATCCCATACAAGTTGGTATGATGTACTTTTATTTTCATTTTTCACCAAATATTTTTTGGTTTCTACTCTAATTTCTTCATTGATCCATTGGTTGTTCAGTAGAATGTTTTTTAGTCTCCACCTATCTGTTACTTTCCCAGGTTTTTTCTTCTAGTTGATTTCTAGTTTCATAGCATTATGGTCAGAAAAGATGCTTGATATGATTTCAATCTTAAATTTATTGAGGCTTACCTTGTTTCCAAACATATGTTCTATCTTTGAGAATGTTCCATGTGCACTTCAGAAGAATGTGTATTCTGCTGTTTTGGGATGGAGTGCTCTGTATATATCTATTAAGTCAATCTGGCCTAGTTTTTCATTTAATTCCACTATTTCCTTATTGACTTCTGTCTGGATGATCTATCCATTGATGTAAGTGGGGTGTTGAGGTCCCCTACTATTATTGTGTTGTTGTTAATGTCTCCTTTTAGGTTTGTTAATAGTTGTTTTATGTACATTGGTGCTCCTATGTTGGGTGCATATATATTTATAAGTGTTATGTCGTCTTTGTGGAATATCCCTTTTATCTTTATATACTGCCCCTCTTTGGCCCTCATTGCCTTTTTTATCTTCAACTCTCCTTTGTCTGATATAAGTGTGGCAACACCTTTCTTTTGTTTGGCATTAGATTGGAGGATCGTTTTCCATCCCTTCACTCTGAGTTTGTGTTTATCTTTAGAGCTGAGATGTGTTTCATGGAGGCAACATATTGTTGGCTCTTGTTTTTTAATCCATACAGCCACTCTGTGTCTGTTGATTGGTGAATTCAGTCCACTTACACTTAGAGTGATTATTGATGTATGAAGGCTTAATACTGCCATTTTATCTCTTTTTTCCCAGTTGTTCTGTATTTCCCTTGTTTCTCATCCTATGTATTTCCAATTGCCGTTTCAGTTTGGTGACTTTCTATGATGGTTTTCTCAGTTTCCTTCTTATTTATCATTTGTGTCTGTGTTCCAATGTTTTGTTTGCTGATTATCAAGAGGTTTGTATAAAAGATCTCATATATGACATAGTCCATTTTCTGATAGCCTCTTATCTCCTTAGCCTAAGCCGGTTCCATCCCTTTCCTCTTCCCCATCTAAGTTATTGTTAATAGAACTTATTCCATTTTGTGTTGTGAGTTTATGATGAAAATGAAGTGCTTATAATTATTTTTGATGCTTTCCTTCCCTCTATCTTTAGTGTAATAATTAAGTATTTGCTAACCTGTTCTGATAGAGAACTGCAATTTTATGATTTTGTCTGTCTATTTATCTTCTTCCTCAAGGCTTTGTCAACGGTTTCTTTTTTTTCTTCAGTTATTAGTGTCTTCTTGATCATTCCTTGTAGCAGGTGGTCTTGTGGCTATGAACTCCCTCAGCTTTTGTTTATTTGGGAAAGTTTTCACTTCTCCATCATATCTGAAGGATAGTTTCACTGGATAGAGTATTCTTGGCTGAAAGTTTTTGTCCTTCAATATTTTTAATATATCATACCATTTTCTCCTAGCATGTAAGGTTTCTACCAAGAAATCCACTGAAAGCCTGATAGGGGTTCCTTTGTAGGTTATTTTCTTGTGCCTTGCTGCCTTTAATATTTTTTCTTTGTCATTGACTTTTGCCAATTTTACTATTATATGCCTTGGGGAATGTCTTTTTATTAGGAGTTCTATTTGCTTCATTTACATGTAATTCCAGGTCTTTCCCCAGGTTTGGGAAGTTCTCAACTATTATTTCTTTGAACAAGTTCTCTGCTCCTTTCTCCTTCTCTTCTACCTCTGGAATACCTATCATCCTTATGTTGCATTTTCTAATTGAGGGGGATATTTCTCAGAGAATTTCTTCATTTCTTTTTAGTCTTAGTTCTCTCTCCTCCTCCACCTGAAGCTTTTCTATATTTCTGTAATCTAAATTACTAATTCTGTCCTTCATAATATCAGCTCTGTTTTTTAAGGATTCCAGATATTTTTTATCTCATTCATTGTGTTTTCATCTCAAGCATTTCTGATTGTTTTTTTTTATAGTTTCAATCTCTTTTGTGAAGAATTCCCTCTCCTTGTTAATTTTATTCCTGAGTTCTTTGAACTGTCTTTCTGAGTTTTCTTGTAACTCATTGAGTTTCTTTATGATAACAATTTTGAATTCTCTGTCATTTAGATAATAAATTTCTGTGACTTCAGGACTGGTTTCTGCATACTTGCCATTTTCCTTCTGGTCTGGAGTGTTAATATATTTCTTCATGCTGTTTTATGGGGTGGACTTTTGCTGTCTCATAGTGGTAGTATCTGTCACAGATTCCACCTGCCACCACTGGGGGGAGGCAGGAATTGTGTTTTCTGAGCCTGTTGCTATCCCTCAAAGTTGTGCCCACCCATTGGAAGCTGTGTCAATATGCACCTATGCATCTGGCCACTGCTGCTTTACACACATAAGTGCAGGCACTCTGGTGGGGATCTTGTGCCCAGGCCGACTGGCTGAGCCAGGTGGTATGAGGGAGGGGCTGCCTTTTTTTCCCACCCATGTTCCTGCTCTGCATTCACTGGCTGCCCACCTGGTCTCCACAGCGTGGTGAGGGCTCCCCTGTGGTTGCTTATCCTCCTTGGTATGGAGTGTTCCAGCTGGCTGGGAGGCCACTCTGAGAGCAAAAACACTCCTTTGGAGGGCTGCCTTTTTCCCTTTCTTCTCTCAGAGTCACGTGCCAGCCACTGCCTGAGGTCCCATGCTGTAGATTTCTGCTGCTGGGCAGGGAGTGGAGATCCACTTACCTCCTTTCACTGCCACACAGGGGGTCTAGCATTCCCCACCTTCAGACATATGGTTGTGTGGATCTCTCAGATGTCTATCGTGTTGTGTGGATGTCCACTGTTGGTTTATGAATGTCCTTTTCATTGTCTCTTTGAAAGGAGAGACTAAGGGAAGAGATCACTCTTCCATGATGCTGACATCACCCCCCAACGTTGTAGTTTTGTGTTTTTCTACATTGTTAGAGATATAACATTGTATAATTTGGTCACTTTTAGGGTAAAATTTTATTTTTAGTGCTAATGTTAAATATATTCAACACTCACTTCTCCATCTTATTTTGAAGCTTCTTCAATCATTTTATGGTTGTCTGAATCTTATTATCTAGGACATTATTGCTGAAGACTCATGTAAATAATATTCTTTGAATTTTTGTATATTCATAACTGTTATTCAGTGATCTTTAAAGATGAATAATTATTTGACTCTAGATGTAATCATTGGCTTGCCTTTCTTTTTATTTGACTGTCTTAAACATGACCTCAATTGTTTATTGTCATAAAATGTTGTTGAATATGTTATACAAATCTGCTTTGCTTTTATAGGTGGCTGCAAGTTTTGTCTGAATGTAGAAAAAATTATTTTTTTTCCATTTAATGTCCAGTGATTTTACTAAGATACATCACTATGTAAACAGTTCTGTGTCAATTTTCAATTTTTTTTTTCAGGAAAGTTTTCTTGAACTATTGTTTTTAATATTGGCTCTGCTTCATTAGTGAATTTTCTTTCTAGGACACTCCAACTTTATATATCACAAATGTCCTTTGCCTGACTTCAGCATCTACCATTTTCCTTTGAGTAATATTTATGTCTTTATTTCTGTGTGATTTTTAAATGTTTACTTGTTTTCTTTCCATCTTTTATTTTCCTTATACTTTCCATGGCTTTTATTTGGTCAAGTATGTCTTTTAATTTAGTACTTATTTTCAAAATCTTTTTTTCCCTCCTACTTATTTCCTGATGGGTGCCAGTCATTTCATATCCTATTATTACAAAGTTTCAATCATTTTCTAATTTATTTTAAAATTTTGAAAGTGAGCTTATGATTTCCATTTTCTTTATGATCACAATTTTATGGTGTTTTCTTATTGTTGGAAAATCATTAGGTTCATTTTTATCTTTTTTCTTATATATGTATATGTAAGATAATATTCCTTTTCTGTTTTCCTTGTTTAAATGAGGTGAGATTTCTTGGACTATTAGGAGAAAGTGCCCATGGGTGGTCAATGTGCTAGTGTAGCTTTCCTAGCTTTATATCTTGAAGAGTCTCTCATTTCTTGTTTTTGTGGAGGACATAAAATATATCCTCTGTGTAACTAATTATCTGTCTCTCAGAGTGTGGTGAGGTTACAATTTCTTTTATCTTCAGTCATAAACTCTAGCCCTAAACATGTAAAGCCCTTGTCTTCCAAATTGTTGCATTTATTCTTAGTTGATGTATTTTGTTTTCAATGATCTTTTGGTTGTACTCTATCATGTTCTGCTTAGATATTGCATTAATTGTACTTTCTTGGATTTGCTCATTTTTTGCCCTCCTCCGTATATTAGCTAATTTTTTTTTCTTTCTTACCCCCAATGCTCTTGTCATACTCAATTTTATTTTGAGTTATGATAGGTTTTGCTCAAAAGAGACTCTTAACTTTTGAAAATCAGCCCTGGTTATTTGTTCTTCCCAAATTTGTGCAGTGTTTGCTGTCATCTGCCAGTTGGAATACATGTGCCATTTCCCTAATTTGACCAGTGATTTTCAGATCCATATATCCAAGTTTCCATTCAAAGTAGAAGCCTTGGGGCCGGCCCCATGGGGTAGCAGTTAAGTGCATGTGCTCCACTGCTGGCAGCCTGGATTCGGATCTCTTGGCACGCACTGATGCACCACTTGTCAGGCCATGCTGTGGTGGCATCCCATATAAAGTGGAGGAAGATGGGCACAGATGTTAGCCCAGGGCCAGTCTTCCTTAACAAAAAGAGGAGAATTGGCATGGATGTTAGCTCAGGGCTGATCTTCCTCACACACACACAAAAAAACCCACAGTAGAAGCCTTTCTTTCTGTGATATTTTGGTTTCTACAGTTTGTGGGGCAGCACCATAGTCCCCTTTCAAATGCCACCATTCCAGGCACACAGCTGTGGTCTTTTGCAGGCCCTGCTACTGCTGTTGTTTTCACCATGCTCACCAAAATTTTGATCCTTGATTAATTCCTTGTCATCTAATTTTGGTGAACTTATTGTATGTAGGCTTTTTCTTTCCCCTTTTCTCTGTCTCTGTCTCTCTCTTTTTTTTTTTTTTTTGTTTTTACTATTTGCTATCTTGGTTTTTCTTTCAAGTTTATCAGGAGTTCAGGTAATGGTCTGTTGGTATGCCAACACTAAAAAAAAAAAAAAATGAAAGCTCTGATTTGCATTGTTTGATTGTTTGCCTATTTCTTTGGTGTAAATTCTCTCAACATTTTATTCTTGAGATCTATTTCACTATATGAGTGAGCTAAAATTTATTAATCCATTCACGACCTGATGGATTTTTTTTTGTTATTTCAAGTATTTTTGTTATTTTAAATAAATCTGCTATAAACACAAATATGCAAATCTTTATATGCACATATGCTTGTTTCTCTTGGGAAAATACTTAATGATGATACAGCTGAATAATATGGTAAATCTATTTTAAATTTTCAAAAGTTGTCAAATTTTTTCTCATGTCAGCAATATATGAGAATTACGGTAGCTGTACATCTTAACCAAGAGTCGATATTATTAGTCTATTTAATTTTAGCCATTCTAATATGTGTATAGAGGTACTTCATTGTGGTTTTAAATTGCATTTCTCCAAGAATTAATGATATTAAACCTCTTTTTGTCTGTTTATTGACTATTAACATATCATTTCTTGTGAAATATATATTCAAATCTTTTACTTATTTTCATGTTTGTATTCATGAGTGCTTTTGGTCTATAATTTTCTTTTTTGTAATATATTTTTCAAGTTTTGTTACTAGTGTTTTCTGGTTTCAAAAATGGGTTATGAAGTTTTCTTTTCACTCATCTATTTTTTGAAAATGTTTGTGTAAAGTTGAATGTATGATAGAATTTCCTACTAAAACAATTTTGCTTGGAGTTATTTTTGTGAAAAGCTTTTTGATAGTGAGTTCAATTTCACTAATAAATAAAGGAGTAATCAGATTTTTCCCTTAATTATGTACTGTTATTGATAAGTTGTATTTTTTTTTCAATTTCATCTATATTAGTTTGCTAGGCCTGCCATAAGAAAATATAACAGACTAGGTGACTTAAAAAACAGAAATTTAATTTTTCACAGTTCTGGAGTCTGGAAGTCCAAGATCAAGGTGCTAGCAGGACTGGTTTCTCCTGAGGCCTCTTTCCTTGGCTTGCAGATGATCACTTTCTTGTTGCCTCTTCACATGGTTGCTGGTCTGTGCATGCATACTCCTGGTGTCACTCTGTGTGTCCTTATTTCCTCTTCTTATAAGGACACGAGTCAGATTGGAGAAGGGCCTATGTTAATGGCCTCATCATCGAAGTTTCCAAACTTGTTGGCATAAAGTTTTTCATGATATTCCTTTATAATTCTTTTAATATTTGTAAGATCTATAGTGAAATATCTCTTTTATTCTTAAAACTGTTGATGTGTGTTCACTTTCGTTTTTCTTAATCAGTCTAGTGCTTATCAATTTTGTTGATCTTTTCAATGATCTAACTCTTGGCTTTTTTCATTTTCTCTATTATCTTTCTGTTTGTTATTTCATTGATTTCTGTTTTTATAATAATTTTTATCTTCCTCCAGCTCAATCTGGGTTTACTTTGGTCTTCATTTTCTGGCTTATTAAGGAGGAACCTTAGGTCATTATTTTCTTTTTACTGTATTATTTAACTATACACTATATGAAGGCATGAATTTTATTCTAAGGATTGTTTTAATTGCATCTCTCAGATCTCCATTTATTCTATTTGCATTATCATTCTTTTAAAAATATTTTTTCTTAAAATTCATTATCTTATTCACATATTATTTAGAAGTGCATTGTTCAGTTCTCAGATATCTGGGCTATTACTAGCTGTCTTTTCATTATTATTTTCTAATTTAATTTCATTGCGGTTAGAGAATATCTTTTGTATGAATTAAATCTTTAAAAATGTATTGAGGGCTGGTCACGTGGCTTAGCAGTTAAGTGCGCACACTCTGCTATTGGTGGCCCGGGTTCGGATCCAGGCGCGCACTGATGCACCACTTGTCCGGCCATGCTGAGGCTGCGTCCCACATACAGCAACTAGAAGGATGTGCAACTATGACATACAACTATCTACTGGGGCTTTGGGGAAAAAAAGGAGGAGGACTGGCAATAGATGTTAGCTGAGAGCCGGTCTTCCTCAGCAAAAAGAGGAGGATTATCATAGATGTTAGCTCAGGGCTGATCTTCCTCACAAAAAAAAAAATGTATTGAGACTTGGTTAATGGACCATAATATGGTTTATCTTTGTTAATGTTCCATGTGCTCTTGAAATTAATGTGTATTATGCAATTGTTGTATGTAGTAATCTATGAATATCAATTAGATCAGAGTGGCTTATACTGTCTTTATTAAATTTTTGTTCCCACTTGGTCATATCTCATTTTCTTGGTCATAACAGAGCAACAGTTTTATTTCACTTGGTGGAAGGATGCTTGCTGTGTTGGAGAAGCTTTTTGATGGCATTTGGAAACATGACAGCTGGGGTTATATTCTCTCCTTCAACCATAAAAAGTTCATTGAAAATGTTAAATCCTTCACTAGCTATGTCCAATTAAGAGCTTTTATTATTATTTTATTATTATTCAACTTATATACTATATCAGTCAGCATAGGCTACATTATGTTGCTTTTACTTAAATAAAAGCTTTTAAATTTCAGTGGATTAACAGGTAAAGTTTCTTCGTTAAGCAAAGTACACTGTATTGTGTGATTTACCAGGGCAGTCGGTCTCTATACAATGATGAACAATCCAAGCTGCTTGAATCATCAATCATATGATTTCATGTTTCAGCAAAAGGACTCCATAGTCACTATATTGGGGAAAGAGAAGCTGGAGAACTCATATTCCATAGTTTATGCTTCAGCCTGGAAGAGACATGCATAACTTCCGTTCACATGTTATTGGCAATAATTAGTCCCATGGTCCTGTGTAACTGCAAGGAGGCTGAGAAATATAGGAGACCACATAATGTATTGGTCTCTGCCACAGACACACAACCATTTCTCCTAAGTGCAAATCTACCCAAGGAGAAATACTTAATGGCAGCTTTCAATATCTATGGCTTCACAAACCCAGAATGACCTTTTGCTTTCTCTCTCACTTAATTCAATGCCAAAAGTAACCCACTGTATAGTCGCTTTCTATCTTTTTGTTATATTTTAGAGTTCTTATTTGCACATATACTTTCTATGTATGTGTGTGTATACATATACATATGTATAGAACTTTTAAAATAAATTAAAAATAAACATCAATAGAAAAGGAAAGGGTCTGAGAAGTAACTAAAAAAAAGAAAAGAGACGCAAGTGTCCTATAAGTACGTGAAAAAGTACACAAATTTAATAGTAGGAAAAAATGTAAAATACAACGAGATGTTATGTTTCTTTGATAAAATTTCCTTTAACTTGGACTTGATAAGATTCTCCTTGGTCCATGCCAATAGATCTCACTCATTCCAATCACTGAGAAAATTTTGGAATATTGTCTCCACAGTGCTTGAATCTCCCTATGCAAAATGGTGTAATTCTTTCTCAAGATTTCTCAATAGCAAGAAGTGGAGCCATTTTTGTAAAATCAAACAAAAGATGTTGTTATACATATTTCCCCATGGATAAAAACCTTTTTGAATTAATTGACATAACTAAAGGGATATGATCATGTCTAGAGTTTAGCTAAGCTACTCCAAGATACTATTGCCTCAGCATTCATTTTGTTTGGCCAGGTGGCCTACAGGGACCTTAAACTGACACTAGCACCCTCATGCAAGTGCATGCCCTAGCTTGCACTCCGCAGAGTCACAAGTAAATGTAAGTTCCTGATATGACTTCCCCAATAGCCTTTGTGATTAACAATCTCCTCTGCCTCCCTGATCCTCCCCTTGTGTACCCTTTGGATAAGACCCCTCTGGGGTTTACTAAAACCCCACCCTTTTGGTTTGAATTGGTCAATTTGGCCTCAATCCAGGAACCTCAAAGTGTTTCACCTGTGGACTCTAATAAAGGCATGTACCCCAGGTCCTGTTGGTGTACTCTGCCGTGACCTCCCCATGTGGCCCTTCAAGGTGTGCTGTGTACTTCCTTCAGGACTTGTGAGTAATAAAATTCTCTATTTCAATTTTTCTTGTGGCCTACTATTGAACCAAAACTTGCCATCCAGTACCCTGTGCTCCACTTAACAAGTGTTAATTTAACAAAGTCATAACACATGAGAACAAAGAAGATCTTCTCCATCATTCATTTCTGTTCCTGCCTATACAAAGAATCAGTTTTGGCTTATATTTCAGGGACAAAAAAATTCTGATAAACTATATATATACTTTTTTTTCTTTCTTTCCCTCACTTCCATGTTGTTTGTTGGTGATTTTTTCGACATCCATATAAATTAAAATTGAAGTAGGATTTTATTGAAAGAGAAAAAATTTATTTATTTATTTGTTATTTACAAAACAGGCCTTTGAAATTCGAAAGAGAAGACCAGGGAACAAGAGCATATGTTTATACCACAACAGCAAACTTTTAAAGACAAAGAAAATATCAGACACCCTTCAGGAACTCTGGGCATTTAACAGGGACTCAACTAGACTAGCAGATTGGGGAGGTGCAAAGGAGGATTTAGAGAACTGGGAAAAAATAGATTATGCCTGAAAAGCTGAGAGTAGAGAAGCAGGGATTACCATTGGGAGAACTTGCAAGTAACTTTATTTCCTGTGCTTTAGAGCTATAAAGGAACCTTGGATGCCATGCTAATGTCTGCAGATAATAGAAGAGAACCTGGCAAAAAAAACCTCAACCCACTTTTGAGCATACGTACATATATACACATACACTGTGAAAGAAAAACTCTGTTAACTTATTTTTTTTGTTTGTTTTTTTCTGTCTATTATATGGGCCTTCCGTTAATAGCAACCTTAAGGTCCAACGCTACTGCTGTCCCATGGTTGTAGGTGAGGTTCTTTCACTAGTCTAGGAGGGGTTTTACTCACGATGATTACAATGTGAAATGCCACTTCCTAGAAAAAATTTTTGTCTAGAAAAAATAATTTCCCTAAACAGAGGAGGATAGAGAAACAGAAACATCTTGATACCAAGATAACCATAAAAGAAAGTCCTAGCATTGGTACTTGGTTGGAGGTTTGAAGTAAGGATATATATACATCTATATCTGTATCTGTATTTGCATCTATATCTATATCTATATCTATATCTATATCTGAATCTGTATCTATACCTATAAATTTATATTTACTTATTGTATTATTAACATCAATATATTATCCACAATTGGCCACATCTGGGTTATCCAAGAATCTATTTGAAGTGCATTTATAGTCATCTATTGAGGATATGTATACAAATTAACATTGTAAAATTTCCCTTTTTCATATATAATTGGTATCCCTTTTCTTCAGAATGTTTAGAAACTGTAGAATGAAAGTTCATAATTAATAAAAAGTTTTTAAAAGATTAGTAAGAGATAGGTTTGGTTGTTTTAAAAATGCTCATAAATTAGAATAACTAATGTGGATTTCTATTTATTTGTTGTAAGTTTTTATGTTGGTCTCTGAAAACTCAGTAGTTACTTATAGGATAATACACCATCGGAAAGATAGTGTTTATTTACCTATAAAATTACAAATAAGGCAAGACTATTTTTGTACTACTAAATGTTGCTGTTTAAATGCAATTGCTTTCAAAAGTCAGGATTTATTTTGATGAGAATGATTATGACAAGTTATTATTACTGTCCTCAGAGATTTAAAAAGAAAGAAAATATAGTGAACAAAAACCAAAGTAGAGCATGTTATATCTTAACATTCAATGCATAAAGCTTTAAAAACTGATGGCTAAAGGACACATGGAGTCTACTAGCTTGAATAATTTTCCCACATATAAAGTCAAGCACTGGCCTTTGACTATGTCGGATCAAATGATAACCTGAGCTCCTCACCAACTTTGCATATTTCATCATTCTGGAACTTAATGAAAATTAAGGAAATGCTTCAAATTGCCCCTAATTTTTACTTCTTAAGAAGAAAAGCACTCATAGATAAAATTTTCTTGCAACCACCTAAAAGGAATGAATTCACTGTAGTAATTGTCCCATGTATTTGTGGGAGTTGTTTGGAAAGGAAAAAAATACATACATTTTATTTAGTTTACCTTTAGAAACTGATGAAATAAAAAAATACTAAACAACTTTCTGTAACCCTAAATGTGTATTTGCTTTACTCATTATAATGAAGAATAATGTTCCTTTTTGTCTGCTTGTTCTTACAGAAAGTTTAAAAAGTCTTAAAAAAGTATTTCAAATTTACAATTAGAAATTATTTTGCTAAAACATTAAATAGAGATTTGTTAAATTGTAAATCAGTTCTCAGTGATATTTAATTTAACAATAATCTACCATCAGATTTAGAGAAAATTAAAAATAACACAATGTGACATGCTTTCCTTTGCCACAGTGTCTTGCTGGGAATTTGGCTTGTCAGTGTGTCATGTTGAAAAAAAATGTTGAATATAACAAAGTGAACTTTTTACCAAACCAAGTGGAACACACACAGAAACGTTTAGCATTCCAGGAGTTGGTCTGTAACAGATGCTTTACAAAATTAAATGTTTGGACACATTTCAAAATTCATCAAAACACTGTAAGCTTTTCACTAAATCTGAAGTTTGGCATTTCACGATGCCAAGCCTTTGTCAATAAAATTAGTTTAGTGCAAATATTAAAACTCTGTTTTGTTTATCACGGAGCAATGAAGATTCACAGATTTTTAATTAGCATTCAAAACCTAAATTCAACATTAGTTAATAATTTCTTTTGAAATAACAGTATTTAGGCTTTTCAGAGAGCATCAGGAAGACAGCACATTTTACTCCTTAAATCTGAATAGAAAAATTTTTTATTGCATTTATTATAAAAATCTATCCTTCAGCAATTCTTATAAAGCAAATAACAAGGATTACAATAATGACTCTGAGTCTTTTTGCTCGTATCAGTGCTCCCCAATATATCTATCTAATCATAGCTGTATTTTATACCATAGCATGCAGTAATTATGTTATCAGATGAGAACATTTCAATAATAAATGTGCAGTAGATATATTTTGTGCCTGAGTTGGAAATGATTAATAAATCATTATATTGCAAGTGTTTATATAAGCGAGAATGCTGAAGTGGTACAGAATTCTTTGAGTTGTATTTTGTTGCCTCTGGGAGTTGTCACTGCACATTTGGCAGGCTATCCTGTCTTCATGAGGATTTTTCCTTGAGAATCTCAGTTTTCTACATTAAGTAGAGCAAGGAACATAATCTCCACATCTACCACATTTTTAAAGGAGTTACTAACACAACCAAATTACTTAAGTTTTACTTCCATTCAGTCACCCTGTCCACCCTGTTGAGAAGATGGTAATAAGAACTAAACAGGCAAATTAAACAGTAGGAGGACTTGAAGAAACATGAGGCCAGAGGACTGAATAATCTGAGAATTGTCTAATCAGCTCCTAAATAAAGAATCTTTAATCACAGTCTTATAGTTATTTGGAGTTTCTTCAAATGCTCAGATGAATTGGGATAGAAATAGTAATTCAATCGAGCTACTGAAAATAAAAATGTGTCCCATGTCAAGAACCAGGGAAAAGTAAAATTGGAAAATAATTGTGCACTTAGTTCAGGTTAGGTAAACTCTATATCTACAGGAGATGTGGGGAAAAAACTTATTTTATTTTCCTATTTTTAACCAATAGTTTCATCTTCACTTATTAATAGTTGGTATATGTGGGTTAGAATTGCTAACAACTATGTGGAGAGAAAGCCAGCTAAGGCAATCCTCAATAATCTGCCAGCCATTTAGAATGAACTGTAAATAGTATTCTCAAACTTTAGTGTGCTGATTGCTTTTGCATAAAAATGACCATATGAAGTTTACTCGAGTTATAAGGGTGGAGAAACCAAAAGAGGTGTTACTTGTTTTGAAAAGGTAGCTATTACGCAGAAGTAACTATCAGGCTGAAAATCTATTCTATTTGTTTTTAATAATATTTCTGGGGTAATCATAGTATGATTCCTTTACTTTTTTTTTTTTTGTAAGTAAGATCGACCCTGAGATAACATCTGCCAATCCTCCTCTTTTTGCTGAGGAAGACTGGCCCTGGGCTAACAACCATGCCCATCTTCCTCCACTTTTTATGGGATGCCGCCACAGCATGGCTTGACAAGCGGTGCATCGGTGGGCACCCGTGATCCGAACCGGCGAACCCCGGGCTGCCACAGCGGAGCTTGCACACTTAACTGCTTGCGCCACCGGGCCGGCCCCCTTTTTTGTTTTTTTTTTTTACTTCGTTTTCAATGTTTTCCATTATCTTTCCTTATGCTTAACTGCTACTATTTATTAAATACTAACTAAGCATTTTACATATATTTTCTCATCTCTCTGTGGCCTACTGTATTTTGCAAATATGGCTATATATATCAGTGCACCTGTGACTACAACAGAAATGAGGATATGCAACTTTTGAGACTAGGTAATAAAAAGCAATACAGCTTTCCAGCTACTAGGCTTTCTTTCAGGACTCCTGTTTTTGGAGACTTCAGCTGCCAGGTAAGATGCCTGGCTACTCTAAATCCACCATATTCAAGAGATCATGTGGAAAGATCACAGAGATATTTTTAAAGATGCTGAAAGGTCTCCAGTTGTTTCATCCTCCAGCTGTTTGAATATTTTCAGCTTAGGTGTCAGATAAATAAGTGAATAAGCCTCTGAGATGACCCTAGTCCTTGGCTGCAAATTTATGAGACTCTCCAACCAAGTCACTCCTAAATATCTGACCCACAGAAACTCTGAGGGATAATATATCACTTTAAATTGCTGAATTTTAGGATGATTTGTTATGTGACCATAGTAAATGGAACCCTCTCCAACAACCCTATAGGATTGGCTAGGAGCCAGTCTTCAATTATATAGTTGAAACTGAGGCCTAAGAAGGAAAATTTACTTGATCAAAGTCATAAAACCAGTCCCTAGCAGAAATGGGGTGTAATCCAAGTTTCTTTGACCCTACAGAAACTCCTCTTTCTAGTAGAGCACACTGCCTTCTATTCATATTTCCCCAATTTCTCACTTATATCCTTCACTCACCACATACACTTTTATACACAAGAATAATATTCAAAATTTCTAGAAACCTGCATTACATGGTGTTATCTATTGCTGCATAAACAATGATTCCAAAACTTAGTGATTTAAAACAGTACAAAGATATTTATTTTTCTCATAATTTCTGTGGGTCAGGAATTCAGGAGTGGCTTGGCAGAGCAGTTCTGGCTTGGGGACACTCATAAATTTTCAGGCACATGTTGGCCAAGGCTGCAGTCAACTGAAGGCTTGCCTGGGGCTGAAGGATCCATTTCCAAGGTCACTCAATCACATGGCTCACAAGTCAGTGCTGGCTTTGGCAGAGGACCTCGATTCCTCTGCATGTAGGCATCACCACAATGTCACTTGAGTGTCCTTAGGCATGTAGGCTGGTGAAGGAGTTTAGGACATGCTACCCTAAAATATGCCATTTTGATATATTGATTATTTTGAGTTAAAAGCACTTGGAAAACAGCAAATGCAGGAAAAGGCTTTCTCTGGACTCTCCTTGTATACCTAAAGACAGATCCTCCAAAAGGAACTCAATTGTCATAAATCTCCTCCCTGGGAATTTCATCAACTAGGAAAAATTGACTCTGAATACAGGAGAGGAAACTAAAAGTCAACACCACACCCAGACAAACTTTGTCACAAACTATCAAACCTCCCATCTATTCTCCTAAGGACCATTTAAAGAACAAAATTCAACTAAGTAAATTTTAAAGATCTTATTGACTTTATTCAGTGATTCATTAATCAGGCAGCATCCAATCTAGCAGATAGAAAGGAGATCTGAAGAACTGTAAAAGGCAAGAGATTTTTATAGACCAAAGTGAGCAGGAATAAGGAAGCTATACTGGGCATTTGCTGATAGGGTAAAGCAGGGTTACTTTTCTTATATGGAGCAAAGGGAAGTCTGGGAGCTGGGTTAGGTAACTTGTGCTGAGCAGGTAAGCACTGGTTGGTTGACCTAGGCCTTTCTTTTCTAGGAGAGCTGAGCACAGAAACTTAGCTAAGTTTTGGTTTTGCTGACATGGGGCTTAGCATGAGCAACTTCATCTTGGGTCCAATCTGGTTACTTTAACAGGCCCATTAATCTTAAAATCATTTACCCTTCCCTAAGTGGTCCACATCCCCCTTCTGCTTTCCTTATTAAGACAGTATTATAAACTTTCAAATCTCATGGATTTTGGGTATTCACTATTTTTTCTGTGATGCTTCCATGCACATAATATTAAAAATTAAATTTGTATACTTTTTCTCCTGTTAAACTGCCTGTTGTTAGTTTATTTCATAGACTCAGCTATCAAACCTAAGATGGCAGAGTGAAAGTTTTCCTCCTCAACACTAGTTTTCTCCAGAGTGAGCTCACTAAGAAAGCAAGGCAGAAGCCTCAATGTTCTTTATGATGTAGTATTGGACATCATACATCATCACTCATGTTATATACTTTTGGTCACACAAACAAGTCATGATGTGGGCAGAGACTATACAAAGATATGAATACCAGGAGGTGAGGCTCATTGGATGTCATCTTAGAAGATGGCTACCACAGTAGGCCCTCTTTTCCTCAATTAATTGTAGGGGAGAAAAATAATTTTCTCTCTACTATTCTAGGTTCTTGACTGAGACCTCCCTGTAATAAAAGACAGATTAACAGGAGAAAAACAAATAGAAGTTTAGTGACGTATACTGTGGGGGATCAGAATTTGCCACCCCAAAATTTGTCTCTTTGGCTTGATTATTTTTAAGAACAAAAGACTTTGAAACAAACTTTGACCTTCCCCCTAACTGCCTAAAGGAATTTAAGATAGAAACCCTGTCCCAGGAAGGAGCTAGTATCAGATAACTATAGTATAATATAAACTAGATGTGGTAGACAAAAAGGCACTAGCAAGTCCATTTTTATCAAAGTTCTCTCTCTGGTCTGATTGTCTATAGATGGCACAGAAAACATTTGTTTATGAAACATTTGCTTTTCCATCTCCATGTAAATTGCCTTCCTCCCCTTTGAAGTCTCAAATCACTGCCCCCAACATCCTCCTTTGTCTCTAGCTGAAGACGGTATTTAAGATGATGGCTTTGGCCATTTTGACGAATTACTCAGTTTTCCTGGGTTTCTCTTATGTATACGTCTTATTAAACTTTGATTTTCTCCTGTTATTCTGTTTCATGTCAATCTAATTCTTAGATCAGCCAGAAAGACCTAGAGAGTAGAGGAATATTTCTTCCTCCCCTATAATACCTCCTGTATACATGGGAGTGTTAAAGAACAAAAATTCAACCAACTAAATTTAAAGATCTAATTGGCTTTATCCAGTAATTCATGAATCAGGCAGCAAATAGATAGTAGCTCCCAGGAGTTGTACAAAATGTAAGGTTTTTATAAGCAGAAAGAAGGTAGGACAAAGAAGTTAAATGAGTAGATTATTTCAGGCAACGTCATCCTCCCTTAGGAGAAAGCAAGGGGTCTTATCAGGCAGATTACATCACCAGTGTTGATCATGAAATTCCAGACTGATCAGTTTAAAATTCCACTCCTGGGAGAGGCTGAAACTGCAATTAGGTTAGGTATTAAGTCTTGGTGAAGCTTAGCATAAATGACTCCATTTTGAGCCTGTTGTTTCTTTTTAACAGGAGATACTCAGGAAAACTGAGTCACTCCCTGAAATGGCCCGAGCCACCATCTTAAATACCATCTCCAGCTAAAGACAAAAGAAAGATTTGGGAGGGTGGGGGAAGGCCAGATATGGGAGGTTACCAGGAAAAGCACAGTAAATAAGGGTATGGTTGTTATGCAGATTTAAGTCACTGCCTTTTCCTTTGATAAGAGTTTCTAGAGATTTAGGCATCCTTCTCTTCCTGGCACAGAAAAGGAGACATTCTTAACAAATGGAGATTTTCTTTATAAATGTAAATTTCCCTCACAAAAGGGCAACTTCTACTGTGTTTTCAGAGATTCTCTTGTGTCTGCTGTCTCTTAAAAATAAACAGCTTAAAATAATCCTTATGCCAAAGAGACATATTTTGGGGTAGTCAATTCTACTCCTCTTTATAATCAAGTCCCTCCACATGCAAAATACATTCACATACCTCCAAGACCTCCAAGTCCCATTGCGTTATAGCATTAAGTCAAGTCCAGAGTGTAGTCATCTAAGCATCAGTGCTAAGCTGTCCTGAGCTTTGCAGCTGGAAACTACACAGAAGGATGCCAGACTCAGTATCTTCAGAATACATTCTCTGCTCCCCTCTGACTCCTCAACCCCTTTCTACTCTAGCTTCAGCCTCTTGAAGTGTTAGAGGTGACCCCACCCTTGTCCATTTATGTTGTGGAAAAATGAAGGAGGTGAGGGAATTTGAATACTGATAGTTCTGTTGGACACTAGCACATATGTGCCCACATGGGGGAAGGGATACAGGAAGTAGGGGTAAAAGAGAGACATGTGGGGTGAAACTGCAAGGGCCTGTGAGATGGCAGAAAGAAAAGACCCAGAAACCTTCTAGCACAGGCTAGGTGTCAAAGAAAAAATAGGAGGCAGTTTAAAAGGCTGCACTGCAGCTGCATTCCACCTCACATTTGCGTTCCCATGCCTGGAGCTGGAGATTACAGCTTCTCTTGGCAGCCATGGTTTTAACCCTATTAACACTGAATTCAATTGCTAGAAGTCTGTGCAAAACTTGCAGGGGAAAAAAGAGAAGAATTTTGCTGTTTTTTCCTTAATGGCTCTGATTTGTTTTCTATACTATTGCATCTTGGTGTATGGTGGAGATTGATGTCGAATATTATGTGCTTGTCAAAAGTGCTCAAGAGGGATCATCTTGTAAATGAGCATAAGTGAGGCCATCTTGTTACACTAAATGGCCCCTGCCCCTCCTCTGTGTGACTACTCACTGCTCTGCACATACCCTAAAAAATTCACATGCTCTCCTGCTTTATGGCCTCTGCTTACACATGTGCTCCCCTACGGCTTGATAAATTAAAACTTTGTTCTCTGAGTTTCTCTCCAGGAACAGGTTGACCACAGGCGGGAAACACCTACAAGGTATCTATCACAGCTGACAGAAGAATGGAACAATGTGATGCCTGGAGCTCATGATGCCTGGAGACCAACATCCCTGGACCCCTTCCTTACTGCCCATTTGCCCTATATAATTACCTCAAGATTCTTTAATTTTAGAAGATGGTTTTTTTGAGACGACAGTTTGCCATTTCCCAATTATGCTAACTAATCGAATTAAAACTTCCTTTCTCAAGCCCTAACTCATTGTGATTAATTGGGTCAGATTAGGGTGAGCAGAGTGAGCCCATTGCTTGGTATCAAACCCTGATCAGGGAAAGCTGCAAGGAGAAGTGTTAGTTGGATAAGTTGTTTTTTGCTTCCCATGGGTGGGACGGATGCCTCTTAACTTCAGGTTTTGACAGTCAAGGAAATAACTGCTGGCTTCTTACCATCAAAAAGGAGGCCTAAAACTATATTAGAATTTTTAGGTATGGGAGACAGAAGAAGTCTCCTTGATGGATTTTTGTTATGATTTCTGCTTAAGGAAATGCAATATGTAAAGGGAGACAGCTGGAAAGAGGGATGCAGTCTCTAGATAAAGATGCATTTGGAGTTTTAGGCTACTGGATATGTGCCTTTTTGAAAAGTACCTTCAAAGCTTCCTAATGAGGTCTTGTGGAAAAGAGAAGCACCCATTTTGGTGGTGGGTCAACTCAGGCTCACTGACTGATGAAAAAGGAGCTTAAAAAAATTCTTGCAGGAAAGCCCCAGATAACCCATCAGAGTCTTGGCTTTGCATGAGACAGGGATGTTTACTCCTTCCAATTCCAGAAGCAGAGAGAAGCCATTGTTTTGGGGGGAAGAAGTTATTGTTTTTTTTTTTTTTTTGGTATCCTAGAATCATAGGAAGTTTCCTTTAATTGCCTGGGTCTGTATCATGCAATGTTGCCTGCTGTGGCTGTCAGCTTTCTAAGCCAAGAGCAAGTGTGCTCATACTCTCAGTGGGCAGCACTAGGACTCTGAAACTTGAAAGACGCCCCTCTGCGGAGCTGTGGGCAGTGAAAATGAATCAGGGATAGTGAATGAACTCTCTGGGTCACATGCAAATGTCCACAGATAGGGTTGTTCTCTGATGAAACCACTACTGACCTATCCTATCTCATTCTTGGATTGTGATTCCTGCCAATAGCTACAAGGTGCGGAAGGGCCAAATTTCAAGGGTGAAACCATCCACTCCTCATCCCCATCTCCTGGGCAATTGGATCAAATTGGATTTTCAACTCCCTCTCAGGGATATCTCACTACTGTTGGCTTTTTTTTTTTTTTTGCATTTGAAGTATTGGCAGTCTGAGATTTGTGTCTTTTTTAGCAGAAGTAACTCATCAATGAGCTGATAATCTGATTTTACACCCTTATCTTTTCAACGTACACACATTCTAGTAACGTAGTTTGATTATTAAATGCAACTATACCCAGAAAGGGATGATCTTCTTTCTCGAAATTTTTGGATGGTATAGATACATTTTGAAAATGAAATCAGAATTTTGACCTGACCATTCGCCTGGGCCTGATGTGTCTTTGTTTCTTGTAACAGTAATCCCAGGTTTGTTTCTTGTAACAGTAACCCCAGGTCAACTTGGCTGGAAAGGAAGCTGAGAGATTCAGACTTTAAGTTGTATAAAAATGTCCTTCTGTAAAAAGGCTTTTGTCTCTCTTCTACCATAATATTCTGGAGTAAAGATCTGAAAATAGAGGATGACTGGAAAAAATGTAAAGTTAGAGTTACTGAAATGGGACACGCAGATTTTGTAAAAATAAAGGGAAAGCAAAAACCACAGCATTGGGCAAGGGAAAACGTAAACCTCTGGAAAATGTTGAGGGAGGGGGGTATTAATGAGCTTTGTCTTTTAGAAACTGTTCTGGAGGCTTGGCCTAATGCTATTTTCCCACCTTGCTGCTGTGGGGGATCAGAATTAGCTACCATAAAATGTACCTTTTTGGCTTGAATATTTTTAAGGACAAGACTCTGAAAGAAACTTTAACGTTCCCCCTAACTGCCTAAAAGAATTTAAGATAGAAGTCCTGTCCCCGGGACAGGCCATCACCCTAGGTAACTTTGGGTATGTAGACTGGGAAGATCCTTGTTAAGCCCATTTTTATCAAAGTTCTTTCTCAGGTTACATTGCTTATAGATGGCACAGCAAACATTTGTTTATGAAACATTTGCTTTTCCATCTCCATGTAAATTGCCTTCCTCCCCTTTGAAGTTCCAAACCACTACCCCCAACATCCTCCTTTGTCTTTAGCTGAAGATGCTATTTAAGGTGGTGGCTTTCGACATTTTGGTGAGTCACTCAGTTTTCCTGAGTTTCTCCCATGTATAGGTGTTATTAAACTTTGTTTGATTTTTCTCCTGTTATTCTGTCTCACGTCAATTTAATTCTTAGACCAGACAGAGGGACCTAGAGGGTAGAGGAATAGTTCTTTCTCCTCTACACTGCGCTGGTTGGGAGAAGTTCTTCCAAACTGCTTTCCATGCCACCATGTGTACTTTGAATTCAAACTGACTGCTGAGACAACAACTCCCCCTCCACTCCTGCTAGACAGCTGGAGAAGGCCTCAGCTCTTACCTTTTCCACACAAGATATCTACAGATACCATCCACACCTCATGGAACATATGAAGTGGTGTCTTGGGTAAGCAGGATTGCTTGAAACTGATTGCCTTTATGCTGTCCCTCTGAATCAAGGACTAAATTGAATTGAAATATTTGGATTGAATGAGAGTGGTGGGAGAAGAGAGGCCTAAAACTTACCAACCAGTGGGAGTTGTGAGACAAAATTGGAGGCTCTGTCCACTTGTGCTGCCTGACTGATTGATGTCCTGCTTAGGAGTCCCTAACAGTTTTATAATCTTTGTTTCTAGGGGTGTCATATGTGCCCTGTGGGATTGTGCTTCTTGTGTTCTATGTGTGAAAGGCAGACATGAACTTTTCTTTCTCTCATTCTCTCTGGTTTATACTCAAGCTATACTTAGCAGAAACATTAAAGTGTTCAAGAAAGCATTTCTAAGAGATCAATTATTCCTCAGAGACATTTATTCTGTGGGATGTTTACCTATGATAGGACTTATTCCATTAGAAAGGTGGTATGAAATTTGTCTCAGACTTTAGCTCAAGTGGTTCATGACCCTGCCTCAATCTAGAAGACATTCAAGTCAGCTTCACCTCACTGATTCGAGTTGTATAGGTAACAGAATTTACCATAGATTTCTTCTTTGTAGGCCAAAGTGAAGCATGCACTGATAGGGTTCAAGATATGCTACTTTGAAATATGGCACCTTAGCATATTGACTATTTTAAACTGAAGGAATCTGAAAAATGGCAGGTGTTAGAGGGACTCTGACCTTCTTCTGAAACAGGTGATAAGATCCTCCTGTAAGAGATGCCCTCCCTATACCTGAAGGAAATCCTAATCTCCAAAGAGGGAGGCACACCTGAAAGGAATCTGAATGAACAGCCCTTGCTAAGTTTCCCACAGTTTACTACCCTTGACTCATACCTTTTGTCCCATTACCTTTTATACAACTTTCAACCCTTCATCAAACCGAGCATAACAATGTTCAGGTTTAACCACTTCTTCGGGTCTGTTTCTTTGTGTCTTCCTTACTCCCGTGTCATATAAAACTTATGTTAAATAAATTTGTATATTTTTCTCTTGTTAATCTTTTATTACAGGGGCCCTAGCCAGGGACTTAGAAGAGTAGAAGGAAAAGATATTTTTCCTCCTTTACAGTGCAAATTATTAATATATCTTGTACCTTGGTATGCTTCTGGCTACTTTGACAAAATTAATACAAAATCTTAAGGAGGAAGCCCCCTTTCTAAGATAGACCTTTATGATTGATAATTCTAAGCTAGATTTATTTAACTGAGTAAACCAAAGACCCTTGGAGGGAGTGCCTGAGACCAATACTGCAGATTTTCTTTATCCTATCCTTTGAATCGTGCTGCCAATGGCTGGATAAGTGTTGTTTGAGACAAACTGAAGGGATTTTGTCATAGCCCCTCTTGGTAAGATTAAAACAAAATGATCAATGGAATGGTATATTATGGATAAATTTCCAGAGGCCAACAATAGAGAAAAACTTGAGGTGAAATTGTGAAGTGTAGAGAGAACATTTTTGTGTTTCTGCAGAGTTGGGGCATTCTGAATTACATTTTGTTAAAAATTTGAGATCCTGGACTAAGAGCAAGAGTTAGGAAGTTAATTAATAACTGTATAGACAGTGAGAGAACTCCATAGAAATTTGGCTAACTCTGGAGCTATGTGTTTATGTTTGAAGGAAAGATAAGGCTTGGAACCTTAGAGATAACTCTATGTTATAAAAGCTACCAACACCACTGCCCTTGGAGAGATGTATTTATATTCAAAAAGGTGAGAGTGAAAATCCAGGACTCTTTTTGTACTGTTTCTAGGAGCATTTTTTTTTCTTCTTCCTTTTGAGAGGGGAGAGTAGGCAACTGCCTCTTTCTCCTGTGTATAAGCAGGGAAAATTCATTTGTCTCCTTCCCTTGCCTATGGAGACTGTGGCCACTTGTGTAGATTTTTTTCCTTCCGGCTTGTATTATATTGCCCCAGAGGTAAGGACAGGGGCGTGGAGGACAAACATAATTATTATTACGTAGACATTCATAACTAATGTGTATGTGATCCACAATACCTTGTGTATGCATTCAGAATAGAATTAACAAGGATGAATATAAAAAACCCAGCAGTGCAGCATAGGAGGAGCCAGGTGGCATCTTCACAATCAACAATATGCTTAGAAATCTCTTTGGTTAGGTCTCCCAGTTCATTGGATATATATTCTAACTTTCATATTAACACAGGCTACAGTGTTGCTCAACTTTTCACTGCTACAAAACAGGGATCTCCTTACCTCTAGTTTCCAATAACATTTTCCTCACATTCTTTTTTTTTTTTAAAGATTTTATTTATTTATTTATTTTCCCCCAAAGCCCCAGTAGATAGTTGCATGTCACAGCTGCACATCCTTCTAGTTGCTGTATGTGGGACGCGGCCTCAGCACGGCTGGAGAAGCGGTGCATCAGTGCGCGCCTGGGATCCGAACCCGGGCTGCCAGCAGCGGAGCGCGCGCACTTAACCGCTAAGCCTCGGGGCCGGCCCTCCTCACATTCTTTTAATCCTTCACCAAAACAGCCTCCTTGAGGGTCATCAGGCTTTTGTTAACAGCCTCTTCAAGGCTCTTTAGGCCTTCACCAACATTATCCTTAATGTCCTTCTGGCTTATATCTCTAGCCCAATCTCAAAGCCATCTCAACATTTTAAGGTTTTATTATGGCAGCACCATACTTTTAGGTACACAAATTTATATTCATTATGTACTGCCGTGTGACAAGTTATCCAAAAACTTAGAGGGTTAAAACACAAACATGAATTATCTCTAACAATTTTTGTGAGTTAGGAATTTGGGAGTGGTTTGGCAGGGCAGTTCTGTTTTGAAGTTTAATGAGATTGCAGTCAAATGTCAACCAGGGAAGTTGTCAACTGAAAGCATTCCTAGAGCTGGAGAATCTGCTCCCAAGATGGCTCATTCACATGGCTGGCAACTTGGTGCTGGCTGTTGGTGGGAAGCCTTAGTAACCTTTCCATGTGGACCTCTACACAGAGCTGATTGAGTTTTCCTTATGATGTGGTAAGCTGTCTTTCCCCAGAGCAAGTGATCCATAAGCTGAAATGCCTTTTATGATCTAGCCTCAGAAATTGCACATTGTTACCTCTGACTATTTTATTGATCACACAGACAAGTGTGACTTTAATGTGGGTTAAAATTAAACAAGGCCGTGAATACCAGAAAGCTCAAATTATTGGGGGCATCTTGGGAGCTGGCTACTATGCATAAATAGATGCAGGTTCTAACACTTGAACATAGTCCTGGGGGTTCCAGTTATCTTGACCCTATGGTTATTGGATTATGAAGAGATCTGAGGAGTTTATAGGGAGGAGTGCTGGATCTCTATGTGCTAGGTGGCATTTAGGAGTAGGATTGATGCAGATTTACTGACTGGTACTGTCAGCTGAATACTAATTGCATAAACACACACACATTGTGTTTTGGCACCTCGAGTCAATCAATAAAAAGGAATAAAACACCCTTTTTAGAGTTGTTGTATGAGGAAAAAATGAAGTGATAAACAAAAAGCATCCCATAGAATAGATGGTCATTACATTTTAGTTCTCTTCACCTTCATCGAGTTGTTTGACACAGTTTAACATTTAATTGTTCTCTAACTCATTAGCTCCTCTATATACTCATTTTGCCTCTCCACTAGATTGCTCATTCTTTTGAAAAGAGGATCCTTATCTTAAACACACATTTTTTTGTAATCCCCATATGTGTGATGTATTGATGCCGGACACATAACCTATTATTGGATAATATATGTTTTTTATTTAACTATGCTAACTTTTCCATCTCCATATCGTTTAGTTAATATTTTAATTACTGCCTACCAAATTTAGAACCAATATTTAAAAAATTGGATTGAGTGCCTCTTTAAGGATCACTGATTTTAACCAAATGATAAATATTTAGAAATTATAAAATGCATAAGGAATCAGGAAACAATGTTCTCTAACAATTATTCTAATTATTATGTGAGGGGAATATATTCTCACCCCCAGGGTGGGAATGACATAATTGTTTAAAGGGGACTTTTGAAAGTAGACATACTTCCTTAAAATTCTTTCGTCCCTACTAAGGGTTCCTGTCACTAACTGCAAATAACCCCTGTGCTTCCTGCTTCTGCTTCATCCCTGTGGACAGCCAAATTTTTTTAGAAACATTGATCTAGAAAGTAGTTATAGTTTGATAGGTTCTTAAACATTAAGTACTCTTTTTTTCTTGAGGGGATGATACAAATCTTGGTTTGACATGTGTATAAAAGTTTTTATTTGGTTATATGCTGTTGGAGTAGAGCTCTGAGTGCCTATGAGAGTTGATTCACAGATGAAAAGCTATAAATGCAGTTCCCAAACTTGACAGACTAGAAAATAGTCAATTGCTCAAAAACATAAGTGGATATACCTTCAAAGAACAAATAAAAAATCCTTACATCTGTTTTTTCTTTCATGTACTCTGTGCTTATGAAGTCTCTCCCTATCACTTTCTCTCAAAGTTCTAAGGGTTTTGTCAAATCCATGTCTTGAACAGATTGTCTCAGCTGGAATTGGAAATATCCTCTTTATTTTCCTGAGAAAATTAACATTGAAGATTCAAGTTGTCATCCATTGCTTTTTGTGCTTTCTGACTGAATGGGTGTACGTGTATATGTGACAGAGAGAGAGAGAATATCCTGTTATATATGATATATATGTATAGACTGTGAATCACTTTCACTGTTACACTCCATGTTGCTGATTGTGAAGGTTTTAAAATAATTCTTCTTCATTAATTTTTAAGCAATTAATTTTCAAGCAATTAATTTTCAAGCAGACACCTCAAAGCCTCGGAAGCACAAACACTAAAGATGGTTTAGACATAAACTTTTTAAGTAACTCAGACTGTGCTTCTAATAATTCCTTTCCAGAATTTGCCCTCTAAGTTTGATCCTAGTTTATTCAGATTTCATTGTTCCTGGTGCAATGTAATAAAGGAGTCAGACGTCAACTTTTATCATGATATTTCAGCTAGAAAATGGCACAGACGCAACCTCGTAATGATGGGTCTACAAAGTGCTTTTATAGCGTTTTTGCCACACTTTTAGCAAGGTTAGGCTCTTGACTCAAAGAAATTATGAGTAAGACAACAATAACAACAACAGACAATATTACTCCCTTATTATTACAATTACCAAGTTTCTCACAGAGCATACACATTGTACGTGGCTGAGTATAATTATGCAGGCTACTCTTTTTTAAAGGATGCCCAGTGGAGGGGGGTGAAACCTAGTATTCATTCTACTTGTTAAACTTTTTGATTTGATAATCAGCTGCATTTGGCCAGACATGGCAAGTTTTCCTAACTCATGTAAGGATGCCATACGTCAGTGTTCTTAAACCAGAGGTGCTTAAGGACTAACATTTTTTTGTTTGTTTTTAGGCCAACCCCTTGATGACTAATATTTTTGTGAAATATAAAAGAATTGTTATTTTAATTTTTGTAAAATAAAATACAAAATATAAAATGCAAGCTTTACAAAGTACAGGCTCAAAATTTTATAATATTAAATAAAAATAAAATTACAATTCAATAAATATAATTAGAACATATATAGCATAGGGAATCACAAAAGCCTACATTGTTTATTGAAAATGTGTATATGATCAATTAATATAAAGACTCCTTATTACACATAACTTTTTATCATTTCACAATGATACCTAAATTAAAAAATTATGGGGGGATTTCTTGGAAGATGGCAGCATAGGAGGACTCTGAACTCACCTTCTCCTGTGGACACAACAAATTTACAACCATCCTTGGAACAATTACCCCTGAAAGGTAACCAGAAACTGGATAAAAAGAACCCCCTCAACAAAGGACAGTGCTGACTGAGGTGGAAAAGGCAGAAATTCCTTTCTGGAGAGGAAAAAGTTACATTATAGCCATGATACTTCATGGCCAGGAGCAATCTGAAGGTATGAAGCTTTCCCTCGAGGAGTGAGGGATCTGAGCAGGAGAGCTTTGCCTCAATTAGCAGCTTTTAAACACAGCACAACTGAAATGAGTGTCATAATACCTGGCTTTGCTGGCTATTAACAACAACAGGGAATACTTCCAGGAAAGCTATCAAACATATGAGAAAGAAAAGCCTGCTCTTAAAGGGCCCACAAATAAATTCACTTGTTTCAGAAAGGAACCTAAAGTCACCAGAAAGAAAGGTGCACAGTCCTTTGGTGAAAATAAACTCATTTGATAGGCTCTGGGCTCATCTCAGTGAGGCAGGAGGCAGCTGGAACCACCTTCCTAGGAACTAAGAAATTAGTGGCAGCCATTATTGTGACCTAGTATGGGCATGCTGACACAGATGCTGGAAGATGCCATTGGAGTTCTTCCCCTGGTCTATTAGCACAGGGATCTGCCCCACCCACTAGAGCACTGATTTAATCAAGCTCAGCCCAGACAGGCAGCCCACCCTAGGCACTGTACCCACTACCAGACAGCCCTCAGGAAAATTGTGGGCCCACATAGGATGTGTAAGACCTCTGCAACAGGGCAAGTGAGTCCGTCTCTGTGGGGCAGAGTTTGTGCAAGGGGAAGAGCATGCCTGAGGGGTGGGCCTGTATTGGCAGAGTGTGTGAGGTCTCTACAATGGGGCAAGTGGGCCTGCTTCAGTAGGTCAGTGTTTGCACACACAGCAGGACTGCATAGACAGGTGAGTGGGCCTGCGGGCAATGGAGCTTGTCAGTTGCAACAGACTTGTGCTTCTCAAATAGCCACAAAGGGGATTGGCCCCACCTTCCAATGCCTGAAACAATTGTGTGCTGCCATGCCTGTGGATGGGCCCACCCAGCTGCACTATTGAGAGAGCTGACAACAGCCTTGCAGAAGAGAGGCCTACAGCAATTGTAAGCCCCTGAGCCTAGCAAGCAGCCATTCTGGATCTTGCTCACTTAACAGAAAAACTACAGCAGGAATATATTAGACCTTATGGCCAACTGTACTGGGGTTCCGCATGCCAGATAAAGTGACTGAAGGGACCTTAGCAGCTGCACAGAGCTCAGCATTACAACCAGCCAGTCAGAGGGACAGCCCAGCCTCCCTGTGCACCTAGAGCAAGATCAACCCTGCCACAATAGAAGGACATATGTTGCCCAAACAAGGGACACTCCTGGAACATTAGGAACTGATGACAAGAAGAAAGCACATTGCTGGGCCTCATAAGGCATCTCTTACATAAGGCCAGTTCTCCAAGACCAGGAGACATAACTGATTTACCTAATACACAGATATAAACACAGAGAATTGGGCAAAATGAGGAGACAAAGGAATATGTTCCAAATAAGGGAACAGGAAAAATCCTCAGAAAGATAACTGAATGAAACAGAGATAAGCAATCTACCTGACAAAGAGTACGAACTAATAGTCATAAGGATGCTCACTGATCTTGGGAGAAGAATGGACAAATTCAGTGAGAACTTCAACAAAGAATTTGAAAATACAAAATAGAACCAATTAGAACTGAAGAATACAACAATGGAAATGAAAAATTCACTAGAGGGACACAATAACAAAGTAGATGATACAGAAGAATGGATCAGGAAGCTGGATGAAAGACTAGAGGAAATCACCCATGCAGAACAAAACAACAAAGAAGAAAAAGAATGAGGACAGTCTAAGGGACCTATGGGACAACATCAAGTACACTAATGTCCATATGATAGGTGTCCTAGAAGGAGAAGAGAGAGATATGGGGGCAGAGAATCTATTCAAAGAAATAATAGCTGAAAACTTTCCTAACCTAAGGAAAGAAACAGACATCCAGATACAGGAAGCACAGAGAGCACCAAACAAGATGAACCCAAAGACACACACACCAAGACTAATTATAATTAACATGTCTGGAATTAAAGATAAAGACAGAATCCTAAAAGCTGCAAGAGAAAGGCAACAAGTAACGTACAAAGGAAACCTCATAAGGCTATCTGCTGACTTCTCAGCAGAAAACTTAAAGTCTAGAAGGGAGTGGCATGATATATTTAAAGAGCTGAACGGAAAAAATGTACAGCCAAGAATACTCTACCCAGCAAGGATATTATTCAGAATGGAAGGAGAGATAGAGTTTTCCAGACAAGCAAAAACTAAAGAAGTTTATCACCAATAAGCCAGCCTTACAGGAAATACTAAGGGAATTATTTAAGTGGAAAAGAAGACCACAAAGAGGAGTAAGAAAATAATCAAAAAATAAAAACAAAACAAAAACATCACTGGTAAAGGCAAATGTACAGTAAAGTTAGCAGATAAACCACTTATGAAGCTAATATGAAGGTAAAAAGACAAAAGTACTGAAACTATCAATTTCCACAATAAGAGGGTAACAGATACACATACAAACAAAAGAGGCTAAATATGATATCAAAAACATAAAGTGTGGGAGGAGAGGAGTAAAAGAGTAGAGAGTTTAACAAGAAGTCAAACTTAAGAGACGAACTTAATATAGATTGCTATTATGTAACATTATATATGAACCTCATGGTAACCACAGACCAGAAACTTACAATAAATACACAATAAATTAAGAGAAAGGAACCCAAACATAATACTAAAAAAGCCATCAAACCACAAGGGAAGAGAATAAGAGAAGAAGAAAGGAAGAGAAAAAAACTACTAAAACACTCAGAGAAAAAGTAACAAAATGGCAATAAGTACATACTTATCAATAGCTGCTTCAGATATCAATGGACTAAATTCTCCAATCAAAACACATGGGGTGGCTGATTGGATAAAAAAGCAAGACCCATATATACACTGCATACAAGAGACACACTTCAGACCTAAATACACTCACAAACTGAAAGTAAAGGGTTGGAAAGAATACTCCATGAAAATGGCAATGAAAAGAAAGATGGGGTATCAATACTTATATCAGACAAAATAGACTTTAAAACAAAAACTATAATAAGAGACAAAGAAGGGCACTAGATAATGATCAAGGGAACAATCCAACAAGAGGATTTAACACTTGTAAATATATATGCACCCAGCATAGGAGCACCTAAATATATATAGCAATTATTTTTTTTTATTGCAGTAACATTGGCTTATAACATTATATAAATTTCAGGTGTACATCATTATATTTCACTTTCTGTATACGTTACATCATGTTCACCACCCAAATACTAATTACAATCTATCACCACACACATATGCCTAATCACCCCTTTTGCCCTCATCCCTCTCTGCTTCCCCTCTGGTAACCACCAATCCAATCTCTGTCTCTTTGTGATTGTTGTCATTTTTATCTTCTACTTATGAGTGAGATCATACGGTATTTGACCTTCTCCTTCTGACTTATTTTGCTTAGCATAACACCCTCAAGGCCCATGCATGTTGACACAAATGGCTGGATTTCATTGTTTCTTATGGCTGAGTAGTATTCCATTGTGAATATATACCACATCGTCATTATCCATTCATCCCTTGATGGACACCTAGGTTACATCGAAGTCTTGGCTATTGTGAATAATGCTGCAATGAACATAGGAGTGCATGTATCTTTACACATTCATACTTTCATGTTCTTTGGATTAGTATCTAGCAATGGAATAGCTAGATTGTATGGTAGTTGCATTCTTAATTTTTGGAGGAATCTCCATACTGTCTTCCATAGTGGCTGCACCAATTTGCACTCCCACCAGCAATGTACGAGTGTTCCCTTCTCTCCACATCATCACCAAAACTTGTTGTTTCCAGTCTTGTTAATTATAGCCATTCTGACGAGAATGAGGTGATATCTCATTGTAGTTTTCATTTGCATTTCCCTGAGAGTTAATGATGATGAACATTTTTTCATGTGTCTGTTGGCCATCTCTATATCTTCTTTGGAGAAATATCTGTTGAGTTCTTTTGCCCATTTTAGTTTGTTTGTGGTTGAGATGCATGAGTTCTTTATATATTTTGGATATTAACCTCTTATCAGATATAAGATTTGCAAATATTTTCTCCAAATTGTAACATAGTTTTTTCATTTTGTTGATGGTTTCCTTTGCTGTGCAGAAGACTTTTAGTTTGATGTAGTCCCGTCTATTTATTTTTTCTATTGTTTCCCTTGCCCAGTCAGATATGGTACTTGACAATACATAGCTAAGACTGATGTCAAAGAGCATAGTGCCTATGTTTTGTTCTAGGAGTTTCATGGTTTCAGGTCTTACATTCAAGTCTTTAATCCATTTTGAGTTAATTTTTGTGTATTGTGTAAGATAGTGCTCTACTTTCATTCTTTTGCATGTGCCTGTTCAGTTTACCCAAAACTATCGAAGAGGCTTTCTTTTCTCCATTTGTTATGTTCTTGGCTTCCTTGTTGAAAATTAGCTGTCCATAGATGTGTGGGTTTATTTCTGGGCTCTCAATTCTGTTCCATTGATCTGTGTGTCTTTTTGTGCCAATGCCATGCTGTTTTGGTTACCATAGCTTTGTAGTATATTTTGAAATTAGGGAGTGTGATATCTCCATTTTTGTTCTTTTTTTCTCAGGATTCTTTTGTCTATTCAAGATCTTTTGTTGTTCCATATAAATTTTAGGATTCTTTGTTCTCTTTCTGTGAAAAAAAGTTGTTGGGACTTTGATAGGGATTGCATTGAATCTATAGGTTGCTTCAGAAAGTATGGATATTTTAATTATGTTAATTCTTCCAATTCAAGGGCATGGAATATCTTTCTATTTCTTTATGTTTTCTTCTATTTCTTTCAACAATATTTTATAGTTTTCAGTGTACAGGTCTTTCACCTCTTTCTTTAAGTTTATTCTTGAGTATTTTATTCTTTTTTTAATTAATTTATTTTTTTGTGAGGAAGATCGGCCCTGAGTTAACATCCATTGCCAATATTCCTCCTTTTGCTGAGGAAGATTGGCCCTGGGATAACATCCGTGCCCATCCTTCTCTACTTTATATGGGATACCGCCACAGCATGACTTGACAAGTGGTGCACTGGTCTGCACCTGGGACCCAAAAGTGCAAATCCCAGGTGACTGAAGTGGAGCACGCGAACCCAACTGCTACGCCACTGGGCTGGCCCTGGTATTTTATTCTTTTTGTTACAATTGTAAATGGAATTTTATTCTTAATTTCTCCTTCTGCTACTTCATTGTTAGAGTATAGAAATGCAACTGATTTTTGTATGTTGATTTTGTATCCTGCAACTTTACCATATTCGTTTATTACTTCTAAACATTTTTTGGTGGATTCCTTTGTTTTTTTCTATAGATAAAATCATGTCATCTGAAAATAGTGACAGTTTCACTTCTTCCTTTCCAATTTGCATCATTTTCATTTCTTTTTCTTGCCTGATTCCTCTGGCTAGAACTTCCAATACTAGGTTAAATAGGAGCAGTGAAAGTGGGCATCCTTGTCTGGTTCCTGTTAGAGGGATAGCTTTCAGTTTTTCTCCATTGAGAATCACGTTAGCTGTGGGTTTGTCATATATCCTCTGTTAAGCTGAGATAATTTTCTTATATACTCTTTTTATTCAGAGTTTTTACCATAAATGGATGCTGTATCTTGTCAAATGCTTTCTCTGTATCTATTGAGATGATCATATGATTTTTATTCTTCATTTTGTTAATATGGTGTATCATGTGGATTGATTTGCAGATTTAGAACTGTCTCTGCATCTGTGGAATAAATTCCACTTGAATGTGGTGTATGATTTTTTTAATATATTGTTGTATTCAATTTGCTAGTATTTTTTTGAGGATTTTGGCATCCATGTTCATCAGTGATATTGGCCTGTAATTTTCTTTTTTTGTGTTGTCTCGTCTGGTTTTGGTATCAGGGTAATGTTGGCTTCGTAGAATGACTTAGGAAGCTTCCTCTCCTCATCAATGTTTTGGAAGAGTTTGAGAAGGATAGGTATTAACTCTTCTTTGAATGCTTGGTAGAATTCACCATGCAAGCCATCTGGTCCTGGACTTTAGGTTTTTGGGAGGTCTTTGATTACTGTTTCTATCTCTTTACTGGTGATTCATCTATTCAAATTCTCTATTTCTTCTTGATTCAGTTTTGGGAGGTTTTAAGATTCTAAGAATTTATCCATTTCTTCTACATTATCCAATTTGTTGGTGTATAGCTTTTTGTAGTATTCTCTTATAATCTTTTGTATTTCTGAGGTGTCTGTTGTAATTTCTCCTCTTTAATTTCAGATTTTTTTTAATTTGAGCCTTCTTTCTTTTTTTCTTAGTGAATCTTCCAAAAGGTTTGTCAATTTTGCTTGTCTTTTCAAAGAAGCAGCTCTTGGTTTCATTGACTTGTTTCTATTGTTTTTTCAGTCTTTATGTCATTTATTTTTGCTCTGATTTTTATAATTTCCTTTGTTGTACTGATTTTGAGCTTTGTTTTTTCTTTTTCCAGTTCCTTTAGGTGCATTGTTAGATTGTTTATTTGAGATTTTTCTTGTTTGTTGAAGTAGGCCTGTATTGCTATAAAATTCCCTCTTAGAATTGCTTTTGCTGTATCCCATAAATTCTGGCATGTTGTATTTTTATTTTCATTTGTCTCCAAGTTGGATGGTGTTCCTTTGTCTCCTCATTCTGCCTCTTTCTCAGTGCTTATATCTACATATAAGGTAGGTCAGCTATGTCTCCTGATTTTGGAGATGTGGCTTTATGAAAGTTATGCCTTATGAGGCTGAGCAGTGTACTTCCAATTGTCACCAGTTCCAAATGTTCCAGGAGTGACCCCCCTATGGTCTACATGTTTCCTTCTGTTGTGGCAGGGTTGTTCTTGCTGCAGGTGCCCAGGGAGCCTGGGCTGTGCCCCTGGTTGGCTGGTTGTATTGCTCAGCTGCACGTGGTTGCTATGGACCCTTCAGTCATTTTATCAGTTGAGGGGGCCCCAGCACAGTTGGCTACAAGTTCTAATAGTACATTCCTGTTGCAGTTTTTCTGTTAAGTGAGTAGGCCCCCAGTGTGGCTGGTTTTTAGCCTCAGGGGCTTACAATTGCTGTATGTCTCTGGCCTTGAAGGCTCTTGTCTGCTTTCTTAGGATTGTAGCCTGGCAGGCCTGGCCCCAGGCACATGAACATCCAATTGATTTTCAGGCTTTAGAAGGTGGGGTTGATCCCCTCTGTGGCTGTTTGAGAAGCACAAGTTTTCTCCAGCTGACAAGCCCCACTTCTCACAGGAGCACAAACCCCATCAACACAGTCCTGCCCTGTGCGTGTACCCCAACCCCCTGAAATGGACCTAGTTGCCCTATGGCAGAGGCCCCACATGCGACACTGTCTCCTTGCACATGTCCTGTACTGCAGAGGTGGACTCATTCACTAGGCTTCAGCAAATCCAGGCACCTAGCCTATGCAGGCCCACCAGTTGCCCAAGGGCTTTCTGTTGATGGGGCCACTCCCTAGGTCAGGTTGCTTGTTCTGGCTGAGCTGGATTAAACTGGCACTCTATTGGGTGGGGCAGACCCTGGGCTAACAAGGCAGGTGAAGAACTCTAACAGCGTCTGCCAGTGTCCATGTCAGCACACCTGTACTAGATCACAATAATGGCTGCTGCCAATCTCTTATTCCCTGGAGAGGTCTCACCTCTCACAGAGATGCACCCACAGCCTATCCTGTAGATCTCTTTTCACCAAAGGACTGTACACATTTCTTTCTGGTGATTTTTGGTTGCTTTCCAAAATGGGTGAATTTCTGTGGGAGCCCTTTAAGAGTTGGCTTTTTTTCCTCATGTCTGATAGGTTTTCTGGGGGTATTCCCCATTGTTGCTCATAGCCAGCAAAGCCAGATATTATGACACTCATCTCGGTTGTACTGGGACCAAAAGATGCTTATAGCAGTAATGCTCCCCTGCTCAGATCCCCCACACCTCCAGGGAAGGCTGTGCAGCTTTAGATTGTTCCTGGGCAGCCATGAAGAATTGCAGCATGTGAAGGTGGCTTTTTTTCTCTCCAGAAAGGAATTTCTGTCTCTTCCACCTCAGTCAGGACTGTCTCTTATTGCGAGGGTTCCTTTTATCCAGTTTTCAGTTCTCTCTCAAAGGTAATTGTTCCAAAAGTAGCTGTAAATTTGTTGCGTCCATAGGAAGAGGTGACTTCAGAGTCCACCTATGCCACCATCTTGACACCAACCTCCTATAAAGAAATTATTAACAGACATAAAAGAAGAAATAAACAGCAACACAATAGCAGTAGGGGACTTTAACACTCCACTTACACCAATGGATAGATCATCCAAACTGTAGATCAATAAGGAAACATTGGCCTTAAATGACACACTAGACCATATGGACTTAGCATATATATACAGAAGATTCCATCCCAAAAGGACAGAATACACATTCTTTTCTAAGGCATATGGAACATTCTCCACAATAGATCACATCTTAGGCCGCAAAACAAGTCTCAATAAATTTAAGAAGACTGAAATAATAACGTATCTTTTTTGACCATAGTGGTGTGAAACTAGAAGTCAAATATAGAAAAAATTGGAAAAAACACAAATTTGTGAAGATTAAGCAAAATGATACTAAAAAACCATTGAGTCAACAAAGAAACAAAAAGGAGAAATAAAAAAATACCTGAAGACAAATGCAAATGACAACATGACATTCCAAGACTTATGGGATACAGCAAAAGTGGTTCTAAGAGAGAATTTTATAGCAATACAGGCCTACCTCAAAAAAACAAGAAACATCTCAAATAAACAATCTAAAAGTGCACCTAAAGGAACTGGAAAAAGAAGAACAAAGTCCAAAATCAGTAGAAGGAAGGAAATATTAAAAATCAGAGAAGAAATAAACGAAAGAGAGACTAAAAATCCACAGAAAAAATCAATGAAACTAAAAGCTGCTTCTTTGCAAAGATAAACGAAATTGACAAACATTTAGCTAGACTGACCAAGAACAAATGAGAGATGGCTCAATCAATAAAGTCAGAAATGAAAGAGGAGAAATTACAATGGACACCTCAGAAATACAAAAGATTTTAAGAGAACACTGCAAAAAGCTATATGCCAGCAAATCGGAAAATCCAGAAGAAATTGATAAATTCTTAGAATCATATAAACTTCCAAAACTGAATCAAGAAGAAATAGATAATTTGAATAAACCAATGACCATTAAGGAGATCAAAACATTAATCAAAAGCCTCCCATTTATAATAGTCCGGGACCAGATGGCTTCCCTGGTGAATTCTATCAAACATTCAAAGAAGACTTAATATCTATCCTTCTCAAACTCTTCTGAAACAACCCATGTGAGTGCAGAAGAGATAGCTTGATGATCCTGGAAGCTGTGATATTCTGAGATCCTAGAAGAATTCTAAACGTCATCTATGCATCAGAATGCAATATATTAAATGCTCTAGCTTGGCAATTGCTTCTGGAACTTTGTTTATGAGATAACCCATCTAGATAAACATTGAATTCAAATGAAATATTGAATTGAAATATTGAAATGTGTATATACTTCTGAGCAACTTTTGCCTTAGAATTCTACGTTGATTATTCCAGTAAACTTAGAGTGAATTATATAATTTTAATATTTTTCCTAAGAACAAGAAAAAAACTACTCCTGCATATTTAGTTGCTCTGTATAAATAGCTTAATTTCATTAACTAATTACCTGTTTAACTGATTAATTTTATTAAATCAGATACCAGAAATAATACTAAATGTATTTCCATGGTAACACAGGTCAGAGAAAGGTACATGTATTCTTTTGCAAGGCATTTGAAGATTTAAAAACATTGGTTGTTTTAATGTGACTTACTTTCTCTGAAAATATTTCTTTCCCAATAGAAAGACTCCTGTACCTTGGTAAACATTTTTAAAACTTGACACTTGCCATATAAAGCTCTTAAACTTCAAGCAAAACTTCAAATAAAAGTGATACTTTTTATTTTGATCAATTCCATGGCTTCTGGCATCTGAGCATCAGGCAGGCAAACATTAATCCATTAGGAAGGTATCAAAGAATTCAACTGTGTTTGTAATTATTAGAATTAAAGAAATTCTTATCTTTTTAGTATAGCCATATCATAGCAGGATCAGAGCTGCTGCTTTTAGTAATATATTTTTTGCTCCACTTATCAAATACATTTTTCCTACTGGAGGATTCACCTTTGAGATTTTTGTTTTGAATGGCATTATCTTCTCTGATATGTTCAGGGAGCTCTGTTTTTGTACTACAGCATGTGTCACAAATGGCAAGAGTGTCTAGAGATGTTGGAACATCTATTTCTCTTTTGATGCTATCTTGGGGAGTTTTGCACAGTGACTTTGATTTCCATTGCTTGACAGACCTTAAATTATCAACAGCTTAAAATATGTGTACAAATGCAATTGCAATCATAGCAAATATGCTTTAGATACCAAATTCTTCTGTAAGCCATTGATCTTTGTTACAGGTTTGTAGGGCATTACTAAATACACGAATAATTATATATCTGGGATGCCTTAATAGCCACTCTTGGCAATCTCCTTTTCTACTATCGTATTACTAGAGAACTGTAAAAGAAATATACCACTGGTTTATTAATCCATTTTAATAACTTTTATTTCATCTACCAAAATTCTGGAAAAGTGTTATGTTTCTTGAAATAGTGCAAGAAAATTTTCATTAACAAACATTTGAAATGTATTGGTTCCTGATTTTGTTTAAGTAGTACCTTAGTTGTACACCCTGAATAGCTCAATTTATTTTAAACACAGATAAAATTAACATTTAAATAAATATTTTGTTCTTAATTATAATAATTTACACATTAAGTGTTCTTTTAAAAATTATTCATTTTTTTTCATCTAGACACAAATTTCTCTCATTTTCATTCATTCCTTATATTTACAGATGGAACATTTACTTCCGTATATTATCCAGGGTCAGAATTTCTTCTCAGACCAAGTGGGCCAAATTCCCATGATACCAAGTCATGGAGAGGAACTTAAGAATCAAAGAATTTAGCTGTAGTTACAATTATGATTTTTTCCATTATCTATTTAATTATGTTGCCTATTAAACATTAGAGTAATTCATTTTATTAAGTTATCTATTCTTTCTTCTCCTTGCTACTCTTTCCCAGCTGACCACAGACAGATGCCCATACATAGACATATATTACCTCTCTCACTTACAGCTCAAGTGTCAGAAAAGCCATCAGTCTTCTCTGCCAGAACAAAATTAATGTCTACCCTAGCCACAGGTCAACATGCTACTTGCCTTCTTTCATATTGCCCCCTTAAGTTATTTCCAGTTCCCCAGATAACAACTGTTTCCAAGCCTTGAATGTGCTCCCAGGAGAGAGCAGGTAGGTTATCCAAATGATTTAACCTTTCAGATATATCATATTAAGGTATAGTAGCTTAAATTTCTTGAGCGCTTGCTGTGTGCCAGGCTCAATGTTAATATAATACTTCGTTTATCCTCATAACACCCTTAAAACATATGTATTATTATTTTCCCATATTTATAGATGAGGCAGCTTTGGCTAAATAATTTTCCCAATGATATGTAATCATTAAGTGGAAGAACTAGTACCTCAAACAATGATCTGGCCCCAGAGCAGGTGTATTTAACCATTATGCTATACTAGATTGCCTCCTTAGAGGCTCTGTTTACCAATAATGATGATGAATATATTTAAGTTTTCAGTTCCTTCAATGTTGCATACCATTTCATAATAATTTACTTGAGATTTCTAGAGTTGACTGCTTTCCTTTTCCTCACTCATATCATTCTCATGAAATATTGTTTATTAGGGAACAAAATTAAGCCTTCATGCCAATATAATTTTGTGACAATGCTAAACATATGAATGGTGCATTCAAAGATAATTACAACTATATAGTGAAACAGAATTATGCATCAAAAACCAAACTAGCACTCAAACATCATAGAAATACCATTTTTTTCCTACAAGGGATAGTAGCTAAGTTTGATATTGTTTAAAAATCTATACATGAGTCCTACATCATTACATATTTCTGTGTGTTTAAATTCAGCCAGTATCCAATTTTCACAGCATCAAAAATATTGTTCTATGATCTATTCTACATGTGGTTTAAATGCTTTACATTTTTAGAAATTTAATAGTGGCAAAACCTCAATACAGCACCTTTGAGTCTCTCGAGACATGAAGGCATTAACATTTAATGTCTTAGCAACTAAATTCACATGTATAGGAAGTTAAAATTATATTAAGGAAAAAGATAAAGTCTATTAAAGTGAGATGGCTACGGAAGCCATATTAATGGAAATCTAAATCTTTAATGCATAGACAGCATTTTGATTGCTCAACTTTATTAATATGGCAAACCAAAAAGATTCTATTACTCTTCAAGTTCCCAAGAAATACCCACACGTGCATTATTGAACTCTGATTCAACATTTGTCAGGTATGATTACCACAAGTCCAGAAATTTATTTGAAAATACAAAACAACTTAATGAAATATGAGTACTTAATAATAGTGAATAAGAGGCTAGATCTTCTCCTATTAAGATAAGTTAAACCCCTGTAAACACAGCCTGTGTTGTGTAAAGTTTTACAAATTATAAATTGGGGGGGAGGAACCTGTTAGACTTTTACTTTACAAAGAGTTGATTAGGACAGATTTTTTCTCTTTTGGATAACAAAGATGCTAAAAATGCTACCTTTACTTTCATAATGAGCTATTTAATAGAACATGAACAAGATTTCTCTTTTTTTCCCTCCTGAAATAAGTACTTTTTAATGACTAAAAGTTTGTTAGCTAGTAACTTGTACAGACCTGCACCCTTCAAGGTTAATAAGGTAGTAAGCTGATTCATCTTTTCTTCAAATAATTGAATACTATCATTATGGATCATTTCATTTAGGCAATGGGCACATGGAAAAAGCAGGGAAAGGATATAATGCCGCAATATGTAACCAGAAAATTATTATATTTTTCTTAATATGACATGAGCATAAGTTAAAGGGACAGATATACTACCTAAAAGTTCACCTGATACAAGTGGAGTTAGTGATTTAATAAACTAAGTATTCAAAAGAATTTAATTGAAATTTTTTTGCACCTCTGAATATTTTTAAACATGGTTCTTCTCATCTAAAGAATAAACAGTTTAAGAATATACTTTAGCAGTAATTAGCTGCAAAACATAAATATATTTTTGAGCACGGGGCAAAACATACATTAACACCATCCATTTGGACTAGGGTTTTGTTTAAAATATGCTGTGAATTGTAAAACTAAGAACTCAAATAAAAAAAGTGTTTAGTTTCAATGAAACAAAATAATTACCTTCCTATAGGTCAAGTTAAATTAAATAAAAAAGTCATATCTATAATAGAGCTCTTTAAAATCAGTAAAAATGTAAGCTTACACAGCTTTGAAATAAAAAAGAAAAACTTTTTATCTTAGAAATCTATTCTAAACATCTTGTTCTTCTTTGCAATTACATTTATATGGTGCTCTTATCTTTTAAAAGTGCTTTCATAATTATTATTTTATTTTCATCATTCTGAAGCAGATAGAACTTTATAGTTTTAAAACCAATTTCACATAGGTTATCTCACTTGATCCTTATAAAAATCTTTGTCAGGTTGTTGGTGATAATTCTATTATCCTTAATATACAGATAAAGAAACAGGCTAAGTGAGGTTAAGTGAGTTGCATAAGGCCACAGCTTGCAAATGGCAGAGATGGGACAAGCTCAGGTTTTCTGATTCTTATTAATTTTCTTTGTGACCTTGGAAAAAGTCTCTATATCTCTGTTTCCTTATCTGTAAAATAAGGTTTTAGTGATGATGATCCTTATGTCCCTTATGGTTCTCAAATCTCATGATTCCATGATTCTTTCATTCCACATCCAGTCTTCTTTCTACAATAACATATATTTTTCAATTGACATTTTTGTGAGATAATTGTAGACTCACATGTAGTTGTAAGAAATGATACAGAGAGATCCCTTTTACACTCTGGCACTTTCCCCCAATGATAACATTTTGCAAAGTTGTAGCACAATATCACAACCAGGATATTGACATTGATACAATCTACCAATCTTATTCAGATGTATCTAGTTATACTTGTACTCATTTATATGTGTGTGTAATTAGTTCTATCCTCTTTTTTCACACATATAGGTTTGTGTAGCCATTACCAGAGTCAAATACTGGTCTATAGTTTTACTTTTCTATACGTCTTTGTCAGATTTTTGTATCAGATTAATATTGGCCTCATAAAGTGGGTTGGGAAGTGTTCCATCCTCTTTTTTTCCTAGAAGAGATTGTGAAAAATTGGTGTTAATTCTTTAAATATTTTGTAGGATTCCACATTGAAACAATCTGGGACTAGAGATTATTATTTCAGGAGACCTTAATAATTTAATTTAATTTATTTTATGGTTATAAATCTATTTCAGTTGCTTATTTCATCCTGGTTGATTTTTGGTAGTTTGTGGTTTAGGAGGAATTGGTGCATTTTTAAGTCACCAAATATATGCACATAAAATTGTTCTTAGTATTCTTATTACCATTTTAATGGCTACAGGATCTGTAGTGATAACTTCTATTTCATTCCTGATATTAGTAACTTTTATCTTCTCTTTTAATTTTTGTCAGTTTTAGTAGAAGTTTATCAGTGTTATTATTTTTTTAACAAAAATTGTCTTTTTGTTTCATTGATTTTATCTATTTTTTTTCCTATTTTCAATCTCATCGATTTCTGTTCTTATCTTTATTTCCTTTCTTCTACTTGCTTTAGATTTATTTTGTTCTTCTTTTTCTACTCTCTTGAGGTAGGACACTGGGTCAAAGTTTTGAAATCTTTACTCAATTGTAATATAAACATTTAGTGGTATAAAATTTCCTCTCAGTACTGATTTAGCTGCAACCTACATATTTTGATATTTTTTCTTTCAGTTTCTGTATTGTTTTATTTCCTTTGAGATTTCCTCTTTGACCCATGGATTATTATTTGACATGTGATGGTTAATTTCCATGTTGTTAGAGCTGCTTCTATTGTCTTTCTGTTATTGATTTCTAGATTAATTCCATTATGGTCAGAGACCACATACTGTATGATTTCAATCTTTTAAATTTTTGAGATTTGTTTTAAGACCCTACATAAGGTCTATCTTGGTGAATGGACCATGGACCCTTTAAAAAATACATGTTCTTGGGGTCGGCCTGGCGGCATAGCGGTTAAGTTCACACACTCTGCTTTGGCAACCTGGGGTTTGCAGGTTCAGATCTTGGGCGTGGACCAACGCACTGCTTGTCAAGCCATGTTGTGGCAGTGTCCCATGTAAATAAAGTAGAGGGAGATGGACATGGATGTTAGTCCAGGGCCAATATTCCTCAGCAAAAAGAGGAGGACTGGCAATGGATGTCAGCTCAGGGCTAATGTTCCTCACACACAAAAAATACATATTCTTCTCTTGATGAGAGGACTGTTGTACATATGTCAATTAGATCTTGTTGTTTGATTGTGTTGTTCAGTTGTTCTTGCTGATTTTCTATCTAATAGCTCTTTCAGTTGCTGAGAGGAGTTGTTTAAAGCCCAAAGATAATTGTGAATTTGTCTGTTTCTCTTTTTCGATCTATCAGGTTTTACTTTATATATTATTAGGTACTTTTTGATTTTTTTTTTGGTGGTTACACATCTAGAATTTCAATGTCGGCAGAGAAGTCAATACAGTAGTGTAGGCAGACTCTGAACTCACCTACTCCTGCAGACACAGCCAATTTACAATTACTCGTGGAAAAATTACCCTGAGAGAGAACTGAAAACTGGATGAGAGGAACTCCTGCAACAAATGACAATCCTAATTGAGGTGAAAGAGACAGAAACTCCCTTCTGGAGTGGAAAAATGCCACCTTCACAAGCTGCAGGGCTTCATGGCCCCCCAGGAACAGCCCAAAGGTATGCAGTCCTCTCTGGAGGAGTGGGGCCCTGAGCCAGGAGCGCCCCAGCTGTCGGGATTGTGTGGACCTAGCACAATTGAGACAAGAGGCATAATATCTGACTTTGCCTGCTACTAAAACATTGGGGAGTACCCCCAGAAAAGCTGGTTCACAAAGAAATCAAAACTGGCTCTTAAAGGGCCCACGCAAATTCACCTGTTTCAGAAAGCAACCTAAAATCACCAGAAAGAAAGGTACATAGTTCTTTGGTGAAAAGAGACTCACCTGAGAGGCTATGAGTGCATCGCAGTGAGAGGTGAGGCCTCTCCAGGGACTGGGACATTAGCAGTGGCCATTGTTGTGGCCTGGTGTGGGCGTGCTGAAACAGACACCATTGGAGTCCTCCCAGGCACCTGCTAGCCTAGGGTATTCCCCACCCACTAGAGCACTGATTTAATCCAGCTCATCCAGGGTAGGCAGACCACCCTAGGGACTGGCCTCACCCGGCAACAGCCCTTAGGCAACATCTGGGCCTGCATAGACTGGTGACTGGATTCTCTGCAGGCTGGCGACTTAGCCCACTTCAGTGGGGCAGGGCATACACAAAGAGCAGGTGGAGAGTGTGGAGCGGTGGTGGAGTGGTGGGGCTCCCACTGGGGAGAGACTGGGTCCACTTCAGGAAGTCAGGGCATGCACACTGGGCAGGACTGTGTTGACTGTGTGTGTGGACCTGTGGGCAACAGGGTTTGTCAGCTGCAGAAGACTTGTGATTCTCAAAGACCCACATGGGGGTTTGCCCCACCTCACAAAGCCTGAAACAATTGGGTGCTCCTGTGCCTGAGGCCAGCCCCACCCAGCTGCAATCCTCAGAGAGCTGAGAAAAGACATAAAGGCTGGAGGCTTATAGCAATTGTAAGCCCCTGAGCCTAACAATCTGCCACGCTGGGGGCCTAATCACTTAAAAGAAGTAGTGCAACACAAATGTGCTATTAGATCTTGCAGCCAACTGTGCTGGGGCTCCCCACCTGCGATAAAGAGACTGAAGGGACCACAACAACTACAAGCAGCTGAGCTGAGCATTACAACAGCTGGTCAGGAGCATAACTCAGCCTCCCTGGGCACCTACAGGGAGAGTAAATGTGCCACAAAAGATGGACACATGTAGTCCTCATAGGGGTCACTCTTGGAACATTGAGAACTGAGGGAAGCACACTGGAGGCCTCCTAAGGCATCACATATAAGGTCACCTATCCAAGAGCAGGAGACCTAGCTGACCTACATATACATAGACACAAGCACAGGGAAAGAGGGAAAACGAGGAGGCAAAGGAGTACATTCCAAGTAAGGGAAGAGGACAAAACCCCAGAAAAGGAACTAAGCGAAACAGAAATGAGCAACCTACCTGACAGAGAGTTCAAACAAAGAGTGTTTAGGATGCTCACTGATCTGGGGAGAAGAATAGATGAACTCAGTGAGAATGTCAACAAAGAAATGGAAGATATAAAAAAGAACCAATCAGAAATGAAGAATACAGTACTGGAAGGAAAAATTCACCAGAGGGACTCAAAAGCAGAGTAGAGGATACAGAAGAACGGATCTGCGAGCTGGATGAAAGACTGGAAGAAATCACCCAAGCTGAACAGGTAAAAGAAAAAAGAATTAAAAAGAGTGAGGACAGTCTAAGGGACCTCTGGGACAACATCAAGCGCACTCACATCCATGTTATATGTGTCCCACAAGGAGAAGAGCAAGAGAAAGGGGCAGAGAATCTATTTGAAGAAATAATAGATGAAAACTTCCCTAACCTAAGGAAGGAAACAGACATCCAGGTGCAGGAAGCACAGAGAACACCAAACAAGGTAAACCTTGACACTCCAAGACACATCATAATCAAAAAGTCCAGAATTGAAGATAAAGAGAGAATCCTAAAAGCTGCAAGAGAAAGACAAGTTACATACAAAGGAAACCCCATAAGGCTATCAGCTGACTTCTCAGCAGAAACCTTACAGGTTAGAAGACAGTGACACAATATATTTAAAGTGCTAAAAGGAAAAAATTTGCAGCCAAGAATACTCTACCTGGCAATATTCTCATTCAAAAGGGAAGGAGAGGTAAAGAGTTTCCCAGACAAGCAAAAATTAAAGGAGTTTGTCACCAAGAAACCAGTACTACAAGAAATGTTAAAGGGACTGATTTAAGGGGAAAAGAGAAACCCACAAACAGGAAAAATTATCTATTTCCATGATAAGAGGATAATGGATACAAATGCACAAAAAAGAGGTTAGCTATGATATCAAAAACATAAAATGAGGGAGGAGGGGAGTTAAAGAGTAGAGCTTTCAAACAGAGTTCAAACTAAAGAGACCATCAATTCTGTATAGCAGAAGAAAGGAACAGAGAAGGTATATTAAAACACTGAGAAAAAAGTTAAAAATTTCAGTAAGTACATACTTATCAATAGCTAATGTAAATGTCCATGCACTAAATGCTCTCATTAAAATGCATAGGTTGGCTGAATAGATAAAAAACAAAACCCATATATGTGCTGCATGCAAGAGACACACTTCAGAACTAAAGATACTCACAAACTGAAAGTGAAGGGATGGAAAAAGATACCCCACGCAAATGGCAATGAAAAGAAAGCTGGGGTAGCAATACTCATATCAGACAAAATAGACTTCAAAACAAAAACTGTAAAAAGAGACAAAGAAGGTCATTACATAATTATCAAGGGAACAATCCAACAAGAGAATATAACACTTGTAATTATCTACGCACCCAATGTAGGAGCACCTAAATATATAAAACTATTGTTAACAGACTTAAAAAGAGAAATAGACAGTAACACAATAATAGTAGGGGAATTTAACACTCCACTTCGACCAACGGATAGATCATCCAAACAAAACATCAATAAGGAAACATTGGCCTTAAATGACACACTAGAACAGATGGACCTAGTAGATATATACAGAACATTCCACTCATAAACCAAAGAATATACGTTCTTTTCAAATGCACATGGAACATTCTCCAGGATTGATCACATATTAGGCCACAAAGCAAGTCTACATAAATTTAAGAAGATTGAAATAATACCAAGCATCTTTTCTGACCACAGTGGTATGAAACTAGAAATCAACTATAAGAAGAAAATCAGAAAAGCCGCAAACGGGTGGTGATTAAACAAAATGCGACTGAGCAAGGATTGGGTCAATGAAGAAATCAAAAAAGTAATCAAAAAATACCTGGAGGCAAATGAAAATTAAAATACGACATGCCAGAATTTATGGTATACAGAGAAAGTTGTTCTTAGAGGGTAGTTTATAGCAATACAGGCCTATCTCAACAAACAAGAAAAATCTCAAATAATCAATCTAACAATGCACCTAAAGGAACTGGAAAAAGAAGGACAAACAAAGCCCAAAATCAGTAGGAGAAGGGAAATAATAAAAATCAGAGCAGAAATAAGTGAAATAGAGACTAAAAAACAATAGAAAAAATTAATAAAACCAAGAGCTGGTTCTTTGAAAAGATAAACAAAATTGACAAACTTTAGCTAGACTCACGAAGAAAAAAAGGGAGAAGGCATAAATAAGTAAAATCAGAAATGAAAGAGTAGAAATTACAACAGACACCTCAGAAATACAAAAGATTACAAGAGAATACTGTGAAAAGCTATATGCCAACATATTCAACAATCTGGCAGAAATGGATAAATTCTTAGAATCATAGACTTTCCAAAACTGGATCAAGAAGAAATAGAGAATTTGAATAGACCAATCCCCAGTACAGACATCAAAATAGTAATCAAAAACCTCCCCCAAAATAAAAGTCCGGAACCAGACAGCTTCCCTGGTGAATTCTACCAAACATTCAAAGAAGACTTAATACATATCTTTCTCTAACTCTTCCAAAAAATTGAGGAGAGGGGGGAAGCTCTGTAACTCATTCTACAAAGCCGACATTATCCTGATACCAAAACAAGACAAGGACAGCACACAAAAAGAAAATTACAGGCCATTATCACTGATGAACATCAATGCAAAAATCCTCAACTATATACTCGCAAATTGCATACAACAATAGGTTAAAAAGATTATACACCATGATCAAGTGGGGTTTATTCCAGGGATGCAGGGATTGTTTAACATTTGCATATCAATCAACGTAATACACCACATTAATAAAATGAAGAATAAAAATCACATGATCATCTCAATAGATGCAGAGAAGGCATTTGACAAGATACAGCATCCATTTAAGATAAAATCTCTCAATAAAATGGGTAGAGAAGGAAAGTACCTCAAGATAATAAGGGCCATATATGATAAACCCACAGCTAATATCATCTTCAATGGTGAAAAACTGAAAGCTATTCCTCTAAGAACAGGAACCAGACAAGGATGTCCACTCTCACCACTCCTATTGAACATAATACTGGAAGTCCTAGCGAAAGCAATCAGGCAAGAAAAAGAAATAAAAGGGATCCAAATTGGAAAGGAAGAAGTGAAACTGTCACTATTTGCAGATGACATGATTTTATATATAGATAACCCTAAAGAATCCACCAAAAATCTTTTAGAAGTAATAAAAGAATACCGTAAAGTTGCAGGATAAAAAATCAACATGCAAAAATCAGTTGCATTTTTATACACTAACAATGATGTGCCAGGAAGAGTAATTAAGAATACAATCTCATTTAAAATTGCAACAAAAAGAATAGAATACCTAGGAATAAATTTAACCAAAGAGGTGAAAGATCTGTACACCGAAAACTATAAACATTGCTGAAAGAAATTGAAGAAGACACAAAGAAATGGAAAGATATCCCATGCTCTTGGATTGGAAGAATTAATATAGTTAAGATGTCCGTGCTTCCTAAAACAATCTATAGATTCAATGCAATCCCTATCAATGTTCCAACAACATTTTTCACAGAAATAGAGCAAAGACTCCTAAAATTCATATGGAACAACAAAAGACCTTGAATAGCTAAAGGAATCCTGAGAAAAAAGAACAAAGCTGGAGGTATCACACTCCCTGATTTCAAAATATACTACAAAGCTATAGTAACCAAAACAGCATGGTACTGTCACAAAAACAGACACACAGATCAATGGAATAGAATCAAAAGCCCAGAAATAAACCCACACATCTACGGACAGCTAATCTTCGACAAAGGAGCCAAGAACATACAATGGAGAAAAGAAAGTCTCTTTAACAAATGGTGTTGCAAAAACTGGACTGCTACATGCAAAAAAATGAAAGTAGACCATTATCTTCCACCATACACAAAAATTAACTCAAAATGGATTAAAGACTCGAATGTAAGTCCTGAAACTATGAAAATGCTAGAAGAAAACATAAGTAGTACGCTCTTCGACATCAGTCTTAGCAACATATTTTCAAGCACCATGTCTGACCAGGCAAGAGAAACAATAGAAAAAATAAACAAATGGGACTACATCAAACTAAAAAGCTTCTGCACAGCAAAGGAAACCATCAAAAAAACAAAAAGACAACCTAACAGTTGGGAGAAGATATTTGCAAACCATACATTCGATTTGATAAAGGGTTAATCTCCAAAATATATACAGAACTCATGCATCTCAACAACAAAAATCTAACAACCCAATTAAAAAATGGGCAAAAGACCTGAACAGACATTTCTCCAAAGAAGGTATACAGATAGCCAACAGGCACGTGAAAAGATGTTCAACGTCATTAACTATCAGGGAAATGCAAATCAAAACTGCAATGAGATACCACCTCACGCTTGTCAGAATGGCTATAATTAACAAGACATGAAACAACATGTGTTGGAGAGGATGTGGAGAGAATGGGACTGTCATACGCTGCTCGTGAGAGTGCAAACTGGGGAAGCTACCATGGAAAACAGTATGGAGATTCTTCAAAAATTTAAGGATAGAACTACCATATGATCCAGCTATTCCACTGCTGGGTATTTATCCAAAGAACTTGCAAACACCAATGTGTAAAGATACATGCACCCCTGTGATAGCAACATTAGTCACAATAGCCGTGACTTGGAATCAACCTAAGTGCCCATCAAGGGAAGAATGGATAAAGAAGATGTGGTATATATACACAATGGAATACCACTCAGCTGTAAGAAATGATGAAATTCCGCCATTTGTGACAGCATGCATGGACATTGATGGTATTATGCAAAGTGAAATAAGTCAGAGGGAGAAGGTCAAATACTGTACGATCTCACTCATTAAGTAGTAGATAATAACAACAACAAACAAACACATAGAGACACAGATTGGATTGGTGGTTACCAGAAGGGAAGGGGGGAGGGAGGAGTGAGAAAGGGATAATTCGGTACCTGTGTGTGGTGATGGGTTGTAATTAGTATTTGGGTGGTGAACATGATGTAATCTATGCAGAAATAGAAGTATAATGATGTACATCTGAAATTTATACAATGTTATAAACCAATGTTACTGAAATAAACAAAAAATTAAAAAAAAAAGAATTTCAATGTCTTCTTGGATTGATCCTTTTATTCCTTTGTAAAGTTCTTCTTCCTCTCTAGTAATTTTCTTTGCTCTCAATTTTCTGTTGGCATAAATTGATTATCTTTTCTCATTCCAGTTTGTATTTTCTTGTTTCTTAGTATGAAGGATGATTTTCAATTTTATTGTGGATTTTTTGTCTATTATATTAGGAGACTCCAACTCACATTTAAATAAAATTTAGTAAGTAGTCACCTTCTTTAGGTTTATTCACCTGGGTCTTTGCCTAACATTGTGTTTTCTGATTCTAAAGCCTTTTAATTTTTGGAGTCTTTGTATTGCCACTTGGTCTGCTTTGTTTGTCTCTTGCCTCAGGACTCCCACTGTTTCCTGCTGTTGCTGTCCAAAGAAGTGAAACAGGTTTCCATAGGTCTGGTCCCTGGGTGTCTCTCAGGTGGAGACATGTCCTCCAATGCCCCTTTATGTCTCTATGCCTGGTGAAGGAGAGTCATAGCTCCCCCTGTGTATGTGTGTGTGTGTGTGTGTTTGGTTGGGGGGGGATAGTCTGGCCCACAGAAACAAAAAGTGTTACCAAGCTGACCACTTGTTATGTCTGTGCTCTTTTTCCTGGTTCTGTGCCCCTGTGTCTCTGGGCTGGGATGGAAATTCTTAGACCCCCAGGATCAGAAAAGCTTCCTGGACTGGGTCATTTTTTATGGCTATCTCCTTTTTGCAAGTTCCACAGCGCACCTTGGTTCCTCCAGGTGGGAGAAGAGAGTTTATATTGTTGGCAACAAAAAGGCTTCTCATACCTGGCAGCTTGCTCTGATTTAAGTCCCCTTTGCCTGTCCCTCCCGGCGACCTTTGTGTGTTTGGGCAGGGGAGGAGAGTCTCATGACCCTGGGGACAAAATGGATTATCCAACCAGCCTGCTTGCTGTGATTGCGTCCCTTTTTCTTGTTCTGCCTACCTGCCCCATTGGGTGTCTCTGGGTAGGGGAGGAGAGTCTTGAGCTGTGAGGACAATGAGACTTCCCAGATTGGGTTGTTTGTTTTGGCTGCATCCTTTTTGTTGGTTCAGCCAGCCTGCCCACCCCAGTGACTCTAGGTGGAAGAGGAGAGTGTTTTCCCTCACCCCTTATTTTTGGTTAGGATCCCAATCAACCAATGAATCCCCCTTGCCAGTGTTTCCAGGCTTGACTTGTTTTGCTGGAGGGACCTGGTTTCACCAGAGGGATCTGGTGGAGGAATAAGTCTAGCTGGGTTGCCATCTGTTCCTAGGTTAGAGGTTGGAAAACACCAGGTCTGGGTTGCCTTTCTGTTGTGTGAAAGGACACAAGATGCCCTGCCATCTGTGTTGTTCTAGTCTGGAGATTCCAAATCAGATTCCCTTCTTATCCACTTTCATAATAGTCTTTGGTTGTGTCGGACATCAAGATTTGGCCACCCTGAAATATATCTCTTTACCTTGATTGTTTTCTCTGCAGGACATTTGACCTCCCCCACTACCTGCCTAAAGAATTAGGGCTGGCCCAGTGGCTTAGCGGTTAAGTGCGTGTGCTCTGCTACTGGCGGCCCGGGTTCGGATCCTGGGCCTGCACCGATGCACCGCTTCTCTGGCCATGCTGAGGCCACGTCCCACATACAGCAACTAGAAAGGTGTGCAACTATGGCATACAACTATCTACTGGGGCTTTGGGGGAAAAAAAAAAGGAGGAAGATTGGCAATAGATGTTAGCTCAGAGCCAGTCTTCCTCAGCAAAAAGAGGAGGATTAGCACAGATGTTAGCTCAGGGCAGATCTTCCTCACAAAAAAAAAGAAAAAAAAAAAAGAATTTGACATAGTAACTCCTTCCTGGAACAGATCTTCTATCTGATGGCTGTAATACAATGTAAAATAGATGTTACAATAGGAAAGGCACCAACAAGCCCATCTTATTGGAAGTTCTGTCTCTCTGGTGACATTCTCTGGATGGCCCTGCGAGGAGTTGCCAGACAAACATTTACATTTATAAGGGAAATCTCCATTTGTAAAGGTATCTTCCTCTCTGTTTTGGGAAGAGGGGGGATGACCTCATTTCTAGAAACTTATCAATGTGGAAAGTGAGGCCTTAAATCTGCATAATAACCTTACCCTTGTCTACAGTGCTTTAGTGGTAATCTCCTGTAACTGACTCCCGCCACCTCCAACATCCTCCTTTGTCATTGGCTGAACATGGTGTTTAAGACGAGAATTTCTGCTATTGTGTTGAGAAACGCAGTGTCCCTGCTTTCTCCCATGTATACATGTTATTAAACTTGGTATTATTTTCTCCTGCTAACCTGTGTTGTTAATTATTTGGCCAGCCATAAGAACCTTAAGGGAAGGGGCAGAGGGGGATTCTCCCTCTTCCCCCACAGTTGCTTCTTGCACCATTTCCAAAGTTTACGGTAGTGGTTATTGGGGAGAAGCAGGGAAAAACAGATTTACACCATCTTGTCCTGATGGGAAGTCTTATACCATATACTTTTAAGATAAGATAAATGAAATACAGTGAAGCTAATCATCTTGTACTAAGTCAAGCAAGAAGTTAATAGCACAGTTGAGACTAGATTCTAGGTCACATGATATTGATTTTCTTGGTTTGTCTAGCATAGAACTTAAATACATCAGGTATTTCCTGCATTTGTAGCTGAAATAAACTCAGAGAAGAAATTATGATAATTTTATACAAATTATATTTCTATGTTTTCTCTCTGAAATTAAGTCAATAAAGTAATACTAAGCTAATGGTTATTAAGTAGATAGTAAAACAGAATTATTCAATCACATAATTTCAGTTATGCATATGCAAGATAGGAAAATGATCCATTGTTAAATACCTTAAGCTTTTAGTCTTTATTTTAAATAGAAAGGCCTTTAAAGATCATCCAATCTAACACTCATATTTTATATTTTAGGATACTGAAGCAGTAACAACAGATGATGTGCCTTTGCTTATTAAGAGGAAAAGTGGGATGAATTAAAATTTAGGAGTTCTGATTATAGGAATAAGCTTTCTACCATATAACAATGCCATTTTGTTAATGGAGCATAAATACCTGAGAGAATTTAAAAAACATTATATCATTAGGGACTTCACAATTTTTATTTTGGTTAACTGGAGTAGTTTTATAAAGAAAAACTTTATTCTTAAACTTTGCATTACCATTAGGTACAGTTCATCCAAGAAAGGGAGAGTAACTGTTTATTTTTTCTTATTTAATAGTTTTCTGAATAATGACCGAGTTCCTTAGAACACTTCAAAAGCAGTAAATCAATAAGATTGTTGTGTATGTGTGTGTGTGTGTGTGTGTGTAATCATGAACTCATGGATTTTAACAGATTTGGACAGAAAGTCCTTTCAACATGGCTCCTTAGTCCTGTCAAAATTGACTTTAGTGGAGTCACTTTAAAATGGAGTCAGCTGCCTTTCCAGAGAAACTGCCTTGCTGTCTTGAACCTTGGACCAGGCTAAACTTTTGGACTGGGCCAAAATGGCAATTATTCTACAAGCAATTGTTTGAGAAGTCAGCAGAGAATGGACATCCTGATCACAAAGACTGATGGTTGTGGACTTTCTGAAGATAGAATCAATAGTCAATCAATGTTTAACCATGACTAGATCTCTGTCTCCAATTCCAACTAAAATTCCTTGTAATACAACCTCCATTCTTTGCCTTTAAAAGCCCCTGACTTCTACTCCCTAGTGGAACACTATTTGGGTTTCTATCTGAATCTGTGCTCCCTGAATTGCAATTCTTTGATCCCAAAATGCTTTGCCTCTTAAACTGGTTTCTGTTTTTCTGGGTTAACAGTCTTTTTACTCCAGTTGGGTTTCTTTTGACGATTTCTTTACTTTCTGTATGACAAAATGTCACAGACTCATCTTTCCAAGGAAACCTGGTTCTTAGTTGTAAATGGTATTTACATGCAATGTCATATAGCTCTAGGCAATACTCTCTTCAAAATTTTTTCAGTGAGAATATTTTATGTTTATACTGATATTTCCAATTCACATTTAGGATTTCAGGGTTTAGTTTTTTGCTTAATTTCTTTGATTTTATAAGTGTATTTCTTTTTTTCTCTTATGATGAACACTGTGATTGCCAATAACATATCTTGCTTATTTGCTTTATCCTGCTGTATACTCTTTTCAGTGTAATAATACCAATACTATTGCTAATAAAATGATTAATAAGGGAAGTTTGATATTTACTCAGGATTTTTTTCTTGTTCTTGGGTTAGGGATGTGTAGTCAAATTATTGATATCTTAAAGTCAAAAATCCATATTTACTTAAATTCCTCCTTCTGTTTTTGAATTTTAGAGATTGATGTTTTATTGTGATTTATTTTTGTTTTAAGGTATTTGCATATTTTTGAAGTCAAATTTACTAAACAAGGTGCATTCAGAAAAGTTTAGCTTCCATCCTTATCCTCTCTATCCTATTCACTATCTCACCCAGTTACTAGATTTTGGCTCATCTGTTATTAATATAAATATAAATATGAATATAAATATATATCTTCTTAATCTCTTATTTTTAGATACCAGATGGCATAGTATAATTAGTTTCTACCACATTACTTTTAAAATCAGGTTTTAGATCAGCACATGATAAAATTTCTATAAATTATATAGTTGATATTAAATTATTTTTGATCAGCTTGAGATATAATTTACATACAATAAAATCCACCCACGTAGACTGCCAAGTCAACATGATTGACAACTCTATTCAGTGGCATAATCGCTACCCAATCAAAGTATAGAACAATTCCATCATCACAAAAGTTTCCCTCAGGCCTGTTTGCAGTCAATTGTCTCCTTATACCTTCAGACTTTGGCAAGGACTGATATGCTTTTTATCCCTAATGTTTTGTGTTTTCTAAAGTTTCATATAAATGGAGTTATAAAGCATACAGTCTTTTTTGTCTATCTCTTTTTATATACCATAATGCTTTTAAGATCCATCCATGCGTTACATGTATCAGTAATTTGTTCCTTTTTATTGCTGAATAATAATGCACTATATGGAGATACTACAAATGTTTTTTTCTTAGACATTTTGAACAATTCACCAGTGAAGCCTTCTGGGCATGGAGCGTTCTTTGTGGGAAGGTTCTTAACAAGGAATTAATTACCTTTAATTGATATAGGGATATTCAGTTTGCCAAATCTTTCCTGAGTGAACTTTAATCTTTTGTGACTTGCAAGGATATTTTTTACATTTCACCTAAGTTATCAAACATAATGTTTGAAGTACTTATTTATAATATTTCTCAAATTAATAATATTCCCTTATTAGACTTTACTGTCTGTAGGGTCAGTTGTGATGCCCTCTTTTATTTCTGATATTAGTAATTTGTGTCATCTCCTCTCTCCTTTTTTGATCAGTCCAACAAGAAGTTTACCAATTTTTTTGTCTTTTCAAAAAACATTATTTTTTTGAATTTTATATCATTTTTCTATATTCTATTTCAATGATTTTTCTTGTTATGTTTTTATTTCCTTCTGTTATTTTGCTTTGGGTTTATTTTACTCTTTTATATATTTTTTAAGGTGGAAGCTTAATCTTAGACCTTATCTTTTAATCTAAGCATTTATTGCTATAAGTTTACCTTGAAGCATATCTTTAATTGCATCTCACTAGTTTCAATTTGCTATATTTTCATGTTTCAAAGTATTTACATTTGATTAAATGATGAATTAAATTAATTTTATTTAATTAGTTTTAAACTTATCACCAAACAAAAACCTTGGCACATATGTTTATTGTATCTTTATTCATAATTGTCAAAAATTGGAAGCAACCAATTAGCCAGTGATATCATGCAAGATGGTGGATTAGAACCTCCACTGAAGCAAGTATTGAGCTAGTAAGAACTATTAGAATCAACTGTTTTGGAGCACTGAAGTCTAGTTGAACACATGCAGAGTCTGGGGGAATGCTTGATGAAGAAAGAGGCTGTTAAATTTTGATGAATTTTAGCATTTTATGTAACAGATACCATCCACACTCTCAACTCCAGGACTGTCAGTTGTGGGGATGTTGGCCTGCATTCCTGGTATGGTTTGCTGGTGCCACGGTGAGCAATAAAACTTTGTCCTCCAAAAATCAATATTGTGCATTTTTATTTGCCTGGCAGATAACTGAGAGACTGGCAGAGAGTTTGGTCATTATTTCAGACAGTTGGGTTGAAGCTGATTCTCAGGTAGCATCTGTTGATAGAATTTAAAGGCAGAGAACTTTTTTTTTTTTTTTTGTGAGGAGATCAGCCCTGTGCTAACATCCGCCAATCCTCCTCTTTTTTTGCCGAGGAAGACGGCCCTGGGTTAACATCCGTGCCCATCCTCCTCCACTTTATATGGGACGCCGCCACAGCATGGCTTGCCGAAGCAGTGCGTCCGTGCGCGTGCCAGGGATCCGAACCAGCGAACTGCGGGCAGCCGCAGCGGAGCGTGCGCACCCAACCGCCTGCGCCACCGGGCCAGCCCCCAGAGAACATTTTTTAAATTAGATTTAGATATTCAAGGAAATCTCTGACAGGTCACTGACTGACAATGGAGATAATGGAACAGAGACATCAGTGACCACACACGATACTAAGTTACATAAGTAATTTAAAAAGGAGTATTAAATGTTGCTGATGGGTGAACAAAGTGAGAATTGAGATATGACTATTGGACTTGCCAAATTAGGGCATCACTGGTAACACTGGAAAAAGACATAGTGCAAAAAATAAAATAATAATGATAACTAGTAAACCTGTAACTGAAACAGATTTCAGTTATTTGGAGGTGAGAGTTGGGACATGGAGACTGAATAATAACATCATAGTAAAATATCTTGCCTTTTTCTGTGAAAATAAAGGATGAGGTCCCAGATACTATTTAACTATTTACACCAATGAAAGATTATACATTAAATTATATTGGTCAATATATAAAAGGTAATCATTAGTAGATTTGTTAGTAGAATCATTATGTATATTCTATACAAGGAATATAGATAGATTTTTAAAAACCACTAAAAATAAGGAAACTTGACTACCTTAGAAAAAAAAGGTGCAATAAGAACATATAAATCAAAAATATAAAATAACATAGCAGGTACGCATAAAAGAGCTAACAAAGCAGACATGATGGCTTATTCTTAGAAAGTCCTGCTTACAAGTTTGGCTTTTGGTATACGTCTTGTAACTAGGGTATTGGGAGGGTTCCCACCATTTCCAGAACTGATAAGAGTGGCTCACTCTGCCTGAAGTGTATAAATAATATGGTTTATATTAAACACCTGCTTTCCCTCTTGGAATTGAGAATTTTAATACATACTAGGCAGAGGTTACCAATGTGACCATTCCCCAGTTAAAACCATGGGCACTTTAAGGAGCTTCTCTAGCAGACAACATTTCACACACGTTGTCACATCTCACTGATGGGGGGAATTAAGGATGTCTTGTGTGACTCCCCTGGGAGATGCATTTTGGAAGCTTGCACCAGGATTCCTCTATGCTTCATCTCACGTACCTTTTTCCTTTGTTTATTTTGCTTTGTATCCTTTTGTTATAATAATTCTTAGCCATAAGTATGACTATATGTTGAGTCCAGTGAGTCCTACTAGTGAATCATCAAACCTAGAGGTGGTCTTGGTTCCTGACACAGCAGGGAAAAGATAAAAGTTATTGTGATCACAATAAAAGACAATGAGTCAAAATTTCATATTAAAGGACAAAGAATGATGTTTGTATTTCATTTAAAAAAGATCCATCTACCTAAGTTTTACAAAAGACATAATTAAAACAAATGTCATCTTAAGGCAGAAAATAAAGTGTTGGTAAAGAAATGCCAACAATTTCAGCAAAAGTTAATCAATGATGAACTTTTTAAAAATAAGAGAAAGCGGGCTACAAGACAAAACACTTTAAATAAAGAACACAGTGATTATTACATTATTAGAATTAACAATCCACAAAGATGAAATAAAGTGATATTTTTTTTCTGCAGCAAACAACACATCATTAGAATATGTATACACATTTAAAAATGAGAGTGTTAGAAACACAAGAAAATATTACAAAATCACAAAAGTTGTGGCATATGTTTATAGGTCTTTTTAAGAAATTGACAGCTTAAGGAGACAAAAAGTAAAATAAGCAAAATATGAAAGATATTAATAAAACAAATGAGTTTGAAATAATAGTTAACATGAAGTATTGTATCCCCAAAACAGTAAACATTAAAATCCAACTTTAAAAATATAACTATGTTGTATACCACAAGTTATACCTTAAATTTCAGAAAGTGCAAGTTCTATAAACTATATGTTAACATATATTTTAGTACTAAAATACTGAAATACCACTAACATTAACAACATCAATGAAAATCTGTCTAAGAATATCATCAACAACATAAACACTAATTCTAATAACTCTTAGGCTGAGAAAGAAACATATCTGAAGTGAAGTACTAAAGTATTTTCCTTTCTGAAGTGTATTTCAATTGAATTTTCTCACCACATAGCTATTGTGGCAAACACAGCAAAAGAGAGAGACCTTATCATATATTAAAAAAAATGAATCTTTAATACAACTTATGAGGTAGTCATTATGACAGCTATTGTAGTTTCTAACATGATCATTAGAAGAAGAATAATAGAATTTATAACAAAAACTTATAGAGAAAAAGTGGATAAATTAAAATAAAGACATGGGACACAGAAAGAAATGGCAAAGGAAGAATTATGCACAAACGTAACACTAATTTCAGTAAATATAAAAAAACTAAGAATTCCAAATAAAAGATGATGATTGAAAATAAAATGATAGAAAAATTTACACCATGCTATCACCAACCCAAAATAAAGTTGTTGTAATGATATTAACATCAAATGAAAATATTTCATAACAATAAAAGAATTTTGAGAGAAAGATATAATATTAAATGTAAATAGACTTAATAACAAACCTTCAAAATACATGAAGCAAAAATTTAAAGATTAAAAAAATAAATCCATAATCACCTTTAGACATTTTAACACACCTGTCTCAGTAGATGATAGAAAAAGTTCATATAATGTTAGTAAGAATATTAAACATTTAAACAATAATGTAACTAACTTGTACTAATTGATATAAGCAAAATGCTGAATCAAATATTTGCAAGTTAAATATTATTTTCAAATATACATGAAGCTTTACCAAAATAGACCTTAAATTCAGCTATTAAGCAGATCTCAACTAATATCAAAGGTTAAAAAAGACTCACAGTATGTACTCAAACCACAGTAAAATTAAGTAGAAATAATATGAGCAATATAACCAGAAAATCCTGAAATGTTTGGTAACTTGGCTACATATTTTTAAATAACTTGGTCAAAGAATATAGAACAATGGAAATAAGCAAATATTTTGATTGGGCTTTATAAAGAAGCAAAATTATGTGTTAATTTTTCTGAACATAGTTACAAAAATTCTAAATCAAATATTGGCTAGTTGAAATAAAATGATGTAGAAATCTCATGAGTAAGTTTGGTGTATTCTAAAAGGCAAGATGGAATTAACATTTAAAAGATAATGTAATTCTCCACAGATTAAAAAATAGGATTATGTTGCTAGAATAAATAAAATCAACTGGTGAACTTCAACACCTCTTCATGATTTCATAAAATCAGTAGTTTATGAAGAGAAAGAAGTTTCTTTTATTCCTTTTTTTTTTTTTGGTAAGGAAGACTGTCCCTGAGCTAACATCTGTGCCAATCTTCCTCTATTTTGTATGTGAGATGCTGCCACAGCATGGCTTTAAGAATGGTATGTAGGTCCACGCCTGGGATCCAAACCCACAAACCCTGGCCTGCTGAAGTAGAGTGTGTGAACTCAACGATTATGCCACCAGGCCAGCCCCAGAAAGAAGTTTCTTAATCTGATAAAGACTATCAACAAAAAACCAATAGTTACCATTATAATTATGTGTGGAATATTTATATCCCCATCATTTTGGTAACAAATCAAAGATATCCATTGTCACTTATTGTATTGGAGGTCTTAGCCAGTGCAATACATCAAGTAAAAGAAATAAAAGTTATGAAGACTAAAAAGAAGAAAAAAATACTCATTCATATATATAAGGATTACAAACACAAAACATCTAAAGAAATTTACAGACTAACTGTTAGAATTGATAGATAAAATTAAGTTCACCAGATTCATGTCAACATAAAAATATCAATTTTATTTTTATATAATGGGAAAAAATAATATTAAAATATAAAACAATATACTATTTTTGGTATATTAGAAAAGAATTGCTTAGGAATAAATGTAATAAAAGATACAAGTTAACTCTACAGAGAAAACAAATGTTTATAAAATTAAAGAATACCTACATAATTTGAGGGATAAGCTAAGTTTATGAATTGGAGAACGATATTTTTAAGATGTCTATTTTTCCCAAATTCATCTGTAGATTCAATGTAATCTCAGTTAACATCATGCAAGTATTTTTGTTGAAAAAAAAAAACTAGATAGCAATTTAAAAAGCCTGGAATAACTAAGATAGTCATGAAAAAGGTAAACATCCTTAGAAGATCAATAGTGACTCATAAAAACTTATAAAATTACAATAATTAAAACAGGATGCTACTTGCAAAGGATGAACACTTATATCATTGGAAGAGTATAAAAAGTCCAGAAACAGAACAGCATATATATGCAGCCCCCTGATTTATGATGTATTATGAAATACAGTGATGAAAAACTTGCCTTCTAATGAATTGGACTGGTTATTAATTGGATTTACATATGAACACAAAATCTTAACCTTAGCTCAACCCATACACAAAAAATTAAAGATACATTCTGTCTTTAAATGTGAAAGTTAAAAATATAAAGTTTCAAGAAGAAAAGACAAAATATCTTCATAATATTAGGGTAGACAAATATTTTGTAAGCAGGCCACAAACAGCACTAACCATAAAAGAAAATATTGATTACTTGGATTTTACTTAAGAACTTGTGTTCATCAAAAACACCACAAAGATAGTGAAAAGTCAAGTCACAGACTGGAAGAAAATGTTTGCAATATTTGTACAAAGGACTCTTACTCAGAATATATAATGAACAAAATAATGAGAACTAGGTAATCCAATACAAAAAAGGGAAAAAGTCTTGAGTAGGCAATTAATAAGAGAAAATATCCAAAGCCATAAAGCATATAAAAGGATGCTCAATATCATTAGTTATCAAGGAATTGCAAATAAATATCAAATGTGATAGCACTACAGGTACAAAAGGAGGGCTGAAATTAAAATGACTGATAATTGCAAGCGTTGGTGAGGATGTAGAGCAATTGGAACTTTCATACATTGCTAGTAGGAGTATAAATTATTACAATCAACTTGGATAATTCCTTGGCAGTATCTACTAAAGCCCAACGTACTATAGATATTTAGATATAAGTAGGTAAAATCATGGCTCTCATACAAATACAAAACAAACATATTTTTAACTCATTAATTAATGATGAAACAATTGAGATGTTACAACCAGTTCAAAAAAGAATTCTAAAAAATACACACATACAGAATAAAGATTTCTAAAAAGAATTTACAAATAGTTAAAAAAAAAAAAACAGGTCTACCCTCAGGACAAGAATGAAATGCATTCCCTCAGACACAATTAATTTGCATTGCTATAGGCATGAATCATTTGCATTATCATCAATTTTTGTCCACTTGAAAGTTTTTCACCTTTTTTTCCTGACAATAAGTTTACCCTATCACTGACCTAACAATTCCACTAATGAGTATATACCTAACATAAATAAGTGATTGCACCCACTAAAAGATATGCACTAAAATTTATATAGCAGCTTTATTCAGAATACCCACAACCTGGAAACAACCCAATTGACCATCAGCATTAGAATGGATGAGCAAACTGTGGTATAATCATACAGTGGAACAGCACGGAGATATGAAGTAGAATGTACTATTGTTACATGCCAAAATAAGCTGACTCTCTCAGACATATACTGAGCAAATGCAGACAGACAAAAAAAGTACATACTATGTGATTCTATTTACATGAAATTCCAGGACAGGCAAAACTGATATATGCATATCAGGATAGTGATTACTTTGGAGGAGTTAGTGCCTGGGATGGGAATGAGGGAAACTTCTGGGTTACTGGGAATATTCCATATCTTAAATGGGATAGTGTTTGTATGTATGCATTCACACATAAAATTGCATTAATCCGTATAACCAAGATTTGGGTCTTTATTTTCTATAATTTCAAAATCCATACATATGTAAAGAAAAAATGCTTGAAAATTAACACTACTTAATATCTCAAACAATGATCTTGCTACACATTACTGATTAAGAATGTTAATTATACAGATCACCTATCATGCTTGATACACATAGGAGACATTAAAATTATAGTAGGCAACTTCTTCTCTTAGATAAAAAAGACATCTTAATATTAGACTGAGTAAAAGATTAGTCTACGAAGAAATAACCTTGAGGAGCCAGTGAAAATCTAACCAAAGAAAGGAACTTGGAGAAAAATCAAACAACCATTTTAATATCTTCTAATTTATCTTTCTTGGAAGAAATAGATATTACAGATTCATCATTTGATAAAATAAACAGAATCATAAAGTATATAATTTTTTCAAATTTCTATTCTAAAACAATCTAGATATACAATTCAAATAGATACTTATAAACATAGCTTATAGTTTGGGTTCACCTTGAATGTATTTTTGCATATGTTTCTAAATGAAATTGTAAAAATCAATATACACACAATGCTAACCTAATTTGTGCAATATATTATACTTATTTTTATTTCAAAATTTATTTATTGGCTGTCATATATCCAAGTAATAGGACTTATATGTACAATATTTGTTAATATTATTTTGTCAATATACAAATTCATTTTTCTGTATTGATTCTGAATATTAAAATGATTTTTCTCAAGCAATCCTAAATATATATTCTTATTATTCAAGAGCAGTTTTTTTTTTTTTTTCTGGCTTGTTGCTTGCTATTGAATTGAAAGCTAGTGATAAAATTGAGGTTAAGAGTCAAGCAAATTAGCACTTACAGAATTTTTTAACCTAATGTATTCTAGGGTGACTTTATATCCCCTGTGGCAAACATTACTCAATAAAATTAAAAATAAGAGGGAATTTGTTTATATTTACATACAAGTACTGTTACATTTAATAGCTGGTGTTAACTTGCTATACTGCGTAGATTTAGCTAAACTGTACACATTTAAAACACTGATGCGTGATATAATGGTTTTCAAAATAATGTTAAATACAGGCGTACCTTGGAGATATTGCCACTTTGGATCTGGATCACCACAATAAAGCGAATATTGCCATAAAGCAAGTCACAGGAATTTCTTGGTTTCCCAGTGCATATAAAAGGTATGTTTACACTATACTGTAGGCCATTAAGTGTGTGATAGCATTCTGTCTAAAAAAAAAAGTACATATCTTCATTAAAAAATACTTTATTGCTAAAAAATGCTAACCATCATCTGAGCCTTCAGCGAGTTGTAATCTTTTTATTGGTGGAGTGTTTTACCTGATGCTGATGGCTGCTGACTGATCAGGGTGGTGGTTGCTGAAGGTTGAGGTGGCTATGACAATTTCTTAAAATAAGACAATAAAGTTTGCCACATCAATTGACTTTTCCTTTCACGAATGATTTCTCTGTAGCATGCGATGCATTTGATAGCATTTTACCCACAGTAGAACTTCTTTCAAAGTTGAAGTCAATTTTATCAAACCCTGACACTGCTTTATCAACTAAATTTATGTAATATTCTAAATCCTTTCTTTTAGGATCACAGTCATTTCAACAGTCTTCACAGAATCTTCACCAGGAGTAGATTCCATCTCAAGCAACCACTTTCTTTGTTCATCTATAAGAAGAAACTCCTCATCTGTTAAAGTTTTATCATGAGATTGCAACAATTCAGTCACATTTTCAGGCTCCACCTCTAATTCTAGTTCTTTAGCTAATTGCACCACATCTGCAGTTATTTCCTCCACTGAAGTCTTGAACTCCTCAAAGTCATCCTTGAGGGTTGAAATCAACTTTTTCCAAACTCCTGTTATTGTTGTTATTTTGACCTCTTCTCATGAATCACAAATGTTTTTATGGCATCTAGAATGGTGAATCCTTTCCAGAAGGCTTTCAACTTATTTTTCCCAGATCCATCAAGGGAATCACTATCTATGGCAGCTATAGCCTTACAAAATGCATTTCTTAAATAACGAGACCTGAAATTTTAAATTACTCCTTGATCCATGGGCTGCAGAATGGATGTTGCATTAGCAGGCACAAAAACAATATTAATCTTGTATATCTCCATCAGAGCTCTTGGGTGACCAAGTGCATTGTCAATGAACAGTAATATTTTGAAAGGAATCTTTTTTTTTGAGCAGTAGTTCTCAACGGTGGGCTTAAAATATTTAGTAAACCATGTTGTGAACAGATCTGCTTTCACCCAGGCTTTGTTATTCCATTTATGGAGCACAGGCAGGATAGATTTTGCATAATTCTTAAGACCCCTAGGATTTTTGGAATGATAAATGAACATTGGTTTCAACTTAAAGTCACCAGCTGCATTAGTCCCTAACAAGGGTCAGCCTGTTTTTTGAAGCTGTGAAGCCAGGCATTGACTTATCCTCTCTAGCTATGAAAGTCCTAGATGACATCTTCTTCCAATATAAGGCTGTTTATCTAATTGAAAATCTGTTGTTTAGTGTATCCCACTTCATTAATTATCTTAACTGGATCTTCTGGATAACTTGCTGCAGCTGCTATATCAGCATTTACTGCTTCACCTTGCACTTCCATGTTATGGAGATGGCTTCTTTCCTTAAACCTCCTGAACCAACCTCTGCTAGTTTCACACTTTGCTTCTGCAGCTTCCTCACCTCTCTCAACCTTCATAGAATTGAATAGAGTTGTGACCTTGCTCTGGATTAGGCTTTGGCTTAAGATAATGTTGTGGCTGATTTGATCTTCTATCCAAACCACTAAAAGTTTCTCCACATCAGCAATAGGGTTGTTTTGCTTTTTCATCATTTATGTGTTCACTGTAGTAGCAGTTTTAATTTCCTTCAAGAACTTTTTCTTTGCATTCGTGACTTGGCTATCCGTTCAGTGCAAGAGGCCTAGCTTTCAGCATCTCTTGGTTTTTGACATGCCTTCCTCACTAAGCTTAATCATTTCCAGCTTTTGATTTAAAGTGAGAGGTGTGCAACTCTTCCTTTCACTTGAACACTTAGAGGCTATTGTAGGGTTTTTAATTGGCCTAATTTCAATATTGTTGTGTCTTAGGAAATAGGGAGACCTGAGGAGAGGGAGAGAGATGGGAGAAAGCTGGTTGGTGAAGCAGTCAGAACACATACAACATTTATTATCTATGTTCACCATCTTATATGGGCACAGTTCGTGGCACTCCAAAATAATTACAATAGTAACATCAAAGATCACTGATCACAGATCACCATAAAAAATATAATAATAATGAAAAATTTTTCCATATTGTGATAATTACCAAAATGTGACACAGAGACATGAAGTGTGCAAATGCTATTGGAAAAATGGTGCTGATAGACTTGCTCGAAACAGGGTTGCCAGAAACCTTCAATTTGTAAAAAATGCAATATCTGTGAAGTGCAATAAAATGAGGTTATGCCTGTAGTTCAGAAAGATTTTCTTTTGGGAAGAAAAGATAATTTCTTCTCATTAATCTTCTTGTAAAATGAATGCATGTGGAGAGTGATGTCACCAAAATGGCAGCATGGGAGACTCCGGTCTCTGTCCTCCCACAAAAATCAACAATTAGACAGCTATCCATGAATAAAAACAGGTCTCGGAGAGGTCTGGAGTCCACTTAAGAAACTTCAGCAGCACAATGGAACAAAAACACCTGAGAATAACCACACAAAAAGAGAAGGAAGACACCTTCACTTTGCCTGCATCATCCCATCTCCCAAGCTGACACTGCTTAGCACTAAGATGGAACTCCCCAGCTAGAAAGATTCCCCCTCCTCAGGAAAGGAAGAGCAGGGTGAGCAACCAGATTCCCAGCTTTTCGGGGCACTGCACGAAGGTCTTGCTTCAGTTTGCCCACCCAGACTGGCAAAGCAGAGACATACAGAGACTGCTAGGAACATCTTTAAGAGAAGCACTGTATGAATCACTGAAGGAGGGAGGAAGAAAGTGGTAAAAAGCTTTTTTAAAGAAATAATGGCTAAGAATATCTCAAATCTGAGGAGAGATTTGGATATCCAAGTTCATGAAGCTAATGTCATCCCAAAAATTTCAATCCAATATGATCTTCTCCAAATATATTATAATAAAATTGTCTAAAAGCAAAGACAAAAAGAACTTTAAAAGCAGCAAGAGAAAAGAAATCTCTCCTACAAGGGGACTCCTAAAACGACAGCAGTGTTTTCTCCGCACAGACTTTGCAGGCCAGAAGAGAATAAGATGATATATTCAAAATGCTGAAAGAAAAAAAACTGCCACCAAAAGTACTTTACACAGCAAAGTTGTCCTTCAGAAATAAAGGCAAGATAAAAACTTTCCCTAACAAACAAAATCTGAGGGAATTCAATACCACTAGATCTACTGTTTATTTTAATGAGTATTAGCACATTTTTTTATTGATGTTTTAATAGTTTTTAACATTGTGAAATTTTGGGTTGTAAATTTTTGTTTGTCCATCACCATATATATGACTCCCTTCACCCCTTGTGCACACCCCCACCGCCATTGCCCCTGGTAACCACAATACAGTTTTTTCTGTCCATGTGTTGGTTTATCTTCCACATATGAGTGAGGTCATACAGTGTTTGTCTCTCTCCTTCTGGCTTACTTCACTTAACATAATACCCTCTAGGCCCATCCATGTTGTTGCAAATGGGACGATTTTGTCTTTTTTTATGGCTGAGTAGTATTCCATTGTATATATATACCACATTTTCTTGATCCAATTGTCAGTTGTGGGACACTTAGGTTGCTTCCACTTCTTGGCTATGGTGAATAATGCTGCAATGAACATAGGGGTGCCTAAGCCTCTTTGGATTGTTGATTTCAGGTGCGTTGGATAGATTCCCAGTAGTGGGATGGCTGGATCATAGGGCATCTCTATTTTTAATTCTTTGAGGAATCTCCATACCGTTTTCCATAGAGGCTGCACCAGTTTGCATTCCCACCAGCTGTGTATGAGGGTACCTGTTTCTCCATATTCTCTCCAACATTTGTTGTGTTTGTCTCAGTGATTATAGCCATTCTAACAGGAGTGAGGTAATATCTTAGTGTTGAATTTCCCTGACGATTAATGATGTTGAACATCTTTTCATGTGCCTATTGTCCATCTGTATATCTTCTTTGGAGAAGTGTCTGTTCATTTCCTCTGCCCGTTTTTTGATCGGGTTGTTTGTTTTTTTTGTTATTCAGTTGTGTGAGTTCTTTATATATTAGGGAGATCAACCACTTGTCAGATGTATGTTTTGCAAATATTCTCTCCCAGCTGGTGAGTTGTTTGTTCAGCTTGATTCTGGTTTTGTTTGTCTTATAGAAGCTCTTTAATCTGATAAAGTCCCACTTGTTTATTTTTTCTTTAATTTCCCTAGTCTGGGTAGGCATGTCATCCGAAAAGATTCCTTTATGACCAATGTCAAATAGTGTGTTGCCTATATTTTCTTCTATGAGTTTTATAGTTTCAAGTCTCACCTGCAAGTCTTTGATCCATTTTGAGTTAATTTTTGTGAATGGCGATAACAGATGGTCCACTTTCATTCTTTTGCATGTGGCTGTCCAGTTTTCCCAACACGATTTATTGAAGAGACTTTCCTTTCTCCATTGTATGTTCTTAGCTCCTTTGTGGAGAATTAGCTGTCCGTATATGTGTGGTTTGATTTCTGGGCTTTCAATTCTGTTCCATTGATCTGTGTGTCTGTTTTTGTACCAGTATCATGCTGTTTTGATTACTATTGCTTTGTAGTATGTTTTGAAGTCAGGGATTGTGATGCCTCCTGCTTTGTTCTTTTTTCTTAGGATTGCTTTAGCTATTCAGGGTCTTTTGTTGCCCCATATAAATTTTAGTATTCTTTTTTCTATTTCCGTGAAGAATGTCATTGGGATTCCAATTGGGGTTGCATTGAATCTGTAGATTGCTTTAGGTAATATAGACATTTTAACTATGTTTATTCTTCCAATCCACGTGCATGGGATATCTTTCCATTTCTTTATGTCACCATGGATTTCTTTCAATAATGTCTTGTAGTTCTCATTGTATAGGTCCTTCACCTCCTTGGTAAGATTTATTCCTAGGTATTTTATTCTTTTTGATGCAATTGTAAATGGTATTATCTTTTTGAGCTCTCTTTCTGTTAGTTCATTATTAGCATACAGAAATGCAACTGATTTTTGTAGATTGATTTTGTACCCTGCAACGTTGCTGTAGTTGTTGATTATTTCTAATAGTTTTCCAACAGATTCTTTAGGCTTTTCTATATATAAAATCATGTCATCTGCAAATAGTGAGAGTTTCACTTCTTCATTACCTATTTGGATTTCTTTTATTCCTTTTTCTTGCCTAGTTGCTCTGGCTAAAACCTCCAGTACTATGTTGAACAGGAGTGGTGAGAGTGGGCAGCCCTGCCTCGTTCCTGTTCTCAGAGGAATGGCTTTGAGTCTTTCCCCATTGAGTATGATGTTGGCTGTGGATTTGTCATAAATAGCCTTTATTATGTTGAGGTACTTTCCTTCTATTTCCATTTTGTTGAGAGTTTTTATCATAAATGGATGTTGTATCTTGTCAAATGCCTTCTCTGCATCTATTGAGATGACCATGTGGTTTTTATTCTCTGTTTTGTTGATGTGATGTATCACATTGATTGATTTGCAGATGTTGAACCATTCCTGCGTCCCTGGTATAAATCCCACTTGATCATGGTATATGATCTTGGGTGCATATATATTTATAAGTGATATGTCTTCTTGGTGGAGTGTCCCTTTTATCATGATATATTTCTCTTCTTTGTCTTTCTTAACCTGTTTTATCTTGAAGTCTACTTTATCTGATATGAGTATGGCAACACCTGCTTTCTTTTGTTTACCATTAGCTTGGAGTATTGTCTTCCATCCTTTCACTCTGAGCCTGTGCTTGTCTTTAGTGCTGAGATGTCTTTCCTGGAGGCAGCATATTGTTGGGTCTTGCTTTTGAAGCCATCCTGGCACTCTGTATCTTTTGATTGGAAAGTTCAATCCATCTACATTTAGGGTAATTATTGATATATGAGGGCTTGATGTTGCTGTTTTGTCACTTATTTTCTGGTTCCTTTGTTTTTCCTTTTTTTCTTGTCCCATTTGTTTCAGATTGCCAATTCAGTTTGGTTGTTCTGTCTTATGACTCTTTTAGTTTTCTCTTTGTTTATCATATGTGGTTTTGTTTTGATTTTTTGTTTAGTGGTTACCTGGAGATTTGTGTAAATAATCTTGTGTATGAGATAGTCCATTATCTGTTGGCCTCTTATTTCCTTATACTAAGTCAATTCAATCACGTTCCTCTTCCCCTTCTAAGTTGTTCTTGTTATACCTTATTCTATCTTGTGTTGTGGCTGTGTGTTTACAGTGATGAGGTTAAATTTATTTTTGGTGATTTCTTTCCTTTGATCTTTGATTTTAGTATTTAAGTGGTTGCTAACCTATTACAGTAAAGATCTACTATTTTTCTGAGTTTATTTACCTATTTTTCTCCTTGCTCTAAGCTTTGTATACTTTTTCTCTTCTTTTATTCAGGCCTGAGGGCCTTCTTGATTATTTCTTTAGTGGGGGTCTCGTGGCCATGAACTCCCTTAGCTTTTGTTTATCTGGGAGAGTTACCATTTCTCCATCATATTTGAAGGATTTTTTTGCTGGATAGAGTATTCTTGGCTGAAAGTTTTTGTCTTTCAGTATTTTGAATATATCATTCCAGTCTCTCCTAGCCTGTAAAGTTTCTCTTGAGAAATCCGCTGAGAGCTTGATGGGAGTTCCTTTGTACCTTATTTTTTGTTTTTGTCTAGCTGCCCTTAATATTGTTTCTTTGTCATTGACTCTGGCTAGCTTTACTACTAGGTGTCATGGAGAGGGCCTTTGCCTGTTGACATATTTAGGTGACCTGTTGGTTTCACTTACTGGTATTTCCTGCTCCTTCCCCAGATTTGGGAAATTCTCAGCTATTATTTCCTTAAATAGGCTCTCTGTTCCTCTTTCCCTCTCTTCTCCCTCAGGAATACCTATAATTCTTATGTTACATTCCTAATAGAGTCAGATATTTCTCGGAGTCTTTCTTCATTTCTTTTTAGTCTTAGTTCTCTCTCCTCTTCCATCTGGAGCATATCTGTATTCCTATCATCTAAAATGCTAATTTTTCCTCCATATTGTCAGCTCTGTTCTTGAAAGCTTCCAGATTCTCCTTTATCTCCTCCATTGTGTTCTTCATCTCCATCAACACTGATTAGTTTTTCTTTATGATTTCAATGTCTTTTGTGAAGAAACTCCTAATCTCATTGAATTGTTTGTCTGTGTTGTCTCATATTTCGTTGAGTGTTTTTATGACAGCTATTTTGAAATCTCTGTTGTTTAGGTTATGGATTTCTGTGTCTTCACGGTTGGTTTCTGAGTGCTTGTCATTTTCCTTCTGGTCTGGTGATTTCATGTATCTTTGCATTGTGGTTCCTGTGTTGGCTTTGTTTTTCCTCATCCTGGAAATCTCTGGTTGAAATTTCCACCCGCCGCCACTGTGTAGTGGTAAAGGCCTGTGTAATCTGAGCCCCCTGCACTCTGCCGTGGGTTTTCCCTGTGATCTGCGGGTCAGATCGCTTGGTCTGGTCTGGTCAGCTGAGCTGCAAGGTCCGGTTTTCGGGGAGTGCGGGGCTCTCTCTTTTGCTCTCTTGGTCCCTGGCGTGGGTGTCTTCTCATTCGTCCCTCCTTATCCGCTCTCTGGGGTGCTCAGATGTTGATGGTAGCCCTGTAGCTCTTCTGAGTCCTCTGTGTGGGAGTTTCCCACTGGCTGAGAAAGCCCAAAGAGCTACGGTTCCCTCGAAGAGGGCCGCCCCTCCCCCTCTCTGGGAGCCTCGGGGACCCGGATTGCTGATCTGATGGGGAGGGAGATGAGTTCTCCTTACCTCTCCCCACTTCCTCCAGGGGCCCAGCAAGTTCCACTCTCAAATGTGCAGCAGTGTGGGTCTTTCTGATCTTGCTTTTCACTGTCTGGGATTCCGTTGTTGGTCTGTGACTGTTTCTTTTGTTGTATCTTATTGGGGAAAGAGTTCACGGGAAAGCTCACTCCGCCATGAAGCTGACATCACCTCAATTATTAGCCTAGATCTGTCTTTTAAGAAATGCTGAGAGGGGTTCTTCAAGCTGAAATTAAAGGACAGTGATTAGTAACATAAAAATATGAAAATATACAACACTCGTGGAAGTATATATAGAGTCAGATTCAGAATACGCTAATACTGTAAATTGGTGGTGTGTTAACTACTTAACTGTAGTATAAAGGTTAAAGGACAAAAGTATTAAAAATAGACACAGCTATAATAATTTATTAATAGATAAACCATTTAAAATACATAAATTGTGACATCAAAAACATAAAAGGGAGGAGTAAAAGGGTAGAGTTTTTGTATGTAATCAAAGTTAAACTGTTATTAGCATACTACAGACTATTATATCTCTAAGATATTTTATGCAATCCTCAAGGTAACCACAAAGCAAAAACCTTTCATTCAATGAAGTACTGGAAGTCCTAATTAGAACAATTGGGAAAGAAAAAGAAAAAAAGCCGTGTAATTTGGACAGGAAAAAGTGAAATTGTTTTTGTTTGCAGATGATATTATCTTACATATAAAATACCCTAAAGACTCCACCAAAAAACCTGTTAGAACTAAACAACAGATTAAGTAAAGTTGCAGGATACAAAAACAGCATACAGAAATCAGCTGTGTTTCTCTACATTAACAATGAAATACTTGAAAAAGAAATAAAGAAAAAAATCCCATTCACAATAGCATAAAAAACCTAAAATACTTAGGAATAAGTTTAACCAAGAAAATAAAAGATCTGAACACTGAAAACTTCAAGACTTTGATGAAAGAAATTGAACAAGACAAAAAATGAAAAGATATCCCAAGTTCATGAATCAGAAGAGCTAATATTGTTAAAATGTCCATAATACGCAAAGCCATCTATAGATTCAATGCACTTCCCCTCAAAATTCCAATGACATTTTTCAGAGGAGTAAAAAAACCCCATAAAAATGGAACCACAAAAGACTCTGAATAGCCAAAGCAATCCTGAGAAAGAAAAACAGAACTGGTGTCATCACACATCCTGATTACAAACTATACTATAAAGCTATAGTAATTAAAATAGTATGGTATTGGCATAAAAACATACACACTGATCAATGGAACAAAGTCAAGAACCCACAAATAAACCCTCACATATGTGGTAAATTAATATTTGACAAGGGTGCCAAGAATACTCAATGGGAGAAGGATAGTTTCTTTAACAATTGGTTTTGGGAAAATTGGACAACCACATGCAGAAGAATGAAATTGGATTCTTATACCACTCGCAAAAATTAACTTGATTTTGAAAAAAATCAACTAAACACAAACATAAGACCTGAAATCATAAAACTCGTAGAAGAAAACAAAGGTTAAAAGCTCCTTGACATTGGTCTTGGCAGTGGGTTTTTGGATATGACACCATAAGTACAAGCAACAAAAGCAAAAATAAATAAGTGGGCCTACCTCAAACTAAAAAGCTTCTCAACAGCAAAAGAAACAATCAACAAAATGAAAAGGCAACCCTGCTGAATGGGAGAAAATATTTGCAAATCATTTATCTGATAAAGAATTAATATCCAAAATATGTAAAAAACCTCATACAGCTCAATAGCAAAAAAAATAAATGATCTGATTAAAATATGGGCAAAAGAATTGAATAGACATTTTTTTCAAAGAAGATATACAAATGGCCATCAGGTATATAAAAAGGTGCTCAACATCACTAATCATCAGGGAAATGCAAATTAAAACCACAATGAAATATCTCCTCACACCTATTAGAATGGTTATCAAAAAGACAAGAGATAGCAAATGTTGGCAAGGGTGTGGGTTAAAAGCAAACCCTTGTGCACTATTGCTGGGAATTTACTTTTTTTTTTTCTTGATGTCAACATAGAAGGTGAATTTCTTCTTTTTCTCTTTTTCCCTTTTAATTTCCCTTTTTATTACAGTAACATTGGTTTATAACATTGTATAAATTTCAGGTGTACATCATTATACTTCTATTTCTGCATAGATAACATCACGTTCACCACCCAAATACTAATTACAATCCATCACCACACACCACACACATCATCCCTCCCCCCTTCCCCTCTGGTAACCACCAATCCAATCTCTGTCTCTATGTATTTGTTTGTTGTTGTTTTTATCTTCTGTTTAGGAGTGAGATCATATGGTATTCGACCTCCCTCTGACTTATTTTGCCTAGCATAATACCCTCAATATCCATCCATGTTGTCACAAATGGCTGGATTTCATCGTTTCTTATGGCTGAGTATCATTCCATTGTGTATATATACCACGTCTTCTTTATCCATTTGTCCCTGATGGGCACTTAGGTTGCTTCCAAGTCTGGCTATTGTGAATAATACTGCAATGAACATAGGGGTGCATGTATCTTTACACATTCGTGTTTTCATGTTCTTTGGATAAATACCCAGCAGTGGAATAGGTGGATCGTATGGTAGTTCTATCCTTAATTTTTTGAGGAATCTCCATACTCTTTTCCATAGTGGCAGCACCATATTGTTGGGAATTTAAATTGGTGCAGCCACCATGGAAAACATTATGGAGGTTCCTCAAAAAGTCAAAAATAGAACTACAATATGATCCAGCAATTCCCTTCTGGGTATATATCAAAAAGAAATGAAAAGAGGATCTTGAAGAGATATCTGCACTCATATTCACTGCAACATTATTTATAATAGCCAAGATATGGAAACAACCTAAGTGTCAATGGATGCATGGATAAAGAAGATACACAATGGAATATTATTCAGCCATTAGAAAGAAGGAAATCTTGCCATTTGGGACAACATGGATGGACCTTGTGCACATTGTACTAAGTGAGGTAAGTCACACAGAGAAAGACAAATACTGTGTGATATCATTATATATGGAATCTTAAAAAGCTGAACTCATAGAAACAAAAACAAGAATGATATTTTCCAGGAGTTGGGGGGTGAGGAAAATGGGGAGATTTCCATCAAAGGGTGCAAACTTCCAGTTAAAAGATGAATAAGTTCTGGTGACTTAATGCACAACATGGTGATAATATTGTATTATATACTTGAAAGTTGCTACGAGAGTACATCTTAAGTGTTCTTACCACATACACACAAAAAAAGGTAATTATGTGATGTGATGAAGGTATTAGCTAACACTATGGTGGTAATCATTTTGCAGTATACAAGTGTAACAAATCATCACATTGTATACCTTAAACTTACACAATGTTATATGTCAACTATATTTCAATAAAAAAAATAAAATAAGTGCAAGTGTACTTGAGAAAACCAAACATTTACAGATTTTATTACACCAGAAACTTAAACATTATGTACAGATAGAAACTGACCTCACTGAGATTTTATAACAAAATGTGGAGATAAATCTCATGCGTGACCCAATAATGAATAGTTAATATTTTAAACATTTCAACCAGAATATTCAATTATGCTTTCATATATTTTAATCTAATATAAAGCTAAAAAAATCACTTAGGGAAAATTATTACCACTTTTAAATTACCATCATTATTGTTATTAATATGTTTCTCTTATTCTACTCCCAGGTAGAAGTATGAAATTTAATAGTTTACTTTTCTGGTTTACAAAAAACTGTTTTGAATGCTTGCATTTTAAAACAAAAAGATTCTTAGCTAAGTCATTTATTACTTTCTAAAATGCTGACCTCAGTACATAATTTTACATATATTTTTCATTACTGATTCATTAAAGTGTTCATCAGTAGAGTTACAAAGTCAGGCCACTGTCTTCCCTACTGGGTATGCAAGTTCCTTCATATATAGACGTTTTCCACTTGATGTCAGTAATCCATTCCTGAAAATAATATGTTCTACAGAAAAATGTTAACCAACGCAAAGAAGTGGAAGGCTCTGAGATTTTCCCTACTTGAAAGCTCAAGTCTGCCACAGTTTCCTGGATGTTGGCAGAAGATACAAGACTTCTGAGTCAGAGACAAAAAACTTTATCACATACAGAAATAATAGTAGCCAGAGCATAAGCACTTTCTTGAGCCCAATCTTGAGTCTAAATTTCCACAAGACAAGGCAAAGAGGGCTAGACGATGCCTATACAGTACATGCAAATGATTGTTTTACAGGAAAAGAAACCCTGAGCTTAAGAAATTCAAATCTTTCTTTTTTTCCAGAAGAAGATATTATCTTAATCTTCAAAGGGTGTTCGTTATATGATCATCTTTAAAAAGATAGTCCAGAACAAAAACAGTCAGTCCCTCTACTTTCAAGACATAGAGAATCTTGAGAGTCCCCTGGAGAACTGTCTCCCAACAACTAGAAGCCTGTTGGACCTAAGTCTAAACTTTGAGTTGAAAGACTCTAATTTACTTACAATGGGAATAAGTGGGCTGTGAGTAAAGGATTAGAATGAGAAAATTAAAAATAAGGATTTGGGAGGAATTTATTAAAGAATAATTGGTATTATCAGAATATAAAAATAAGCCTTGTGTAGCAGATGCATTTAGATCCTTGTTTCATATCTCTTCAGTCCACCTTTTATTTCAGCTGCTTTTGCAATGTACAGTTTCATGCAAGTTCAGATTCATGTTGAATTAGCAGTGTCCCGTATCAAGCACATAATGTATATCTTTCAGCTTTCTGACTCCCCTTGAGCACCCACTGCCTGTGGGAATACACAGCCTAGAAGAACAAGGGAGTTTATGCCTTCAGGCAAGTCCTCAGCCAATGGAGAATGGGAGCCAGTGGATAAATTCTCTAGCTTTCCAACCATCAGAAGAAAATTCTGGGAGAAATTCTTTATGATTCTCCCAAATACTGGTGAATCGAGTTCTCATTGCCTTTATAATGTTCCAGGAGGAGTTTACTCACTAAAAAATAGAGAACCTGGCTAATATGTACCAGCAGTGAGTGGTCAAATATAAGTGGGAATCAATTTTGACAGTATCTGGCTAGCAGGACTGGAATATATGGCTAGATGGGGAAGTGTTTATTGAAATGAGGGTACTCTGGTGACACAGTATTTAATATCCTAACAGGAATAGCTGGAGCCTGCCCCAGCATTCTGATTGGATGACTCCTTGAAGATTGGACATAATTATTGCATAAATAAGGTGGTGATGCTCAAACTCTCTTGGAAGATTATTGTGAAAGAATTCACAGGGCTCAGGGAGGTAGGAATATTAGAATAGATTTGTTAAATGAGACCAGAGAACCTAGCAATTTACCAAGTTCCTTGAAGGATCTAGAACAAATTTCTTTCACTAAGGCAAAAAGGAATGAACCAGTGTTGGGTGATATTTTGGGTTCCTGGACCTAATTCCAATGTGGGGGGGAGGCTTCCCACATAAAACCAAACAATTCTTGGACGTCAGCAATGTCCACAAATTCAACTCAATTCTGACACTATCTACCTGGAGATAACATCAGATTCCACAGGTTAAGTGTTGTCCTACAAGACTACCCCACCCTCACTTCAGACACCAGTTGTTATATATCGTAGGCTCCAATTACCCCCTCCTTAGGTTTGATTAATTTGCTAGAGTGGCTCACAGAAATCAGGAAAACAGTTTACTCGTGTTTACCAGTTTATTATAAAAGAATATGATAAAGGATACAGATAAACATTCAGATAGAAGAGATGCATAGGGCAAAGTATGTGGGAAGGGATGTGGAGCTTCCATGCCCTCTCTGGGGTGCCATTCTCCCAGCACCTCCAAGTGTTCACCAACATGGAAAGTCTCCAAACCAGTCCTTTTGGGTTTTTATGGGGTCTTTACTACATAGGCACGATTGATTAAATCATTGGCCATTGGTGATTGAACACAATTTCCACTCCTCTCCCCCTGGAGGGTGGGGGTTGGGACTGAATGTTCCAAGTCTAATCACATGATTGGTTCCCCTGGCAACCAGCCCCCACCATTAAGTGAGTTCCAAAAGTCACCCATTAACATAACAAAATGCTTTATAGCTCTCATCATTCAGGAAATCCCAAGGGTTTTATGAGCTCTCTACTAGAAATAGGGGCTAAAATCAAATATATATATTTCTCATCATAAATCACAATTTCACAGGGGAACTGTCATTTCTACTACTTTCTGTAGTGGCCATAGGCCAGAGTTGATGGTAAGAGATAGAATTTGGCTCCCTTTTGTCAAAGGGAATGACAGGTTTCTGAAATACTGGAGTACAGATAGCCACCAGAGGCAAGATGGCCATAATTACCATGAAAGGCAGAGTGACAACCAGGATACATTGACCTGCAGAGATTGATGGCGATGGATAACAGACCTAAGAGATAAATGTTCAGCCAACTAAAGTGTTGCTTGATTTGGCTAATCATATAAAATCAAAAACTGGAAAGCAGAAAGATGATGTTAGCCGCCGCAGTGGAAAATCACGCAATCCCTTATCCAGTGCCCAGAGACTGAAGCAGTCCTCATATCTCATGCCCATTATTTGAATGGGAGGCTGCATCCCCTTGAATAAGGACACTGAGATTCTACTTTAAATATGTACAATAAATTCTGCCTCAATCCTTCCTCTAAGGGACTTGAGGTCATTTACCTGAATAAGAGCACTCTAAAGAAAAGTGAATTTCTCATTTCTTTTGAGACCCTTAGATAAAGGATCTGAGCTGACACAAAGACCAGGGGACCCAAACAGCATCATGATTGCCCACTTAGACTGAGGAGCTTATAAAAGTAAAGTAATGTAAAGTAAAATAAATGTAATCTTGGTCCAAATGCATGTTATAGTGAATCCAGTGGTTCTACTGGTCATTTGTCCAGTTCCTGAATGCATAATTGAGATGAATATACCCAACAGTTCACATTGGTTACTTGAGCCACAGAAACTGCCTCCCTTGTCTAAGAAAGTAAAGCAGGACCAATACTACATCCAGACTAAAACTGAAGAGATAAGTGTCACTCTCCCAGTTTAAATGATGCAAAGGTGGTAGACCCCATCATATTACCTATGTAATAATTTAATTCACTTGTATGGCCCTTACAAAAACCAGATGGATAGTGACAGATGATGATGGACTACCGTACACTTGATGAAATTGTAGCTTTAATTGTATCCTTGGTGCTGGATGTAGAATCTTTTCTGGAGCAAATTAACACAACCTTTGGCATACATTGGCAACTACTCAGATGTCATATGTATTTTCAGTTTTTGTCATTAAAAAGTAAAAAAAACAAAAACAAAAAACCGCTGCTTACTATTATGTGGGAAGTGCAACAGTACATATATATTGTCTCCCTTTAGGTCTATGTTAACTATACTACTGTTACAGTATGATCCAAAAGGACCTTGATGATTTTGATATTCCTTAGAACATCTTACTGGCATACTACATTGATAAAATCATGCTAGTCAGAAGTGGCAAATAGGAAATGACAAATATTCTATATGCTACAATAAGACACATATATGTCCAAGAGTGGGAGATAAGTCCTATAAAGATTCAGGGGCCTGTTATATCTGTGAGGTTTTTAGGTCTCCAATAATCTGGAGCATATTAGAACCTCCCTTCTATGGTAAAGGCCAGTTATTTCATCTTGAATTGCATAACAGTTAGAAAGAAGCACAGCATTTGGTGGGCCTATTTGGATTTGGGAGGCAACATATCCCACAATTAAGCTTACTGCTAAAATGGATTTATTAGATTACTTGACAGGCTTTCAGGTTTGAATGGAGTCTAAAACAAGAGAAGGCTTAATAGAAGATCCAGGCTGTGTTGAAAGATGGCCTCCCACTGGAACCATAAGAGTCAGTAGATCCAGTGGTACTAGAAGTATACATGGTGGATAACTATGCTATGTGGATTCTCTGGTAGCAATAATAGGAGAGTTGCAGAGCATATCTCTAAGTTTTAAAAGAAAGATTCTGCCTTAAAACAGAGACCCACTTTGCATTGGACAGCAGCTTTATTACAGACAGAGAATCTGACCATAGGGGCATCAGACATGTCAACCTTAAAAATAGAACAGGCAGTTAATTTACCAGCAAAGTGAGTTTATTTGGGAATGGCAGAGAATTGAAATTTGGGATAACAAGTTTTGGCAAAACATGGGCAAGTCCAGAGAGCAAAGGAGAGGGGCTTTCCTTTATAGAGCAAAGGAGGGAGTTGGTAGGGGTGGTTTTGAACAAAAGTGCATTGGAGGAGAACGAGAGTTCCCAGTGGTGACAACTTCTCATTGGCTGAGTTGTGGTGGTTCTCATTGGCTGGTTTGTTGCTGGGCAAGGAGAAAAATCTTCCTTCCTCTTGCCAGGGTGAGTAAAAGATGTTTCTTCCTGTTACTATCTGTCAAAATACAAGTGGTAGTGCACAAGAGCTTCTCCTTCTGGCCACCTGATTTCATTTTAAATGAGGTTTTCCTTTACTTATTTTCATAAACAGGAGCTCTTTGAGTTGCATACTGTCAGATCCATTAAACTATAAGATCGGTTGAGTGTACCAGCAATCCACTTTATTATTACCACAGCCAACCATGATATATTTGAGATTGGGCTTTGACAAGCACAGAAGGCAAGAGTAAGTTACATGAACAGGTAACCAAGACCCCCATATCACCTACCTAAGTGTGATCTCAGGTTTACTTTGCACTAAAAGTGACTATCTTAAGCATGTGCTCTAAATCTTTTCTGTTCTTGCCACTTGGTCTACCTATGAGTGCAGCCCAGAAGGATGGTAGGACATTAACTCTCTGTGACAACCCTTAGCCAATGGGGAATGGGATATGGTAGATAAATTCTCCATCCTCTAATCTTTCAAGAGAAAATTCTGGGAGACACTCTACATTCTCTTTTGATGTTTGAGTGGAATCAATCCTCCATTGCCTACAGTGGTGACCTTGATAATGCACCCTTATATATATTTATTTCATTTTTGTTTATTTGCTTTTACTCTTTTCCTATCTTGCAATCTCCATATCCTCATTTCTGCTGCCTGGGGTCACTTTCCAAATAAACTTTCTGTATCTGAGTCCTTGTTTTGGGGATACCCAAATTAAGACAGACGCCTATATGGAGCAGGATAATTAGAAAATAAATTTGATAAGAATATTAGTATGTGAGGAATGGGGGTGAGGCATGTGGAACATTGTTTGCAAATGTGGTTGCAATAACTCCCCTTCCTGATTCATTCCTTTGAATAGACTTCCTCCCATACATGGAGCTTAGGCATATTCCTTGCTTCAGTAAAGGAGTCATTAGAAAATGTAATGTGAGCAGAGGTTTAAAAAGCACTAGTCTATTGCTGTATTGAAAAATAATTCACAATAATTAAATAAGGCTTATTCTAGGCATGTAAGGATGGTTTAACATCAGAAAAAACTATCAATTCCCTTTACATCAAAGCTAAAGTTTTCTTTTTAGTGAAGGGCACCATAGCCAAAGTTATCAGCTAGAAGAGTAGGAAATGATATTTGAAGATTCTAAAACTGATAAGAGTTACTAGTTATCATATATGAATAATTTTGAAAATCACTAAAAATAAACCTCAAAAAGAAGAGAAAAATGAGCAATGGATATAAGCTATTTACAGCAGGAGCTACTTGAGTGGTTACAAGTATTTGGAGATAAGCTCAATCTTACTGGCAGTTAGCTGAAGACAGCCTAGGTGTTCAACATGTGAGGAATGGATAGGTACAGTACAGTAGATTTATACGTGGAATGCTATACACGATTTAGATCAGCAAACTTTATCTATGTGTAACAACATGGATGTATGTTAAAAATATAATATTGAATAGATAAAGAAAAATTAGATCTTTGGCACAATTCCTATTTTATTAACTAAAAATATATATGTACCCCAACAACACAATAAGGACAAGGATAAACACATTAAATTAAAATGGAATCTTAGATAGAAAAAAATAAATAAAAATAGGGGAAGATCTACCTTGATTAATGATGACAATGTGCCATCAAATGTGGATTGTTACTAATTCAACTCTCTGCACCTGAATTCCTACGTGGAAAACAAAAATGTTACTACATAGGAAACTTGAAATCAAACATCAATCTCACAATCTTTTGTGTTACCTATATAACATAATGGTATATAAAAGTTGGTCCTTTAAAGAATTCTCAAAGTCTAACAAATCATTTGGGTTGGTAGCTGAAGAATATGCTAAATTCTTTCCATGGTATTGGTCAAAGTTTTCACATAGGCATGTCTGTCTGTCTATCTATCTATCTATCTATCTATCTATCTATCTGTCTATCTATCTAGATCATCTATGTTCAGCATTTTCTATTTCCTTTTTATTTTTCTATCTCTTTTGTCCACAAAATTGAATAAAAAATCCCTTTGCTAGTGTCAAGAAACGTTGATGTGCCTGTTCTCCAAGATAACAACTATGCCAGAAAAATTAACTCATAACCTACATTGCAAGAGGGTTAACTCTGGCTATATAGATTGCTCCAGAAAATACACTTGTAATAGCTACAGAAAATGCATCCTTCGTTGCTCATTTGAAAGCTTTTATTCTAGCCAATGCCATGGTAACAAATCTGTTATGATCAGCAACTGGGGAATTTTGAAACCCATCTGATCTCTGTGAACATTTCTAAGTCTGCTTTTTTCTTTCAGCTATTAAATTACACAAATTGTTTTCTTAATAAATTTTGTCCCTGACCCTTTTATCTTAGTGCTATGTAGATATTTCTGTTTTTCAATGCAGTATCTTTAGAAGTTAAAAAAAATTCTTATTTCCAAATTTTTACAGAAAATGAACTGCATTTGTTTCAGAATCTAGAAAGGAAGAAAATGATGCTAGTAGCTTATACAGGAAAGCATAAAAGCATGATGGGTGGCTTCATTTGGGACATGGTGTGAAGAAAAAATCAAGCATAGCTAAACATCCTTGTCTTCAAAGTGCACAAGATTTTTTTCATATCTGTATTGCAATAATGATAATCTTGATAATAATAGCTAATAATTACTTAGTGTTTACTCTGTGCTAGTCATTGTTCTAAATACTTTACATGTGCTAACTAGTTTAAACTGCATAACAACCCTAAGAGGTAGGTATTATAATTATCCCCATTTTGAAAGATGAGGAACTGAGGCACAGAGGGCTTAAGAAACCTATCCAAGGCTGTATGCAATAGTATTATAACCCAGGGAGTCATGCTACAGATTTCATTTTATATAAATGGAAAACAGAATTAGGAAACTGATTGTTTTATCTATAAGATATCAAAATAATTTTAATCTGTGTTTTATTTTAACTGAATTAAGCTGTAGGTACAATCTAAGAGCCAGAGAGATTAAAATGGAGCGTATTTAATGTTATACCTCTGCAGTTTCTAATATCTATTTATTCCAATAAAAATGCTAAACTTCTATTGTCTGATCTTAATTTTCAGTTAGTCATGATGGTAGAATGCATATTATATCCCCCAGTGATAAGAGATATGTTATTACTCTATCATAGTGATATTCATAATTATATCATCACATGCTCTTATTTGAAACATCCTCTGTGATCACAAGGCCTAGTACCTACACAGAGCTATTCAGGAAAGCAATAGAGCATAGCTGTTAAAAGCATGACTTCTGGAATCATGCTGCTTTGGTATAAACCTTAGCTTCCCCAGTATCCTAGTACAGTTATTTAATTTCTAAATGCTTCAGTTTCCTCTTTTGGAAAATTGCAAGCATATCATATACTCTTAAGGGCTATTCTGAGGAGAAAATAACACAAACCTTGTAAAGTGCTCAGTCAACACTCACTGCCACAATGAAATGCTGAGTAAATGTTAGCCATTTTAATTAACATTGAGGTTTTAGCTATGTGCTTTGGGCAAACTAACATCTCTGGATTACAATCTCCTCATCTGTAAAATGGGGAGACTATCAATGCCTGACATGTAGAGTATTTGAAGAAATTAAGGAATAGGTACATGCAAAAATAAAGGGTCTGACATTTAAGAAGTCCTCAGTAAATATTAACTATTATTTTTTTAGAACAATTCAAGTGGGCAAAATAACATGCATATGAAAATTACAGAGTAATGAAATAAGATGCCATTAAGATCAACTACTTTTGCTTTATCCATGTAGAAAGAATGGCATATTGTATTTGATAGCTAGGATGGTTTACAAAGCAATCTAGAACAAAAGGCCTGATTCCACAAGGATTGGTTGGTCCTCCAATGCAACAATCTTTTGTTAGGTATAAAACTGCAGGAGATGGGAAGATCAGCAGGAAATTGTTGCTTATAGAATCTATACTCTACTGCATTTCTATACACTAGTAATGAACTATAAGAAAGAGAAACTAAGAAAACAATCTTAGTTACAATTGCATCAAAAAGAATAAAATACCTAGGAATAAATTTAAACAGGGAGGTAAAAGACCTGTGTATTGAAAACTACAAGACATTAATGAAAGAAATTGAAGAAGACACAAATAAATGAGAAGATATTCTACGCTCATGGATTGGAAAAATTAATATTGTTAAAATGTCCATACTACCCAAAGCAATATACGAATTCAATGCAATCCCTATCAAAATTCCAAGGGCGTTTTTCACAGAAGTAGAACAAACAGAATAAATAATTTTAAAATTTATATGGAACCATAAAATGCCCCAAATAGCCAAAGCAACCTTGAGCAAGAAAAACAAAGCTGAAAGTATCATGCTCCTTGGTTTCAAACTATATTACAAAGCTATACTAATTAAAGCGATATGGTATTGGCATAAAGATAGACACGTAGATCAATGGGACAGAATAGAGAGCCCAGAAATAAACCCATGCAGATATGGTCAATTAATTTATGCCAAAGGAGCCAATAATATACAATGGAGAAAGGACAGTCTCTTTAATAAATGGTGCTAGGAAAATTGGACAACCACATGCAAAAGAATGAAACTGGACCTCTATCTAACACAATGCTCAAAAATTAACCCAAAATGGATTAAAGACTTGAATATCAAGACCTGAAACCATAAAACTCCTAGAAAAAAACACAGGCAACAAGCTCCTCAACACAGGTTTTTGTGATGATATTTTGAATCTGACACCAAATGCAAAAGCAACCAAAGTAAAAATAAACAAGTGGGACTATATTAAACTAAAAGGCTTCTGCACAGCAAAGAAAATCATCAACAAAATGAAAAGTAACCTACTAAATGGGAGAAAATATTTGCAAATCATGTATCTGATAAGGGGCTAATATCCAAAATATATAAAGAACTCATACAACTCAATAGCAAGCAAGCAATCCAATTACAAAATGAGCAGATCTGGGGTTGGCCCAGTGGCGTAGCAGTTAAGTGCGTATGCTCGGCTTTGGCAGCCTGGGGTTCGCAGGTCTGGATCCCAGGTGCGCACTGATGCACCGCTTGTCAAGCCATGCTGTGGCAGGCGTCCCATATAAAGTAGAGGAAGATGGGCCTGGGTGTTAGCCCAGGGCCAATCTTCCTCAGCAAAAGGAGGAGGATTGGCATCAGATGTTAGCTCAGGGCTAAACTTCCCCCCAAAAAGAAAAAAAAAAAAAAAGAAGTGAGCAGATCTGAATAGTTATTTTTCCAAAGAAGATATACAGCTGGCCACCAGTATGTGAAAAGATGCTCTATATCATTAATCATGAAGGAAATGCAAATCAAAACCACAGTGATATATCACCTCCCACCTGTTAGAAAGGCTATTAACAAAAAGGCAAGAAATAACAAGTGTTGGTGAGGATATGGAGAAAAGGGAACCCTTGTGGATTGTCAGTGGGAAATGTAAACTCATGCAGCCACTGTGGAAAACATTTGGCAGTTTCTCAAAAAATCAAAAATAGAACTACCATATGATCCAGCAACTCCACTTCTAGATATTTATCTGAAGAAAATGAAAACACTAACTTGAAAAGATACATTCACCCAAGTGTCCATGTTCATTGCAGCACTATTTACAACAGCTAATGTATGACAACAACCTAAGTGTCCCTTGATGGATAAATGGATAAAGAAATAGTGGTGTGTATAAATACACACACACACACACACATACACACACACACACAATGGAATATTATTCAGCCATAAAAAGAATGAAATCTTGCCATTTGTGACAACGTGGGTGGATCTCGAGAGCAATACTCTAAGTGAAATAAGTCAGACAGAGAAAGACAAATATCATATAATCTCTCTTAACTATGCAATCTAAAATAAATAAATAAATAAATACAAGCTCATAAAAAATAGAATCTAAATTCTAGTAGAAGAGATAGACACACATGAATACATATGTCGTCATTATGCTCTGGAGGGAAATTTGGCTTTCAAGACTTTGTAGGAACATGAAGTAGACTTGAATTGTGGTAGTTGTAATGGGAATGTTGAGAAGTGAATACACTCAAAACAAATTAAGGAGACAAGATTTGCTGACCATTTGATATAGGGTGCTGAGGTAGAATTCTGCTGTTAATAACTCCAAGATTTCCAGCTTGCGTGGGTGAGATAAATGGTGTTAATTGAGACAAGGCAGTGAAATGACAGTGGAACAGTTAAATTGAAGATACAGAGAGTATTTACTTGGGAACTAAGTTACTAATTCATTCAGACTTTCATTGTCTTAGTTAATAATTTCTATTAATAAGTAGAAACTATCATTCATTAAAATAGCAATACTTGCTTTTCCTATCTTGTTTCTCTTTGAGGCATTGTTTTTTTCCTTTTGAGAGTTTTATTATATAGTTGAATAAAATGAAATTCTTTTACAAAGCAGTTTCTCCACATAGTATCTGAATATAATAAATTTAACTAAATATTTTGATTTGTAATAAATACTAACAATGGAAAACACTAATATTTATTGAGAGCTCACTACCTTCTAGGAACTACATGGAGCTCTGTAAGAACACACACAGCATCTCAATTCTCGCAGCACAAATAAGGAGGCAAAATTGCTATGCTCACTTTTTAGATGAGGAAACCAACTCTTAGCAAGGTTGAAAAATTTCTCCAATGTCATATAACTACTAAGTAGCAGAGGCAATATTTCAACTTAGATGGCTCTTACTCCCACAGTATGCTCTGTTAACCACTATGAAATACAGACTAATGTTTGGACATGATTAAGAAAGAATCTGGTTACTTTGGAAAATAAAAAATAGAGAAATTTGGGTTTCTCCAAGGAGAGAAGTTCAGTTGCCCACTCTCACCTCAGATACATTAGACAAGGGTCACAGTTCTTTTGACAATTCCTTATCCACAATGAGATTGCATCTAGAGGATCTTAGTATTGTTTCCCCTAAGTATCCATAATGCATTTTCCTGTATTAAGCTCTTGTAGTGCATGTGTTTTAGAACTCATATGCCCAGTCAAATGGTATTATTTTGCAGTTTCTTCATCGTCTAAATGCATCAGTGATGTTGACTGTTATTTCTGTGTTTGGTCAGGATAGCTCCTTTTATTTTTAAAAATCTTTACTGATCATTTTGTGTATTTTCTTTCAACAATGGTATTAATGAATATACTAGTTTGAAGTAAAATTCAGATTATATTTCTACTAGAGTATAATTTTGGGAGTTTTTTTTGTTCTAAAATTTAGGACAGCAAACTTTGAAACTAAATATTAAGATGATAATTTGTAGTGTGTTTTAAAAGAAAACATTATTTTAAGACTGATTTTAATCCTATAAAGAAATAGCAGTAATTTCTTATTTTCAAATTTATTTTTTTTCTGATTCTGAAAGTGAAATATTTTCTTTGTTCTTTCTTACTCTTCAATTTGTGACCAAGAAAAAAAATTGCTTTACTTTTTTTTTTCTTCATTTTTTCTCATATTATGGAATCCTTCCTGCTTAACCAAATGCAGCTCCTACCTAGTCAAGCCCTAGGAAAGCCACAGCCAGACCAGCCTGCATTGTTCCTTGGGTTTCTCAGTAAGGTGGATCAACCTAAATGACAAGGAGGAAAGGAATACTTAAACAAATTAAGGAATATTTATGTTATTAAATGAATCATAGTGGAGTGGGAAAAGGGTAGACTTAGGGGCCAGGCAGAATTGTATTGAAATTCTGGCTCTCTAATTTACTAACTGTGCAAACATGGATAAGACAATTTCTCTGATCCTCAGGTCTGTTATATTTAATGTAGAGATAATATCATCTTTTTCATGATGTTGTTGTAAAAATAATGTATACAAACTGTATGTCAAGTAATAAGCACTAAGTAAATGGTAATTCTTAATAAAAGGATGAGGACAAAATATTTTAAGATGCTTATGCATTTCATAGCAGTGTTTATAAGTATGCTACATATATTTCTCTGAATCTTCAAATTTATCTAAAGCATGAAGCTTGAGAACATAGAATTAAATTACATTTATCTAGAGCCCTAAGCTGAGTCCAAAATTCCCGTGATGAATTTCTGATTCGCATTACAGTTACCACCAAGACACAGACAGTAAAAGAATTTTGCCAAAGAAATATGAAATAACTAGTTTTGAAAGTAGAATACTTATTTAAATTATTTTTCTAATGAATCAGGTGATAATTCAACAGGTCAATTTTTAATTTTTTAACTTACTTTTATCATAAACTATACACTTTAAAGAGAGTTTGGTCATAATGTGCCAATGAGTTCTAATAATTAAAGTACTTAAAGGAATAAATGATGAATAATGTAAAAGCCTTGCATCTATTATTCACTCAGCATAGAAAGTACAAGGGTTTGAAATTATGTCTGCAATAGAATGTGGGTTTTAGTGTTTATCCTGGATTAATTATACCTTTATATTTCCACTTGGGTAAAAATGGAATATATATGAAATTTAAAATTTTTAATGTAGTTACCTATGAAATCATTCTACAACTAGTATATCCGATAGTAGTTAAGACTTCTTTACTGTGGAATCTGTTTCAGCCAGAAAAAATGTCTCGGGTTATCCATTTACCCTATAACTTAAATGATGATAATATTAATTTCAGTTTGATGTTCTGGAAAGTTTGCTGAGAAGTACCTATAATCAAATCCTTTTAGAAAAGCTACCTCTCCATCTTATCTGAAATCTCTTAATTTGCTTTGCATTGGTAAGCAAATGCTGCTTTTAAGATGGACTAAAGTTACCTTTGGCTAATCAGTGTTACAATTCCCCTAAAAAGTTTTCATAACTTACTTTGATAATTTACCATAAGATTGAAAACAATCTAACAACTTAATTCTTTCAGTGGTAAAAGAGACTGTTACATCATTTCAAATTTTGTTCTGTCAACTCCTTTAATGTTTACTCAAAGTTTTTATTTTTCATTTGAGGTGTACTATTAATATAGAACCTGGCTAGAATCTGGTGTCAGCAGGGGCCAAGCCACTATTTTCGTATGTACAGGGCAGTCCTGTTCATGTAAAATGAAGCAACTGTGTTCTTGAAGGGTGTATGATTGGTGCATGTCTATTCACACACATACACCTGCAACACAAAAACATATTTTCACATAAAGTAGCATCTGTTTATTTAAACCATCACAGCCTTTGTGAAATACTCATTCAGTCTGAAGGATGTGTTGCACTGGTACATTAGAAATTAATGTAAATATTATTTGCCATATTGAAGTATCAATGAACTGAACCACACAAGTTGCTTACAGATTTTAACTCTATATCTTAGGCAGATTTAGCAAGAAATGTGATTTTTTTTTTGTTCATAGTACAATAGATCATATGCACTTAAAAAGCTCATGCGTTTTAACATAGTATACACACTAATTGCTGATAAATATAAAAATAATAAAATTATCTTCTATAGAAGGAGGGCAATGTATATTGCTCATAATAATAATACATGTAAAACAGGAATAATACATGTAAAGTTATAAAGGTAACTACTAAAAGAATTCTGGAAAATCTGACTAATAAAATTAGACAGTGGAGAGAGGAAGAATGGGTAATTGGAGAATTTGGAAGTATGCCAATTTTGTCAACAACATTTCATTTTACCATGTTCTTTGCCTTCTAAATGCATGCTATCCACAACACAATTATTTAATACATAGAGGCTTTGAAAATGAGGGATATATAATACATGAAAATTATTCCAGTTTCTCTTAGATAAATAAATGTCAAAGAAATACTGGGATTGTCTGAGCTCACACATATATCTGCATTTTGAAGCAAAATTCCAATTAGTTTTTTATTTACTGACACACACACTGGTATATATCAGTATATGTATAGTATATATGCACATCTCTCTTTATATATATGGTATAGATATAATATGTGCAAATACACATAGTATAGACTTTTAGAACTGAATATGGACCTTAGATTTAAACTATTCAATTGCATCAGTCAGTATACTGGGTCAACAGAGCTTAAGCCTCACCAAAGTTTCGAGTCCAAAGTTTACAGAGTCAGTTAACCAAAAAAACTTGGCATTAGAACCTAACTAGCAGTTCAATGTTTTTTCCGATCTGTTGCATATTTAAGAATTGACAGGGCCAGCCCCGTAGCATAGTGGTTAAGTGCACACGCTCTGCTGTTGGCGGCCAGGGTTCAGATCCTGGGCACGCATCGATGTACTGCTTGTCAGGCCATGCTGTGGTGGCGGCCTGTATAAAAGTGTGTTCACACAGATGTTAGCCCAGGGCCAGTCTTCCTCAGTGAAAAAGAGGAGGCTTGGCATGGATGTTAGCTCAGGGCTGATCTTCCTCACAAAAAAAAAAAAAAAAAGAATTGACAAATGACTTCTTTTTTATACATAATTTCGTTTAGGCTGACTGACTAGTATTAATTGTGAAAAAAAATCAAGTTGTTTTATCGCTCTCTCTTCCATTTTGTTCTTTTCTAACTGCCTTGATCCCCACGGCATACGATCATTTGTTAGACACTCCTTAACAGCTGCTCTTCTGGAAATTCCTGTCCCATCAAAATGTCCTAGTGCTAGAAACTTTTTATTCAAGGTTTGGCACTGGTTAATCAAGTTGATTATGATTTCCTGCCCTTATTTGAACTGTATTATTATTTTTTTTTTAATTTGAATTTAATTTTTTTTATTGTGGTAACATTGGTTTATAACATTATATAAATTTGAGGTGTACACTATTATATTTTGATTTTCATGTAGACTGCATCATGTTCACCACCCAAAGACTAATAACCATCCATCACTGTAACACGTGCCCTTTTACTTCTTTTTCCCTCCCCGCTCCCCGCTTCCCCTCTGGTAACCACCAGTCTAGTCTCTACATCTATGCATTTGTTTGTCATTGTTGTTGTTTTTATCTTCCACATATGAGTGAAATCTTATTGTATATGGCATTCTCTGTCTGACTTATTTTGCTTAGCATAATACCCTCAAGGTCGGTCAATGTTGTTGCTAATGGCAAGATTTCATCTTTTTTTATGGCTGAGTAGTATTCCGTTGTATATGTATACCACACCTTCTTTATCCATTCATCCCTTGATGGGCACCTAGGTTGCTTCCAAGTCTCGGCTATTGTGAATAATGCTACAAGGAACATAGGGGTGCAAATATCTTTTCCAATTGGTGTTTTTGTGTTCTTTGGATAAATACCCAGTAGAATAGCTGGATCACATGGTAGTTCTATTCTTAATCTTTTGAGGACTCTTCATACTGTTTTCCATAGTGGCTGCACAAATTTACATTCCTAGCAGAAGTATACAAAAGTTCTCTTTTCTTCACATCCTCTCCTACAATTATTTCTTGTATTTTTAATCATAGCCATTCAGACAGGTGTGAGGTGATATCTCATTATAGTTTGATTTACATTTACCTAATAATTAGTGATGTGGAACATCTTTTCATGTGCCTATTGCCCATCTGTATATCTTCTTTGGAAAAATGTCCATTTGGATCCTTTGCCCATTTTTTAATTGGGTTGTTTCCTTTTTTGTTGTTAAGTTGTATGAATTCCTTACATATTTTAGATATTTACCCCTTACGAGATATACGATTTTCAAAGATCTTCTCCCAATTGTTAGGTGGTATTTTCATTTTGTTGATGGTTTCCTTTGCTGTGTAGAAGCTTTTTAGTTTGATGTAGTCCATTTATTTATTTTTTCTTTTGTTTACCATGCCTGGGGAGACATGGTTTTCAAAAAGATACTACTAAGAATGATATCAAAGAGCATACTGCCTGTGCTTTCTTCTAGGAGTTTTATGGTTTCAGGCCTTAAACTCAAGTCTCTAATCCATTTTGAGTTAATTTTTATGTTTGGCGTAAGATAATGGTCTACTTTCATTCTTTTGCATGTGGCTGTCCAGTTTTCCCAACACCATTTATTGAAGAGACTTTCCTATCTCCATTGTATGTTCTTGGCTCCTTTGTCAAAAATTAGCTGTCCATAGATGTGTGGGTTTATTTCTGGGCTCTTGAGTCTGTTCCATTGATTTGTGTGTCTATTTTTGTGTCAGTGCCATGCTGTTTTGATTACCATAGCTTTGTAGTATATTTTGAAATCAGGGAGTGTGATACCTCCGCTTTGTTCTTTTTTCTCAGGATTGCTTTGACTATTTGGGGTCTTTTGTTGTTCCACGTAAATTTTAGGATTATTATTTTATGAGTAAATGATGAGCATTTTACTTAACAAATTATGGTAGAGCTTAGCCTTTTGTCAAACTGTAATCTCTAGATATACATAATAGTAAAGAGATATGGTGATTATGTTAACCAAAATGCAAAGCAAGAGGCAGTGTGATATATCAGAATGAGGAACAGAAAAGTAAGAAGACATGGATTGTAGTTTAGCTGTGATTGTCACAGTTAACCACCCTGAGCTTCTCACAATTTGTGTGCAAAATCAGGATAATAACCTTTGCCTTTTATATTTCAAGAATTGTGATAATCAGATTGGATTGTGTATGTAAAAGCTTTTTGTCAACTGTAAATAAACTCTAAATATAACAGTTTAATTAAGCAGTATTTGGCATAAATAAGATAATGGTCTTTCAGATAACTCAGTATTAATCTTGATATCATTTAACTAGTAATAAGACAGCATGAAGAGCCAAGATACAGTCTCTTCAGAGAAATATATCAAAACTGATCATAAAAGTCCACAAAATGAATTAAATACAGTGAAAGTGCATAGGAATTTATGAGTTCTTAAAGTGAAACTAATACAAGAATCTTACACATGGCACAATCCGTTGGTGCTCACCAAATATCCCCTAAGCTCTCCTACATTTCTCAGACTGCTTTGGGAGTAAGTTAGGACTATTTGTCTATTTCTGGCCATAATGTGAGTCACATCTAGGCTGAGGCAATTTAAAGCCAGTGTGCTTCATCCATCCCTCTCTTCTACTTCAGTGGCAACCTTAGAAGTCACATAGTACAGATGGCAGAATATCTATCTGGCTGGGTCCATGAATGGCTCTGTGGAGCAGATTCTTACTGATCTGCAGTGGATGTGTAATGTGGATAAAAAATAAACTTTTACTGTATTAAAACCACTGAGATTTGAAAGTTAATTTGTTACTGCAGCATAACCTATCATTTAGTGTTTAACATATATAGTGTCCCTTAAGAGAATTAATGAGAAAAAAATAATGTGTCTACCACATACTCAAAAGTTTGCCAGTAGTATTGGAAAGGATGTGGAGAACACTGATGTATTGCTGGTGGGACTGTAGATTGGTATAATCATTTTGAAAAATACTTTGACATTATCTGATAAAGTTGAAGAAATGCCTAAAACCTAGTCTACCAAGTCTACTCCTAGGTATATAGTTCTAGAGAAATGCATGCACATATTAACTCAGATACACGAACAAGAATGTTCACAGAAGCATTGTTTACATTACCTAAAGTTGGGGACCAATAAGAATGTCCATAAACAATAGAATACATAAATTAATTTTGGTATATTCATACAATAGAATGTTTTGTGATAATGGAAATGAACGAACTGCAACTCAAGCAATAACATGAACAAATTTTACAAACAACATTCACGCAAAGAAGCAAGACATACACTTACAAACCCATATTGTTTGGAATGGAAATGGAAACCCACACAATTCCATTTATGTATATTTCAAAAACAGGCAAAACTACATTTTTGAAGGATATATTTATAAGTGAAAACATATATTTTAAAAAAAACATGGGATTGTTACCAGAAATGTCATTACTTTGTTTGTCTCTATGTTGGATAAAAAGTACTATGACTAGGAAAAGAGACTGGCAATGTTCCATTTCTTGACCTATATGCTGATTCCATGTGTTCACTTTATAACTCTTTGTTATACTATGCGTATATGTTTTACACACTTTCCTCAAGACATATGTTTCAAAATTATAGATGTCAATACACCTATCATATACTATAATATAAATTTTCAGTATTAAAGCCTTATTTAATTATACTGTATTTTATGAAAATGAAAATAGCACTTTTCCAGGGAATGAGTTGGAAAATTAAACAATTTATAGTAATTCTTATTTCTGCTATGAAAATCACAGAATAAAGCAAATAGTAATAGAAAAGATTTCCCAGGAAATAGTCTCTATTTATATGTATGCCAAATTTTCTCATTGTTTTATACTCCTCAATAACTTCCATACTTAAAGCCTCTTTTATCTTTAGGCTAGAATCTGGTATGAAAAAGCCAGCCCACCTGCAACATTTAATATGTACCCTGTGAAAATCTCATGATTACTGCTTATTCTTGTATTTTATGTATAACTTTCAGCATAAGTAATAGCTGTCTAAAATATAATTCTATACAAATTGGCTTTAAATTGTTCAAATAGAAACTTGTAGTTTCACTTCAGAAATCTGAGTTTTCAGGCACAGTATAAAAATAAGAAATTCAAGGAATTCTCTCAAAGAACTACTACATAGTATTGGAAAGCCTATGTTATTTATTAAATATTATAAAGCCACAGTCTCCATGAAGACAACAATACTTTCACACAAAGAATTTATATTTTTGCCTCATATTAGGTACTGAAACTTGCTTCCAAATATAAGTCACTCACCTACCTAACTTAACAATAATATATTGTCTCTAAAGAGAATAGCCAAATACAACAGCCTTAAATTAACTTAGTGTTTACCAATATGTGGCAGGATCTTAGAGATGTGAGAGAAAATGATATTGATGTTAAGGATCAAATGTAGAATCCAGGTACAATTCAGTGTGTAATGCTAGTCCTAAAGAAAGAGCGAATGAAGAACATGGTTCAGAATATGTCTCTACATTAAGTTGGGCTGGTGACAATTTGTATTCTTTCAAGAGTCTATATAGCAGGGTTTCTAATGGTATAAAAATGCTGGCAGGAAACATCTAGGCCAAAAGCCACATTTTAAGTATTACATCTGAAATTGTGACTGCTGTCATGGGATGTCACCTAAGGAGCAGATTACTCAGGCAAGATATTGGAAATATTAGCTTCAGGGAAAAGTATGTGTGCTGTGCCTTCTCTCCATGCCCATAACTTCTAAAAACTCATGGTGATCTTTTATTCTGAAGATAACGCTCTATGCAGACACTACAAATGTTGTCAGATCATCATCATCATCATCATCGTCATCGTCATCGTCATCATCATCAACATGATGTGAATATTTGTTAACCACTTACCAAGGACCAGGCACTGGTTAAAAAGACTTTATTAACTGATTTGATGCTCATAAAACATTATGTGGTAGATAAAGTAATAGATCACATTGAGGTTAAATTACTTGCTCAAGGTCAGATAATGTGGCTAGAAATTGGAAAGCCAAGACCAAGACACAAGCCATCTGATTCAATAACCCACACTCTTAATCACCACACTTTATTAGTTCCACATGGTATGATATGAATTATTATTTGGTCTTGGAATGAACAAAGTGAAGGAGGAGAGACAGAGAAAAATACTAATTTCATAGCCTAAAAGGAGCAACCATATGGCAAAAGTAATATAATAAATGCATACACTATTTAAAAATGAACACATAAACTAACATTGTGGGCATCTATGTGCCAGGCATTTTTACCAAGCTGCCTCATTATTGTGAGGACAAAAATATGTGCTAGGGTTAAATTCATTAGAAAACAAATCAATGGATAGTTTTTAAAAAATTGCTAAAATATATCATTCGAAGGAAAAAAATCTCAAAAATTATATTTTTTTGTTTTTTTTTACTTGATAAAATTAACGTTCAGCTAAATATTTTATGATTCTTCTTTTCTTGTCTGTTTACTCACAAATATTCCAAGATCACTTATTGTTGTCCCACTAATTTTTAGAAGTAAAATTGCATCCCAATTCTAGTCTTCAGAAACAATTTGACTTTGCAGACTTATGCAATCTCTTACTCCTTATTTTAAATGTCTTAAAAGTTTATAGACCAATAGTTGCTCCCAATTTATTTTTTTATTATGGTATAAATCTAAACATGAGATCTAGCGTCTTAAGAAATTTTTAAGTACACAATACAATATTGTTAGCTATAGGCACAATGTTGTACAGCAGGTCTCTAGAACTTATCTTGCATAACTGAAAGTTTATACCCATTGAATAACAATTCTCTATTTCCCCCTGACCTCAGCCCCTGACAGCCACCATTCTACTCTCTCATTTTTTAATTGGATCATTTTTTTGTTTGTTTTTGCTGTTGAATTGAAGGAGTTCTTTATATATTCTAGATATTAACCCCTTATTAGATATATTTTCTTCCATTCTGTAGGTTGCCTTTTCACTCTGTTGATTGTTTCCTTTGTGATACAGAGGCTTTTCAGTTTGATGTAGTCCCATTTGTCTAATTTTCCTTTTGTTGCTTGTGCTTTTGGTGTCGTAGCCAAAAAATCATTACCGAGACCAATGTTATGAAGCTTTTCCTCTGTTTTCTTGCGAGAATTTTACAGTTTCAGGTATTACATTTAAGTCTTTAATCCATTTAAGTACTTTAATCATATGATCATCTCAATAGATGCCGAAAAAGCATTTGACAATGTTCAACACTCTTTCATGATTAAAAAAACTCTCAACAAACTAGGTATTGAAGGAATTTAGCTTAACATAATAATGTCCATATATGATCCCACAGCTAACATCATACTCAGTGGTGAAAATCGGACAGCTTTTCCTCTAAGATTAGGAAGAAGACAAGGATGCATGCTCTCATCACTTCTATTCAACATAATACTGGAAATCCAAGCCAGTACGATTAATCAGGCAAGAAAAAGAAATAAAAGCCCCCAAGTCAGAAAGGAGGAAGTAAAATTCTATTTGTAAATGACATGGCCTTCCTCATATATAGAAAGCCCAAAAGATTCCACAGAAAAAATCTGTTAGAATTAATAAACAAATTCAGTAAATGTGCAGGATACAAAATTGACATACAAAAATCAGTTGTGTTTCTACACATTAATGAGCTACCTGGAAAGGAAATTTAGAGAACAATTCTATTTACAATTGCATCACAAAGAATAAAGTACTTAACAATAAACTTAACTAAGGAGGTAACAGATGTACACTGAAAACTACAAAATATTGATAAAAGAAATTCAAAAAGACACAAATAAATGGAAAGACATCCTGTGTTCATGGATTGTAAGACAATATTGTTAAAATGTTCATGTTACCCAAAGCAAGGTACAGATTCAATGCAATCCCTATCAAAATTTCAATGACATTTTTCACAGAAATAGAAAAAACAATCTTAAAATTTGTATGGAACCACAAAAGATATCAAATAGCCAAAGCAATCTTGAGAAAGAAGAGCAAAGCTGGAGGCATAGCATTTACTGATTCCAAAATATATCACAAACCTATGGTAATTGAAACAGTAAGGTACTGGCATAAAAACAGACATATAGACCAATGGAACAGAATAGACAGCCCAGAAATAAACCCACACATATACAGTCAACTGATCTTCAACAAAGGTGTCAAGAATACCCGGTGGGGAAAGGATAGTCTCTTTAACAAGTTGGGTTGCAAAAACTGGATATCTACATGCTCACTATCTATTTGTGTTAAAAATGAGACTGGGTATTTATCACCTCCAAATTCAATCTCTTTTCATTTCAACACATCTCTAAACTTTTAAAGTTTCTTCTTGAAATAAAGCCAAAATCTTTTAAAGTTTCTAATTGTTTTTTGTTCTGCACCGTGGGATTACACAAAATGTTCTTCTAATGACAACTTTTTTGAGGACACTTATCATGTTCATCCCCCTCTCCCAACATTACTCAACATATCCAAATTCCTATACTAGATTTAGATTTCTTACAAGCTTCATGGGACAAAGAACTATACTCTGTCACTTCTGGTTTAATCAATTTCAATTAATTCCAAGGAGGTGGCAATTAGCAAATCAACTATTTCAGGAATTAATTCCTGCTTCATTATGACATTCAAAGCCATAAGGATCACATAACATTCTTAAGTTCTTACTAGTTAGTATATACGTGGTCTGCCTTCTCGTTTTTGTAGTTGTAACTAGGCTTGAATTACAGTCTTTACTGCCTGGTTACAGCTTTTAGTCAGTAACTTTTGTTTTAAGTATTTCATGACCTTAGCTTTCTGTTCCATCATGGCACTCCTGTCACTTTCCTAACCAGTCTTGGACTCCTGCTATAAAGTCTAAACTACCCTGTTTTTTCATTAAAAGAAAAAAACCCACTGTAACTAAAAACTGTAATACAACAAAGAATGCTCAGCTAATCTAGATTCACTAAGGTACTGAATATTCCAATGAATAAACCATATTGGAACCAACCTCAACAGCTGTAATCTTACGTATTCTCTGCTGGTTCAGCAGGTGTGGTGAAAAACTCAAGTGCCTAAACTCTATTCTAAAATAGAGAGTCAAAAAATTTTACTGAAAATATAGAACATTTCTATGACCCTAAGAGATTCTCTTATTCCCCCTTCCAGTCAATTTCCCCAATCCCCATAGGCAACAAATGATTGGATTTTTATCACTTTAGACCATTTTTCCTGTTCTTACAGTTCAAGTAAAAATAATAATACCCTATGTAATCTTTTGTGTCAGCCTTCTTTTGTTCAACATAGCGCTTTTGAGATTCATCTAGGTCCTTGAGTGTATCAATAGTACATTCTTTTTATTGTTGACTAGTATTCAATTATATAAATGTCCAGCTATTTATTTGTTCATTCTCCCAATGATAGACATTGGATTGCTTCCAGTTTTTGGCTATTTAAAACAAAGATTTTATGAACATTCATGTATAAGTCTTTGTATTGATATATGTTTACTTTTTGGTAAATACTAAAGAGTACAGTGGTTGGCTGATATGGTAGGTGTAAGCTTAACTTTTTAAGGAATTGCCAAACCATTTCCAAAGTGGTTATGCCATTTAACATTCCCACCAGCAACATCTGAAAGTTCCAGTCCCTCTGCGTCTTCACCAGCATGGTATGGTCAGTCTTTTAAATTGTCGCTATTCTAATGTGTTTGAAGAGGTTTTAACTTCCTCTATTCAGTTTTAATTTCTATTCTCTGACTATTGATATAATATGCTTATTGGCCATTTATATATTTTCACTTGTGAGTGTCTGTTCAAATTTATCACCCAATTTTTAATTGGTTGTTTGTCTTTTTATTATTGAGTGATGAGCATTCTGTATATATTCTAGGTACAAGTCCTTTGTCTTATTGATAGTCCTTTGCCCTTTGATATAAGGTTTCCCATTCTATGGCTTGTGTTTTCATAATCCGAGTTTTGTCTTTTAAAGAGTTAAAAACATTAACTTTTAAAGTCCAATTTATCTATTTTTTTCTTTTATGGTTTACGGGTTTCTGTTTATTTGTTTGTCCTAAGAAATCATTACCTACACTAAACACTACCAAGTGTTGAAAATTATGTGGAATAACTTGATCTCTCTTACAATGATGGTGTGAGAATAAATTATGTTAACTAATGTTTGGCAGGATCTAATTAGCTCAATTAATCCATATCCTATCACCTAGAAATTCTAATCCTAGGTATAACCAATAGCAATACTTACACACATTGATGAAAATACATATATAGGAATATTCTTTGCAACACTACTTGTAATAACTCGAAAATTGAAATAACCAAATGTCTATATTAGTATCGTTGATACATAAATTGTTGTATATTCATTTAGTGGAATATTATCCATGGATGAGAATGTATGAAGTACAACTACATGAACAACATGGACGAATCTCACAAACATAGTGTTGGGGAACAAAAGCTAGACTCAAAATATGTACATATTATTTTATTCCTTTTGTATTAAGTTAAAAACCGGCAAAGCTAATCTATACATTAGAAGTCCAGATAATAGTTTGCCTTGGAGAAATAGAGAATGAAAAGGAAAAAAAGAGGGTTTTTAAGGTACTGGTAATCTATGAAATGAGTAGTTATATGAGGGTGTGTTATATGAATGGTTATATGAGTGGAATTTGAGTATATTTATAAAAAATCATCAATGGTACACGTGTAATCTACACACTTTTTGTTTTTTTATTACACCTTACAATCAATTTTACATAAAAGCAACAACAAAATTATAGTAAATGCATGATATGAACAACTTCATGGGAATAAATTTTAAAATTTAGATGTATTCCTTGTCAAACAATTTAACAAAACAGGCACAAGACAAAAGTACCTCTTTATTTTTAAAATAAATATATAATTTAAAATATTCTCACAAAGAAAGCTCCAGGCCCAGCTAACTTCCATTGTGATTTTTTTCATATATTTACCTGAGAAATAACATTAATTTGAACCACTCAACATACAAATCAGGAAATTCTTGTGAACTTGTTTTATGAGGCCAAATTAACCTTCATATAAAAACCTTACATAAACATTACATAAAAGGAAATTTTCAGACAGAGATCTCTCATGATCACAGATGTGAAAATTCTAAGCAATATGTTAGCAAAACATATGCAGTGATATGTAAAAGCGTAAAACATTATGATTATCCATAGTTTGCCACCAACCTTACTTACTTGGCTTAAGGTTCTACTACTATTCTCTATATGTTTAATCTCTTTCATTCTATACATTCTATTATCCAACTTCAATGTTTATTTCACCTATTTCATTGGGAATATTTTTTTGATGTGTCTTTCTCATCTTCAATTTAAATTACTGAAACTATGCATAATTCAATGCTTATCTTTATCGCCTCTTGTCAACAGTAATTGCTCACCTCTTAAAATTTCCAGTCTTTTGTAGCACTGGTGGCACATATATCATTTATTAGTTATTTGCACATATGCATTGCCTCCTGGCTACATTTAAATATTCTTTAAGAGCATTTTTGTAAAGTTTGTAATATCAAGAAAAGTAGCAAAGTGCTTTCATACGGAAGACACAAAAATTATTAAAGACATTAAGTATTTTGATGTGAAGAAGTAATTGACTTCTATATTTACTTTTGTTCAGAGGTGACAAAATATTTAAAAACTGGCATAACCACAGACACTGAGAAATCAATCCAAATGTTTGCAGGTTATAATGTTGGAAAAGAATTGTGGATACCTTCTGTTTTATAAATTATTAGCTTTTTAGGCATATGTCTTTGGCTGGTCCATGGGTTCCAAGAAAAGAGGTCTATTAGCTAAATAGAGGCTCAGCATAATGGCCATGTTCCCACTGGTTTGGAAGGATTTTAATATTTTAACAGCCAACAACACTGATGCACAATGACCAAACATCAGTATTGCTTATTGTTTCTGAAAATATTACTTTATCAATATTAATGTATTTGCAAAATTGACATTTAGTAAGAGATATGTGAACAACTTTTTGAAAGATAAATAGGATTTTTATACTAAGCAAAAAGTGGGACTGGGTAGTGGTGATATGTATTTCAAGCAGAGAGAGATGTTCATAAACTAGCTTGGCATTCTTGAAGAAATAGTAAAAACTGTAGTTTGATTAAAGTGTGTGGAGAATTGGAGACTGTGCTGAAGACACTGGTTAAAACTATAAAACCTTTTTATGGAGAGTATATTATATGCCATGATATAGACTCTGGCCTATGGCAATATAGAATTATCATGTTTTTTTTTTTTTAGAAGCAGATTAATATGACTGTGTTTGTGGTTTTTTTTTTTTTTTTTTTCTAAAGATGCAAGTAATTAGTATAGAGTGGAACACAGATTAGTATGAGAGGAGATTGAAGCTAGGGGAATCGGGTTATAGTTTGCTATAGTTCATATGCAAGATAATGAGGGCTTGAACTAAGCCTGTATATGGAGTGGAAGAGACAGATGGTGAAAATGGAATGGATTCAAGAGATATTTGGAATATTAGCTTTTACAAGATTTTATAATAAGTTGGATATGGGGCATGTGAGAAAAGAAAGAGAACGAAATGCTTCAGATTTCTGTATTTTATTGATAATGATGCTCTAAACTGAGATAAGGAATAAAGACAAAAGAAGCATTCTTTGAGTGCAGTAGCATTCAATAACTGTTTATTGAAGAAAGCAAAACAAATTGGTATCATCTAGCTATACAACAAAGTGATATGTTAATCATAAAAAATGGAAATAAAATGTATTTTTGTTTGATAATCATAGTTCTAAAATTATTCTGTTATTAAAAGGAGCTATATTTGTATTGATTATCCATCAAAATTGCTGAATCTCAAAACACATTTTTATATGCCAGGAATCTACTCCTATATCAGTGGCCCATAGGCTTATAATACAGAATATCATTCAGGTTGACCTCCCAACATGAAAGTTGTTTGTAACATTTCATGGATTTTATGACTCATTTCTTTGATTTATTTGACCAATAGCAGCTATACATATGTAGTTTTTCTCCCCATTTTCTCTAGTTACATTTGAAAAGCAAATCCACTACTGCTGAGTGAGTAAACTTTTAAGGATAAAGATGCAAACTGCTTTATTCTAAAATATAAAATATTTTCAAGATGAACGAAGCATTAACAGGTTTGAGTACAACTTGAGCTAGCTCTGTGGCCTCAAGACTACAATCCCAAATCCAGTATAAGAGGTGAAAATTTATGCAATGACTAGTAGAAATAGATAAACACAATCATTTGAATATGTCAGATTAATTCACATGCTATTTAAATAATTAGTTATTTCTACATAAAATTGAAAAAATAACTTTGGATAATGAGTATATAACCAATATTCTTAATTCGCTTTGCTCAAGTAAACTGAGAATGACAACCTATCTCCATTATATGAAATCTTCCATTTATATAACAAGAATGTAGTTGCCAAGCTACTGAGTGGTGAAGAGATTTTATGACCAAGAATCCATAAACATAAAAAAATTATGCCAAAAGTTTTCCATTGTTTGTAATTCCTTCTTCATTTGCTAAGCATTCATTGGGGTTCATTTCCATTCTGCATGAAGAAAACTCTTTGATATTTTTCTTGACATAAGTTTACTAGTGATGAAATTTCTCAAAATTTTTTTAAATGCCATTCTTTTAATTTTATCTTTTAAATAAATTTTTATTTTGAAATAGTGTCAGACTCACAGGAAATTGCAAAAGTGAGACAGAGTGTTCCTCTGTATCCTTCATTGTGCTTAACAATGTCTTACTTCACTATAGCAAATTGTCAAAATCAGGAAATTGACTTTGATAAAATACTATTAACTCAGGTACATAACTTATTCAGATTTTACCAGTTTTTACATACACTCTTGTGTGTGTGTGTGTGTTTTGTAGTCTAATGAAATTCTATCAAATATGTAGATTTGGGTGACCATCACCACAATTAGGATTTACACCTGTTCCATCGCTACAAAGAAACACCCTCATGGTACTCCTTAATAGTCATATTCTTCCCATACATTAAGTCACTTTATTCCTGGAAGCCACTGATCTGTTCTCTATCACTAAAATGTAGTCAGTTCAAGAATATTATATAAATGGGAAAATATGATATGTAATTATTTGAGATTGGCTTTTTTCGTTATCATAATGTTCTTGAGATTCATCATATATCAAGAGTCTGTTGTTTATATTGCGGGATAGTATTTCACTGTATAAATGTATGGCAATTTATTTATTTGCCTATTGAAGAACATTCGTCTTGTTTCCAGTGTCTGGAATCTTCCATGAATATTAGTGGACAGCTTTTTGTGTGAACATAAGTTTTCATTTCTCTGGAGTTAATACTGAGGAGTGGAAATGCTAGGTTTCATGTTAACTATATGTTTAACATTTTGTAAATTAAAAAAAAAACTGTCAAAATGTATCCACAGTAGTCGTACCATTTTACATTCCCACTAGCAATATATGAGAGATCCCATTGTTCTAAATTTTTGCTAGCTTTTTTATTATCAGTATTTTTTTTTTACTTTAAGAATTAAAATAAATAAATAGTGGTATCCTCTGATTTTAATTTGCATTTACTTAGTAACTAATCATGTTGAACATTGTTTCAAGTGATTATTTGCCATCCACATATATATTTTTTGTGAAGTGACTACCTGAGCTTTTTGCTCATTTTCTAATAGCATTCATTGATTTATTAATTTTAATTTAGTGAGTTCTTCACATAATCTATCTTAGATATGAGTATTTCATCAGATATGTGATTTGGAAATATTTCCTCCAAGTCTGTGGCTTTTCTTTTCATCCTTTCAATAGGTTTTTTGCAGAGCAAAACTTTTACATTTTGATGAACTTTAATTTATGGATTTTTTAATGGATTATAGATGTGGTGTCATGTTTAAAAATTAGTTGTCTAACCCAATGTCACAAAGATTTTGTCCTATCTTTTTAGTTTATTTTTTACAGTACAATTCAGTGGTTTTTAGTATGTTCACAAATTTGTACAACCATCACCTCTATCTAATTTAAGAACATTTTCATCACTGTAAAAAGAAACCCTATACCCATTAACAATCCCTCTTCATTCCTCCTTCTTCCCAGCCTGTTATGGGTTGAATTATGCCCTCCTGAAATACATATGTTGAAGTCCTAATCCCCAGTACCTCAGAATGTAATTGTATTTGGAGATATGGCTTTTACAGAAGTAATTAAGGTTAAATGAGGTCATTAGGGTGGGCCCTCATTCGACAAGACCAATGTTGTTATAAGACGAGGAGATGAGGACACAGAAAAACACAGACCAAGGAGTGACCGCGTGAGAATACAACAAGAAGGTGGCCATCAGCAATCCCAGGAGAGAGGCCTCAGAAGAAACAAAATCTGCCAACACCTTTATCTTCAACTTCTAGCTCTAGAAACTGTATAAAATAAATTTCTGTTGTTTAAGCAACACAGTCTGTGGTATATTGTTATGGCAGCCTTAGCAAGTTAATACACAGCCCCTGGCAACAACTAATCTACTTTTTGTCTCAATAGATTTGCCATTTATGGGTATTTTATTAAAATAAAATACATACAATATATGGCCTTTTTTACCTAGCCTCTTTCACTAGGCAAAATGTTATAACTGTTCATGTTGTAGCATGTATCAGTACTTTATTCCTTTTTATGGCTTAATAATATTCCATTGTATGGATATATCACATTTTGCTTATCCATTCATCAGTTGACAGAAATTTGGGTTGTTTCAACTTTTTTGGACTATTGTGAATAAATCCGCTATTGATATTCATGTACAAGGTTTTGTGTGGACTTGTGTATTCAAGTCTTTTGGATATATATCTAGGAGTGGAATTGCTGGATCATATGGTAACTTTATGTTTAAATTTTTGAGGAAATGGGTATTAAATGGATAATAAAGGAAAACTATGAACAAATCTATGGTCACAAATTTGATGACTTAGAAGAAATGGGTGAATTCCTTCAAATACAAAAACTACCCAAACTCACAAAATGAGAAATAGATAATCTGAACAGACCTACATATACTACATAAGTTGAATTAATAATTAAAAACCTTCCAAAAAGTAAAACATGAGGCTCAGATAGTTTCACTGGTGAATTCTAAGAAACATGTAAGGAGGAAATGACACTAATTCTCCACAATCTCTTCTAGAAAATAGAAGCAGATGGAATGCTTCCTGTTATGGTTTGAATACAGTCATCCAAAAAGATAAGTTGAAGATCTAAGCCAAGTACACATGAATGTGACCTTATTTGGAAATAAGGTGTTTGCAGATATAATAAAGTTAAGATGAGGTCATTATGGTGGACGCTAACACAATATGCCTGGTGTCTTTCTAAGAAGAGAAGGCAGAGACACACAGGGTCAATGCCATGTGACAATGGAGGCAGAGATTGGAGTTATGTTGCCACAATACAGTGAATGCCTAAAGCTATCAGAAGCTGGAAAAGGCAAGGAAGTATTCTCCCCTAGAAGCTTCTGAAGGAGTATGGCTATGCCAAAACCTTGGTTTTGGACTTCTATCCTCTAGAACTGTGAGAGAATAAATATCTGTTGTTTTAAGCCATCCAGGTTGTGGTACTTGTTATTGTAGCCCTAGGAAACTAATACACTTTCTAACTCATTCTGTAAGGTCAATATAACCTAATACAAAAACCAGGTAAAGACATCACAAGAAAGGAAAACTACAGACAAATATCTCTCTTTAACATAGTTGCAAAAATCCTCAATCAAATATTAACAAATCAAATCTAACAATGTATAAAAAGCATTGTACACCACAACCAACTGGGATTTATTCTAGATATGCAAAACTGATTCAACATGTGAAAATCTATTAATGTAATCCACCACATCAACAGACTAAAGAAGAAAAGACGTATGATCACATAAGTTGGTGTAGAAAAAGCATTTGACAAAATCTAAAACTCATTCATGATAAAAACTCTCAGCAATCTAGGAATAGAGAAATACTTCCTCAATTTGATAACTACATCTACAAAATCTACAGCTAACTCATACTCAATGTTGAGAAACTGGAGGCTTTCCTTCTGAGATGAGGAACAAGGTAAGGATGTCCTCTCTCACCAATTATATTCAACAGCATATTGGAAGTCCTAGCTACTGCAATAAGAAAAGAAACGGAAATTAAAGATATGCCTACTGAAAAGGAAGAAATAAAGCCATCTTTTATTTCATAGATGACATAATTGTGCATGTTAAAAATTCCAAAGTATCAACAACAACAACAAAAAGTCCTGGAACTAATAAACATGTATAGCAAGGTTACAGGATAGAAAGTTAATATACAAAAGTCATTTACTTTTCTATATACAATCAATGAATGATTGGAATTTGAAATTTAGAAAAAATTCCGTTTAAAATAGCAATCAGAAAAAATGAAATATTTAGGTTCAGCCTAACATAATATGCATAGGACCTATACGCAGAAGACTAAAAATCACAGATAAAAAAGTCAAAGAAGTTCTAAGTAAATGATGAATATTTTATATTCATGGATTAAAACAATTGTTAGGATACCAATTTTTCCCAACTTCATCTAAAGATTCAATGCGTTCTCAATCAAAATTTCAGCAAGCTATTTTGGACTGATTCTAAAGTTTATATGGAAATACAAAGGAAATAGAATAGCCAACACAAACTAGAGCAGAAGAAAATATTTGGAGGAATCATATAACATGATTTGAAGACTTTCTGTAAGGCTATAGTAATAAAGAAGGCAAAATACTGATGAAAAATATAGTTATATAGGTCATGGAACAGAACAGCCTGTCCAGAAATATGCACATGAACATACAGTCTGCCAATTTTTGACAAAGAAACAAAGGCAATTCAATGGAGAAAGGAATCTTTCAAAAAATGGTGTTGGAATGATAGGATATTTGTATGAAAAATTAAACCTAGACATGGACCTTACAACTTACAGAAAAATTAACTCAAAATGAATAATAGATCTAAATGTAAAATGCAAAACTATAAAACATCATGAACAAAGCATAGGAGAAGATCTACATGTCCTTGTGTTTGGTGAGGAGTTTTTTTTTTTTTTTTTTTAATATTGTGATAAAACGTATGTAACAAAATTTACCATTTTTACTCTTTTTAAGTGTATTGTTTAGTAGCATTAATACATGCATATTGTTGTGCTACTACCACCACCATCCATCTCCGGAGCTTTCTCATCTTCACAAACTGAAACTCAATATCCATCAAACCATACATCTCCATTCTCTTCTCCCAGTCCTAGGCAACCATCATTCTATTTTCCACCTCTATGAATCTGACTACTGGAGGCACCTCATATAAGTGGAAACATACAATATTTGTTCTTTTGTGCTGGCTTATTTCACTTAGCACAATATCTTCAAGATTATTCCATGTTGTAACATAAATCAAAATTTCCTTCTCCTTAAGGCAGGCTGAATAATATTTCATTGTATAAATACCACATTGTCTTTATCCATTCACCCACTGATCGATAGATGCATGTGGGAGTCTCAACATGTGAATCATAGTTATTTCAAATTTTCTTTGGTAGTTCCAACATCTATGCCAACTCTGAGTTTGGATCTTTTTATTGCTTTCACTCTTGAAATTGTTTTTGTGTGTGTGTGTGTGTGGTATTTGATTGAATGTGAGAAATCATATTTTTAGCAGTAGAGACTAAGTTATATAATAGTAATGCCTGGAAATGAATACAACTCTTCTTCTTGTAGAGTGGCTTGAGGGATTGAGTTGATTTAGTCAGGACTTTCATTGAGTTTTGTCTTTATTTTTTCTATGATTACCTTTAGGATACCACAGGCTTCAAGTTTGTCTAGCATTAACTTGTGCTTAGGATGGAAACTATGCCTTTATAGGGTTTATCTCAATATTTCTGTTCCGTTATTAACTCTAGTCTTTTCCCATGTGTCTTTTCCCCAGAGGTAGTCTATTTCCATGCTCCCACAGTTTTAAACCACTGTTGATTATTATGCATTGTATGCCAGGCTCATGGTGGGGGCAGGAGAAGTTACTTTGCAGCCTCAGTCTTTGGTAGGCCCTATGTGCTCAACTTCTGGGCTGGGTTTTTTCCAACGAACCTGCCCCTTTCCATTAGCAGCCAAACTTGGCCTTGCATCTTTACTGTGACTTGTGCAGGAGAGATTTTTCTTAACCTTCATCCAGTGGTAGGATACTCCTGCTATTTGTATAGGATCTTGGACCCAGGACACTTCTGTGTCCCTTCCTTCGAGGTTAAGGTTTATTTTTCTAAACATTTGTTATTGTTTTTATTTTTCCCTTCCCACAGCTGCAATAGGTTTTCATCTGTACCCTCTAGGTGATAGGGCTCAGTACTCTTTTCTCAAGCACTTAAAGATTTTATTCCATTGTAGAGAATGTTCTGAACTGAGACTCATGCCTTTCCCACAGTAGTAAATGATCTCCTCCTTTAGGCTTTAACCTCTGAGACTCACTCCTGTTGTACAGTTAAGGATTACCTTCACCCAAAGAGAGGTCTGACCCTTTTCTTTGGCCCCTGGGAGGTCATCTTCAAGGCCTTAGAATGTCTTGCCTGATGATAGTGTCTTGGCTTTCCTGGAGACTTGGGCCACAGCAAATAATCTATGCTATCAATGCAATTTAAGGAGGGGGCTTTGGGATATGTGGTATCAGATCAGACAGTCAACCATAACTGCATGACCAATCTCCAATAAAAACTCTGGACACCAAGGCTTGAGTGAGCTTCCCTGACTGGCAATACTCTGTATGTTTTGTCACACATTATTGCTGAGAGAAGTTAGCACTGTCCACAACTGTAGTGGGAGAGGACAAATGAAAGCTTCTACTTTAAACTCTCCTGGATCCTGTCCCTTGTACCTCTTCTCTTGGCTTATTTATTCTGTGTCATTTCGCTATAATAAAACTTAACTGTAAGTATAATAGCATTCTTTGAGTTCTTTGAATACATCTAGCAAATTACTGAACCTGAGGGTGGTTTTGGGGTCACCCAAACTTTCAATTAGTGTCAGGTGTGAGGGTGGTCTTAGGGACCCTTGAAGTTGCAGTTGGTGTTAGAAGTGAAAGTGGTGCTGAGGACTCCCAAAATTTGTACCTGTATATTGCCTTGGCTTCAACACAGTGAAGGTCTGTGGGGAACAGTATTTGAGTAAGTAAAGATTCTCATTGTGTCTGTGGTCTGGGGCTACCAGAGGCTGTGTGTTGTTACACTATCTTACTTTTAATCTTTAAAATTTATTAAAAAATTTTACTGCATTTCTATGACCTGATCATAGGACACTTAGGATTTCTTTTTACCATACTCTGCCATAGGTGAGCTGGTACTCATATTCCATCGCTCCTTGGAGGAGTCCTGTCTTTCCTTGGAATCCAAGCTACTTGGTTGTACTTCAGCTCTTCGATGTGTTCAATGTAAGCTATTATTTTGTAGTCTGCATGGACTTTTATTGTTTTTAGGATGAGAGTATCATTCTTTGCAGTTTTCTACATGCTAGGCAGGAGCCAAAATCTATACGGGGTTGTAAATGGCCTGTGCAACATTTATCATGATGGACTATGTGCCAGGCCATAAAACAAGTGCTAATACATTTAAATTAATTAAAATCAAATAGAGCATATTCGTTGACTGTAATGAGATTATATTAGGAAACAATGAAAATGTGATATGTAGTAAACTGCAAATATTTGAAAACAAAACAAGACACTTCTGAATAACACAAGGGTCAAAGACAAAATCATAAAAAAATTAAAAAAATATTTTGAATTAATTTATAATAAAGCTACAATGTCTGAAGATATGTAGGATGTACCTAAAGCTGTGAATATATTGAAATGTATATATTTAAATGATAGTATTGGAAAATAAAGATGGAATAAAATCATTGACCTAAAGCTCCACTTTAAGATGCTAGAAAAAGAATAGGAGAGTAAATCTAAAGTGAGTATAAGGAAAGAAACAATGTAGAACAGAAATCAATGAATACTAAGACATAAATAATGGCAAATGTTTACAAAGTCAAAAGTTGGTTTACTAAAAGGTCAACAAGGTTGATAAAATATTCAGGAGATTTATTAAGAATAAAAGCACAAATTATCAATTGCAGGATATATTGGGGAGATATTACTATCCTCACAGATACTAAGGGAATATTAAAAGAGCATTAGGGACACCTTTTGCTAATAAATTTCACAACTTAGGTGCAATGAACAAGTTCCTTGAAGAATAAAACTTATAAAAACTGACACAATATAATGTAGAGAAAACATTAATAGTCTATATATATTAAAAAAATTGACACTGTTATCAAAATATTTCTTCAAAGAAAGGTTCAAGCTTAAATTATTTTATTGTTGAATTATACCAATTATTTAAGGGAGTAATAAAATACTTTACAAAATCTTTCAAAAACTAAATGACTAGTTAACTCTTCACAACTCATTTTACTAGGCCAGCATAAAGCTGATACAAAAGCATTGCCAAAATCTTACAAAAGCATTGCCAAAAAAAATTATAGATCAACATTCTTCTTGAACATGGATACAAATATCCTTAAAAATATTAGTAAATAAATTATATACAGCAAAATATAAAAAGTATAATCCATCATGACCAATATGGAGTTCATTCCAAGAATGTAAAACTAATTATCACCTGTTAATCATCAATGTAATTCACCAAAAATCAGAATAAGGAGAAAAATTCATATGATAATTGCTGTGAATGCATGAGAATCATTGGATGAAATTCTCCAATAATTAATCATAAAAATCTGTTAGAAAATTAGTAAGAGAAAGGAATTTCCTCAGTCTTATAAAGGGCATCTGCAAGCAAACAAACAAAACAACCCAAACTCTACTGCTATCATCATTATTAATGATGCAATATTGAATAATACCCCCCTAATATCTAGGATAAGATCAAGTTGTTTACTCTATCTCTACTCTCCATTGTAGCACAGGCCATATTCAGTGCAGTAAGGCAAGTTAAAGAATAAAAAATATAAACAATACCAAGGAAAAAGTTAAACTGCCTCTATTTACAAATGTCATGATTGTTTACACAGAAAATTTTAAATAATTTATAAAGCAACCTGTAGAACTGATAAGTCAATTTAGCAAGATAACAGGATAGAAAGTCAATATGTAAAAATAAATGGTATTTTTATATATTAGCTGAAAACTATTAGAATAAGAAATAAAAACGGTTTCATTTATAACAGCCTGAAAAACAAACCCAGAGTTAAAATTAAATAATAATTAAACTTATTTTTAATACAATTATCACAATACAAAGAAGTTTATTGAGTGTTAGTTAAAAAAAATAACATATGAATTGAGTATTCCACTTATTTTATCTATAAAATTAGATCATTCAAAAATCCCCACATATGCTACATAATAGACAATATGAGGATGAACAAGTATGACAATTCACATTTTATGAGGTTTGCTCTTTGACTCCATTCATAGTCTATAGATAGTTGTAGAATTCTCGGCTTTCTGTCTTCTGACTTCACCTAGGCAAACTTCTCATCTGTTGAAACCCAATATCAAAAAAGCACACAGAAAGAAGAAAACCTTGCATGCCAAAAAAAAAAAAGGAAATACAAAAGGTACAGGTAAAAAGAGTATTGTGTAGTATTTTGTGTAACAAAAGAGTAATAAAAAATGTTGAACAGCAGATGGAAATGACAACATTGGGAGTACAGGAGGGTGTAGATGTAAAAGAGAGACAGGAGGAAAACCTAAGAAGTGGTGAAAGGTAGTAATGTGAAGAAATATAGCAAGACTGTCAACCCATCAGATTAAGGAGTTTTCAGAAATTTAAATAATGTATGGTGTGTACAAATTTGAAAAAATAGATTCTGTCCTTGAAGACCTTATAAAGAATATAAACAGATGAGAGAGAGAGAAAGGAAGGAGGGAAGAAAGGAAGTAAGGAAGGATGGAACGAGGGAAGGAGGGAGAAAGGACGGAAAGAAGGAAGAGAGAAAGGAAAGAGGGAAGAAAGGAAGGCAGTTTAAGTTGTAAAGAGGGAATAAACACCAGAGAAGTGTAATGAATTCAGTTTCTCTTTAAGGCTCTTCCAGACTCTTGAATACTATGAATCTTAAAACACCAAGGTGGGTTAGTTTAGAAGGCTTCATAGAGCAAATACTGTAGGAAGAAAAAGGTATGCATTGATCAGAATAGGAGCACTCCAAAGGTCCAATAACCAGGAGCTCTGATGTCCAAGGGCAGGAAAAGATAGATGCTCTAGCTTAAGAAGAAAGAGAATTCACCTTTCATCTCCCTGTTTTTCCATTCAGGCCCCCAACAGAATGGACCACGCATGCCCACATTTTTAAAGGTGGATTTTCTTTACTTAAAAAAGAAGAAAAAAATTGTCATTATTCACAGATGATATTGCTATCTATATAATAGCTGATCTAGCTACACAACATCTTTTCTATAGAAAAAAAATGAAATTCTATATACTTATACCAACAACTGGAAAATGTAAATTTAAAAAATATATCATTTATAATAGCAATCAAAATAAAACTTCCATGGGGATTAATATATCACATACATTCAAAACTTTCTGAAGAAAAATACAGCATGAAATTTTTGAGAGCCACTAAAAAAAATCCCAAATAAATGAAGAATTATATAATATTTGTTATTAGTTTTCTATTGTTGCTATAACAAATTATCACAGGCAAGTGACTTAAAGTAATACAAATTTATTATCCTGCAGTTCTGTATGTTAGAAGTCCAAATCAGGTCTCACTGGGCTAAAAGAAAGACGTTAGCAAGGCTGCATTTCTTTCTGAAGGCTCTAGAGAAGAATCAGTTTGCTTGCCTTTTCTAGCTTCAAGAAGCCACCAGCTTTCCTTGGCTTGTGACACCTTTCCCCCAGCAACAGAGCATGTCTCTGACTCTGCTTCTGTTATCACATCTCATTCTCTGACTTTTATTTTTCTCCTTCCCTGTCATGTACCATATACAAAAACCAAGTGCAAAAGAACTAAATACTTAAGAGAGATACAAAATACTATAAGACTTTTAGATGAAAGTAAAATTCAATAGCATTATGACTTGGGATAATGCACAGTGTCTTAAGATCTTAAAAGAATAAATCTTACTGGAAGCAATTTATACATTTGAAAACAAATATTAAAGAAAACTATCAGAAAAAGTAACACTACTGGGAGAATATATTTGTAATATTTATTGACAAAAACACATTAGCATCTGGAATACATGCACACACAACCAGGTAGAAAAATAGGCAAAAAATATAAAAAATAAACAGGCATTTCACAGAAGACAATATTTAAATGGAAGATAAACATAACAAAAGATATTCCACCTTATTAGTCAATTATGGAAATTAAACTACCATTAAATTAAATTAAAACCACCATTTTATACCTATTATATTGTCAATTCTTTTTTTAATTTATACAATACCAAGTATTTGTGAAGATATGGAACCACATAAATTTTTATACATTGCTAGTGGGAGTGTGAATCTATACAACCACTTTGGAAAATAACTTGGCAAAATAATTTTCACAGTGTAGGATGTACATTCACTACGTGCATACATCTAACAATTACATTCATTGTTATATGTCAGAGAGAGAGTCTTGTACACGTGTATCAGGAGAAACAAGAATATTCCTAACAAAATGATTTTCTAATATCCAACACCTGGAAACAACCTAAATCTTCTTCAAAAGTTCAGTACATAAATGAATTGCTGTGTGGTGAAGGGCATATATTTGAGATTCAAACTCAGTACCTGCTTTCAAGGTGCTAACGAGACAGAAAGTGAGACATAGAAACAAGCAATTAAGTAGAATAGATTGTGATATACTAAAGAGGTATTAGATCCCAAGAATATAAGACATTTACATATTAAATATATTTCTTTTAAATATTTAGTAGTTCAAGACAACATGTATTACCCACCATATTACAAAAAATAAAGTCATAGTATGTTTTTCATAGAGATTCAGCTAAGGATTTTTCAATGACTTGGCTTTTTTTTCTCATTTTATTGCTTTCCTAAATGGCCAGATTCTATTCCTCTTGACATATTTTTTCTCTCTACAGACCACACCAAAGTAGCATATATGACACTTATTACAGACACATATATCATGAAATCTTTACTAGATTGAGATGATGCTAGAATATTTTATTTATTATTTTTAAATGTTTGCATTTTTGGGTGCTCTGGGAAGGGCCCAAGTGAAGGCCAATGGAAGGTAGATTTATAATAGGTTAGAAGAATAAGTTCAGCTGGGCCTAAAACATGTTTAAGAGTATTTTGGTTTTTTTTTTTTTGTCAAGTTTAACTCTCAAAGTAGGAGAAACAGACTGACAGGAGCTTAAAGTTGTTTGGAACAATGTATAATGCTACTGTAGTAAGTGTGGCTGCTCTGATTTCCTTCATCTTAGCTAATGCCTTCGTGTTTTGTTATTTTGCTGCATCCCCAATTGATAACCTCTTGGAAATCTATTAGCATCTGTATGCCAGTTTATTGGGTGCAGTGATCTGCCTTGTTTGCAAAGAAACTTTACAAATTTGCTGCTGTTTCAGTACGAGTTAGAAAATTACTCTCTAAGAGTAAGTGTTAGTTAATATTATATTCTATAATCCCCAATATAATTCAGTTATAATTTAATAAATGGAGGCCACTTATCTAATACTTAGGAAAAAGTTACCCAGTGCTTTTGAAAATTCATTTCAATTGATAATTGATCATTCATTTCAATTGTGATTTACAAAGAAAAGAAAGTGTTTTTGTCCTCCTCCAATCTTTTCCACTAAAGACAATGAGTAACCTATTATGATAATTTTGAGAAATCATAATTTTATTAGCAATACAGTCTATATTTGTATAATCATCTAAGATATAGATTAAGGTCTTTTTGTCACTGCAGTTTAGAATATTCATAAAATAAACTTAAAATTATTTTATACTATTTTACATAAATTTAATAAATTGCCCACTGTGACTTAGTAATAACTCAATAAGTCAGATTCCTTCATCTTTGGTATAGCCAATAAACAACTTTATACTTTTACATTATTAAAATGTTAACGTAAACTATTTATGAACTCTGTGAAGAAAATGTTATCCTCATGTAATACTACTCTTTTCTTCTTTTAAAGCGTGAATTATGATCCAAAGAAAGATAAAACTAGAGGGAATGAGTAATAGGTAGTTCCAAATGTCTTTCTTTCTTTTATCCTCTTCCATTAAAATTATATACAATTGTCATCAAGAACTACCCAAATTATGATCAAAATAAATTGTGAATACCATATTCAATTCATTAAATATATGTTTTAAATATAGATTACGATGTATGTGTGTTAAACTCATGCAAGAAATCAATTTTTCTACCACACTTCAGATATCTATATATTATGAAAATCTATTTAATCTATTTAAATGACAAAAGTGGCATTAGCGTTACACCTATTTCTCAATATCTTGTCTTCTTCATCCATTCCTTCATCGCCCCTTCCATTCCACCACAAGTCAGTATGCTAAGAGAATACAATATAGTTTCTTCAGGAAAAGACAGATTCAAAAGAAGACTGTATATAGTATTGAAATACAAGGATATTCAAGATTCTATTATGTTTGCTTGTGTGCGTCTGGAAAAAATATTATTATATTTTTTGCAGCAACGTTTTTCAAAAGTGTTGCATGCCTTTTGTACTTACCAAAATTACTGTTATACAAATTAATATTTTATAACTATGATGAACACTTCAGTTTTTAAATATGTAAACATCTAAAGTGAATGAAAAATTTCCCAGGTATTGGATTTTTATTGTTTTTCTAAAATAAACTACAAATAAGGAATATATTGTTAATCTATTCCTTTACAGGCAATTTAGCAAAGCAACATAACAACAATGATAAAAGTAGTCTTATAAACTATTTACTATATGCCAGGCAGGGTTCTACAATCTTTACAATTATTTACACATTTAATCTCACAACACTGTGCAGAAAATGTTATTACAATTTCAGCTTTTACACCTGAGAAAACTGAGGCAGAAAGAGGTTAATGAACTCATTCAGGGCCATGCAGCTAATAAATAGCAAAATTAGAACCTCTCAAATTTAACACATACATAAAAGATAAAACATACCAAACATCTGTGGGAAAAGTTCCTTACAATTGTAGAAATTAGAAACAATGGATGTTATTTGTAAATATTTGTGTTCCTGAAGTAGGAAAAAAAAATAACTAGCATTAATAGGTTCTGATTTAAATTATTTGTATAATAAGAAAAATGGAAACAAAATGAGATTCAAATCACATTCTTTTAGAAAGAGTAATTGAAACTAAAAACAAATAAATTACATGTATTTAAAGAGATGAAAGATGATTGGCCAGATATAAAAGACGCTCATATGTATTTAAAAGCAAAACAAAAATAAGCAAATGACATTAATTTAGACTCTACTCATTTAGATTTTGTGATAGTTTGGATACAGCCTGAATTGATGATGGCCTTTGCATTACTTACCAACGAAGTCATTTTTAAGTGAGTTATTTTATAAATGCATATAGCGTGCCTTTGGCCGAGTCACATAATTTCTCAGAGCCCTTATTTACTCATCTGTGAAATGGGGAAAATGATACTAGCTGTATAAGTTTGTTACATGAATTAAATGAGGCAATGTATGGGAAAGCACTTAGTAAACTGTAGAGAAATAGAAGTATATGATATTATTTTTTTTCAGCATAAATGATTAAACTTCTTGGGAAAATAAGTCTTCGTAAAGTTTCTCCAAGTATTTTAGAAGCACCAGTTTACTACACACGTTATACTCTGATTTTTAAATTATTCTTATCTATTTGTGAGTAAAATCCAGTTCTTTTGAGGAATATTTATTTAATTTAGTTTTTGCCAAATATACATATTTTTGTAAAATTATTTATTTTAAAAATATGCTCTATAATTAAGTGTTTTACTATGGCTTCCTCCTTTAGTAATCTTTTACTCTACTTATTTTTCTGCTAGTAAATAAGAGAGGTTACATTCTACATGCAAAGTGTGTCCTGTAGAATTACTCTATTCGCTGTAATCAATTTGCAGTGTTTGGATGAAATTTGATTTACTCTGGCTTTTCCACTTCTTTAGCCAAACTGCTGAGCAGTCCTGGAGGATATCCCACAACTATATGTGAGTTGGTACCACTATAATTTTCTCCAAACTCAGCTAATTATCCCCCTACTTGATCTACCACAGTAGCTGTTATATTCATTTTCCCCAAGCTCATAAGGCAACTATCTCAATCATCAGACAACTTGCTTTCTACTTTACAGAGAAAATGGAGCTATCATATAACACTCCTTCAGCTTCTTTTCCCCATGACTACAATCTTATTTTTTAATCTACATCCAAATTTACCAGCTTCCCTTCAGATTCACCCAAAGAATTTCTCCCTCACTGTCCATACAGTTGATCCCTCTGCTCGCGTTTTATATCTTCAATTTTATCTTATTTCCTTGTGTTTTCAATCTCTTCCTCTCCACAGATTAATTTTTTCTCAGCACCTAAAGATAATGAACACTCTCCTATAAAAAGAATCCTCCCTCAACTCTTGAGCCTACTTGATCTACTGCTATACCCCTTCTTCTTTTAACACCATTCTTCTTTAAAGAACTGGTGTACACTCACTATCTCTAATTCTTCAATACCCACTTACTCCTCACACAACCCAACATGGTTATGTTCTTCCAAGATCACAAAGGATACTATAATTGTCAAATCTAATGTGTGATTTTCAGTCCTATCTTGACATTTCTGCACATTTGACACTATTCACTTTCTCCTTTAAATTTTCTCATTCTATGGTTTTTGGGATGCCTGATTTCTCTGCTACATATAAGTAGTAGAATTGTTTTTCTCAATTTCTTTTAAGAATTTCACTTTCTTATTTGACCCTTAAATATTAGTATTGGTTTGCTTTTTTCCCACTCAATACACATCTCTGGGTTCATTTCATCCACATACAATTTCAGGTAACTCCACTTTGATGAAGACCGATTTATCTCTAGACTATATCAATTTTCTGAATTTCAAGGGAATGAATTTAACTATCTACTGGCTTTTTCCATTTTGATGATCCACAGGGATTCTAGAGTTGGCATATTTAAAATGAAACTTTCCATTTTTCCACTCAAACCTATATTCCTAAATTATCTACCTATATCAATGAATGGCAGTGCCGCTTACCCATTTGCTCAATCCAGAAACCTTGAAATCAACTTTTAAGGGTCCCAATTTTTCACCCTAAAACATAAAATTACCAATCCAAGTTGATCTAATCTCAAAAATGTTTCTTAAATTTGTCTACTCTTGATTCCCATTACCATCATCTTACTTGAGATCCTCGTGATATTTTGTAATCTTCTAATGGAACTTCCTCCGGTTTCCTCCCGATCAAGTCCATCCTCCACATTGTTGCCAAAGCAAAAGTTCCAAGCTGATCACAGTTCTCACCTGCTCAAAGTTATTTGATGACATTTAATTATCTGAATTATAATTTCAATATATTTTTAGCATGAAATAGTACAGAAACTTGATCCTTGCTAACACCTCCCACCTCATTAGCAGACACACTATATTCAAGCCATTTTGATCTACTTTCAGTTCTGCAACAAACCATGTCTAGCAATGCCTCTGTGCCTCTGAATACATTATTTCCTTCGCCTGGAATTCTCTTCTTTCACTTTTGTACCCGCTTGTACTGATTTGTTAAGACTCAGGTCAAGTGTTTCCTTAGGCTTCCCTGAACCTTTGACCTACCCCTTCCCTTTGGCCCAGGTTAATGTTGATCACTTCTTCTGTCATTCCATAGCATCTTATGTCTACCTTAAATGCTGACCATATAGTATACTATTTTGTTCAGTTAACCTTCTCTACGACTAAATTATGTAATCTATTCATATATGTAAATAATATTTATCTAGAACCTCGACATTCCAGGCTTTTTTAAATTAAGTATAATTGACTTACAATATCCTATTAGTTTCAGGTGTACATCAAAAGTATTTGATATTTATACACATTACAAAATGATTGTCACAATAAGTCTAGTTACAATCTATCACCATACAAAGTTATTACAATATTATTAACTATATTCCCTATGCTGCACATTACTTATTTTAAACTTATTTATTTTGTAACTGGAAGTGTGTACCTCTTAATCCCCTTCACTTATTTTGCCCATCACCCAACCTCTCCCTCCTCTGTTAACCCCCAGTTTCCTGCATCTGTAAGCCTTTTTCCATTTTGTTTGTTCTGTTTTATTCTCTAGATTCCACATATAAATGAAATCACACAGTATTTGTCTTTCTCTGGCTTATTTCACTTAGCATAATACCCTTTAGGTCCATCCATGTTGTTGCAAATGGCAAGATTTCATTCTTTTTTGTGGCTGAGTGATATTCCGTTGCATATATATACCATATCTTCTTTACCGATTTATCTATCAGTGGACACTTGGGTTGCTTCCATATCTTGGCTACGGTAAATAATTTTGCAATGAACATGAGGTGCATATATCTCTTCAAATTAGTGTTTTCATTGTCTTTGGATAAATACCCAGAAGTAAAATTTCTGGACCACATGGTAGTTCTGTTTTTAATTTTTTGAGTAACCTCCATACTGTTTCCCGTAGTGGCTGCACCAATTTACATTCTCATCAACAGTGTACAAGGGTTCCCTTTTCTCCACATCTTCGCCAACACTTGTTATTTTTTGTCTTGTTGATAATAGCCATTCTGATAGGTGTGAGGTGGTATCTCATTATGGTTTTGATTTGCATTTCCCTAACGATTAGTGATATTGAGCATCTTTTCATGTGCCTGTTGGCCATCTTCAAGTCTTCTTTGCAAAAATGTGTATCCAAGTGCTCTGCCATTTTTTAATTGGGTTGTTCGTTTATTTGATATTAAGTTGTGTAAGTTCTTGGGGCCGGCCCCATGGTGTAGTGCTTAAGTGCGCGTGCTCCGCTGCTGGCAGCCCAGGTTCGGATCCCGGGCATGCACCGATGCACCACTTGTCAGGCCATGCTGTGGCGGCGTCCCATATAAAGTGGAGGAAAATAGGCACAGATGTTAGCCCAGGGCCAGTCTTCCTCAGCAAAAAAGAGGAGGATTGGCGTGGATGTTAGCTCAGGGCTGATCTTCCTCACAAAAAAAAAAAAGTTGTGTAAGTTCTGTATATATTTTAGATATTAATCCCTTATTGGATGTAAGATTTGCAAATATCTTCTCCCATTCAGTAGTTGCTTTTTCATTTTATTGATGTTTTCCTTCACTATGCAAAAGCTTTTCAGTTTGATATAATCCCATTTGTTTATTTTTGCTTTTGTTACCCTTGCCTGAGGAGATTGGTCAAAAAAAGTATTTCTAAGACCTATGTCAAAGAGCTGACTGCCTATGTTTTCTTCTAGGAGTTTTATGGTTTCAGGTCTTAACATTCAAGTTTTTAATCCATTTTGAATTTATCTTTGTATATAGTGTAAGATGGTCTAGTTTCATTTTTTTTGCATGCAGCTGTCCAATTTTCCCAACACTATTTATTGAAGAGACTCTCTTTTCCCCATTCTTGACTCCTTTGTCATGGATTAATTGATATCTGGGTTTACTTCTGGGCTCTCTATTCTATTCTATTCTATTTTATTGATTTATGTATCTGTTTTCATGCCAGTACCATACTGTTTTGATTACTACAGCTTTGTAGTATAGTCTGAAATCAGGGAGCATAAAACCTCCAGCTTTGTTCTTCTTTCTCCAGATTACTTTGGCTATTCAGTGTCTTTTGTGGTTCCATACAAATTTTAGAATTCTTTATTCTAGTTCTGTGAAAAATGTCATCGGCATTTTGATGGGGATTGCATTGAATCTGTAAATTGCTTTGCGCAGTGTGGGCATTTTGACAATATTAATTCTTCCAATCAATAAGCATGGAATACTTTTAGATTTATTTGTCATCTTCAATTTCTTTCATTAACATCTTATAGTTTTCAGACTACAGGTCTTTTACCTCCTTAGCTAAACTTATTCTTATGTATTTTATTATTTTTGATGCAATTGTAAATTGGATTATTTTCTTAATTTCTCTTTCTGATAGCTTGTTATTAGTGCATAGGAACACAACTGATTTCTGTATGTTAATTTTCTATCTTGCAACTTTACTCAATTCATTTATTCTAATAGTTTTTTGGTGGGGTCTTTAGGGTTTTCTATATATAGTATCATGTCATCTGCAAATAGTGACAATTTTGCTTCTTTCTTTCCAATACAGATGACTTTTATTTCTTTTTCTTGCCTAACTGCTGTGGCTAGGAATTCCTATACTACGTTGAATAAAAGTGGTGAGTAGGCATCCTTGTCTTGTTCCTGATCTTAGAGGAAAGCTTTCAGCTTTGAACCATTGAGTATGATGTTAACTGTGAGTTTGTCATATATGGCTCTCATTTTGTTGAGGTATGTTCCTTCTATACAGACTTTGTTGAGAGTTTTTATCATAAATGGATATTGAATTTAAATTTTGTCAAAGTCTTTTTCTGTATCTATTGAGATGATTATATGATTTTTATCTCTCATTTTATTAATGTGGTGTATCACATTGATTAATCTGCTGATGTTAAACCATCCTTGCATCTCTAGAATAAGTCCCACTTGATTGTGGTGTATGACCCTTTTACTGTGTTGTTGAGTTTAGTTTTCTAATATGTTGTTGAGGATTTTTACATCTATGTTCATTAGAGATATTGGCCTGTAACTTTTTCTTTTTTTTTTGGTGTCTTTGGTTTTGGTATCAGGGTAGCACTGACCTCATAAAATGAGTCTGGAAATGTTCCTTCTTCAAATTTTTGAATAAATTGAGAAGGATAGATATTAACTCCTTTTTAAATGTTTGGTAGACTTCCCCTGTGAAGCCAACTGGTTCTGGACTTTTATTTTCTAGGAAATTTAAATTACTGATTCAACTCTTTTACTTGTAATTGGTCTATTCAGATTTTCTACTTCATGATTCTTTCTTGGAAGGTTGTGTGTTTCTGGGAATTTATCTGTTTCTTTTAGGTTTTCCAATTTGTTGGTGTATAATTGTAGTAGTCTCTTACGATCCTTTGTATTTCTATGGTGTCAGTTGTAACTTTTCTTTCATTTCTGGATTTATTTATATGGGATCTCTCTCTTTTTTTCTTGATTAGTCTAGCTACAAGTTTAGAAATTTTGTTTATCTTTTCAAATAAGGAGTTTTAGTTTCTTTGATCTTTTCTTTGTCTTTTTAGCCTCTATTTCATTTATTTCCACTATTATCTCTGTTATTTCTTTCCTTCTACTAACTTTGGGCTTTGTTCTTTTTCTAGTTCCTTTAGGTGTAAATTTAAATTTTTTATTTGAGATTTTTCTTATTTCTTGAGAATAGGCTTGTATCACCATGAGCTTCTCTCTTAGAACTGCTTTTGCTCAGTCTTTTGATTTTGGAAAATTGTGTTTCCATTTTCATTTTTCTCACGGTAGTTTTTGATTTCCTCTTTGATTTCTTCATTGACCCATTGATTGTTTAGTAGCATGTTGTTTAGTCTCAGTGTGTTTGTGTTTTTTTCTAATTTTCTTCTTGTAATTGATTTCTGGTTGAAAAAGATGCTTGATATTTCAATCTTCTTAAATTTATTGAGACTAGTTTTGTGGACTAACCTGTGAGCTATCCTGGAGAACGTTCCATGTGCACTTGAAAATAGTGTGTATTCTGCAGTTTTTGGATGGAATGTTCTGTATATATCTATTAAATCCATCTGGTCTAATGTATTGTTTAAGGTCATTGATTTTCTGTCTGAATGATCTATTCATTGATGTAAGTGGGGTATTAAAGTCTCCTATTATTTTTGCATTACTGGCTATTTCACCCTTTATGTCTGTTAATATTTACTTTGCATATTTACGTGCTCCTATGTTGGGTGCATAAATATTTATGAATGTTATACCTTCTTCTTGGGTTGACCCCTTTATCAGTATGTCATACCTTCTTTGTCTTTTGTTACAGTCTTTGTTTTAAAGTCGACTTTGTCTGACATGAGTATTGCTACCACAGCTTTCTTTTCATTTCCATTTGCATAGAATATCTTTTTCCATTCTTTCACTTCCAATCTGTGTGTATCTTTAGATCTGAAGTGAGTCCCTTGTAGGCAGTATATAGATGGGTCTTGTTTTTTATCCTTTCAGCCACCCTATGTCTTCTGATTGGAGAATTTAGTCCATTTAGATTCAAAGAAATCATTGATATGTATATACTTAGTGCCACTTTGTTAGTTGTTTTTCTGGTTTATTTGTAGTTCTATTTTTTTTGTTTGTTTCTTCCCTTATGGTGTGATGGTTTTCTTTACTGTTATGTTTGGGTTCCTTTCTCCTTATTTTTTGCATATCTGTTGTAGGTTTTTGTTTTGTGGTTACTATAAGGTTTAGGTACATTGACCTATATATAACTTATTATAGTTTATATTAAGGTGAAAGTTGCTTAAGTTCCAATGCATTCTAAAAGTACATTTTTACTCCACCTCACATTTTATGTTTTTGACATCATATTTTTCATTTTTTTATTTTGTGTATCCCTTAAATACTTATTATAGTTATACTCGATTTTACTACTGTCTTTTAACTTTCACACAAGCTTTTTAAGCAGCTAATCTATTTCCTTTACTAAATATTTGCCTTTACCAGTGACATTTTTTTTTTCGTATATTTTCTTATTTCTAGTTATAGCTTTTTCTTTTCCACTGAAAGAAGTCTCTTTAACATTTGTTGTAAGGCCAGTTTAGTGATGATGAACTCCTTTAGTTTTCATTTGCCTGGGAAACTCTTTATCTCTCCTTCAACCTTGCCAGGTAGCGTATTCTTGGTTGTAAGTTTTTTCCTTTCAGCACTTTAAATATATCATGCTATTCACTTCTAGCCTGCAAAGTTTCTGCTGAAAAATCGGCTGATAGTCTTATTGGGGTTCCCTTATATGTGACTTGTTTTTTTCCTACTGGCTTTAAGATTTTCTATCTTTAAATTTTGCCATTTTAATTAAATATGTCTTGGTGTGGATCTCTTTGGGTTCATCTTGTTTGGGACTCCCTGTGATTCATGGACCTGGATGTCTGTTTCCTTTCTCATGTTAGGGAAGTTTTCAGCCAATATTTCTTCAAATAAGTTTTCTGACCCTTTCTCTCTCTTCTTCTTCTTCTGGGAAACCTATAATGTGAATGTTAATATGCTTGATGTTGTCTCAGAGTTCCCTTAAACTATCCTCATTTTTTAAAATTCTTTCTTCTTTTTGCTATTCTTACTGGGTGATTTTCACTATTTTGTCTTCCATATTGCAGATCTGTTCTTCTGTACCATCCAGTCTGCTGTTAATTCCCTCTAGTGTATTTTTCATTTCAGCTATTCTATTCTTCAACTCTGATTGGTTCTTTCTTATATTTTCTAACTCTTTCTTGAAGTTCTTACTGTGTTCTTCCATTCTTTTCCTGAGTTTTGTGAGCATCTTTATGACCATTACTTTGAACTCTTTATCAGGTAAATTTCTTATCTTCATTTCATTAGGGTTTTTTTTCTGAGGTTTTGTCTTGTTCTTTTGTTTGGAACATATTACTTTGTCTCCTCGCTTTGTTTGAATTTTTGTGTTTGTTTCTGTGAATTAAGCAAAACAGCTACCTCTCCTGGTCTTGAAGGAGTGGCCCTGTATAGGAGCATCCACCGTGCAGACTGCATGTGCTGGGTGGTTTTGGCAGGCCAGCTGGACCTGGATAAGTTACAGCCCAGGGGAGTTCCTGGGCGTTTTGCATCCAGGCTGCCTTGGTGTTATGGCTGGAGCTGGAGTGGCCGTGAGCCAGGGGATCCCAGTGTCCTCTGTGGTGGAACCACCCTGGTGAGAAAGCTGGAACTGGAATGAGAGTGAGCTGGGGGTCCTGGGGCGTACCACACTGACGTCTCTCTGTCAAGACAGTTGGAACCAGAGTGGGTACAGGCCAGGGGGTCCCAGGGCATGCTGTACCAGGGCTACCTTGGTGAAATGACTGGAACTGGTGTGGGCCAAGGGCCCAAGGCACACTGGGGCAGCCTTAGCAGGCTGGCTAGAGTATTTGGAGCATGCTCCTACCCACACTACCAAGGTGGTGGGGGAATGAAAAAAATGGCACTCATCAGCACCTCCAATCTTGGAGAGAGTTACAGTAGTTCCCCGCCCATTAGGCAGACACTCTAGTGTTAGTAAACGGATTTCCTTCCTGTATAATCTAGGTACCCTTTTACCCACTGTTTTTTTGCTGTGCCCTAGGGCAGGAAAGGCTGCGCATGGGCCCCTTAGTGATATCCCTCCCTGCTGCAGGTCGTGGCATCAGGAGTGGGGTTCCCATTGATACTGTGCCTTTGTCTCTCCTACTCTTTTCTATGTGGTCCCTCTATTGTTTGTGGTACAGAAGCTGTTCAATCAGCCCTCAGTTCTTTTACAGGAGGAACTGCTCTATATGTAGGTGTAGATTCAGTGTGTCCACGGGAGGAAGCGAGTTCACAGTCTTCCTATGCCGCCTTCTCGGACTCTTCTTTCATTATTCTCCAGGCATTTTTCCTAATGTTAGGTATATAGAATATTCAAGAAACTGATCTTTTTATCTTCATAACAGCTTACTGACAGAAGCTGTGGCTTAATTTTATATCAGTCTGTAGCATCAAGCATCATGCTTGCCCTGTAGATGATACTTGTGAAGTGTTTGTTGAATATATCATGAAATAGGTGAACATATAAGTCATCATTTTTGAGCCATATATCTACCAACAGATGCCACCTCAGAATACTGCTTTCTATTCTCTCATGACTACTTACAGAGATTTGCCATCCTCCTTAAATAGCTAGACTTAATTTTCAAATTACCTTCACATATAAGATACAGTTTCTGATTCTTTTCAAACTGACCTTCAATAAATAGCAATATCACTTAATCAGAGAACTGGGGCATTTCTGGATCTCCAATGTAACTATAAACAATCTTTTCTTTGGCTGCCTTTTTACACTCTCTATCCATGTTGGTCCTTAATAAAAACTTGTTGAATCAGTGAATAAATAAATCTGATCTGGCCAGTCCAAAAAAAGTTGTTTATGTCAGAATGAACCCCGTTCTACTGGATTTCTCATTTTATTCACTTATGCATTCAAGCTATTTATTCAACAAAACAAATGCTGAGAGTCTATTATTTGCCAAGAATTGTTCTGATTCCATAAACAACAAACAAATTTCTTTCCCTCATGGAACTAGAATTCTTTTGAGATTCTTCTACTAATGGTTTTGTGTTTAGGCTCATATCATGTCCTATCATATGCTTATATATCAGCTTACATAATATTGACCCAGTTTCCATTTTATTTCTTGATACCAAACCCTGAGCATTATAATGCTATATGTACTTATTACATTTTAACTTTTATTTTCTTTTTATTCTCAAAGAGTTAGTAGTAACCACCTTAAAATTGCTGTAATTTGTGCTTAGCTGTAAAGGTAATTTTTATTTATATTTAATTAGAAACAAGTAAATTCTTTGGAATTTACCTGTGTTCTTTTAAAAATCTTACAAGCTTTTCTGAATCATTTAATATAAAACTTTCACATTGAAAACTTTTTCAATTATAGATTTTTCTTTTGTCTTTGACTATGTTTTCTATCTCAAGATCCTATTTGACTAAAATCACCAATTGCACACGATTAATTTGCTACAAGTGTATTTTTTCTTTTCCCAAAACTAAACTGTACTGCTATACTAACTAATATTTTTGGGGGGGGAAACATCATAATATATTTACTTTAAAGAGACACACAGTAGTAATCTCTTTATTATAGTTAATGAAAACTTCATGTACCTGTTAGACTAATGAATAATTGTGAATGTAGGATTAAAACACAACAAACTATTTGTAAAATACATAATTACTGCTAAGAGGAAATGATGAAGAAAATTTTTCTTCATTTTACAAAGTAAAAACAAACTTTTAATGGTTTCTCAGCTAAATTAATTTTTAAGGTCCAATTAAAATTATAAGAAAATTATTACTGTGATACTGAACACTTTCCTAAAAAGAAAACCATGAATTATCTATCTATTGTAGGCTGTAGATGATCTGTTTTTAAGAGTCTAAATAATGCAAAGACGTGTGATGAGAATAATTTTACCACCTGATTTCACATGGAGTAATTTCATGGATCTTCACAGAATTGATTTATTTTAAGCTGTGTAGTAGACAAATGTCATCTATAGTATGGAATGCTTTGGGTTTGGAGGAAAACTGAGGGAGCTTCACAATTATACTGATGTGGTGGATAAGATTTCTCAAGAGGAGGATTCTTTTATTCCCTAACTTATTTTCCACTGATTGATTATCTCTGAGCTACTTTCAAATCATAGGTATTTAGCATTTTAGAGTTGATATAATGCTTATTTATCTCGACTCAGTATTACCAACAGTTCAGGTTTACTTGATAATTAGTAATATTGAAATATTATTCAATCCTCCCCTTTTTTCCCACACATCCACACATGTTTTCTCTTTTTCTTTGTGGATCTTAGTACCATTTGAAGGATATTACCGTTTTTGCTTTATATTTTATTAAAAAAGGAAAAAGTTATTTCAAAACTAATTTAATATATTAGTTAATACATATTTTCCCACAAATGTTGTATAGATTTTTACCCTATATATATATTCTCTTTTGGGTATTCAAGAAATGTATTCATATTACAAACATGTAACACTCTGAGATTCTTGCAGAAATATGCTATTTGAAATATTTTTATACAGAACTACTTACTCTAACACATAGTCCAAAATAGCCTTCATATTTCTTACTAGTGTTAATTCAAAATAGTTTACATGGTGAAAATCTGGAAATTGCATAGATTTCTTTTCCAACATTAATGTCATCTACTTGTTTTCAATACGTTTAGGTTAGCTAATGGCCAGCTTCTTTTCTAGGGATGAAGTATGTTGATAAATATTATAAAAACTTCATTTTACAAAGTTGACTGTGCAAGAAACACAATTAAAGATATTAACCACCAGCAAATATCTATTTCCACCTTTTTTCATTTTAATATCTTCTGAGCCTTAATTTCTATATACAATACGTATTAGTTCTCCCCAAGTACTTGCCACACCTTCTTTGTGCAGAAATAATCAGTGGATTTATAAAGAGGAATTTATTTACATTATTTTGCAGTGTTTTATATGGAGACAGTGATCCTTAGACAGAATTTTTCATATTTTAAGATGTAGGGTTTTAATACTGACTTAAAATAACCAACATTTCCACCTATTACCAAGGGAGAAGTCCACATGCAGAAGAATATACAGGGATTTGTCAGTTGAAACAGGTACTCCCCTGGGAAAGTAGCAATTTTTTTGTGTTGTAGATTTCACAATTACACATGAAAGAAAGGATAAAAGAATTAGATTGTTTAGAATTCTCCACTGTTTGACTATATGGTTATTTACAAGTAGCTACTCTGAAGGAATCACTATTTCTAAAGAGAAATGCAATTTATAATAATGGTTAGGGTATAGTTAAATTTGAAGAAAGATTAGAAAGAACTATAATATGATAATAGAGTAAAAATTTAGAGTGAAGATGTAAATGTTAGTATATTTTTCAGGTTTAATGCTTTTGGTGCCTTTTTATCAGTAAACTGTTTCGTTGTGGAATTTTTAATAAATGATTTTATCCAACTCATCTATTTTTATGGTTCTGAAAACATAAATAAGAGCTACTCAGGCATAGCCAAGCAGTATTAACTATAAAAACTTCATATTTTATAGTTCAGTGGTATATAAATGCGATAGGTACAATTGGAAGAACACTCAGGTGACCTCTAATCAGCAACACCGCATAGTCATTATGCTATCCTGCTGAATCAGGAAATCTCAAGTTATTCTAGCAGAATGAATAGAAGGGAATAGAAAAGGCAAGTTACATCCCAATAGAACTTTATCATCAAAACATTTTTTTCTTATTCTTGAAATTCTCAAAGACTTTCACTATCACCAGAAGTATCAAACAGATGAGCACTCTTTACGAATAATTATATGTCTAATACTTTAAGATACAGTTGTTACAAAAACTTACTCGGGGTGTAAATTTTCCTTTTATTTCCACATTTCCTTTAATATTTACTCCTAAATGAACAAAAATAAACTTATATATGTTTTTTAGTTCCTGTTTTTTAATCAAAATATCACCTTTACTCTAAGAAAAATGAAATCAGCATCTGAAAGAAAATGTACATAGATCTTTCTTAAAATAACAAAAAACATTACCCACTCTCAAGTGCAGTAGAGAAAATGACTATTATAGCCTATGTGAAAGCCACATTGGAGCTACATTTTTTAGTTAATAGGTTTTCATACTATATGTAAAATAGCTTCTCTCTAGAATTGTTTATAATATAACTTGAAAATTAATACAGAATGGTAATGCTATGTAATTTTCTGATCCTCTATTTTCATTTCATGGTTTTCAATACTGTCACTAATAACCTGTGATGCTAATGCTATAGGCAATGGACTATATATTTAAATCAAATGTTGTGAATACAGCAGAAACAATAAATTCAAAAACATTTTTTCGAGAAAGAAGATATTTTGCAAAATATTTTAATAGAAGTTAGTTATAAAACTGCATACAAACATGAGGGGATAGAAGAGTGTAAGATTGAGCTATAAAAACATGTTGAATTTCTCTACTCTAAACGTACTGTTTTGCAGACACTATAGTACATGTAAAGTAGGAATTTACATTGATATAACCCTTCCAAATGGGACATTTGGCAATAGCTAAAAATACATTAAGAATTTTCTACTCTTTTTGGTAGAGATTTGGCTGGCTGAATACAAAATTCAATTCTTTTTCCTCATAGATAGCAAGGTTAAATTTCCCAGTTTACCTTCTAAAGGTGGTGCCAAGTGACAGAGTTCTGGTGAATGCAATGTGTGTGGAATATCCAGCACTTTCAAGCCTGGTCCATAAAAATAAATATCCTTCTTGTGATCCTCCATGCTCTTTTCCACTTCTGACTGTCTAGAATGGAGACAACTTCCAAGATACCCATCAGAGTCATGTTTCATATGAAATAAAGAGATCTTAAGAAAATGATGTGTCAAAATTGATACAAGTTAATAAAGTGGCTTTCAAATTTACAAGTTAAGGGAATAATTACATAAAATGTGAAATAAAAATAAAGGGGAACTAGAATAACAGTATAATATGAGCTTAATACATGATAAAAGAAGATAATCAATCAATGGGAAAAAATTATTTTAAAAATATGTTAGAAAAATTGACAACTAAAGAAAATTTCCAAGTATACACCTGTGTTCCACTATATACCAAAAGTAAGCCTAAATGGATGAAAGAGAGGAAAAAGAAAATTATAAAATACGCAGAAATATTGGACATGAAAATAACAAGATGGAACAGTAAAGCATTTTTTCTCATTTAAAGCCATGGGAAAATGACTGATAGTTATTATTGTACCAACATTAATATTTCTGAATACCAAAAAGCACTATTGATGAAGCTGAAAACAAATGAACAAACATGGGAAATATTTGCAGCACCTGTTTCCAAAAATTAAAAGCTCTACAAATGAATAAGAAAAATTCTATTACTTCAATAGAAAAAAGGAACAGTCAACAGACTTGAATAGCTCAATCTTGCATACAGAAAATAATGCAATAACACAAAAAATAATTGTCATTAGAAATATTTAAAATGTTAACTATAGTTAACAGTACTGTATTGTATATTTGAAAGTTGCTAAGAGAGTAGATCTTAAAAGTTCTCACCACAAGAAAAAACATTTGTAACTATGTGTGGTGATGGATGTTAACTAAACTTATTATAGTAATCATTTTGGAATATATACATAAATCAAATCATTACGCTGTACACCTAAAACTAATACAATGTTATATGTCAATTATATCTCAACCAAAAAATAAATAAATAAAAAAGGGCCGAGGATCAAGCTCTGAGGGACTCCAACCCTTAAAGGTTGGGAGGAGAAAGGGATAGCCCAAAGAAAGATTTAGAATAAACAGACAGAGAGAAAGAAGACAACCATGAGAATAAGGTACTGAGAAAACTAAAGAAACGGTGTTATAAATGCTGATTAGTAGTAGTTGAAATAGTACTTTTAGAACCATGTTTTTAGTCTCTATGTGTTAAAATAGTTTTTTAACAACCAATTCATATTATAAGGTACCCATGCTATAAACTTTATGGCATTGTTTCCATTGCATTAATATTTCAAGTTATAAGCTACTGACATGAAGAAACTTTAGAACACAACCAATCCTTAATTGGGGAATAAGCAAAGCAAAAGGAAAGTTTAACAAATCTTGTTGAATTCTTACTATGTGTGCATAAAGTTATATTGTGCCAGAGGATGTAGTAGGAACCAACATTTATTGAGAATCTTTTAGATGACGATAGCTAACACTTATAGAGTGCTCACTTTGTTGGTGGGCACTATTTTATTTACGTTGTTAACTCTTTTGATCCTCTCAATATTCCCATAATGTAGGTTCTATTACTTTATGCATTTTACAAAATGAAGGAACTGAGGCTCCAGAAGTCAATTTCCTAAGATGAGTGGAGCCTGTATTTGAGCACTTGATTTCTAACTCTAGAGTCAATCCACTTAACTGCTACTCTGTATTACTTCCATTTTTATACCTAGTCTCTTATTTTTAATCTTTCTTTAAAGTCCTATATTATAGATATTCTTACGTGCATGTTGAAGATTAATAAGACGTAACTTGGAAAGGTTAAATAACTGCCAGAGGTCACAAATCCACTATGATCAGTTTGGATAATCTAATTAAGATTACCAAGACCTCCCCCCCGAACTACATTTTATTTCTAATATGTGATGCCAGGTAGTATGGTAGGTACAAACAGGTATAAGATATGGTTTCAGTTTTCAAGAATCTCAGGATGAAGAGAAGACAAAAGAAATGTAAGTAATCCAATGTCTGATAACTACCAAATCAGTGGTACTAATAATAATTATTAGAGAAATTCAAAGAAGCAAAAAATCACTGGGTCTTAAACAATGACTAAGATTTAGATAAATACAAAAGAGACAGGAGATATTTTCTGGCTGAAAAAACAGTATTAATAATGGAATAAAATAGGGCAGCATGGTGCCAAAAGAAGGCAGACAGACTAGGCTACAAATTTCAACTCTGCCCACATATTTATATCTGGTCTCCATCACTTAGCCTTCCTTAGCCTTAGCCATCTCATCTGTATAACAGGTCACTAAAACCTACCTCTTGGAATTTGGTAATTATTATTGAAGTATGTGAGTCATACACAGGACTTGGGGATAACTGGGACTAGAAGCTAAATACTATCATGATAAAGCGGATGCCCCAACTCTTGAGCATTTTTGGCATTAATTATGTTAGCTGTTTGATTTGGAGACAGCCAGATTATAAAAGAAATTATATGTGATTTTGAAGATTTTCTTAGCTTAAAGTTCTTTAGAAAATTTCATGACAGAGGGTCTTTTATGAAGTTGGTTCTCCCAGTGGTTTTCTGCTCTAATACTTATTTACGTGATGGCTCTAGGAATGTCGTTTTCATGTGTATGGTTTTTCTTAGCTAGAGCTTGAAAAGCGGGAAATTTTAAGTATAATCTGTTCCTTACACTGTAGACATTAGCAATGATAAAATTATAGAAGTTATGTTTATTTAATGTGGTATAGGCAGATTTGAAAAATCATTTAAAATGTTTAGCACATAAAGGAATCAAAGAAACATAAATGAATGCTAAAATGGTGTGTGGCTTTCTTCTTTCCAACTAGAAAAATTAAACAAAGAATAAATCTGTGACAAACGATAAGAATGTCATATAGCTTGGATGCTAATTCATTTTTAGATAGGGATATAATATACTATTTTTTTGCCAGTGTTTCTTGCATTTGTGTATATAATCTTAAGCTGGATGCTGTACTATTTCTACTGATCCCATTGGAAATTAATTGTAGTGTTTCAGGCAGAATGTAGCATTCTGAGCATTATAAAACAATTTATGCCAAATATAAAGATTCATCCATGTTTCGCAAAGCTTACAAAAAAGAAGACACGAATAATGCTCAAATACTTTGTTTTCTATTGAAGAAACCAAGTCTGTCTTTCAAATATTATAACTACTTATTGTATAGAATATATGCATCATCATAGAGTTACCTGGAAAATGAATGCCCACATATTGAATCTACGTTACCATTGCTTTTCAACATAAAAAATTTCACTATGTGTATCTGGTAATAAATTTCACTCTAAGACATGATAAAACCACACTTCAGAATAGAGCAAACTTCATTAATTTAGAGAGATTTTATCTTAATACAAATAATACAAGCAATAAAAGCAATAAGCACAATTTTCAAAATCCAGTTTCATTGTTGTCTTCACAATACTCACTAAAAAGCCCCATGTAAAATAATGATAAATATTGAATGGAAGAAAACTCACTAGATTTAAGATTTTCTTACATTTTACTGCTCTCTTTCCCCAGTTTGCTAACATTTGAGATAATATATTTACCTTTTATTTCCAACCCTTTTTCTTAGAATTTCATGGAAACTGCTGTCTATAAGGGATTAATTAGTATGTCTATGCCAAAAAGAAGGATACAGAAATACATAAGACATTAGGCTCAAAAAAAGACAAATGGAGAAATTTTTTACTTAAAACCAGAAATTATGCAAATTCAACCATTCAACAAATATTAATTGATTTATCATTTTTTGCCATTCATGGAGTTATTGAAATGATCAGTAAGGTGATATCTAACCACTCATATAACTAATGTAAAAATTTTGAAACAGCAATTTTTTTTTATTTTGAATTTCTGCTAATGAATTACAAGTGTGACAGGGAAAAACCAAGATAAAAATGTATAAAAGCTATGCTATTTCCTTTTTTAATGTTAAAAGCTTTCAAAGTTACAAATGATCAACTTCAACAGCATCCTAATCTCCATATATTTAGAGGCCTTGTCTTTACCAAAATCTTCTGGTCATGGTTTAGTGAGTACATTAACATACAGTAAAGAATCCTTAAGTTAGCCTTACCATTCCACAATAAAAATTTATTCTCACTTTTACAAATCAAAGTGTTTCTATTACAAAACTGTGACCACATCTGACATGATCTGAATGGATTTGTTACTCATTAAGGGATATAACATCAAAGATAGGACCCAGCATGTTTTTTTAGAATGAGGAGAATATAAGGTATGCATTTTTAATAGTTACTTAGAATACAAATTCTTGGGGTAAAAGATCATGAAGAATTGTCACTAAGGGCTCTCAGTAATTTGACTCATTTTGACCAGGACCTCTACAATAGTTGAATAAATTGCTTGGCGTTTTGCTTTGTACATAATTAGCTTCTCAAACAATACAGTTTCCATTCCCCTGAAAATAGTCAGGGTGGCCTCATCTCTCGTAGCCCAGAGAAGAAATTAAACTCAAAAAGAGGCCAGGTAGAGTTCCAATCTGAATGGGGTCAAACTGCAGAAACTTGAATTGAAAACATGAAAGGGGGCCAGAGAGGAGATAAAAAAAGTAGGTGATCTGTAATTTTACTGCTTGACTTATGTCTTATGCTCTAAGATTGATCATCGTTGAAATTCTGAGACACTCCCTGCTATATTCACTCTGTATAACTGCTTCTGCTCTGGGCATCATTTGAGAATACCATGAATTGTTTAGAGAGGTTTCAGTATAGTATGACAATTAGGTAACTATCTCATACATCCCTGTATCCTCAGTGCCTGGCACATAAATGAATAGAATCTGGCACATAAATGAAACTTTTAAAATATCAGGTTGAATCATATAAATTTTTGTTTTTGTAGGAAAATAAAAAGATAGTATATCAGCAATTTAATTTCACTCAACTTATTATTTAGCTCAAAAAAAAAAAGCTGTAGCAATTTCATAGAATCATGGTATATCATGTCTGTCAAAGACTTTAGATATTGTCCAACCACCTTATTTTCCTAGTATGGAGCCTGAGATTAAGAGGCTAAGTGTTTTTGCCCCCCTTCCCACCCTGAGAAGACAGGTCTAGTTAGTAGCAAAGCTGGGATAAGATATTTAATTTTTTAACTTGCAAACTTTTAAATAAATTATATGGTCCCTTTTTACTCTCATGACTCTTCCTTGTGGATGCTCAATAAGTAAATGATTGATCCACAATTTGAAGCTTAATTTTCTAACATACAACTCAGAGATTCATACTTACTATCTTACTATGAAACAAACAAGCAAAAACAGTGATCTATTAGTGGTCACATCTTCTGCAGTAAAACCAAACCAAAACAAAACACAAAAAACCTTGAACAAAGCTGTTGTTTTGAAAAGATCAATACAATTGATAAACCTGTAGCTGGGTTAACTAAGAACAAAAGAGAGAAGATGTAAATTACTAATATCTAAAATGAAAGATGGGCTCTCCCTATTGATCCCATAGGCATTAAAAGGATAATAATGAAATCTTATGAATAATTCTATGCTCACCAATTTGATAAGCTGGATGAAATGGACCAACTCCTTGAAAGACACAATACAGCAAAGCTCAAACAAGGAAAAACTGATAACCTGAATAGGCTTATATCTAATAAAGAAATTGAATCAATAATTCATAATCTACCAAAACAGAAAGCACCAAGCCCAAATGGATTCACTGGTGAAATTCACCAAACATTTAAGGAACAAATTGTACAAATTCTATACAATATCTTCAGAAAATGGAACCGGAGAGAATACTTCCTAACTCATGAGGCAAGCAATGTGAAAATCAGACAAAGACATCACAAGAAAGGAAAACTACAGACTAATATCTTTCATGAACACAGATGTAAAAATCCTGAAAAACATTAGCAAATCAAATAAAACAATATATAAAAAGAATTACACACCATGGCCAAGTGAGATTTATTTCAAGTATGCAAGGCTAGTTCAACATTTGAAAATCAATTAATGTAATCCATCAAATTAACAAACTAAAGAAGAAAAATCATATGATCATGTCAACAGATGCAGAGAAATCATTTGACAAAATCCAACGTTCATCCATTCATGATAAAAATGCTTAGCACGCTGGGAAGACAGGAGCACTTTCTCAACTTGATAAAGAACTTCTACAAACAACCTATAGCTAACATCATACTTAATTGTAATCAAAAGGGTTCATAGACCTAAATGTAAATGCAAGACTATAAAACTCCTAGACTATAACATAGGAGAAAACCTAAATGACATTGAGTTTGGCAGTGACTTTTTGGATATAACACCAAAGGCATGACCATGGAAGAAATAATAATTGGATTTCATTAAAATGAAAAACTTCTTCTCTGAAAAAGACGCTGCTAAGATAATGAAAAGATAGGTCATATGTTAGGAGAAAATGTTTGCAAAAGACATATCTGATAAAGGACTGGTATCCAAAATATACAAAGAACTTTTTTTTTTTTTTGAGGAAGATCAGCCCTGAGCTAACATCCATGCTAATCCTCCTCTTTTTTGCTGAGGAAGACCGGCTCTGAGCTAACATCTATTGCCAATCCTCCTCCTTTTTTTTTTTTTCCCCAAAGCCCTAGTAGATAGTTGTATGTCATAGTTGCACAGCCTTCTAGTTGCTGTATGTGGGACGCAGCCTCAGCATGGCCGGAGAAGCGGTGTGACGATGCGCGCCCGGGATCTGAACCCGGGTCGCCAGGAGCGGAGTGCACGCACTTAACCACTAAGCCGTGGGGCGGGCCCTACAAAGAACTTTTAAAACTCAAGAATAAGAAATCAAAAAACTTGATTCAATAATGAGCCAAAGACCTTAACAGACACCTCACCAAAGAAGATATACACGTAGCAAATAAGCATGTGAAAAATACTGCACATCAGATGCCATTGGGGAAATGCAAAGTAAAACGAAAATGAGATACCACCATACACCTATTAGAATGGCTAAATCCAAAACACAGACAACACCAAATGCTGACCTGAATGTGGAGCAACAGGAACCCTCGTTCATTACTGGTGAGAATACTAAATGGTACAACCATGTTGGAAGACAGGTTGGCAGTTTCTTGCAAAACTAAACATACTCTTACCATATGATCCAACAATCGCACTTCTGGATATTTACCCAAATGAGTTGATAACTATGCTCACAGAAAAATCTGAACATAAATGATTATAGCAGCTTTATTTATAATTACTGGAACTTGGATGCAATCAATATGCCCTTCAGTAGGTGAACGAGTAAAGAAACTCTGGTACATCTATACAATGGAATATTATTCAGTGACAAAAAGAAATGAGTTATCAAGACACCAAAACACATGGAGGAAACGTAAATATATATTGCTAAGTGAAAGAAGCCAATTGAAAAGACTACATACTGTATGATACCAACCACATGAAATTCTGGAAAAATGTAAAACTATGGAGACAGTAAAAAGATCAGTGGTTTTCAGAGGATGGGAGAGGGAAGGAGGAATATATAAATAAAGCACAGGGAACATTTAGGGCAATGAAACTATTATTTTGTATGATACTTTAATGATGGACACATGTCATTATATATTTGTCATAGAATGTACAGCACAAAGAGTTAATCCTAATGTAAACTATGTACATTAATTAATAGTAATGCATCAATATTGGCTCATCAATTGTAACAAATATATCACACTAGTGCAAGGTTATTAACATTTGAAGGGTGAAGGGGTATATGAGAACTCTCTGTAATTTTTGCTCAATATATTCTGCAAACCTAAAATTGCTTAAAAAATAAAATCTATTAGTTAAAAAAATAACCTTGAAATACAAAATGGTAGCATATGCTATCTGAGCTGCTTATGTTGCTGGAAAAAGAAGATACAATAGCTGAAATATGGCACTCCTGCGACTCAACTTCTAAACCTAACAGAACGCCTTTGAAATGATTAATTTTATTAGAGTATTAGTAATAAATCAATGCCACTATAAATAGTACATTTTAAAATACATATCTATCTATCTATCTATCTATCTATCTATCATCATCATCTATCTGTATGTATACATATTGATAACAATCTAAGGTAGATAGCGTGTTTGTACTGTTAGGCTTCTTTACAGGCAGAAGGTAATTCTGGTTTTGTCTTTTTAAAAAATTAACTGAATATATGCTTTATAAGTTTCCCCTCAGTCACAAAAATCAATTTAAATCAAGGAATATATTATCAAACTTGCGTAATTTCATTTCAGACTGTCAGCATCTTAAAGTCACAAATCAAGTCTTTAACATTAATGCTCATTTTTAGTCAATGAAATAGAAATTAAGAAGTTCTCAAATCCTCATTTGTCTTCTTGAACTTGACTTTCCAGTTGGTCCTCAGACTGCAATTTTTAGTTTATAAAAAAAATGCAATATGCATCATACTTCAAGATAAATGATGACATTAAACTAACATACTTCTGGATCCTTTCCCTGCTCCTTTCAAACTTCTTTTTAATTCCTGCCACTATGCACCCTGATACAGAGCTTTTTTAGGATCTGGAACTTATTCATTAAACATGTCATAAAATACAAAGAATGTGAAGGTCATTGTTGTGTCTCAAGTCATTATCACATTGTCTCATATCTCACATCAAAAGACAAAGTACTGCACACATTGATTGTTGAAACAAGTATTTTCATTACCAAGTTTTTGGTCAAAATGCTACCTTTCCAGTTGTACAGAGGTTTACAAATGATATCTTTATCCACTGGTTTATTCTAAGACTCAAAAGCTGGAAGTTCATGCATACTAACATTAATTTATAAAATCTGCATGTCATTGAAAAGAATTAGAAATGTCTCATTAATATACACATTGAGACTAAAGTTTATGCAGCTATATTGGTGCTCAGTTGAATCTAACAGCCTTTTTAAGATTATCATACATATTTTTACCCTCTTAAATTGCAGACGTTATGGCTTAGAAATCATCTTCAACCAAAATTATATCTGCTGCTTCTTTACAAAAATATTTGTGCCAATCTGACGCATTGTGACTCCAAAGTCTGCAGCCTTCAGAGCAACTGCATTATTTACTCTATCTTTCATCATGGATACAACTGAGCAGTTCTTTGTAGAAACTGTATACTTTTCATTTTTATGAAAACAGCCTTAGAGTGGCTCTATTCAGTACTCCAAACTTTGGTACAATTTTCTACCCTGCAGCCTTGCTGAACTCATTTGTTAGTTTTGATAATTTTTTAGTGGGGTCTTTTTTAGAATTTTCTGTATATAAGACCATGTCGTCTGCAAAATAGTTTCATCTCTTCCTTTCCAACATTTCCATGTTGGATTTTATTCCATTTTTTTTGCACAGTTTCCCTGGTGAGAACCTCCAATACAATGTCGAATAGAAGTGGCAGGAGCAGAATACATTTGTCTTCTTACTGATCTTTGGAGGAGTGTATTCAGTCTTTCACCATTAAGTATGATGTTAGCTGTAGGATTTTCATAGACACATTTTATTAGGTTGAAGAATTTCCCTTCAATTCCTACTTTATTGAGTGTTTTTTATCATGAAGAGCTGTTGAGTTTTACCAAATGGTTTTTCTCTATTGAGAAGTTTTTGTCTTTTATTATATTGATACAGTATATTACAATAAATTTTTAGATGTTAAGCCATACCATGCATTCTGGAGATAAATGCCATTTGGTCATGGTATGTATGTAATCCTTTATAAACTAAGTCCACCAATATATAAAAAGGATTACATACCATGTAATCCAATATATAAAAATGATGGTATGTAATCCTTTTTATATATTAATAGATTTAGTTTGCTAAAGTTTTGCTGAGGATTTTACATCTATATTCTTAAGGGATATTGCCCTGTAGATTTATTTTCTTGTGATGTCTTTGGTTTTGGTATAAGTGTAGTACTGTTTCTTACAAAATGAATTGGGATGTGCTCTCTCCTCTTCTATTTTTCTGGAGAGTTTGCCAAAATTGGTATTAATTCTTCTTTAAAAGTTTCCTAGAATTAGCTAGTAAAGGCACCTGGGCCTGGACTTTTATTTGTGGAAAAATTTTTGATTGCTCACTCAGTCTATTTACTTGTTATAGGTCTATTCAGATTCCCTGTGTCTTCTTGAGTCAGTTCTGTTAGTTTTTTTTTCTAGGAATTTGTCCATTTCATCTAGGATTTCTAAATTTTTGGCAACCAATTTTTCACATTGTTCCCCTATAATCATTTTTATTTCTTTAAGAGTGGTAGTAATGTACTTTTTCATTCCTAATATTAGTAATTTAAGTCATCCTTCTTTTTTTCTTGGTCTCTCTAAAGATTTGTCAATTTTGTTGATCTTTTCAGAGAACAAACTATTGGTTTCATCGATTTTCTCTATAGTTTTTCTATTCTTTTTTTCATTTAATTTCAGCTCTGTTTTTTATTATTTCCTTTCTTCTGTTTACTTAGATTTGGTTTGCTCTTCTTTTGCCTAGTGTCTTAAGGTAGAAAGTTAGGTTGTTGACTTGGGATGTTTCTTCTTTTTTAATATGGATTTTTACAGCTATAAATTTCCCTCTGAGCCCTACCTTAGCTGCATCTCATAAGTGTTGGCATGCTGTGTTTACCTTTTAATTCATCTTAATGTATTTTCTAATTTTCATTGTAATTTCTTCTTTATTTTGATGAGATAAAACATACATGATATAAAATTTACCATTTTAAGCCTTTTTAAGTGTACAGTTCAGTGGCATCATGTACATTTACATTGCTGTGTAACATTGCTATGTCATCCATCTCCAGAACTTTTTCATCTTGACAAACTGAAACTCTTTTCACATGTTAAACCATAACTCCCTATCATCCCCTCCACCTAGCCCAGCCCTTGGAAACCACCATTCTAATATCTGTCTTTGTAAATTTGACTTCTCTAGGTACATCATATAAATATAATAATAAAATATTCGTCCTTTTGTGTCTAGTATATTTCACTTTACATAATGTCTTCAAAGTTCATCCATGTTGTAGCATGTGTCAGAATTTCACTCGTTTTTAAGGCTGAATAATATTCTGTTGTATGTATACACCACGCTTTATGTATTCTTTCATTCAGTGATGGACATTTGAGTTGTTTCCACATTTGGCTACTGTGAATAATGATGCTATGAATTGGTGCACAGATATCTGTTACAGTCCCTATTTTTAATTATTTTGGGTACATATCCAGAAGTGGAATTGCTGATTATACTGCAATTATATTTTTAATTATTTGAGGAACTATCATATGGGTGCATATCATACCCACGAATAGTGGGTGCATAATTTTCCATTCCCACCAATAATTCACAAGGATTCCAATTTCTCCACATCCTCACAAATGTTTATTATTTTTTTTATAATAACCATCCTAAGCAAAGCAAAATGGTCTCTCATTGTGGTTTTGATTTGTATTTCCCTAATGATTAATGTTGTTGAGCAGATTTTTATATGCTTATTGGCCATGTGTGTATTTTCTTTAAAGAAATATCTATTTAAAAGTCCTTTGCTCAGTTTTAATTGGGTTGTATTTTTTGTTGATGGTGAGTTGCAGGAGTTTGTTATATATTCTAGGTATTAATCTCTTATTGTATATGTGATTTGCAAATATTTTCTCTCATTATGCGAGCTGCCTTTTCAATCTGTTGATACTGTTTTATGATACACAAAAGTTTTTGATTTAGATGAAGTCCAATTTATCTATTTTTTCTTTTGTGGTCTATCTCTTTGATGTCATATCCAAAAATTAATTTCCAAATTCAATGTCATTAAATACTTGCCCTATGTTTTATTCTAAGAATTTTATAATTATAACTCTTATGTTTACATCTTCAATCCATTTTTATTTAATTCTGGTACATGGTGTAATATAAGGTGCCAACTTCATTCTTTTGCACATGGATATCTAGTTTTCCTAGCGCCATTTATTGAAAATACTGTCCTTTCCCTATTGAATGGTCTTGGCACCCTTATGGAAAATCATTTGAAAATAAATGTGTGGGCTTATTTCTAGGTTCTCTATTCTCTTCCATTGGTCTATATGTCTTTATACCAGTATTTCACTTTTGGATTACTGTAGCTTTGTAGTAAGCTTTGAAATAATGAAAGTGAGACTTCCAACTTTGTTACTTTTTTTCAAGATTGTTTTGTCTATCTATACTTCCTTGAGATTCTCTATGACTCAGGATGAATTTTTCTATTTCTGTAAAAAAAAGATATTGTGATTTTGATAGGAATTGCATTGAATCTGTAGGTTGCTTTGGGAAGTATTTACATTTTAACAATATTAAATCTTCCAATCCTTAAACATTAGTTGTCTTTCCATTTATTTGTGTCTTCTTTAATTTTTTTCAACAATTTTCTGTAGTTTTCCATACATAAATCTTTGTCACCTTGGTTAAGCCTACTCCTAAGTGTTTTATTTCTCTTGAAGGTATTATAAATAGAATAGTTTTATTAATTTCCTTTTCAGATTGATAATTGTTAGTGTCTTGAAACACAACTAATTTTTGTGTGTTGATTTTGTATCTTGCAACTGTGCTGAAATTGTTTATTAGTTCTAATGGTTTGTGTGTGTGTGTGGAATCTTTAGGATTTTCTACATATAAGATCATCTCATCCACAAACAGAGATAATTTTATTTCTTCCTTTCCTGTTTGGATGTCTTTTATTTACTTTTATTGACTAATTGCACCAGGTAGGGCTTCCAATACTATGTTGAATAGAAGTGGTAAAAATAGGTGTCCATGTCTTGTTTCTGATCGTAGAGAAAAAATTCTCAGTCTTTCAACATTGTGTATGATGTTAGCTGTGGTTTGTTCATATTTAGCCTTCATTATGTTGAGGAAATTTCCTTCTATTCCTTTTTGTTGAGTGTTTTTATCATGAAAATGTGTTTAATTTTGTCAAATGCTTTCTTGGCATCAATTGAGATATCATGTGTTTTTTTTTCTCTCTCTCTTTTGGTTAATGTGGTGTGTTACATTGATTGATTTTCATATGTTGAACTCCCCTTGCATTCCAACAATATATCCCACTTGGTCATGGTGTATAATCCTTTCAAGTTGCTCCAGAATTTGTTTTGCTAGTATTTTGTTGAGAATTTTTACATCAATATTAAATAGAGATATTGGTCTGTAGTTCTCTTTCCTTGTAGTGCCTTTGTCTGGCTTTTGTATCAGAGTAATGCTGGCCTCATCTAATGAGTTTGGAAGTGTCCCTTCATCTTTAATTTTTTGGAAGATTTTAACATTAGTGTTAAATCTAATTTAAATGTTTGGTTGAATTCAGCAGTGAACTCATGTCGTCTAGGACTTTTCTTTTTGGCCGGTTTTTGATTACTGATTCAATTTTCCTACTGGTTACAGTCTATTCAGAGCTACTGTTTCTTCAAGATTTAGTCTTGGAAGATTGTGTGTTTCTAGGAATTTGTCTTTCGTCTAGATTATCCAGTATGTTAGCATACAATTTTTCATTGTACTCCCTTATAATCCTTTTTTTTTTCTGTAAAATCAGTAGTAATATCCCCACTTTCATTTCCAGTTTTAGGTATTTGAGTCTTATTTTATGTCTAAGACAATCTGACTAAAGATTTGTCAATTTCGTTGATCTCTTCCAAGAACCAACTCTTGGTTTCATTGATTTTCTCTCTTATATTTCTTTTCTTTATTTCATTTATGTCTGCACTCATCTTTATTATTTCCTTCCTCTGCTAGATTTGGGTTCTGTTCATTCTTATTTTTTCTAATTCCTTAACATAAAATTAGGTTGTTGATTTGAGATCTTCTCTCTTTTTTAATATAAGTGTTTATAGCTACTAACGCACCTCTCAGCATTGCTTTCACTTCATTCCATAAGTTTTGTTAAGTTGTCTTTTCATGTTCATCTGTCCAAGATTTTTTCCTATTTTCCCTTGTGATTTTTTTCTTTCATCCATTGGCTATTTAAAAGTGTGTTGCTTAATTTTTACTTATTTCTGAATTTTCAAGTTTTCCTTTTGGTTTTGATTTCTCATTTTATTTCATTTTGGTCAGAAAAGATACTTTGGAGAGTGATGTCAGCATTATAGTGGAGTGAGCTGTTCCCTTTGTCTCTCTCCTCTAAGTTACAACCAGTAGGACATCCATAGACCAACAAAGTACTCTCTGCACAACACATCAGAATGCCTGAGAGATCCATACATTTATATATCTGAAAGTGGGTGGAATGGACCTCATGGAGGCAGTGGAAAGAGGGTAGCAGTGGTGGCAGCTCCCCAGAATAGAAGTTCCAGGAATTGTAGCTGTACCTGTGACCAGAGGCCTCAGGAACTGAGCTAACACCCACTTTTGAGGTCCCAGGAATCCAGGCAGCCTATGCTCCTGAAGGTGTCAGGAATCATTGTGGGCCCACAACCGAGGGCTCCAGGAACCTCAATGATACCTGTGACCAAACCCCCTCCCCTGGTGATGCGCCTTTGACATTGGCCCTTCCAGCATGTGGTCTGCATCCAAAACCCCAATACCCCTGGTGGTGGTGACAGTGCTCTTGATTTGATGTTCCAGGTATCATCCCAGTGCCCAAGACCAGAGATTGCAGAAGCCACAATGGCAGTTGCAGCTAACCCTTATCCCTCCTCCAGCAGTGGTGGATGGCACCTGCAACCTGAGGCTTCAGGAGCTGCAGCAGTGCCTGTGACCCAGCCCCCGGGGGTGGCACCACAACACTGGCTCTGCCAGCAGAGGGAGCTGCTTATAAGATCTTGGGCCTTCAGCAGTGGCAGCCGTGCCCATGACCTGAGGTCCCAAGAACTGGACAAGCATGAGAGACAAGAGGCTTTAGGTGTCCCAACAGTGCTTGTGACCCAGGTAAGTCTCCCTTTATGGTGGTGGTGGTGTTGCCCATGACCCCAGCCCACCTGGCGGTGGCAGTGATATCTGCAAACCCAGTGCCCCCAGCATCAGCACTGCCAGCACCCCCAGGACCTGGAAGCAACAGGGCAGGTGGAACATGTGGTAGCAGTGCCTAGCCTGTGGAGAGACTGTGAGAAGCCAAGTAATAGCGACAGTGGAGCCCATGATCTCAATCACACCCAGCAGCAGAGGTGCCCATAACTTTGGTCTCCCCTCCTATAGCAGCTGTGCCTGCAGACCCAATAAACTGAGACATGGAAGAGGTGCCCAGGAAGCTGGGTTAAGCCCCAAACTACACCTCCCCCCACTGCAGTGGGGGAACATGTGACCCAGGTGACCCTGGAAGCAGCAGAGGTGCTTGCAGCCCAGTGACCTCTGTGACTGCAACATCATAAGCAGCAAGACACCAGCAACTTCAGAGGCACAAGCAGCACAACAATGGTAGTGACAATGCCTCTGACAAAGGCAGTGGAGGGTGGAAAGTGCAGGCTCTCAAATACAACCAGAAGGAGCTCAGAATCAAGTAGAAAAAGACTTACACAAATAAGACAGGTGTCTGCTACCACAAATGCCCTGACAGAAGAGCAGCTCCTCAAGCACCATGAAGAACTACAATAACACAGTACACAAAAAGAAAATGACAACTCTCTGGAAACCAAACTTGTAGTCACAGAAGATTGTAATCTAACTGACAGAGAATTCAAAATAGCTGTCATGAAGAAACTCAATGAGTTGCAAGAAAACTCAGAAAGACAGTTCAATGAGCTCAGGAATAAAACTAATGAACAGAAGGAGTACTTCACCAAAGGGATTAAAACTTTAAAAAAAAAATTCTTGAGCTAAAGAAGACTATGAATGAGATGCAGATTAAAGTAGAAAGCACTGGAAATGGAGCAGACCATATGGAAGAGAGAATTAGCAAGCTTGAAGAGAGAAATCTAGAAATTACTCAGGTGGAAGAGAAGAGAAAATTAAGATTTTTTTTAAATTCTATGAGAAATATGACTCAATTAGGAAAAGCAACATAAGGATAACAGTTATCCCAGAAGGAGAAGAAAGGGAGAAAGGAGTAGAGGGTTTATTTAAAGAAATAATAGCTGAGAACTTTCCAAACCTGGGGAAGGAACTGGATGTACAAGTACATAAAGCTAAAGAATATCTAATTATTTCAACAAAGAAGACCTTCTCCAAGGCACATTATCTGAAAACCATCAAAAGTCAATGACAAAGAAAGAATATTAAGGGTGACCAGAGAGAAGAATATAACCTACAAAGGAACCCTTATTAGGCTATCAGTGGATTTCTGATACAGTAACTTTACAGGCTAGGAGAAAATGGAATTATATATTAAAAATATTGAATGATAAAAACTGTCAGCCAAGAGTACTCTATCCAGCAAAGTTACCTTTCAGATATGACAGAGAAATAAAAACTTTCCCAGACAAACAGAAGCTGAGGGAGTTCATTGCCATTAGACCTGCCTTATAAGAAAAGTTGAAAAGAGCCCCCCTACCTGAAACAAAAAGACAAAGGTACACAAAGCTCTTTGGGCCACCATCCTGTAAATAGTCTCTTTGGTTGCATTGATTTTTGTTTCATTTGATAACTCAATCATTAAAGTGCTTTCTTGTCTTAGCTTCTAGGACATTGGATTTCCTTGGTTCCACTTTTACCATTCTGCTTGCTCCTCTGTCTTTTTTTTCTGGTTTTTATTTTCCTTCACACTTTTTAGAGCATGTTTCCCAAAATTTATTCCTCAAAACTGTTTTCTCTCTCTAATTTATCATTTCAATAATTCATCCATTTTCATGGTTTCATTCCCACCTCTGCATAGATGATTTCCAAATATATATGTATAAATGCATATTTACTTGACATATGACACATTTTAACTGCAGCCAGATCATTTTCAGTTCAATGATCAATTGTGACCTCAGCCAATATATCCAGAACCAATTCCTCATCTCAACAAACTGGCACCCAGTTCCACTAGCTTTATTTTAGTCTGGTGGATCACTTTTTTATGGCTCTCAAAGGAAGAAATATAGGTATAGTATTTGACTCTTACTACTTTTTATGCCAGGATTTTTTAATACCACTCACCAATGCCTGCCATTTTGTCTTTAGCCACATTTACTTGATTATCTGTACTTTTGTGTTCCTGCTGCTACCACTCCACCTCATATTTGTATGACTGCAATAGTCTATTAGTCTTTATCCTTTATCCTCTATTCTCTTCTACTCTATCGTTCATACTGCAGATACCAGCATCTAATGACACTGCTGCTGCCATATCACACAACACTCTACAAGTGCTACTTTTGTCCAACATATCAAGTCCTCCAATTTAAGTGTGGCTTCTAGGGCTTTCCCCTAGTATTTCTATACCATCTAGCTAAAGTTATTTTTATTGAATATTAGTACTACAAGAAAGAATCATAGATATTGCCTAGCAGAAAGATATTTACCGCCTACTTGCCATCTAATGTGAATTAGTTTTCTCAAAAAAATTAACATGTGGGGATATGTCAATTTTGTTCTTCATGTTTTTTACTTACTAAACTCCTCACTTTATTTGAACACTCTGCCAGTCTCCTCATATCTCTACCCTGTCCATATTTTAAGGTTCATTTCTACCTTATTTATAAAGTTATATCTCATTACTTTGTTTATTTGTATTTTTCATTTTATCTGAATTACTCTTGAAACTTATTTTAGCACTTAAGTGTTCTCTATTTCATATATGCAAGTTTTATCTTCCCAACTACCTTGTAAACTCATTGAACCCCCAGACTACCTCATACACATTATCAGTCCATAGATGTTGTTGCCCTGTAGGTGGTACCAGTATCTCTGTTAGAACACCAGATTACTTAGTGGTGCACTGACATATGAACTGTATTCACTGAATGCTGACTGGCATTGTTATATTCACTGTTCATTTTCAGTAAGACAATCTGTGAAGCCTCATAAGGAGGGGACTGACCTTCTGAAACTGTTTCTCTCCCACTGTCTGCTACTCATGAACTTGTTTCTCCACTTCTGTGTCTGCCACCCATTTTGGTATCCCCAACTTCAATTCTTAGTAGCCCCTCCTAGTCCCCATCTTTCTCATCTTCCAACTTTTAGAACCTCCATCTTCAATCTCCCTCCTTCAACTTCAACCAATTCCTGAATGCCATTTTAAAAAGTCCAATATATCCCTCTGTTCTCATATTGTTATATTCTTTCAACCTTTCTTCTTTCAACTCTCTACATATTTCATTCTAGGCCTCAATCTTCACACTACATTCCTCCTTCAGCTCAGACTCTTTCCTAAAGTGGCTTTAATCTTAATCCATAAAATTATACCTGTTAGAGGCTCTCTATCTTTCAACTCCAGCTCATACATTTCTTCCTTAGGTCCTCCCATTTTACACATCTCTCACATTTTTTAGTTTTGGCCTCATCTTGATTGCAACTTCTCTCTATAATACACTTACATAAATCTATCAATTGCAGATACTCAATTCTCTACTTTCTGTCTATTTCTGCATATTTCCTTGGCCAAATTTTTCCTCAGACTGGAGTCCTTTTTTTCCTGTATAGTTTGCAGAATATTATAGGTCAAGCAAAGCTTTAATATTTTTATCCTTTTCCTGCCCACTGTTACCCTGGAAACTTGAATCAGCAGATCAAGACCTAATTCATTTGCCATCCCTGAAGTTGCTAGTCACTACTCTCCAATTTTGAGTACAGGTTTTCTTCAGAGGCCATTGCCCACACAACTTTCATATCTGTCTCTTTTTTCTTACCCACTCATGTCCATTGTAATTAATTTAAGCAAAAAAATTAGTCAATTTAAATAAAACTGTTGTGTAAAATAATAAAAATATTATTTGGATATGGCAAACATCTTGAGAGTTAATACTATTAACTGAAATTTGGCAAATACTGTTCTTATTGTGCCTAACACAGTGTTATGCACATAGTAGGAACTCAGTAAAGTCAATTAGTTTTCCTTCTAGATTTTATGTTTGGTAATTAAACACATTGAGATTGCATGCATATGATTAGGAAATTGAATTCTCAATTTATAGCTGCCCTCTCCTCAACAAAGTTGAAGGATTTTCAGGGTGCTCCTTTACTTGTATTGTCTTTTCAGGAAAGGAAAGATACAACATAAATAAGAAAGAAACACAAGTGAGAAGAAAATAAATGAGTAATATTACTTGTGAATTTTGAATTGCTAGATGAATCTTTTCTGAAAATTTCAAAAACAATATGGATGAAAACTGTAGAGAATGGAGATTTGTAGAAGGGGGATTATGTGAGGGAGAACTTTTTGTTGTTTCATCTTTTGAGTGGAGAAAAGTTAATCTGATGTATATTTCTTAATATTCAATTTGTTCTAATGTAGTTTACTTGGAAAAGCCATGCTGTTGTTTATATTTATATAAATATGTGATCGATAATTTCCTAAAAGTGTTCTAAGTGTACAGAAAGTACTCTCAAACATACAAATAAGAACAAAATGCTCAGTCTGTCATAGCTTTTAATGACATCTAGAACGGTCTGTCATAGTCTTTAAAAAAATATTTTACCTTGCAGCTCTTACTTTTAAAGTTAGTAATTATCCATTTCCTTCTTCTGCTTCATGCATAACAGACTTGCCAGATGGTTTACTCTTATTAAAACACCTGTCTGTTCTTCTGAATCACATTCAAGTTAATGATTTTGACATTAGGTCATATTATCTCTTTTTGTCTCTGTTAATTGTTCTTGCCTCCTTTCTTTGTTCCAAACTGTCTTAGATCAGATTCACTAGAAAAAAGACTCTGAGACAGAGATTTATGTTCAGGAAATTTTTTTGTATGTGTGGGGTGGAGTGGAATACCACTGACAACAACACCTGTGAGAAAGTGAGGGAAGCAGGATTATTTAAAGGCCGAGTTCAAATGTGAAGCAGTTAAAAGACTTTAGACAATTTCAAGGGAGCTCTGGAGCTGGGATGCCCTTCAGCAATGTCCTGAAATGAGGCAAGGGGCCAAGTTTTATATCTTCTCATTGGTCAGTAATTGAATGTGGGCTGGCACTAGAAAGGGGATAGAACCTTGGTTGAGGGCAATTTCCAGAGAGGGACTACACTGTGAGTGGACAGCAGGCAACAATCCTTGATGTTTGGGGAATGAGTGACTCCATACTCGAGAGGTATATCTGAGTGGCATACTGAGTGACATACCACAGGATCCACGTACAAAACCATGTCAAAATTTTTCTTTTCTCTTCCAGACTTAGGTTGGAAATTTTCTTTACACTTTCTTAGATGTCATCAGCTTTCACAGAGACTAAAACAAAGCAAATCTATATTATTAATTTTCTCTTTCCTCTTTCTCTTTCCTTTCCTTTCCTTTCCCTTTGTTGTTATTCCATACCGTATGTTGATATAATCACCTTTTAAGGGAAATCATTAAAAAATGTTGTTAGCAGCACAGCTATAGTTTTACATTTACATACATTTCATGCACTATATGTTATTTATGCAATAATATTTTAATTATAACATCTTTATTGAAAAATAAATATTGGTTACAGTAAAACATCATGAATAACTCTCTAAAACGATATACTGCTCAATGCTTAGTAAAGATCCAAAATACCATGCAATGCCAAAATTATTAACGTATTTTTTGAAACTTTAGCATTAACTTTGAACCTCTGATTTTCCCTCCTCTATTGATTAATAAGTAGTCTAGTATTTCTCAGTTAAATAATACAAATCTCTTCCTTGCTCTGATTTTGTTGTTGTTGTTCTTACTCTGACTGTCAGGTACTTCTAGATGTTACCAAGAAAGAGTATGTATATTCATCAGAATATCCAGATAAAGAGAAAGTTTTCTAATATTTAATTTAGTGAGAGTTAAGTCATATTTATATTCTATAAGCTCAGATTCAGAAGCAGTAACAGATATGTAACTTCCATTCACAGAAGTGGTTGTTCAGTGAAGAATAAAATGGTTGACTCCTAAATTACCCCAATGCTTCTTTCATTAACCTGTGTGTACTTACACATTCATACTAATACTTTATCCCAGTTAACCATGTTATACTCAACGATGTTGTGCTTTGAGTTTATTGAAGGAATAGAAGGTCTCACTTAGTTAAAAATAACAAAATTTGGTTAACAATGATTTTATTCACCCAGCTTTCTTTCAAATATCGAGAACTGTGCAGAGTTTGAGATTTTACCCTGCTTCAAATCTTGAAGTTGGCTTGCCACAGTTTCATGGATGCAAACAAAAGATATGAGACTCCTGGGGCAGAGACAAAGAACTTTATTACTCATGGCAAAGCAGGCAGCCTGAGCTTTCTATTTGCATTGTTTCTCCCTGCCTTCCAAGTCATGCAGGGATGATGCAAAGTGCGCAGGTAAATATTGTGCACACAGTGGGTTTGTGTCATTAGTGAGGAACGCTGAATTTAGAAAACTCCCAATCTTATAAGAGGGCTGCTTGCAAACTTTCCCAACCTTTGCCTTTGAGGGAGACATTATGTTTAATACCCTGGTTAGGAAAGAAATCTAATCTCCCTTCTGCTCCAGAGGGAGATACTATCTATAGCTTCCAAGGTTGTTTGCATACAAACATCTGTGAAAAGTTATGAACAACAGCTGTCCGTGCCTCTTCACAGGATGTAGAAACAGGACAAATTTTCTCTAAACAAAGCACCCATCAGCTAGCATAAACTATAGTGAGTCTTAGAAAAGTTTGAGATTTACACAAGAACAGTAAATGATCACTCATCAAATCTATAGATAATCATTACTTTATTGTACAATAACTACTCTATTTATCTTAGCTGAAACTAAGAAAACTTGTAACCCAAGTTTTCCTTTTGAAAAATGAAAGTTTTATAAAATTGTTTAAAATCAGTTGTTAGCATTATAACAGTCAAACATTATAATAAAATCTGTAAGCTGATTTCAATATGATGATTTAATTAAATTAATAATTTTTATTTCAAATTGACAATTGAACAAATAACTGCTGACTACATTTTAATATATGATGCATTTCATACATGAGTTGAATAATAATAGTTTACTTAGAATTTAAATCTATTTTTTTTAATATGAATGACTCTGTAGTACTAGATTCTTAGTATATAAATCCACAGTTTGGGAGCTTTCATATCCAAACTGTGAAGCAAAAAAATCCAAAATCAGACATCAGATACAACTATATTCTCAGCCCCTTTATTTCTATTGATTAAAATGAGTCATCTCAGATTGTTTCTATGTAAAATGAATGGTATTAGACACTAAATATGCTCATTGAAAGTGTGAATAAAACCAGTTATTGTTTGAGAATTCACTTTTCTTGTAATTTTAGAAGATTTCCCAGAATATTTTTCATGCTTTCAATTTAACTTTTAAAATGTCTTGTATAAATTAGAATAAAATTATTACCACATGTGTAATGCAGTTTCATTCTTTCAAAAACCTGGAATTGCTCTGATTAAATATGTCTAAAAACATAACTTACAAAGAGATATTCAACACACTGATAACAGATAAATACTATGAGGTAAATAGAAAACTTTGTTATAAGATACACTTTTGAAATAAAATATAAGAATATAGTCTTAAACTCTAACTAGTCACAATTCGAGAACATTAAAATGTAAAAGGCTGCCATTTTCAGAGTTCCATAAGCTTATTTACTCTAAAAATGTATTCTACTCTGTATTGAGTATATAATTTGCTGGTCTTGATGTTGTTAACGTAATATATTATTATTGATGCTAGTTAATGTGTATATATGAAATAAAGGTAATATCCTGTACCTATGTTTTAAAATATAATGTTCTGTGAAGAAATCCTGAAGATTACTAATACAATCATAAAAGGAATAACATACGTGATTATTCCTGTATCTTTGCGAAAAAATAAGTACACTTGTGAGGTGTTGAGGTACTTTGCAAATTTTTAAAGATAGAAAACAATCTTTTTAAACATTGAACTGCATTACTCATTCATCTTTTTCTAGGTATTAACTTACTTTCCTTCTCTACAGAGGTTGAGAATATCTTTCAAGTAGGCTGCTAGAGAAGGATGTATTTCCTTCTAAAATAAAGAATAAAGGATTCTTTATTTTAGATTCTTCTGATTTTGTTATTCTGTCTTAATTCTGATTCTCATTTATCATTTCTAAAATTTTAGCTCAAGAGATACCTTTGTATTTCTGACAAAAATGTGAATAATTCCAGTTTAACTACTTTTTTCTGCATTTAAATAATATTTTCAAATTTTGTGGAGGTTTGCCAGCTAAAATGTGGATTCCATGGATGGTAATGTGACAATGATAAACCCTACTTTTTAAATCAAATTGCAATTTTTATTTTATCCTCAGTTAGGAAAAATGAAGAACAAAAGAATTTTTTGTATTTTATTTTTATTTATATCTACTTGATGGCTTACAGTTTTGTAAAACTATATTTCATATCTCATTTGCTTTAATGAGATAAAAATTCAAATAGCATGTATTTTTAGAAATGGAGAAACATTTGATGTAGCCTGTTGTCTTAATCAGTTTAATTGTTCACTTTGATTCACTGTTGACACTGAATAATTGTATCTGGAAGCAGCAAATTTACCTCCAGATGAATAAATTTGACCTATCTTAGATATAGGCTAAGTATCCTCTGCTTCATGAGAGTTTAAGGATTTCTGTAATGCAGTATATATATATATGGATTAAATAGATTCTATGTTATTTTATACATACATACTTATTAAATAAGGTAGAATATGCAACAAGCCTCCCATTAAAGTAAATTCCAGCTATATTACCTTATTATATGATAACAACAGCATGCACTTACTAAATGTGTGACCTGAGAAAGTCATTCAATTTCCTGTAAACTGTTTCTACGCATTTAATTTTGTCATAAAAATGCATACATGTAAGATTATTGTGAAGATTAACTAACACATGCAATGATCCTACCATAGTGCTTCACACATAATGGCTGACCAATAAACATGAGTTGACTTAGAGGTGTACTTATGGAGTCTACCTTTACTTTCTATGAATATTCAGATCAAAGAAAAGAGAAGGTTCAGAAATTTGAGCTGCAAGTAGCAGGATAGGAAACTCCTTAAATATGTTTGGGCACTTTATATATGCATGAGGGAATGTAAAATTTGGGTGGTGATGGTAGGCAATAATGAAGAATCTATCCAAGAAAAAAATGGTTACAGTGGTATGCTGTCAGTTTAATATTTGTCCATTTCTATCTCAAATTATTTCACTTCTATCACATTATTTTCTTTTTATGAGTTTAATTTTTATTTTGAATCATCAAAATTATCATATAAATGTAGCATATTTATAATACACTTTTTTTTCTAGGCACAGGAATTTTTATCTAGTTGTAAGCATACAATGCAACTTTCAATGTCTTTAAAATGATTTTTATTGAATTTATGGAGAACATTTCAGATTTAAATTTAGCAGAGTCTCTAGAAACATCTGGTAGAACTTTGTCTAGCCTTCCAATATACATTTGCTATCATTGTCAGGATCCTGTGAATCTGGAATCTGATAATATCAACAATATTCCTATCTGCAGAAATGGATGTTAAGAAAGTACAGACATTTTCTTAGTTCAGTTGCTGACTCAATACAGATCAAGGGCCTGATATTTTGTTGATCTATTTGTAATAGCACAGTGTAAACAGAGGCTTCCTTAAAAACTGTTCCTCTTTTCTCAAAGATGTTTTTTCATGATATATCCTATTATTTTGTGTTCCTCTCTGCAACTTTATCTAACAATATTAAAATTTATGTTCATGCAAATTTGTCTCAATTTAGTAGTGAAATTATGGATTTTTAGAAGTTAAATTCACCTCAATTGATCTTAATTCCCAGGAAATTTACAGAAATGCTCTCTAAATTCAACCAAATTGTTGAAACTACTCCCACAAATAGGACATAGGTATTTCCAACCCTTTGTGGTGCTTGTGATCACAAATATCCTATTATGGTGAGATCTCAAATGAGCCTCAAAAGCTTTTCTATTAAATGTGTTTTGAATTTGGGTCCATAGGCCACAGAACACAGGCCTCACAAAAATGTGAAATTCATCCTTCCCTTTAGTGTCAATTGATTTGTAAAATTTTCCTGATGTCATTCTCTCAATGAGGGGATGGTAGTAGCACACCTTCAAAGGTCTTCTAAATATTAATACCTCCTCCTTATGGGTGAGGACATTTTGATGAGGAAGAAATGCTATATATTTTTGCTTTACCCACATGGTATTTTGATGACCTGCACCCCGAAAGAAATGTCTCCCAAACAGCAGATGGAGAGTCATTCTTTCTATCTCATGATTGTTAATGAATGGGATTCTCCATGAAGTTGAGAGTTGGAGATGAATTTTGTAATTTATGGTGCTATGACAGAAATTACTTGATTTCATCTCCACTTTTCCTGAGGAGGATCTTGCTCTATTAGTTAAGGGATTGTTTTTATCAATTTTTACTAGTGGGATATTCAGAAAGGTAATTCTTTCTAATCTTGACATGAGAAAGACCCATTTTCTAGGAATGGGGATCTGAATTAGAAGGCACTCTTCTTTCCTTAAATCTTCTTTTTGAGGATCTTTTTGAGTCTCCTCTATTTCAAGCTCATTGTTTTCCGGTGCTTGAGGAACAGCATGCTCCTGGGAGGTTGGTGTGTCTAGCTCCCCGTTCATTGAGTTGCTTTCCATCTGAGAAATTATATTAGAATCAGCAAATAAAGGCTGTATATCTGTACTACAGTCATTTGGAGCCTCATTTTCTGGATTTTTTAGAGCATTGTCAGCTGGATTGCTTTCTTCTTTAGTAGGAGAAGTCATTCTGGGTTCTATTTATGAGAAAGAAGACAAAGATCCATTAAATTGAGGAATGCTCCACTTCATAAGAAGTCAGTGTTTTAGTCCTGGCAAAAAGCATGTGGATGTGTTATTCCCATGCTTTCTCACACCTTTAAATAAATATATACATAAAACATATATATTTTTTGCACCTTTAGTATCAGAGTCACAGACCCACAAAATAAAATAAGAAAAATCAAACCTGAGGGCAAATATGACTCCTTTAAATAGGTATTCTCATTGCTTAGTTCTGCAACTTGTATAAACTTGCAATAACATAAACTCTCATCTGGCTAATACAGAAATGTACTCTATGTACTAGAGCACATATAGTTCTCAATAAGAAGCCCAATTATTCCCTTTTGGATTATGAATTAAATAAAATTTGTGTTTAATAAGATAGATCTGAATTACTGACCTGAGATTTTAAAATGAGACTAAAGTAGAAGGCAGTTTTTTATGAGTATATATGTCTAAGAGTGAATTAAAACCTATGTGAAAACAAAATGGTTGAATTTGTATGAAGAACAAGCTATTCTTCCCTTGGAATTTTTCCTTTGTTTTAGTCTTTTAAAGCAATGTCTATGCAAAGAACCACAATTATGAATTATGTGGGAGGAGAAGGCAGAGCGGATAAGAGAGTGGGAAGCTGAATAGTAAAAAGTCCAAACTCTGAGTCATTTATTAAAATATCTTTCAAATTCACCATTTCCTTTTCATTTTCACTGCCTCAGCACTAATCAAGCTAATAATGACATCATGCTTCCTTCACTGCTGATAGTAGCTGAATTCCCTGGTTCCACACTCTTGGCTCACTCCTCTCCTCTTACCTTCTTCTTTCCTTAGGTCACATACCTGCTCAAACACCTTCCGTGGATACTAAATCTCTGAACCATATATTTCCTAGTCCTTTATATGAGGGGACTTGGGACAATCTGAGTTGCAAGATTTCAGAGTAGAAGATGGATAGGGAAATTTCTTGCTGAAGGACATAGTGGGGAAAGGCAAATGCAAGTGGGCTGAAAACAAATCCAAAGGAAGTTGAGAAATTAACTAACTTGGCTTCCATTTTTTATGGCTGGCTTTTGTGAGCTAATCTAGACAGAATTTATGGATACATCAGCTGAATTTAAAGATGTAAAGTAGCATAGGCCTTTATCTCAAACTGCGGTCTTCAAAGACCCTCCATAATCTGACTCCACTTCCATGTTCAACTTGCTTTCCTCTATTCACTCAATACACTTTTTCTGTTCTAATACTGCTGATCTTTTTGTTATTTCATACTCATATTTAACTTAAAATTTTACCTTTAAGTAAGTCTTTTTTCCCAAAATTTGATGTTAATTCAAGTGTAACTATTTTTCTCTCAAACAGACTTTAAATTTTTTACTGAGAGCAGTGATCACAAAGCGATTTTATTCTATATGATCCAGTCTCTAGTGCTGTTCTAGCAAGGTCATGGAATTTTACACTCTTCATTTTCCCCTACTTTTAAGCATACTATTCCTTGACTTCTGCTACCATGTGATTGTTTGTTTGTTACCCTTCTGCTTCTTTTATCCTTCTCCAATTGGTCTTTTTTACTTGTTTTTTTTTAATTCTTCCTAACATTTAAATGTAGGTCTTCCTCAAGTCTTATTTCTTGATCCTCTAGTCTACTTTTCCATATTCTCTTCTTTAGTGTCTTCATACACTCCCCAAATTTTAAGGAGTGGGTCCTTGCTGAGCGTAACTGAGTTTGATCTGTTCAAGATTGTCAGTTAGAGAGGCTCTATCAAGACATCTCAGCTACAACAGAGTTATAATCAAGGTAAGACAATGAACAGAGTCTACATTTTAGAAGATGTCTAAAATAAAATTGAACTCACTAAGTTTGAGGATGATATGATGGACTGCTTCTCAGTAAGGCTGAGATCCAGTAATTTGGTGGGAACTTGAGTTCCTGTTAGTCATCTAGATCTTGTCAGATGCACCCTGAAAAGAAATCAAGATATTTTCATAAAACAGATGGAGACCAGTCAGCTCCTGTGCCTTTTACCTTCAAGTAAAGTATATATTCTGCTTTGCCTTTTGGTAGAGTCTTCGACTTCCACATCCCAGGCTAACTATGAGATTCATTGTTCCCTTCTACATTCTTCACTCGCATTTTAGAGAAGATATATCCAGTGCATGTGCTTATATCTATCACAGATAGTCATGCTATTAAAATATAATAAGATGTGTTTGTCAACAGGGTATAAGTTATATCTGAAGGCTTGTTTTCCTCTGCAGAGAAGCTACATCAGAAATCTATGTACTTAGGGCCACTATTTTTCATTTAAAAAATAAGTCCTCACTGAAATTGCACAAGAAACATATGGGGTATTCTATTCAACATCATCTTTCTCTTTTAATGCCTGAATTTATGTTTGGAAATAGCCAAGAGCCATATGTCTTCTTCCTTACTTTATCATTTTCTAATTACTCAGCCAAATATGTATGTTTATTTATGCAATAGAATAATAGTCCTCTAATCTTTTTCCTGTTCTCTATTCTTTATATTTGATGTTCTTTACTCAGTTAGAGCATTTATTTAGTTATATATATAATTTATATTTAATTATATATATGTATATATATACAGTATATGGTACTAAATATTTTACTGAAAGCAACATTTCACTGTTTATTAGACAGAAAACCAAAATTGTTATATTTCAAAAAGATAAAAGTAAATGTGTCTAAGAGCTTTTAAAAGTATAATGTTTAAAATTATTAAAATAAGACACATTTTGAGTTGGTCGTTGGGTCCTTGAGGAAGTACAATATTACAGTTATATCTTTATAAAGGCTAATTTTGTAAAAAGTGATATAAAACAAAAACTGTAACTAAACACCAGGGCTGATGTTTCCAAATATTCTCTCTTCTGATTCAGATTTTTACATATAAGATCTGTTGAAGTTTAAAATGTATATATGGAGTTTGAAATGAACCTGGTTATTTTGAACCTTTCTAAATTAGATTCAATTAGCCTCTAAATTCAGGGAAGTTTGTTTCTATTCTCATCAAACTGTGTCCTCCAATGCCCACAGGCTCTAGGAAGGATGTGTGTTCCTTCTACAAAAAATTTAAAAATTTTACACCAAACTGAATTAACAATTTATCAGCTCAGTCAAAACTTCTGTACAGGAATTGAATGTCTCATCTTTCTCTTGTGAAAAACTCTCCGAGGTACACTTTCACATTATCTCGGATGAAAGGTCTTCAATTAACATGTGTCTTCTGAGCCCCAAGCACTTATGAGTGTCAGGAAACCCCTCACTATGCCTCAACTTCTTCATTTGAGGAAACTTAACTTCTTTTGTTTCCTCCAAATTTGTTAATTTTACTTTTAAAATGTTTTTGTCACTCAAAAATTTAGTGATAAATAAAATGAGGTACTTTTCTCCGTTTGAGGTATATTCACAGAATCATATGTGAACATATTGAAGGCCTGACCCAAAGGAACAAGTCTCAGAGTAGCATCTCTATCAAAGAATCATAAATCAAGCAACCAAAGTTAATTCTAAAATAATTTTAAACACTATAAAATGGCTATATAGACTAAAACATACTTATTTAAGATCCCTTATATTTTCCTTTTCATTTTTAACTTACCAATTCTCTTCATTCTCAGTAGTACAAATCCCTCCAAAAGATGTCCTTCACTAGGCCCAACCTGCTCTTCTGTCTTTCTGCCCTCTACTTCTCCATTTATACCTCTTTCACAGTTCTTTTGACTCTGCATCACAATATCCACAGAACTTGGCAACCCAGCAACCAAACAGAACTCTCTGCAGAGGGTAGGAGGAGAGAATAACTGAAATAGCAAACCTTGAATCATTTTTAGATGGTAGGGGAAGAGTAAAGGCTGGGAATACCCATAACTTCATAATTTTTGTCTCATTATAGATAAAATCTTAACTATATGCTGTTCCTAAAATTGGAGCAGCATGCAGATAGGATTGCCAGATAAAGTACAGGACACTCAGTAAAATTTGAATTTCCGATTAAAAAAAGGATACTTTTAGTATAAGTCTGTACCAAATATAGTCAAACATGTTTTGGGACATACTTGTACTAAAAAAAGTCATTGTTTCTCTGAGATTCAAATTTTACTGGGCATCCTATATTTTTGTTTACTAAACCTGGCAATCCTACATTGAGATAATATATGGCTCATTGTTACATTTTATTAAGTTGGTTTACAAACTTTTATTGTCTTTACATCATTTGTCTGGTCTTCCTTTTTGTTAGTTTAGGTGAACATTTTATTTTCACTACCTAACTGATTTCCCTTTAGTTTATCAACTTGCAGTCATCAAACAATAGGGAGCCTTATATTATTTGAATATCTTTTTGACTCTTGTTAATGTACTTTTATTTTGATCATGTCTCCAGAACACTTCTAATTACCATGTGCTGTTAGGTTGGGTCAAGTTGAAAAATTTCCTGATACGTGTGAGCCCATGAGGCTCAGAGGGTATATGAGAGTTGAGTGTCACTTGTCTAAGATAAAGCCTATCTTAAAGGCACTGTAGAAGGTGAATGATGAGAAATCCTAAAACCAAAGAAGTGTCAATATGGGCCTGGGTAGAGATTAGAAGTCAAATTGTGGCATCAAAATTGAACCACTTGTCCAGGAAAAAGGAATAATAGAGCAAAAGAATAAAAATCAAGTGTATTAGTCAGGATTCTCCAGAGACAGAACTATATCTAGATAGACAGATAGATATAGATATAGATATGGATGATATACAGATATAGATACACATATAGATATATAAAAAGAGATTTATTATGAGGGACTGACTTGTGTGATTATGGAGGCTAAATCCTGCTATCTTGTCTGCCATCTGCAAGCTGGAAGGCCAGGAAAGCCTGTAGTATAGTTCAACTACAATCCCCAAAGCCTGAGATCTAGAGGAGTTAATAGTATAAGTCCCAGTCTGAGTCTGAAAGCCTAAGAATCAGGAACTAAGATGTCTGAGGGCAGGAGAAGATGGATTTCTCAGCTCAGGGACAGAGCATGTTTGCCCTTCTGACTTTTTGTACTATCCAGGTCCTCAAGGAATTGGATGATATCCACCTGCATTGGTGAGGGCAACCTTCTTTACTCAGTCTATCAATTCAAATGCTAATTTATTCCAGAAAACCTTCACAGCCACCCACAGAAATAATGTTTTACCAGCTATCTGGGCATCCCTTAGTTCAGTCAAGCTGACACATAAAATTAATCATTACAAGTCCACCTCTTGTCACTTTGACACCCATATGCATCTTTTTAAACCATACTTAATCTCCAAATAAAGACAATAACAAGGTCACAATTCTGCCTAACATGATACAATTATCCTGCATACAACTAAAAATGCATTAATCTCTTCTCTAGAAGAGGAGGTAAAGACCTTGAGTAATATTCACTCTTCACTTGATATTCCATAACTTAAACAGTATGATGTAATATTAACAATATTTAAATGCTGATATCAAGTCAATACATCTTGTGTTACATGATAAGGGAATAAGAGATGGAAGAAAACAAAAATATTTTATTAATATGTGTATGTATACAGAAATATATTCATAACAAAATAAGGAGGAAATACTCATGACAATTACAGTACTCATTTCTGTGACTTGTCACATGGTTGTAACTGGCATTTACAACTGGCATTTATATGTAACTGGCATTTATAACTACCTTCTTCTACTACCCATTCTGAATTTTATTTGCCTTCAGCAAGTACCTCAGCTTCTTGTGGTTCTTTACCTGGTGGAGTGATTCAAACTTTCACTCCTAAAGGGTCTAGGCCATTTGTATTCCTGCCTGGATTGAGTTGTTATAGTTTTCCATTGACCTTAATCACAGGGCATTGTAATACTAAGAGAGGCCCTAAGAGATCTCCTGTATTCCAGATACACTCTTCCTTACCTCCATTGTGGAATAGTAGTCCAATCTCCCCTTGATAGTCAGGATCAATAACCCCAGGGAACACAATAACTCCATTCTTTGCCTGTTGATTCAGAGACGTGGGGAGCCCTAAGTAGCCAGGTGGCATTATTAACTTCTAGTTCAATGGAATCATTGTTGGGTTTTCTGGTGGAAGCATTCCTCACTCTGGAACTAAGACCTCTAGACCCGTAGAGCATAAAGTCATGGGAACAGGAAGCAAAAATCTTGATAGTGAGTCACTAGGGGTAATAGTCAATGGTGCCACTCCCATTTACACCCCTTGATTTCTGGACCTGTGAATCCTGACTATTGGAGAAACAGCACCATATATTGGCCACTGATTCAAAGAACATGCAGCCTTCTGGATAACCTTGCCTCAGCCCTGCAAGGTATTGCCAGCTAGCTGGCTCTGTAACTGAGTCTTCAAAAGATGATTCTACAGTTCAATCAAGCCAGTTGCTTCAGGATGATGGGGAACATGGTAAGATCAGTGAATTTCACGAGCATAGGCCCATTACTGCACTTCTTTTGCTGTGAAGTAAGTCCTTTGATCAAAATCAATGCTGTATGGAATACCACAATGGTGGATAAGGCATTCTGTAAGTCCATTGATGGTAGCTGTGGCAAAAGTATTGCATGCAGGAAAGGCAAATCCATATCCAGAGTAAATGTCTATTTCAGTAAGGACACAATGCTGCCCTTTTCATGATGGAAGCAGTAAAATGTAATTAAAATGTGAATAAGTAGCTATCTGATTACTCCAGGGAATGGTCCAATATTGGGGGCTCAGTGTTGGTCTCTGTTGCTGGAAGATTGGGTACTTATTGATAGCTGTAGCCAGGTTGGCCTTGGTAAGTGGAAGTCCATGTTATTGAGCACATGCATAACCTTCATCCCTGCCACTGTGACCACTTTGTTTATTGGCCCATTGGTTAATGACAGGAGTGGCTAGGGAAGAGACTAACTGGTATCCACAGAATGAGTATCCTATCCACTTGATTATTAAAATCCTCGTCTGCCGAAGTCACTCTTTGGTGGGCATTCACATGAGACACAAAGATTTTCACATTTTTTCCCATTCTGAGAGGTCTAGCCACATAACTCTTCCCCAAATTTCTTTGTCATCAATTTTCCAATGATGTTCCTTCCAAGTCCCTGACCATCCTGATGAACCATTGGCCACAGACCATGAACCAGAAAATTTGCATGTCTAGTCTTTCTCCTTCCAAGTAAAGTGGACAACCAGGTTCAATGCCCAAATGTCTGCCCAATGGGATGATTTTCCTTCAGTACTGTTCTTCAAGGATGTTCCAGAGAGGATCTGTAGTATTGCAGCTTTCCACAGTCAGGGGGTGCCTGCATATCATGCAGAACCATCTGTAAACTAGGCCCAAGTCTTCTCTTTCTCTGTTAACTAATCACAGGGAACACCACATGAGGTCATAGATGCAGGCTGGGAGAGACAAGGCATTGTAGCAGGAATGGGGAGCACAGGCATGTGGGCCCCTTCTTTATGTAACTTGTGCCCTCAGGGCTTACTTGGACCCTATCACATATATACCATTTCCCAACTTTATAGCTTCAAGCACCACTGGTTCTACTGGATTAGAGGGCCCAAGTGGCTGAACAATTTACACAGCAGCTTGGACCTGTTCCAAAGCCTTCTTTTGTGGAATACATTGCCTCTAAAATCCACAGAGGCTTACTGGGCATTGTATCTGTTTCTTCGTTGCAAGAGGGCCCAGATGCAACAACTTATCCTTTACCTTATAAGAAATATCTCGATATACCCCAAACCACTGGACCTCTACATATTTTACTGAGTTTGAAGGCCCCTGAATTTTAATTGAATTTATTTCCCAGCTTCTGACACACAAATGTCTTACCAATAAGTCTAGAGAAGTTACTACTTCTCACTCACTAGGTTCAAGTAGCATAATGTCATCAATGTAATGGAGTAACATGATAGGTTGTGAATGGGAAAGGTGATCAGGATCCCTGCAAACTAAATTATGACATAGGGCTCGAGAGTTGATATATCCCTTAGGTAGAACAGTAAATGTCTATTACTAGCTTTGCCAGCTGAAAGCAAACTGCTTTTTGTGGCCCTTATGGAAGTCAGATGACCAATGGAGTTTTAGCTCAGGTCCATCTCACAGTGAGTCGCCGAACCTGTCCTGTGGTTATTTCCCCAGTTCTAGAATGCATAATTGGAATAGACATACTTAGCAGATGGCAGAACCCCCACATTGATTCCCTCACTTATGTAGTGTGGGTTATTACAGTAGAAAAGGCTGAGTGAAAGCCATTAAAACTACCTTTACTTAGGAAAATAGTAAATCAAATGTAATACAACATCCCTGGAGGGATTGTAGTGATTAGTGCCACCATTGAGGAAAGATGAAAGGGGTGGTGAAAGATACAGGGATGGTGATTCCCCCCACATCCTCATTCAGTTGTCCTACTTGGCCTATGCAGAAGACAGAGCTTGAAGAATGACAGTGGATTATTATAAGCTTAACCAGGTGGTAACTCTAATTGCAGCTACTGTACCAGATGTGGTTTCATTGCTTGAGCAAATTAAAACATTGTCTGATACTTGGTATGCAGCTATTGATTTGGCAAATGCTTCTCTGGTTTAACTAGGAGGTCTATCTTCTCCTGCCCTTGACATTGGCACTCCTGGTTCTTAGACCTTGGGCTTGGACTGAAATTTACACCTATGGCTGCCCTGGTTCTCAAGCCTTTGTGTTTGGACTGGAACTACACCATCAGCATTCATGGGCTTCCTGCTGGCAGATGGTAGACCATAAGATTGCTCAGCCTGCATAATCATGGGAGCCATTAGCATTGAGCTAGAACTCCATTGATCACCTGACCTCCATAAACCCCTATTTTGATTAGTATACCACAGTGACATTTTAGGTATCCTGAAATTAGCGTCAGTTCAGAGTCAGTGTCCAGTAGTCCTCAAAACTTCTGATTATTTCCTTTTCCCCAATGTACAGTGACCCCAGTAAAAAGCCATAGGTTCCTTTGGGGAAGACTAGGTGAGGATCAAAAGTATAAAATTTCTATGGTTGTGAGGGTCTTTCTTCAACGGGACCCATTCAAAGTGTCCTGGGCCTGTAAACTGGCTCAAGTTTGGTAATTGCTTGAGGCAACATGATTCTGTTTTTATAATTTGAGTTAAATTATTTTTCACTTGATGTAGAACTTGTCTGCTGATATAGATCAAGTAAGAATTCAGTAGGCCTCCTATCTATTTCACTTCTAGAAACACCATTGTTAAATACCCAATGCCATATGTCTGCACAAGTCAGACTATTCTGGTTTATTATTTGACTCTGATGTCTGTTACAATAAACATATTCACATTATCTTTGGCAGTTGAGTGTCACCATTTGGCCCCTGCCACCTTAGGATCCAATTGCCCTTATTGCATTTGGATTTCTCAATTCAGTGACTGCAGTTCCAACAGTGAGGTCTGGCCTACAGAGAAAAGCCATAATAGAGCTCTCCAAGGAGGCTGGGGCTCCCTGTACAAATTTATTTTTTACAATATTCATGAAAGTTATGTCTTCTAGACCCTCTCAGTGTGGGTGAATAGGTTTTGAATGACAAATCCATTCTAATACCCATTCTAACATTCCAATCTCTCTAAGCCTCTGAATTCCTTCTTTCACATTAAACCAAGGCATGTTCAGCATTTACAATTCACACATAATGGGTTATCTTTTGTTTCTTGTTTTAGCCAACCAACCAAACAAATTGATAGAGTCCTTTCTAACTCCCCTGAGCTTCAACATCCAATGCAGAATCTCTGTTTGGTGAGCACATGTCAATAACTTTGGCCTGATCCAACTTTGTTTCTTCCACCATTATGCCACACCCTTAGCATCAATTGCCACACATGTTCTCTGGTTTTCTGTCTGTATAAATAGGACACCAAACCAGTTCTTTTGGAGTGTAGCATATCTCATGAGTCATACTTTGTACCTCACCTTTAGGGCCGGGCTGGGACTTGGGTCTAGTTATAATCTAGAAGTGGTGGTAGGGCTTGGTTCTAAAGAGAATCAGCATTGTCTTGCATAGCTACTGCCTCAGGTGAGGCCATTACCATTTCTTCAAGCAATGCAGGGTGAAGAGGGAGGTGGAAAGGCCAATAACACTGTGGGTGGATGGGCCAATATTACTGGGGGTGGGGAAGCCACTGCCACTGGGATTGAGAAAGTCAATTCTGCTGGGGGTGTGGAGGCCAATTCTACCAGGCTCAACGTCCTTAGCTTCACCAGGGTCTTCCTACATGTCTCCATCCAACTCATAGGATCCCATTCTTTCCAAATCAGTGCCCTCAGTTTAACAGTAGACATCCTGTGAGGCCAGAAGTTCAGCTTGTGTTGTAATTCAGCCAGTCACAGGATGAAGCTCTGCATTTGATTTTCAGCAATTTCAGCCCTGCAGCTACAAGAGCTATGGGACTCTTTTAGGGCACACAAAGAAGATCTTAGGGCATTTTTAGCTGGGAATTTGAACCCCTGCATTCATCCTTTTCTTTCACTACTTTGTCCATTGACATCAGGAGCAATCAACCAATGTCATTACATTCATTAGTTTTCCAAAAATGTTTGAAAGTATCCTGTCACCTAGCTCCTTGCTTCTTATAAGTGGTTGATTAGAAGTATCCAATGCAGATATTTTACTTATCTCTATAAACAATTCATACTATGGACTATCAATGATCTATTTACTATTAGAAACAGGGTCATTAGCATTTTTAAATTTAATCAGATTAGAGAGCCAATTCCAAAAACTCCAGAAACAATTCAGAAAACTCATCCTTAAAATTCTGTTCCTCTAGAATATTCTTGGTACCAAAATCTGTATTAGTCAGGGTTCTTCAGAGAAACAGAACCAATAGGATATATATATATATATATATCGAGAGGGATTGGCTCACATGATGATGGAGGCTGAAGAGTCCCGTGATCTAACATCTATAAACTGGAGGCTCAGGAAAACTGGTGGTATAGTTCTAATGCAAATCTGAAGGCCTGAGAACCAGGAGTGTCAACGTCTGAAAGGAGGAAAAGATGTATGTTGTAGCTCAAGCACAAAGCAAATTTGCCATTCTCTGCCCTTTTGTTCTACCTAGACCATGAAGGGATTGGATGATGCCCTCTTGCATTGGTGAGAACAATCTTATTTACTCAGTCTACTGATTCAAATGCTAATCTCTTCTGGAGAAACCCTCACAGACACACCTAGTAATAATTTTTTACCAGCTACCTGGGCATCCCTTAGCCCAATCATGTTGATACATAAAATTAACCATCACAGCAGGCCTGGAGAAATTCCAAAGACAATGATAGGTAACCACAGTTGTTCTTTGTCTTTCTGGCATTGTTACCTCACCAGGCCCATTTTTGCTCACCGCTCAGAAAGACAAACACCAAGACTACCAGATTGCAGCAGACAGAGAGGGTTTATTAATCACAAGGCAGCCAAGTGAGGAAATAGGAGAATGAATCTCAAATATGCTTCCCCAAAAATAGGGACTCAGGGATATTTATGGAGTAGGGGATAAGGTGGTATAAAATGATTGGAGGCGAGGAGAGATGAGGTAATCGATGATCTGTGCAAGCATAGTCAAGCTTTATGCCTCTTTATAGGACACATGTTCACAGAATAGCAGCACTAGCATGCCCAGAGTGTGGAGTTCCAACCTTTTGACGTCAAAAGGTCACTTATCAGACATATGTCTGCACGGGCCTAGTTGATAAGTTGGTGGTCTCAACTGGCCTGAAGTGGACAAATGGTTCCAATTACTGAAAAAAATAGCTCAAACACCCATTACCATGGTGACCCAGGCTTCTAGGGAGATGTTATCTATAGGAACCTAGTGGGAGTCAGATAGCATGTTGCCTAAACAGCACAGTTAAAAATGGGTAAAAGTTTATCATGCAGATTTAAGTCCTCGCCTTCTGTTCTGATAAGTTTCTAGGTAAGGCCATCTCCCCTTCTTCCTGGTACAGGGAAGAAGATACTTTTACAAATGGAGATTTCCTTTACAAATGTAAATGTCTCTTACATAGGGTAACCAGAACTAAGAATGGGCTTAGCAAGGACCATCTGAGATACCTGGAGATGTCTATGGCAATGGCCCCTTCTGGGGGCAAGATTCCCATCCCAAATTCTTTTGGTCAGTTAGTGGGGGTGGGGGTCAAAGTGTCTTTCAGGCAGGGACATATTTTGAGGTGGCCAATTCTGATCCTCCATAGTTACTAGCTGCTAAATCATCAATGGCTGTTTACTGGTTTCAGTATGAGATTGTGTGAGCATGCTAAATAACTTTAAAAGAGGCCTAAGCAATTTTTATTATTTATTCATTTTCCTTACTATTTGATATAGATTGAATGTTTATGTCCCCTCAAAACTTATATGTTGAAACCTGATCCTCTATGTGACGGTATTAGGAGTTGGCAATTTTGGGAGGTGATTAGGTCATGAGAACAGAGGATATCAAGTATTGGCAAGGATACAAAAAAGTTGAAAAACTTATACATTGTGGATGGAAATATAAAATGGTCAAGTCACTTTGGAAAACATTTATAAGTTTATCAAAAAGTTAAACATGTAGAATTATCATGTGACTTAGCAATTCCATTTCTAGGTATATTCCCAAAGAATTGAAAACAGGTCCTCAAACAAATACTTGTTTGGGAATGTAAGGAAATACTTTAGATTTTTATGTCAAGGCGGCCCTCTTTGGAGAGATTAAATTTATGCTGAAATATGAATAATGAGAAGGAGCTGGCAATCAAAATATTAAGATGAGGAATGTTCCAGAAAGTTGGAGAAACAGGCAAATTATTGCAAATGTGTTGAAAGAAAGAATCTTATTCTTACAAGGAACATAAAGAGGTTTGGAATAGCGGGAATATAGTGTTCTGTGTGTATTTATAGAAATAATACAAATGTTTATCATTCTTTTAAAAGATGGAAGAAAACTTTGCTCATAAAATTAAAATCCCCTTTGAACAACATCAACAATGTTGCATCTTCCCCATTAGATTGACCCTGTTACTATTTGATCTGAATCTTTTTTTTTCTTTATTTTTTTCTTCTTTATTTTTTGTTTAATTTTTTGTTTATTGCAGTAACATTGGTTTATAACATTGTATAAATTTCAGGTGTACATCATTATACTTCTATTTCTGCATAAATTACATCATGTTCACCACCCAAATACTAATTACAACCCATCACCACACACATGTGCTAAATTATCCCTTTCGCCCTCCTCCCTCCCCCCTTCCACTCTGGTAACCAACAATCCAATCTCTGTCTCTATGTGTTTGTTTATTGTTGTTAATATCTACTACTTAATGAAGGAAATCATACGGCATTTGACCTTCACCCTCTGACTTATTTCACTTTGCATAATACCCTCAATGTCCATCCGTGTTGTCACAAATGGCTGGATTTCATCGTTTCTTATGGCTGAGTAGTATTCCATTGTGTATATATACCACATCTTTTTTATCCATTCGTCCCTTGATGGGCACTTAGGTTGCTTCCAAGTCTTGGCTACTGTGAATAACGCTGCAATGAACACAGGGGTGCATGTATCTTTATGCATTTGTGATTTCAAGTTCTTTGGATAAATACCCAGCAGTAGAATAGCTGGATCCTTATGGTAGTTCTATCCTTGACTTTTTGAGGAATCTCCATACTGTTTTCCATAGTGGCTGCACCAGTTTGCACTCCCACCAGCAGTGTATGAGAGTGCCCTTCTCTCCACATCCTCTCCAACACATGTTGTTTCCTGTCTTGTTAATTACAGTCATTCTGACTGGCATGAGGTGATATCTCATTGTAGGTTTGATTTGCATTTCCCTGACAGTTAATGATTTTGAACATCTTTTAATGTGTCTGTTGGCCATCTGTATATCTTCTTTGGAGAAATGTCTGTTCAGGTCTTTTGCCCATTTTTTAATTGGGTTGGTAGTTATTTTGTTGTTGAGATGCATGAGTTCTTTATATATTTTGGAGATTAACCTCTTATCAGATGTATGGTTTGCAAATATCTTCTCCCAATTGTTAGGTTGTCTTTTCATTTTGTTGATGGTTTCCTTTACTGTGCAGAAGCTTTTTAGTTTGATGTAGTCCCATTTGTTTATTATTTCTATTGTTTCTCTTGCCTGGTCAGACATGGTGCTTGAAAATACATTGCTATAACCGATGTTGAAGAGTGTACTCCCTAGGTTTTCTTCTAGAAGTTTCATAGTTTCAGGTCTTACATTCAAGTCGTTAATCCATTTGGAGTTAATTTTTGTGTATGGTGTAAGGTAAGGGTCTACTTTCATTTTTTTGCATATGGCTATCCAGTTTTCCCAACAGCATTTGTTGAAGAGACTTTCTTTTCTCCATTGTATGTTCTTGGTTCCTTTGTCAAAGATCAGCTGTCCATAGATGTGTGGGTTTATTTCTGGGCTTTCGATTCTATTCCATTGATCTGTGTGTCTGTTTTTGTCCCAGTGTCATGCTGTTTTGGTTGCTATAGCTTTGTAGTATATTTTGAAGTCAGGGAGTGTGATACCTCCAGCTTTGTACTTTTTTCTCAGTATTCCTTTAGCTATTCGGGGTCTTTTGTTGTTCCATATGAATTTTAGGATTCTTTGTTCTATTTCTGTGGAAAATGTTGTTGGAACTTTGATAGGGATTGCATGAAACTATAGATAGCTTTAGAAAGTATGGACATCTTAACTATGTTAATTCTTCCAATCCAAGAGCACGGAATATCTTTCCATTTCTTTGTGTCTTTTTCAATTTCTTTCAGAAATGTTTTATAGTTTTCTGTGTACAGCTCTTTCACTTCTTTTGTTAAGTTTATTCCTAGGTATTTTATTCTTTTTGTTGCAATTGTAAACGGGATTGCATTCTTAATTTCTCTTTCTGCTACTTCGTTGTTAGTGTATAGAAAGGCAACTGATTTTTGTATTTGATTTTGTATCCTGCAAATTTACCATATTCGTTTATTACTTCTAAAAGTTTTCTGGTGGATTCTTTAGGGTTTTCTATATATAAAATCATGTCATCTGCAAATAATGACAGTTTCACTTCTTCCTTTCCAATTTGGATCCTTTTTATTTCTTTCCCTGGCCTAATTGCTCTGGCTAGGACTTTCAGTACTATGTTAAATAGGAGTGGTGGCAGTGGTCATCCTTGTCTGGTTCCCATTCTTAGAGGGATAACTTTCAGTTTTTCACCATTGAGGATGATATTAGCTGTGGGTTTGTCATATATGGCCTTTATTATGTTGAGGTACTTTCCTTCTATCCCCATTTTATTCAGAGTTTTTTTCATAAATGGATGCTGTATCTTGTCAAATGCTTTCTCTGCATCTATTGACATGATCATGTGATTTTTATTCTTCATTTTATTAATGTGGTGTATCACGTTGATTGATTTGCGAATGTTAAACCATCCCTGCATACCTGGAATAAAACCCACTTGATCATGGTGTACAATCTTTTTAACGTATTGTTGTATGCGATTTGCTAGTATTTTGTTGAGGATTTTTGCATTGATGTTCATCGTGATATTGGCCTGTAATATTCTTTTTTTGTGTTGTCCTTGTCTGGTTTTGGTATCAGGGTAATGTTGGCTTCGTAGAATGAGTTAGGGAGCTTCCCCCCCTCCTCAATTTTTTGGAAGAGTTTGAGAAGGATAGGTGTTAAGTCTTCTTTGAATCTTTGGTGGAATTCACCAGGGAAGCCGTCTGGTCCTGGACTTTTATTTTTGGGGAAGTTTTTGATTACTGTTTTGATCTCCTTACTGGTGATTGGTCTATTCAAATTCTCTACTTCTTCTTGATCCCGTTTTGGAAGGTTGTATGATTCTAAGAATTTATCCATTTCTTCCAGATTGTCAAATTGGTTGGCATATAGCTTTTCATAGTATTCTCTTATAATCTTTTGTATTTCTGAGGTGTCTGTTGTAATTTCTCCTCTTTCATTTCTGATTTTACTTATTTGTGCCTTCTCTCTTTTTTTCTTGGTGAGTCTAGCTAAAGGTTTGTCAATTTTGCTTATCTTTTCAAAGAACCAGCTCAAGGTTTTATTAATTTGTTCTATTGTTTTTTTGGTCTCTATTTAATTTATTTCTGCTCTGATTTTTATTATTTCCTTTCTTCCACTGACTTTGGGCTTTGTTTGTTCTTCTTTTCCAGTTCCTTTAGGTGCATTGTCAGATTGTTTATTTGAGATTTTTCTTGTTTGTTGAGATAGGCTTGTATTGCTATAAACTTCCCTCTTAGAACCACTTTTGCTGTATCCCATAAATTCTGGCATGTCTTATTTTCATTTTCATTTGTCTCCAGGTATTTTTTGATTTCTTCTTTGATTTCTTCATTGACACAGTCGTTGTTCAGTAGCTTTTTGTTTAGTCTCCATGTATTTGTGGCTTTTCTGATTTTCTTCCTATAGTTGATTTCTAGTTTCATACCGTTGTGGTCAGAAAAGATGCTTGGTATTATGTCAATCTTCTTAAATTTATGGAGACTTGTTTTGTGGCCTAATATGTGATCAATCCAGGAGAATGTTCCATGTGCATTTGAAAAGAACGTGTATTGTTCGGTTTTCGGATGGAATGCTCTGTATATATCTACTAGGTCCATCTGTTCTAGTGTGTCATTTAAGGCCAATGTTTGCTTATTGATCTTCTGTTTGCTTGATCTATCCGTTGGTGTAAGTGGTGTGTTAAAGTCCCCTACTATTATTGTGTTACTGTCTATTTCTGTTTTTATGTCTGTTAATAATTGCTTTATATATTTAGGTGCACCTACATTTGGTGCATAGATATTTACATGTGTTATATCCTCTTGTTGGATTGTTCCCTTGATCATTATGTTATGCCCTTCTTTGTCTCTTTTTACAGTTTTTGTTTTAAAGTCTATTTCGTCTGATATGAGTACTACCACCCCAGTTTTCTTTTCATTGCCATTTGCGTGGAGTATCTTTGTCCATCCCTTCACTTTTAGTTTGTGAGTGTCTTTAGGTCTGAGGTGTGTCTCTTGTATGCAGCATATATACGGGTCTTGTTTTTTAATCCAATCAAGCACCGTATGCCTTTTAATTGGATCATTTAGTCCATTGACTTTTAAAGTAGCTATTGATAAGTATGTACTTACTGCCATTTTTTACCTTTTTTTTTCCTCAGTGTTTTAGTAGTCCTTCTCTGTTCCTTTCTTCTTCTTTACAGAATTGGTGGTCTCTTTAGTTTGACCTCTGTCTGAAAGCTCTACTCTTTAACTCCCCTCCTCCCTCCTTTTATGTTTTTGATATACCTAACCTCTTTTTTTGTGCATTTGTATTGATTACCCTCTTATCATGGAAATAGATAATTTTTCCTATTTGTGGTCTTCTCTTTTCCCCTTAAATCAGTCCCTTTTACATTTCTTGTAGTACTGGTTTCTTGGTGACAAACTCCCTTTAACTTTTGCTTGTCTGCAAAATTTTTTCTCTCTCCTTCCATTTTGAATGATAACCTTGCTGGGTAGAGTATTCTTGGCTGTAAGTTTTTTCCTTTTAGCACTTTAAATATATTGTGCCACTCTCTTCAAGCCTGTAAAGGTTCTGCTGAGAAGTCAGCTGATAGCCTTATGGGGTTTCCTTTGTATGTAACTTGACTTTCTCTTGTGGCTTTTAGGATTCTCTCTTTATCTTTAATTCTGGACATTTTGATTATGATGTGTCTTGGTGTGGGCCTCTTTGGGTTTATCTTATTTGGGGCTCTCTGTGCTTCTTGTACCTGGATGTCTGCTTCCTTTCTTAGGAGTAGGGAAGTTTTCATCTATTATTTCTTGAAATAGATTCTCTGCCCCCTTGTCTCGCTCTTCTCCTTCCGGGACACCTATAACACGGATGTTAGTGTGCTTGATGTTGTCCCAGAGGTCCCTTAGACTGTCCTCACTCTTTTTAATTCTTTTCTCTTTTACCTGTTCAGCTTGGGTAATTTCTTCTAGTCTTTCGTCCAGCTCACAGATCCGTTCTTCTGTATCCTCTACTCTGCTTTTGAGTCCCTCTAGTGAATTTTTCATTTCCAGTATTGTATTCTGCATTTCTGATTGGTTCTTTTTTTATCTTCCAGTTCTTTGTTGACATTCTCACTGAGTTCATCTATTCTTCTCCCCAGATCACTGAGCATCCCTAACACTCTTTGTTTGAACTCTCTGTTTGGTAGGTTGCTCATTTCTGTTTCACTTAGTTCCTTTTCTGGGGTTTTGTCCTCTTCCCTTACTTGGAACGTATTCCCTTACCTCCTCATTTTGCCTCTTTCCCTGTGGTTGTCACTAGGTATTAGGTAGGTCAGCTACGTCTCCTGCTCTTGGATAGGTGACCTTATGTAAGTGATGCCTTAGGAGACCTGTAGTGTGCTTCCCTCAGTTCTCAAATTTCCAGTGGTGACCCCTATGTCTGCTACATGTGTCCTTCTTTTGTGGCCTGTTTCCTCTCCCTGTTGGGGCCCAGGGAGGCCGAGTTATGCTCCTGGTCAGCTGTTGTAATGCTCAGCTGCTTGTAGTTGTTGTGGGCCCTTTAGTCTCTTTATCAGGTGTGGGGAGCCCCAGCACAGTTGGCTGCAAGTTCTAATACCACATTTGTGTTGCAGTATTTCTTTTAAGTTAGTAGGCCCCCAGAGTGGTAGGTTGTTAGGCTCAGGGCCTTACAATTGCTATAAGCCTTCAGCCTTTAGGTGTCTTGTCAGCTCTCTGAGGATTGCAGCTAGGTGGGGCTGGCCTCAGTCACAGGAGCACCCAATGGTTTGAGGCTTTGGAAGATGGGGCAAACCCCCTATGTGGGTCTTTGAAAAGCACAAGTCTTCTGCAGCTGACAAGCCCTGCCACCCACAGGTCCCCATATACAGTCAACACAGTCCTGTCCTGTGTGCGCGCCCCGACCTCCCGAAGCAGACCCAGTATCTCCACAGCGGGAGCCCCACACACTCCACCACCACCCCACACTCTTCTCCCTCTCCTTGTGCACACCCTGCCCCACTGAAGTGGGCTCAGTTGCCAGGCTGCAGAGAATCCAGTCACCAATCTATGCAGGCCCACAGGTTGCCTAAGGGCTTGTTGTTGGGTGGGGCCAGTCTCTAGGTTGGGTTGCCTGCCCTGGCTGAGCTGGATTATATCGGTGCTCTAGTGGGTGGGGCAGACCCTGGGTTAGCAGGCCTCAGGGACAACTCCAATGGTGTCTGTGTCAGCATGCCCACACCAGCCCACAACAATGGCCACCGCCAATGTCCCAGTCCCTGGAGAGGTCTCACCTCTCACTGAGATGCACTCAGGGCCTATTATGTGAGTCTCTTTTCACCAAAGCACTGTGCACCTTTCTTTCTGGTGATTTTAGGTTGCTTTCTGAAACGGGTGAGTTTGCGCATGGGCCCTTTAAGAGCTGGTTTTGATTTCTTTGTGAACCAGCTTTTCTGGGGGTACTCCCCAATGTTTTAGTAGCAGGCAAAGTCAGATATTATGCCAGTCTTCTGGATTGTGCTGGGTCCACAAAATGCCCACAGGGGGGCACTCCCGGCTCAGGCCCCCGCTCCTCCAGGGAGGGCTGCATACCTGTGGGCTGCTCCCAGGTGGCCGTGACATTGGTGGCTTGTGATGGCGACATTTTTCCTCTCCAGAAGGGAGTTTCTGCCTCTTCCACCTCAATTAGGATTGTCCGTTGTTGCAGGAGTTCCTCTTATCCAGTTTTCAGTTCTGTCTCAGGGGTAATTTTTCCACAAGTAGTTGTAAATTGGCCGCGTCTGCGGGAGGAGGTGAGTTCAGAGTCTGCCTATGCCGCCATCTTGACTTCTCTCAGTATGTCATATTTTCATTTTCATTTGTCTCCAGGTATTTTTTGATTTCTCCTTTGATTTATTCATTGACCCAAACATTGTTCAGTAGCATTTTCTTTAATCTCCACATATTTGTGGCTTTTCTGATTTTGTTCCTGTAGTTTATTTCTAGTTTCATACTGTTGTGGTCAGAAAAGATGCTTGGTACTATTTCAATATTCTTACATTTATTGAGACTTGTTTGGCCACGTGTGATCTGTCCTGGAAATTGTTCCATGTGCATTTGAAAAGAATGTGTATTCTGAGGATTTTGGATGGAATGTTCTGTATATATCTACCAAGGACATCTGTTCCAATGTGTCATTTATGGCCAACATTTCCTTGTTGATCTTCTTTTTGGATGATCTACGCATTGGTGCAAGTGGAGTGTTAAAATCCTCTACTATTATTGTGTTTACTCTCTATTTCTCTTTTATGTCTGTTAACAATTCCTTTATATATTTAGGTGATCTTGTGTTATGTGCACAGATATTTACAAGTGTTATATCCTCTTTTTGAATTGTTCCCTTGATCATTATGTAGTGCCCTTGTTTATCTCTTGTTACAGTTTTTGTTTTAATGTCTATTTTGTCTGATATAAGTATTGTTACCTCAGCTTTCTTTTCATTGCCATTTGCATGGAGTATCTTTTTCCATTCCTTCACTTTCAGTTTGTCAGTGTCTTTAGGTCTGAAGTGTGTCTTGTATGCAGCATATATGGGTCCTGTTTTTTTATGCAGTCGGCCACCCTATGCCCTTTGATTGACGACTTTAGTTAAATGAAATTTAAAGTGACTATTGATAAGTATGTACTTATTGTCATCTTGTTGCTTTTCTTCTGGGTGTTTTAGTAGTTCTTGTCTGTTCCTTTCTTCTTCTCTTGCTATCTTCCCTTGTGGTTTGATGGCTTTCTTTAGTATTAAGTTTGGGTTCCTTTTTCTTATTTTTTTGTGTATTTATTATAGGTTTCTGGTTTGTGATTACCATGAGGTTCATATATAATAACCCACGTATATAACAATCTATATTAAGCTTATGGTCTCCTTAGTGTGACCTCTTTCTAAAAGCTTTACTTATTTACTCCCCTCCTCTCACATCTTATGCTTTTGATATCATATCTAACCTCTTTTTGTTTGTGTTTGTGTCTGTTACCCTCTTATCATGGAAATAGATAATTTTAATACTTTTGTCTTTTGACCTTCATGTTATCTTCATAGTTAGTCCATCTGCTACCTTTACTGTATTTTTGCCTTTACCAGTGATTTTATTGCTTTTTTAAAATAATTTTCTTATTCCTATTTGTGGTCTTCCCTTTCCCACTTAAATAATTCCCTTTAGAATTTCTTGTAATACTGGTTTCTTGGTGATAAACTCCTTTAGATTTTACTTGTCAGGGAAACTCTATCTCTCTTTCCATTCTAAATGATAACCTTGCCATGTAGAGTATTCTTAGCTGTAGGTTTTTTCCTTTAAGCACTTTAAATACATCATACCACTCCCCTCTAGTCTGTAAGGTTTCTGCTAAGAAGTCAGCTGATATCCTTATGGGGTTTCCTTTGTATGTAACTTTTTTTCTTTCTCTTGCAGCTTTTAGGATTCTCTCTTTATCTTTAATTCTTGATATTTTAATTATAACGTGTCTTGGTGTGGCCCTCCTTGGGTTTATTTTGTTTGGTGCTCTCTGTGCTTCTTGTACCTGGATGTCTCTTTCCTTCCATAGGTTAGGTAAGTTTTCAGTTATTATTTCTTCAAATAGATTCTCTGCCCCTTTGTCTCTCTTTTCTCCCTCTGGGACACCTATAATAAGGATGTTAGTGTACTTGAAGTTGTCCCAGAGGTCCCTTAAACTGTCCTCATTCTTTGTAATCCTTTTTTCTTTTATCTTATCAGTTTGAGTGATTTCCTCTAGTCTTTCATGCAGTTTTCTTATCTGTTCTTTTGTATCATCTACTCTGCTATTGAGTCCCTCTAGTGAATTTTTCATTTCCAGTATTGTATTCTTCATTTCTGATTTGTTCCTTTTATATATTTTCCAGTTTATATTTTCCAATTCTTTGTTGAAGTTCTCACTGAGTGCATCCAATCTTCTCTCAAGATCAGTGAGCATCCTTGACTTTTTATTTGACTCTTTGTCAGGTAGATTTTTTTTATTGTTTCATTTAGTTCCTTTTCTGGGGTTCTGTCCTCTTCCCTTACTTGGAATGTATTCCTTGTCTCCTCATTTTGCCTCTTTCTCTGTGTTTATATCTGTGTTTTAGGTAGATCAGCTACATCTCCCAATCTTGAAGAGGTGGCCTTATGCAAGAGATGCATTATGAGGCCCAGCAGTGTGCTTTCCTCTCGTCACAAGTTCCAAATGTTCCAGGAGTGACCTCTGTGTGGACTACATGTGTCCTCTCTTGTGGCAGGCTTGTTCTTGCTGCAGGTGCCCAGGGAGGCTAGGCTGTCACCTTGGCCAGCTGATTGTAATGCTCAGTGGTGTGTGGCTGCTATGGCCCATTCAGTCACTTTATCAGGCATGGGGAGCCCCAATACAGTTGGCTACCATGTCTAATAGCCCACTCTTGTTGCAGTTTTTCTGTTAAGTTAATAGGCCCCCAGCATAGCTTGCTGCTAGACTCAGGGGCTTACAATTGCTGTACGCTTCTGGCCTGCAAGGCTGTTGTCAGCTCTCTCAGGATTGCAGCTGAGTGGGGTGGGCCCCAGGCATGGGAGAACCCAATTGTTTCAGGCTTTGGAAGGTGGAGCCAATCCCTTATGTGGCTGTTTGATAAGCACAAGTCTGCTGCAGCTGACAAACCCCACTGTCCACAGAGCCACACACATTGTCAACATAATCCTGTCCTGTGTGTGTGCCCTGACCCACTGAAGCAGACCCAGTGATCTCACTGCAGAGGCCTCACCCACTCCACACACTCCTTGCACACACCCTGTCACACAGAGGTGGACCCACTCTCCTGGCTGCAGAGGATCCAGGCACTTCACCTATGCAGGCCCACAAGTTGCCTGAGGGCTTGCTGTTTGGCAGGGCAAGCTCGTAGGGTGGGCTGCCTGTCCTGGCTGAGCTGGATTAAATTGAGTCTCTAGTGGGTGGAACAGAACCTGGGATAACAGGCCAGGAGAAACTCCAATGGCATCTGCCAGAGTCTGCATCAGCATGCCTGTACTAGGTCAAAATAATGTCTGCAGCCAATGTCTCAGCCCCTGGAGAGGTCTCACCTCTCACCGAGATGCACTCCAAGCCTATCAGGTGAGTTTCTTCACCAAAGGACTGTGTACTTTTCTTTCTGGTGATTTTAGGTTGCTTTCCAAAATGGGTGAATTTGTGCATGGGCACTTTAGGATCAAGCTTTTTTTTCCTTATGTCCAATAGCTTTTATGGGGGTATTCCTGGTTGTTGTTAGTAGCTAGCAAAACTAGATTTATAACACTCATCTTGGTTGTGGTGAGTCCAAAAGCTGCTTATAGCAGTAACACTCCTCCGCCAGATCCCCCTCTCCTCCAGGGAAGGCTGCGTACCTTGGGATTGCTCCCAGTCAGTCATGAAGTGCTGTGGCTTGTGATGGTGGCTTTTCTTCTCTCCAGAAAGGAATTTCTGCCTCTTCCACCTCAGTCAGCACTGTCTCTGGTTGTGGGGTTTCTTTTTATCCAGTTTTCAGTTCTCTCTCAGAGTTAATTGTTCCAAGAGTAGTTGTAAGTTAGTTGTGTCCATGGAAGGAGCTGAGTTCAGAGTCTGCTTATGCTGCCCTCTTGACACCAACCTCCACATAGAAAATTTAATGAGATTTTTTCTTCAAAAGTCACAAAACTAAATATTTGGAAATGAAACAGAAAATATCAAAACAGTCAAATGATTTTTCTGGTATTTAATAGGATTTAAGTGAGGGTTTAACTGTAAGAAACATATACCATTACTACTATTTTAAGCAAAAATAAAAGTAGGATTTAATACAGAATAAAAAGTGCTTATTTCAATATAAAGTTTGTAAGAGTAAGTTCTATGTTGGTCCTCTATTAATGACTCCACAGCACTGGTCTGCAAAAATACAGTAGTCCTTCCTTATCCATGGGCGATATATTCAAAGCCCCTGTATGGATGCCTGAAACCGTGGACAGTACCAAACCCTATATATACTGTTTTTTCCTATACCTACATACCTATGATACAGATTAATTTATAAATTAGGCACAGTAAGAGATTAACAACAACTAATAAAATACTACAATTATAGCAGTATACACTAATGAAAGTTGTGTGAATGTAGTTTCTCTCTCTCAATATCTTATTGTACAAATCTAATGCCTTTTCCATCTTAACTAGATACTTATCATACACTGTGGCTGTAATTTCTGTTGTTTGAGATGCGACAGCAAAACAGGCATGAATTTCTTTTTCCTTCTTCACAATTTCATGGATAGAAGATTCTTTCTTATCATAGATCTAAGCAACCTCAGCATGCAATTTTATCTTTCCTCACTAAGTTGGGAATTTTCACTTTTTTACTTAAAGGAAGCACTTTACTGCTTCTCTTTGGCATATTTGAATTGCCAGCATCACTACTCTTAAACTTTTGGGATATTATTAAGTAAAATAAGGCTTACTTGAACATAAGCACTGTGATACTGTGACAGTTGATCTAATAACTGAGATGACTACTGTTGGGGGAAGAGGGAGAATCTCCCTCTGCCCTTTTCCTTAAGGTTCTTATGGCTGGCCAAATAATTAACAAGACAGGTTAGCAGGAGAAAATGGTACCAAGTTTAATAACATGTATACATGGGAGAAAGCAGGGACACTGCGTTTCTCAACACAATAGCAGAAATTCTTGTCTTAAATACCATGTTCAGCTAATGACAAAGGAGGATGTTGGGGGTGGGGGGAGTCAGTTACAGGAGATTACCACTAAAGCACAGTAAACAAGGGTAAGGTTATTATGCAGATTTAAGGCCTCACCTTCCACATTGTTAAGTCTCTAGAAATGAGGCCATCCCCCCTTTTCCCAATACAGAGAGGGAGATACATTTACAAATGGAGATTTCCCTTATAAATGCAAATGTTTGTCTGGCAACTCCTTGCAGGGCCATCCAGAGAATGTGGCCAGAGAGACATAAGATGGGCTTGTTGATGCCTTTTCTACTGTAACATCTATTTTACATTATATTACAGCCATCAGATAGAAGATCTGTTCCAAGAAGGAGTTACTATGTCAAATTCTTTAGGCAGGTAGTGGGGGAGGTCAAATGTCCTCAGAGAAAACAACCAAGGTAAAGAGAGAGATTTCAGGGTGGCCAAATCTTGATCTCCCACACTACTAAGTGACTAATGGGTGGGTAGTGTACACAGTGTGGATATGCTGGACAAAGGGATGACTAGTGTCCCGGGCAGGACAGAGCAGGACTGCACAAGATTTTATCATGCTACTCAGAACAGCATGTAATTTAAAACATAAATTTTTTATTTCTGGAATTTCCATTTAATATTTTTGGACCATGGTTGATCGAAGGCAACTGAAACTGTGGAAAGCAAAACCATGGATAAGAGGGGACTACTGTACTTCTATGTCTGCCATTATCTGGGAGATTGGGAATTAGTTAGCCTTACTTGTGAAAAACAACATTCAAAGCAAATGGCATATGACCTGTTCACTTTCACTTTTCAAAATTCTGATTGGTGGAACTTAATTTGCATCTAGATTTTTAGTTGCAAAGGATATTGAGAAGCATAGCTTTTAGATTTACTAGTCTAAATAGTATAGAAAGACACAGTAGAAGGATGATGGAATTGAGGCTGTATATGTATTCACCATATACTCCACAGGAACTAATTTGAAATAAAGACAATTTGTAGTCTAATAGAAAAAAATTATGAGGGAGAGACAGATTTTAATTTTAGTTCCCCAATTAAAAAGTTGCATGCCTTTGAAAAACTTAATTTTTTGGCTTTTTAATTTATTTGTAAAATAGAAATATTGGTAGACTACTTCACTATAATGATGTAAATGTAGCATGTCGACAGATACAAAAATATTGCAATAAATAAAACATAAAAATTATAGTTATTTTTGTAAGACAAAATGTTACTTCTGGATTTGTAGTCTAGTAAAAATGGAAACTACTCTCATTTTCTCCTTTGTCTTTCTATTGTGTATCCATTCTTATGATGATAGAAGGGCAGGTCTTGCATACTTTTCAAAATTCTTAATATCTTGAATGTAGTAGTGTAATATGGGGTCAGACCTCTCCCATATAAAAGTAAATAGTCCAAATATGAATTCTATTCCTTTCAGCAAAAGTATTTTGAAACATTTTAGTTTCCCTTCATTCCCATGTTTCTACTAGATGTTTGACTATTTAAAGTGGCAGGCTATTCAGAGAAGAAAGGACGGGATAGAGGGATGTCCTCCAATTAATTATGAAGATGATGTAAAACAGAAAATTTTCCTAATGATCCAGAAGTATGTATAATTTTGCAGTATAGTGGTGGTAGCCAATCAGTGGTCAAAGTTAAAAAAATTTATAACATAATTTTGCAATATATACAAATACCAAATCGTTATGCTCTACACCTGAAACTAATATAATGTTGTATGTAAATTATATCTCAATAGAAAAAAGATAAAGATTGAATTTTATGGAAATGAATAATAGTATTCTATATTATTTGGAGATTATATACAGTAAAGAAGAAATAAGACTTGTGGAATCTCTTTTGCAATATATTACAATTTTTTACGTAAAATAGTTTTCAAATACTTCTACATAATAAAGTAATTCTTTCAGTGGGTCAGTTTGTAAGTGGTTCAAAAAACACTGGAGAAGAAAAAAAGATTGTTCTGAACAGTACATCTTTATATATAGGACAATCTGTCATATGTTCAGTTGCTATTTCACTTTTTCTTTTCTTTTTTTTTTTTGAGGAAGATTGGTCCTGAGCTAACATCTGTTGCCAATCTTCCTCCTTTTTCCCCTTTTCTTCTCCCCAAAACCACAGTAGATAATTGTACATCCTTCTGCTTGTTCTATGTAGGATGCCACCTCATCATGGCTTGATGAGCAATGCATAGGTCTGCACTCAGGATCCGAACCGGCGAACCCTGGGCCACCAAAATGGAGGGCACGACTTTAACCATTATGCCACTGGGCGGGCACTCACTTTTTCAATATCAAAATAGGATTCTTTAAACTCCTGAATCACTGTAAGGAGTGAATCACTGAATCACTCAGCAAATGGGCAATGATAGACTTGGCACACTTTGAAACTCACAGTTTTGCTTTACTCTATTATTTCTCACATAAATGGACATTGTGCCATTCTTCTTGATCCAGTTTATTCTAACTTCTTGGGCAAAATTTTTGCCTAAATATGCAATAAACACACTGTGAGGAAAACACTCCATATTAAAGTAATAATAGCAATATCAGATTTTTAAACTCATACATTTCAGAAAAAGTCATATCAGATTTGTTATTGGATATATATATATCCATATATATCCATATAATTTGCTTATATATATATATAAGCAAATTAATAGAACTATTAGTGATTACATAAGGGAATTATTAAGCAAGTCCATTAGGATACCTATATATATTCTAATGATTAACCCATTTAAAATTTAGAGGGTACATGAATTTGAAAGATATTCTATAATTCAGAGCACTTTTTGGCTTTAACTCTACACAGATGATACTTACATTGAATTTATTTACCCTGGTGCTACTCTAATTCCCCAGGAAAGTGCTTGCTATCATTGTATAAATCAGTGTGAAAATTGCTGACACAACACCAAGAAAAGAAAGGAAATCAAATGTATGTTGGAAATAGAAAATAAGGTGGGAGGTGACATTTGAGTCAGGAGTCTTTCTTTGGGCTGTGCAAAATATAGAACAAGATTATCGATGATTTCAAAGGACTCACAGCTTGAACACTGCCTCCAACCTTGTTTTCAATTTCCACTACTTTGCAGATTTTATCCTCCTTTTATTTTGTGTTTTTGCTCCTTATATAGTGACATAGCATCAGTTATTTACAACATGACAAGAAGTATGTCCAATGAAAAGAAAGTCACCATGCTTCATAAACTCTACAAAATTATAGGGAAAAATTTTGGTTTCAAATGCCTTTATCTAAATCCTTAGAGGTTCCACCCACCACCTACTTCAGGCTCCCTTGGAATCCATTTCATAACAGCAATATATTTACATCAACAATTGGCTATTAAGCCAGCCACAAAATGCAGTGCTGACTTTCTTCCTGTCATTTCCTTTTACTGCATAGAAGCTAATTCCAGTTGATTCTGCCCAGGCCCATCTATTATATTTTAAAAATGGATAAATATTTTATGGATCACAGACTAGACTAATAGTTTTTATCTACAAACACACATACATAATTACACAATCACAAATGCCCAATTGCTGTTTTGACCCATTCTGTAAGATCCGATTGAGTTTATTATGTATATAATCTTTGTTTTAAATGCAATGCAGTTGGACTCTAGTATGCATTGCAATCTTCCTCAAAATAGCAGTCTTGAAACTAAATTAAGCCCACTTTCAAAAGTGACATTTTAAAAAATGCAGCATGTGGGCCAGCCGGTGGTGCAAGCGGTTAAGTGTGCATGTTCCGCTGTGGTGGCCCGGGGTTCGCCGGTGTGGATCCCTGGGGGCGCACCAACGCACTGCTCGGCAAGCCATGCTGTGACGGTGTCCCATATAAAGTGGAGGAAGATGGGCACAGATGTTAGCCCAGGGCCAATTTTCCTCAGCAAAATAAAAGAGGAGGATTGGCAGATGTTAGCACAGGGCTGATCTCCTCACAAAAAAAAAAAAAAAAAAAATGCAGCATGAGTTATTTAATTAACAATAATAATAATAAACAATAACAATAATAAAACAAAATGAAACAGAAGCACAATTAAAGTATGAACAGTTTGATTTTGGAGTTATCATATACTTATCATCACTATATTCTGACTTATTAGATTCTATTTGACCTAGGGACCTATATGTTAAATCATTTGTTTCTTGTGCAATATGTGGGAAATTGAAACTTCTGTCCATATACTTTGCAACACAGATTATATTCTACCATAGATGGGTATGTCCAATTAAGATAAGGACAGCAGCTTTGCATCTTTCTAACATTATTTGCATAATTGATTGTTTTACCCCCAAGCTGATGTCCCTATTATTATAAACAATGTATTTGTACCAAGCAACAGCTGTGAAACTGGATGTGGAGAAAAATCAGAAGAATACGAATAAATTACTGAAAACATCTGACAAAAAGGATTGGTTTCACTAGCAAGCTACAAGTTCCTTTGAAATTAATTTATTCCAATTGCTTTCATAAACAACCTTAGCATTTCTTGAGGGGATTATTTCTAAGAGCTGATCATGATCCTGGCTGTGCCACTCTGAATCAAATTTTGCTCAGAGACAAAGATATAAGACAACTAGAAGTGGTTCTGGTTACTAAACTTTGTTTCTGGAGAATTTCTGCTCTATCCAAGAACTATATCTTCTCTGAATTCTCTTCTTTGTAGGATGTTGGAGCAGTTTGGGAGAGGGAAACAAAGAGGTTACCTATGGAAAAGTAGAAGTCTAACAGCAGTGTATCAAGTCTAGCAGTGCATCAAGCAATAGAAAGCCTAGCTCATTAGTGTACTAAAAGTAGAGGGACTTGCCTAAGAAGTGATGTAAACTAATTCTCTGGTTAGAAGTTAGAGGAAAACTTCCCTTCCCTTCATTCTATTCCTGTTGATAAAAAATCTATGGAGTCACAGGGGCTGGCCAGGTGGCACAAGGGGTTAAAGTGCACGCACTCTGCTGCGGGGGCCCAGGGTTCACCGGTTCAGATCCCAGGGGCGCACCAACGCACACCTGTCTAGCCATGCTGTGGCGGCGTCCCATATAAAGTGGAGGAAGATGGGCATGGATGTTAGCCCAGGGCCAGTCTTCCTCAGCAAAAAGAGGAGGATTGGCAGATGTTAGCTCAGGGCCGATCTTCCTCACACACACACAAAAAATTCTATGGAGTCACAAAAATTTAGCTAAACTATCAAGTGACATATGACTGCTTATGCAATTATCATAGCATAGGACAGTTATTGCCCCATCCTACCCAACACTCCGTTGTTAGTGTACTCAGGGAATATGTAGTATGCCTAAGATAATGACAATTGAAAATAGTGCATCTGCATTTTAAAAATGTGCAGTAACTAGAAATCACACAAATATCTTGAAAGGAGGAATTTAGAACAGTGCAGGACTATTGAGAAACTTAAAAGGTAAAGAAATCAAGTTCAACAATATGAAGAAAGGGAAATTTTAACAATAGGGTCACATCAAACAATATTTTACTTTTACTTGTTCTCCATCTACAAAATGTTTTGTATTTCTTTTGCTCCTCAACTGTCTCTTGACTAATTCAGGAAATTCCTAGAGGTTGTTTCACTTCTGCTACCAAATGTGGTTCTCTTGGCTTCCAAGTGCCATGTTTCTCCTTTCTTTTTTCTGGTACTGATTTTATGACCCTGTAAGCTTTACTGTAGCAACACGATTTTAATACTTTGTCTATTTCACCCAAATGAAGGAACACAGCTTGATATCTTAGGGAAGCTGGGAGTGTTGCTTCTGATTTGGGCTTTGTATGACTGTCTTACATGTTGTTAGACCTCATGTTGTCTGGCTAGCTACTTCAGATACTATTCCTCTCAGACCAACACTATCAGAGTGTAGTCATTTGTTATTCTAACCTGTGATATTCTGACAGTCACCTCAGTGAAGTGGAGAAAGTCCCTTTTGTACACAAAACAGATCACCTTTTCTTTATTCTTTGTTTCTTAAGTTTCCAACACATGTCCCTAGGAGGCCTAGGCCAAAACAAAGATAGTCAGATAAATAGATGATAGATAGATACAAAGACATAGATTTCTACTATATTCAAAATCATTGCTTAGCTGTTAGTTTTGTTCTAGGCTTAGCTGCTTTGATTCTGTCTTTGATGTAAATTGTTTCTCATGAAGCTCTTTAGTGTTTCATAAAAATAAACCACTTGAAGAACTTCCTCACCAGATTTCCAGGAATATTTCTAGGAATAACATGGCAAATTTGAATCTTTAAAGATTATACTTCTAGCTCATACTCCAGAGCCCTTACTTACAACTAACTGGCATAGCAACAGTAGACAGGAGAAAATAGGGAAGACAAAAAATATTTGATACAGAAATATCTAATAAAATAAAATGATGTCTTAGTCCATTTGGGCTGCTATAGCAAAATACCATACACTTGGTGATTTATAAACAACAGAAATTTATTTCTTTGTGTTTTAGAGGCTGAGAAATTCAAGATCAAAGAGAGCACCTTTGTAGCCTTTGTCTTCATGTCTGACTGATTGGTCAGGGATCCACTGGTGAGTCTGACTCCTGAGCCTGTGTTTATGATGATAATCTATTGAGGCACAGTAAGGACAGGTTTTGACTCTTATGATTCTGAGTACAATCTATGGAGCTGGGTTAGAGCTTTAGGATTAAAGGTACCTGTTTGAGCAAGAATCTTGAGTACCCCAAGGTACTCTGGGGTACAGGCTTCTGATAGTATTGCTTAAATAACTTTGAGAGCAAACCACTTGACTGAGTAAGGATTTCCAGAACTCTAGTGGAGAAACAGATGGGTTCATGAAACTGCGAATCCAAGAAACAGAACAAGAATTAATTACATGGGACTGAATTGATGAAGGGTAATTATATTTTTTTGTTTGAAATATTGCTTCTGGATATAAGGAATCCCTTTCTCTTTTCTGTTATCTATAATATGTACTGATTAATATATTATACTTTTGTAAACAGACATGAAACATTTATCTTTTCTCCCTTGACTGATCCCTTCAGAATTTGGAAATTCTTATTGAATAGTCTTACTTTCATGACAATATGATTATTTGCATGAGCTCAATAATAATCTGTCCTCCTTGTAACAAAACTTATTTGGAAACACTGGTTATATAACTAAGGCTTTGATGAAATGTCATATTTAAGAATGATGCATAGAATGAGATATGAACAGATAGTTTTAAGGAACTCAGTTTGACTTTATGGAGCCAATGCTTTCAAAGCCCGGTTAGGAAATAACAGCCTGGTACCTGGCTTACAGGCTTCCCAGCCTGATAGATGAATAAGAAAAGTCACTTCACAGCAGTGCCAGGAAACTTAGGCTATTTTGGGGACCTCAAGAAGAGAGGAATTCACCCAAATCTATAGGTATTGCAGCTGACTTCTGGTGGTGAGTTCTTGGCTTGGTTTCTTAGCCTCCAGAGGTTTTTAAAAGTCTAATTTGAGATTCCTTATGAAAAGTTCAAGCAAGGAAAACTTAAAAATGTTTATGTGATTAATTACCATTCTTGCTGCACTTTTATGTAAATAATCAGGCCAAATCTAATGAGATTAGACTTACTTCATAAATAAGAATTACCTTACTTTGGTTATCTTTGATCAAAAAGGTGAGCGACTGTAGAGAGAAATTTATATTTCAATGGAAAACTATAGCTCACCCTTGTGGATTATTAGATTCTAGTTCTGTTCATTGTATTTGAGCTTTTGCTATCTACCTATAAATTGGACTGGATTCTGCTGTCTTGCACATTTTTTCAGAAATTACCAAATTCTCAATTCTTCTAGTTCCCTTCATTATCTGGCTGTAAATCTCCAAATTAACATATCTAATTTTTCTCCCACACTTCTGACTTAGAGTCAATGGGAAATAGAACCTGACTGTCCAGATCCTTATAGGGACTCCAGGTTTCTGTAGCTGATCTTCCCCCTCCAAGATCTAAAGAAGTCCTGTAAGCTGTAGTTGGACATGGAGAACTTTCATACTTAGAGCTGCTGCTGTGTGGGCCACTCAGATGCTTTGAGCCCAACATCTAGAAATTGTCTCAACTGACTGCCCTACTGCCAAGTCTCAAGATGTTTCAGCTGGTCTTTAATGAATGAAAAGTGACCGAACTAGAAATGAATTTATATTTCTCAAAGGAAAGAATAATGTCTGTATTTCTTTGAATAAGAAGAGGAACTGAAAAATACTCTGTTCTTGGCCAAACTTTAGTTAGGATCATCTGAGTTTTCTCCTTGACTAGGCCTTGAACTTGGCTCCTGTTCTTGTTGGAACTGTATTGCCCAGTTTTAGAAAGAATCCTGCTAAGTCAGTTTAGAGAGAATCCCCCACCCTCAATATCTGATCAAATTCCTCATCCCCTACCTTTGTGTATGAGTCCTTGGCCTGCATTCAGCAAGAATCCTTAGTTGATTTAGTAAGAATCCCCATAACTTTGATGTTTCTTTTTAGTAAAGTTTCATTCATCAACCTCCTCAACCTGTTCCTTGTCTGTAAATCACCACTTTTTCTTGTGTATTTGGAGTTGAACCCTATCTCTCTGCTCTATTGTGGTAGTCTTGACACTTATCAAAAAAGTCCTGTATAAAGTCTTCCTTACATTTTTAACAAATATCAGAGTAATTTTCTCTTTAACAAGGGAAAAGCCTTTGAAGCTGCCTACTCCATTTTCACTGACTTACATTCAACAATAACACTTTAAACTATGATATATTTATGCTTTCTTAAATTGAGGGAAGGACATATGTGATTGAGAAAAGCTTTGTCAATATGCTTTAATAACAGAAATTATATAGTCTATAAATTCTGTATTCTCTATTCCTATGAATAGTTTATATCTTTATATCTATGTCTATGTCTATATCTATATCTATCTCTATATTTTTCTATCTATTATATTTCTATCTATCCATCTGCATTGCTTTATGAGACATTAAGGGGGTGTTTAAATGTTATACGCTACACATGACAAATGGTTGACATTTAAGATAAAATTATAAAACTAATATTGATTTATAAAATAAATCATATTGCTCTTAAGCAGAATGATATACTTGGTGCTGACATTGTCCTAAAGAATTTATGAGGGAGAAATAGGAAACCATTTTTTTAATATATTTTAAAAACATCCTAATCCAGTAAGCTTGGATGAGTTTTTAGTTTATTTCATGTAATTATAAGTAATACAAGAACATAACTCTTCTTGTGTCATGCTGGTTACCCTCTCATCTAATTAATTCTGGAAGTTCAAATATACTCATTGATAACGCTTTATTTATTTATTTATTTATTTATTTATTTATTTATTTATTTATTTTTTTGTGAGGAAGATCAGCCCTGAGCTAACATCCATGCTAATCCTCCACTTTTTGCTGAGGAAGACCAGCTCTGAGCTAACGTCTATTGCCAATCCTCCTCCTTTTTTTTTCCCCAAAGCCCCAGTAGATAGTTGTGCATCGTAGTTGCACATGCTTCTAGTTGCTGTATGTGGGACGCGGCCTCAGCATGGCCAGAGAAGTGGTGCATCGGTGTACGCTTGGGATCCGAACCCCGGCCGCCAGTAGCGGCGTGCACGCACTCAACTGCTAAGCCATGGGGCAGACCCAATAATGTTTTATATATAAAGTTTTATTAAATAATCTGGTTAATGTCCACTTTGATAGCCGTGGTTTTATGTGGTCCTAAATCCCAAAAATTCTTTTCTGGGGGAGGAAAAAAGTACATTACTTTTTTCATTGTTAGAATAACTTTAACCAAACATAACACATGGTTTTTTGTCAACTTTTCAAAATAACAACACATGTTATTTTACTGTGGCATTGCAAACCATATATCTGATAAGGAGTTAATATCCAAAATATATAAAGAACACACACATCTCAACAACAAAAAAACAAACAACCTTGTTAAAAAATGGGCAAAAGATCTGAACAGACATTTCTCCAAAGAAGATATACAGATGGCCAACACACACAGGAAAACATGTTTGACAGGACTAATTATTAGGGAAATCCAAATCAAAACTACAATGACATATCACCTCACATCCATCAGAATGGCCATAATTAACAAGGCAAGAAATAACAAGCATTGGAGAGCATGTGGAGAAAAGGGAACCCTCATACACTGCTGCTGGGAATGTAAACTGGTGCAGCCACTATGGAAAACAGTATGGACATTTTCTAAAAACATTAAGAATAGAACTACCATATGATCCAGTTATTCCACTGCTGGGTGTTTATCCAAAGAACACAAAAACATAAATGCATAAGGATATATGTACCCCTTTGCTCATTGCAGTATTATTCACAAGAGCCAAGACTTGGAAAAACCTAAGTGCCCATCAAGGGGTGAATGGATAAAGAAGATGTGGTATATATACACAGTGGAATACTACTCAGCTAGAAGAAAAGATGAAATATTGCCCTTTGCAGCAACATGGATGGACCTTGAGGGTATTATGCTAAGCGAAATAAGTCAGAGGGAGAAAGTCAAATATTGCATGATCTCACTCATAAGTAGAAGATAACAACAACAACAACAAACAAACAAACACATAGATACAGAGATTAGATTGGTGGTTACCAGAGGGGACGGGGAGAGAGAGGAGGGCAAAAGATGTGACAGGGAACATGTGTATGGTGATGGATGCTAATTAGTCTTTGGGTGGTGAACATGATGCAGTCTACACAGAAATTGAAATATAATGAAGTACATGTGAAATTTATATAACGTTGTAAACCAATGTTAAACAAAAATAAATGAATAGAGGAAAAATAAATAAATACATAAATAAATAAATAAATAAATAAATAAATAAATAAATAAATGAATAAATGAATAAGTAAGTAGGTAAGTGTTCCTGGTAAACATCTAACAACAGTATACTAGACATTTCCTATCTTGATCTCTGTAAGTTGCTTAGCTTTTCCAATGTTTTATTATTATAACATTAATAGCTATACCTCTCAAGAATTCAACTGAGTGCACACAACATGATTTCCTTTATATAAAGTATACCTAAAAAAGAAAAATTAATACATTTTTGCAGAAGTAAGAATGGAAGTTTTCTCAGCAGCAGAGAATGGAAATTGACTGAAAGGGGCACATGGAAACTTTATGTCTTACATTATTTGAAGAAATAATGGCTAAAATATTCCCTAACTTGGGGGAAGGAAACAGACATTTAATCCCAGGAAGCCCAGAGAGTTCCAAATAAGATGAACCCAAAGAAACCCAACCAAGACAAATTATAATTAAAATGTCAAAAGTTAAAGACAGGACAGAATGTTAAAAGTAGCAAGAGAAAACAACTTGTTATATACAAGGGAACCCCCATAAGACTATCAGTAGATTTTTCAGCACAAACTTTGTAGGACAGAAGGGAGTGGCACAATATATTCAAAGTTCTGAAAGAAAAAAACTTTCAACCGAGAATACTCTACCCTGCAAAGTTATCATTCAGAATTGAAGGAGAGATATAGAGTTATCCAGACAAACCAAAGCTAAAGGAGTTCACCTCCACTAAACCAGCCTTACAAGAAATGTTAAGGGGACTACTTTAAGCTAAAAAAAGGGCACTAATTAGTATAAGAACAGATATGAAAGAATAAATCTGAGTGGAAAGTAAATATACAGTACAGGTATTGGATTAATTATTTATAAAACTAATATGAAGGTTAAAAGACAAAAGTAGTAAAAATAATTATGATTACAATAATTACTTAAGAGATATATAAAGCAAAAAGATGTAAAATGTAACATCAAAAACATAAAATGTGGGGGGGAGAGAAAAAATGTTGAGTTTTAGAATGGGATTAAACTTAAGTTATTATCAACTTCAAATAGACTGTTATAGATATTAGTTGTTTTTTTTTTTTTTTGAAGTGTTAGGTCCAGTTTATATAATACTTGGATTCATCTGACAATATAAAATGTAATCTAGTCAAATAATACTAGGGACCGGCCTGGTGGCGCAAGTGCATATTAGTTGTTATATGTAAGCCTCATGGTAACCACAAAGCAAAAACCTATAGTAAATACACAAAAGATAAAGAGAAAAGAATCTAAGCATACCACTAAAAAAGTCAGGAAACCACAAAGAAAGAGAGTAAGAGAAGAAAAAAGGAACAGAGAAGAACAACAAAAACAGCTAGAAAACAATTAACAAAATATCAATAAGTACATATCTATCAAGAATTACTTTAAGTGTAAATAGACTAAATTCTTCAATCAAAAGACATAGGTGGCTGAATGGAAAAAAAAAAAAACTCATCTATATGCTGCCTGCAAGAGACACACTTTAGATATAAGAATATACATAGACTGAAAGTGAAAAGATGGAAAAAGATATTCCATGCAAATGGAAACCAAAAGAAAGCTGGAGTAGCTATACTTATAACAGACAAAATAGACTTTAAAACAAAGACTGTAATAGAAGACAAAGAAGGACACTACATAATGGGATCATTTGTACATATTCATGCACCCAACATAGGAGCACCTAAATATAAAAAGCAAGCATTAACAGACCTAAAGGGAGAAATAGACAGCAATGCAATAATTATAGGGGATTTTAATACCCCACTTACATCAATGGATAGATCATTCAGACAGAAAATCTATAAGGAAACATTGGCCTTAAACGACATGTTAGACCAGATGGACTTAACAGATATTTACAGAACATTCCATCCAAAAGAACGGAATACACATTCTTCACAAGTGCACATGAAACATTTTCCAAGATAGATCATATGTTAAATCACAAAACAAGTTTTAATAAATTTAAGAGGATTGAAATCATATCAAGCATCTATTCTGAACACAATGGTATGAAACTAGGAATTAATTATACAAAAAATCCTGGAAAATTCACCAATAGATGGAGATTAAATATCATGTTACTGAACAACCAATGGGTCAAAGAAGAAATCAAAAGAGAAATAAAAAAATACCTGGAGACAAATGAAAATGAAAATGTGACATACCAAAATTTATGAGAAGCAGCAAAAGCAGTCCTAAGAAGGAAGATCATACTGATAAATGCCTATCTCAAAAAACAAGAACAGTCTCAAATGAAAAAACCTAACTTTACACCTCAGTGAACTAGGAAAAGATTAACGAATGAAGCCCAAAGTTAGTAGAAGGAAGGAAATAAAAATTAGAGAATAAATAAATGAAATAGAGACTAAAAAGATTAATGAAACTAAGAATTGATTCTTTGAAAAGATAGACAAAATTGACAAACCTTTAGCGGGACTCACCAAGAAAAAAAGACAGAGGACTCAAATAAATAAAATCAGAAGTGAAAGAGGAGATGTTACAACTGATACCATAGAAATGCAAAGGATCATGTTGGGAAAGAGGGAGAATCCCCCTCCGCCCTTACCCTTAAGGTTTTTATGGCTGGCCAAATAATTAAAAGACAGGTTAGCAGGAGAAAATAATACCAAGTTTAATAACATGTATACATGGGGGAAACCAAGGAAACTGAGTTTCTCAACAAAATGGCAGAGATTCTCGTCTTAAATACTATCTTCAGCTAAAGACAAAGGAGGATGTTGGGGGTGGGGAGGGAGACAGAAAGGAGACAGAAATTACAGTAATCAAGGGTATGTAGATTTAAGTCCTCTCCTTCCATACTGCACAGATAAGGCCATCCCCCCTCTTCCCAATACAGAGAGGGAGATATGTTTACAAATGGAGATTTCCCTTATAAATGTAAATGTTTGTCTGGCAACTCTTTGCAGGGCCACTTAGAGAATGCAGCCTGGGAGAGACAGAATTTTTGATAAGATGGGCTTGTTGGTGCCTTTCATATTGTAACATCTATTTTATATTATATTACAGCCATCATATGATAGTAAATTCTTCCTGGAACAGGCCTTCTATGTTAAATTCTTTAGGCAATTTGGGGGAGGTCAAATATCAGTCAGAGATAATAATCAAAGTAAAGAGACATAATTCAGGTTGGCCAATTTTGATATCCCATAATCATAAGAGACTACTATGAATAATTAAAAACCAACAAACTGGACGACCTAGAAGAAATTGATAAATTCCTTGAAACATACAACTACCAAGATTAAATCACGATGAAATAGAAAATTAGAACAGACCTATTACTAGGACAGAGATTGAATCAGTAATCAAAAACCTCCCAACAAACAAAAGTTCAGGACCAGACATTTCAATCGTTAATTCTACCAAACATTCAAAGAATTAATATCAATCCTTCTCAAACTCTTGCAAAAAAAATAGAAGAGGAGGGGATTTTTCCAAACAAATTTTATGAGGCCAACATTACCTTGATACCAAAATCAGACAAAGAGGCCACAAAAAAAAATTACAGGCCCACATCCCTGATGAACATAGATGCAAAAATCCTCAACAAAATATTAGAAAATCACATTCGACAATACATTAACAGAATCATACACCATGACCAAATGAGATTTATCCCAGAGATGCAAGCATATTTCAACATCTTCAAATCAGTAAATACGATGCATCACATTAACAAAATGAGGGATAAAAATCATATCATTATCTCAATAGATTTAGAAAAAGCATTAGACAAAATTCAACTTCCATTTGTGATAAAAGCTCTCAACAAAGTAGGTATATAAGGAATGTACCTCAACATAATAAAGGCCATATATGACAAACCCACAGCTAACATCATATGCAATGGTGAAAAGCTGAAAGCTTTCCCTCTAAGATCAGGAACAAGACAAGGATGTCTATCCTCATCATTTTTATTCAACATGGTATTGAAAGTTTTAGCAAGAGCAATTAGACAAGAAAAAGAAATAAAAGGCATCTAAATTGGAAAGGAAAATGTAAAACTGTCACTATTTGCAGATGATATGATCCTATAAATATAACACCCTAAAGACTTCATCAAAAACTGTTAGAACTAATAATTGAATTCAGTAAAGTTGCAGGATACAAAATCAATACCCAAAAATCTGTTGCATTTCTTTACACTAATAACAAACTATCATAAAAAGAAAATAAGAAAAGAATCCCATTTACAATTGCGTCAAAAAGAATAAAATACCTAGGAATAAATTTAAACAAGGAGGTGAAAGACCTGTGTATAGAAAACCACAAGACATTAAGAAAAGAAATTGAAGAAGACACAAATAACTGGAAAGATATTTTGTGTTCATGGATTGGAAGAATTGTTAAAATGTACATACTACCTCAAACCATATACAGAGTTAATGCAATCCCCCTTAAACTACCAATGGTATTTTCCATAGAAATAGATTAAACAATTGTAAAATTTGCATGGAAACACAAAAGACCCCAAATAGCCAAAGCAATCTTGAGAAAGAAGAACAAAGTTGGAGGCATCATGCTCCCTGCTTTCAAACTCTATTACAAAGCTATAGTAATTGAAATAGTATGGTACTGGCATAAAAACAGACACATAGATCAATGGAACAGAACAGAGAGTCCAGAAATAAGCTCATGTATATATGGTCAATTAATTTATGACAAAGGAGCCAAGAGTATACAATGGGGAAAGGACAATCTCTTCAATAAATGGTGTTGGGAAAATTGGACAGCCACATGCAAGTGAATGAAACTGGACCACTATCTAATACCATACACAAAAATTAACTCAAAATGGATTAAAGATTTGAACATAAGACCTGAAACCATAAAACACCTAGAAGGAAACACAGGCAGTGAGCTTTTTGACATAGGTTTTGGCAACGATTTTTTTGAATCTGATACCAAAAGCAGAAGCAACGAAAGCAAAAATAAACAAGTGAGACCACATCAAACTAAAAACTTCTGCACAGCAAAGGTAATCATCACAAAATGAAAAGGCAGTCTGCCAAATGGGAGAAAATAATTGCAAATCATATCTCTTGTAAGGGGATAAAATCCAAAATATATGAAGAACTCATACAACTCTGGCAAAAAAACAAACAACTTGAATAAAAATTGGGCAGAAGATCCGAATAGACATTTTTCCAAAGAAGACATATAGATGGCCAACAGGCACATGAAAAGATGCTCAACATCATTAATCATCAGGGAAATGCAAATCGAAATCACAATAAGCTATCACCAAACACCTATTAGAATAGCTATTATCAAAAAGACAAGAATAACAAGCGTTAGTGAGGATGCAGAGAAAAGGAAACCCTTGTGTGCTATTGGTGGGGATGAAAATTGGTGCTGCCACTATAGAAAACAGTATGGAGGTTTCTCAAAAAATTAAAATAGAACTACCATATGATCCAGCAATTCCACTTCTGGGTATTTATTCAAAAAAAACCCAAAAACACTAATTCTAAAAAAATATATGTACCCGCATGTTCATTGCAGCATTATTTTTAATAGCCAAGATATGGAAACAATCTGTGTCCATTGATGGATGAAAGGATAAACAAATTGTGGTATATATATTGTAGGGGAGGAAGGCTATCCTCTCCCCATTCTGGGTCCTTTCTGGCTGGGCTACAAATTAAACTGACATAAGACTGAATAGCAGGAGAAAATCAAACAAAGCTTTATGACATGTATACATGGGAGAGACCCAGGAAAAGCTGGGTAACTCACCAAAATGGCCGAGCTGCCAAGTTAAAGAGTATCTTCACCTAAAGACAGAGGAGGATGTTGGGGGTAGTGGTTTGGGACTTCAAAGGGGAGGAAGGCAATTCACATGGAAATGGAAAAGCAAACGTTTGAGAATGTGGCCCAAGAGACAGAATTTTGATAAGATGTGCCTGTGGGTGCCTTTCTTATCACATCTATTTTACATTATACTATTGTTATCTCCTGGTATTAGCTCTTTCCTGGAACAGGTCTTCTAACTCAAATTCTTTTAGATAGTTAGGGGGTAGGCCAAAGTTTCTTTTAGAGTCTTTTGAACCTTTATTGTCTTCAGCTCAAAATAATCCACATACCAGAGTGGCACATCTTGGGGCAGCCTGCCCTGAACCCCATCAATATACAATGGAATATTATTTGGCCATAAAAAGAATAAAATCTTGCCATTTGTGACAACATGGATGGACCTCAAGAACATTATGCTATGTGAAGTAAGTCAGAGAGAAAGACAAATACTGTATAATCTCTCTCATATGTGGAATCTAATAACAAACAAAGAAAAGCAAACAAGCTAATAGGTACAGAGAACAGATTGGTAGTTGCAAGAGGTGAGGGGTGAGATAAATGGGTGAACTATTTTTTTGTTTAAATAAATTGAATATTAAAAAAAAAAAAAACTCTCTGGGGCTGGCCCCATGGTGTAGTAGTTAAGTTTGGCATGTTCAACCGTGGTGGCCGGGGGGTCATGTGTTTGGATCCCAGATTCATGGACCTACACCACTCGTTAGCCATGCTGTGGCCGTGACCCACATAAAAAATAGAGGAAAATCGGCACAGATGTTAGCTCAGGGCTAATCTTCCTCACCAAAAAAAATAAATTTTCTGAGATGATGGGCATTTTTGATATCTTTATTAGGGTTGTGGTTACATAGGTAAATACAATTGTCAAAAGTCACTTAACCATATTCTTATAATTTTGCATTGTTACTGTATACATTTATACATTTATAAATAAATAAATATATAATTTATACATTATTCCTACATAAAAATAAAATGTTGGAGTGAGTGCAATTTCATGAGCAGTCACAATAAATATGAAAGGGCTAGACTCACCAATTGAAAAACAGGAATACTCATCAAATGCATAAGACCACATTAAAAATGAACCACTAAGATATTCAGCTATATACTGTCTAAAAGAGGCAAATTTAAAACAAAATGACAAAAGGAGCTTGGAAGGAAAGAGATCAGAGTTCTATTCTCAGTAATATTTTGGAATAGCTAACCTAATTTCCTCTTGCTGAAAATCATGTAGAAATTCTGATCAACTATAAATATTTCTTTCTTTTCTTTTCTTTTCTTTTCTTTTATTCTTTCCTCAAACAGAGGGAACAGCAAGCAAATGCAATGTCCCTGATGAAAGTACCAACTTAGTGTATTTTAGGACAAATTATATGTTTATAAAAGAGATTGGTAAGATGTTAGGTCAAAGGAACAAGGAGGGGCTAGATCTATGAGGCCTTGTATTCTATTATAAAGACTAGAATTTGGACAAAGTGTTATTGGCAGGCAAGAGGATTAGAGTAGGGTTGTGAACTGATCTTTTTTTTTTTATTATTTTTTGTTTATTGTAATAACTTTGGTTTATAACATTGTATAAATTTCAGATGTACATCATTATACTTCTATTTCTGCATAGATTACTTCATGTTCGCCACCCAAATACTAATTACAACCCATCACCACACACATGTGCCGAATTATCCCTTTCGCCCTCCTCCCTCCCTCCTTCCCCTCTGGTAACCACCGATCCAATCTCTGTCTCTATGTGTTTGTTTATTGTTGTCATTATCTACTACTTAATGAAGGAAATCATACGGTATTTGAACTTCTCCCTCTGACTTATTTCACTCTGCATAATACCCTCAATATCCATCCATGTTGTCACAAATGGCTGGATTTCATCTTTTCTTATGGCTGAGTAGTATTCCATTGTGTATATATACTACATCTTCTTTATCCATTCGTCCCTTGATGGGCACTTAGGTTGCTTCCAAGTCTTGGCTATTGTGAATAATGCTACAATGAACACAGGGGTGCAAGTATCTTTATGCATTGGTGTTTTCAAGTTCTTTGGATAAATACCCAGCAGTGGAATAGCTGGATCATATGCTAGTTCTATCCTTGATTTTTTGAGAAATCTCCACACTGTTTTCCATAGTGGCTGTGACAGTTTGCACTCGCACCAGCAGTGTATGAGAGTTCCCTTCTCTCCACATCCTCTCCAACACTTGTTTCCTGTCTTGTTAATTATAGCCATTCTGACGGGCGTGAGGTGATATCTCACTGTAGTTTTGATTTGCATTTCCCTGATAGTCAATGATTTTGAACATCTTTTCATGTGTCTGTTGGCCATCTGTATATCTTCTTTGGAGAAATGTCTGTTCAGGTCTTTTGCCCATTTTTTAATTGGGTTGGTAGATTTTTGTTGTTGAGATGCATGAGTGCTTTATATATTTTGGAGATTAAGCCCTTATCAGATGTATGGTTTGCAAATATCTTCTCCCAATTGTTAGGTTGTCTTTTCGTTTTGTTGATGGTTTCCTTTGCTGTGCAGAAGCTTTTTAGTTTGATGTAGTCCCATTTGTTTATTTTTTCTATTGTTTCTCTTGCCCGGTCAGATGTGGTGTTTGAAAAGATGTTGCTAAGACAGATGTCAAAGAGCGTACTGCCTATGTTTTCTTCTAGAAGTTTCATAGTTTCAGGTCTTACATTCAAGTCTTTAATCCATTTGGAGTTAATTTTTGTGTATGGTGTAAGGTAAGGGTCTGCTTTCATTTTTTTGCAACTGGCTATCCAGGTTTCCCAACAGCATTTGTTGAAGAGACTTTCTTTTCTCCATTGTATGTTCCTGGCTCCTGTGTCAAAGATTAGCTGTCCATAGATGTGTGGGTTTATTTCTGGGCTTTCGATTCTATTCCATTGATCTGTGTGTCTGTTTTTGTCCCAGTGCCATGCTGTTTTGGTTGCTATAGCTTTGTAGTATATTTTGAAATCAGGGAGTGTGATACCTCCAGCTTTGTTCTTTTTTCTCAGGATTCCTTTACCTATTCAGGGACTTTCGTTGTTCCATGTAAATTTTAGGATTCTTTGTTCTATTTCTGTGGAAAATGTTGTTGGAACTTTGATAGGGATTACATTGAATCTATAGATTGTTTTATGAAGTATGGACATCTTAATTATGTTAATTCTTCCAATCCAAGACCCTGCAATATCTTTCCATTTCTTTGTGTCTTCTTCAATTTCTTTCAGCAATGTTTTATAGTTTTCCGAGTACAGCTCTTTCACCTCTTTGGTTAAGTTTATTCCTAGGTATTTTATTCTTTTTGTTGCAATTGTAAATGGGATGGTATTCTTAATTTCTCTTTCTGCTACTTCCTTATTAGTGTATAGAAATGCAACTGATTTTTGTATGTTGATTTTGTATCCTGCAACTTTACCATATTCGTTTATTACTTCTAAAAGTTTTCTGGTGGATTCTTTAGGGTTTTCTATATATAAAATCATGTCATCTGCAAATAATGACAGTTTCACTTCTTCCTTTCCAATTTGGATCCCTTTTATGTCTTTCTCTTGCCTGATTGCTCTGGCTAGGACTTCCAATACTATGTTAAATAGGAGTGGTGACAGTGGGCATCCTTGTCTGGTCCCCGTTCTTAGAGGGATAGCTTTCAGTTTTTCACCATTGAAGATGATATTAGCTGTCGGTTTCTCATATATGGCCTTTATTATGTTGAGGTACTTTCCTTCTATCCCCATTTTATTCAGAGTTTTTATCATAAATGGATGCTGTATCTTGTCAAATGCTTTCTCTGCATCTATTGACATGATCATGTGATTTTTATTCTTCATTTTATTAATGTGGTGTATCACGTTGATTGATTTGCGAATGTTAAACCATCCCTGCATCCCTGGAATAAATCCCACTTGATCATGGTGTACAATCATTTTAACGTATTGTTGTATGAAATTTGCTAGTATTTTGTTGAGGATTTTTGCATCGATGTTCATCAGTGATATTGGCCTGTAATTTTCTTTTTTTGTGTTGTCTTTATCTGGCTTTTGTATCAGGGTAATGTTGGCTTCATAGAATGAGTTAGGGAGCTCCCCCCCCTCCTCAATTTTTTGGAAGAGTTTGAGAAGGATAGGTATTAAGTCTTCTTTGAATCTTTGGTGGAATTCACCAGGGAAGCCGTCTGGTCCTGGACTTTTATTTTTGGGGAAGTTTTTGATTACTGTTTTGATCTCCTTATTGGTGATTGGTCTATTCAAATTCTCTACTTCTTCTTGATCCCGTTTTGGAAGGTTGTATGATTCTAAGAATTTATCCATTTCTTCCAGATTGTCGAATTGGTTGGCATATAGTTTTTCATAGTATTCTCTTATAATCCTTTGTATTTCTGAGGTGTCTGTTGTAATTTCTCCTCTTTCATTTCTGATTTTACTTATTTGTGCCTTCTCTCTTTTTTTCTTGGTGAGTCTAGCTAAAGGTTTGTCAATTTTCTTGATCTTTTCAAAGAACCAGCTCTTGGTTTTATTAATTTGTTCTATTTTTTTTTTTGGTCTCTATTTAATTTATTTCTGCTCTGATTTTTATTATTTCCCTTCTTCTACTGATTTTGGGCTTTGGTTGTTCTTCTTTTCCAGTTCCTTTAGGTGCATTGTTAGATTGTTTATTTGAGATTTTTCTGGTTTGTTGAGATAGGCCTGTGTTGCTATAAAATTCCCTCTTAGAACCACTTTTGCTGTATCCCATAAATTCTGGCATGTCGTATTTTCATTTTCATTTGTCTCCAGGTATTTTTTGATTTCTTCTTTGATTTCTTCGTTGACCCAGTCATTGTTCAGTAGCATTTTGTTTAATCTCCATGTATTTGTGGCTTTTCTGATTTTCTTCCTATAGTTGATTTCTAGTTTCATACCATTGTGGTCAGAAAAGATGCTTGGTATTATTTCAATCTTCTTAAATTTTTGGAGACTTGTTTTGTGGCCTAATATCTGATCAATCCTGGAGAATGTTACACGTGCATTTGAAAAGAATGTATATTCTTCGGTTTTTGGATGGAATGCTCTGTATATATCTACTAGGTCCATCTGTTCTAGTGTGTCATTTAAGGCCAATGTTTGCTTATTGATCTTCTGTTTGCATGATCTTTCCGTTGGTGTAAGTAGAGTGTTAAAGTCCCCTACTATTATTGTGTTACTGTCTATTTCTCTTTTTATGTCTGTTAATAATTGCTTTATATATTTAGGTGCACCTACATTGGGTGCGTAGATATTTACAAGTGTTATATCCTCTTGTGGGATTGTTCCCTTGATCATTATGTAATGCTCTTCTTTGTCTCTTTTTACAGTTTTTGTTTTAAAGACTATTTTGTCTGATATGAGTACTGCTACCCCAGCTTTCTTTTCATTGCCATTTGCATGGAGTATCTTTGTCCATCCCTTCACTTTCAGTTTGTGAGTGTCTTTAGGTCTGAAGTGTGTCTCTTGTATGCAGCATATATATGGGTCTTTGTGTTTTATCCAATCAGCCACCCTATGCCTTTTAATTGGAGCATTTAGTCCATTGAGGTTTAAAGTAGTTATTGATAAGTATGTACTTACTGCCATTTTTTAACTTTTTTTTCTCAGTGTTTTAGTAGTCCTTCTCTGTTCCTTTCTTCTTCTATACAGAATTGTTGGTCTCTTTAGTTTGACTTCTGTCTGAAAGCTCTACTCTTTAACTCCCCTCCTCCCTCACTTTATGTTTTTGATATCATATCTAACTTCTTTTCTGTGCATTTGTATCCATTACCCTCTTATCATGGAAATAGGTAATTTTTCCTATTTGTGGTCTTCTCTTTTCCCCTTAAATCAGTCCCTTTAACATTTCTTGTAGCACTGGTTTCTTGGTGACAAACTCCTTTAATTTTTGCTTGTCTGCAAAATTTTTGATCTCTCCTTCCATTTTGAATGATAACCTTGCTGGGTAGAGTATTCTTGGCTGTAAGTTTTTTCCTTTTAGCACTTTAAATATATTGTGCCACTCTCTTCTAGCCTGTAAGGTTTCTGCTGAGAAGTCAGCTGATAGCCTTATGGGGTTTCCTTTGTATTTAACTTGACTTTCTCTTGCAGCTTTAAGGATTTTTCTCTTAAATGATTGGTAAAATTGGCTTATACACTTATTGGCCCAATGAGGTTTTGGTTATTCAATTTTGTTTGTTGGATCAATTTTTAACTACTGCTTAAACTTTCCTCTTTTTTAAAACAGTTATTGTCCATTTGAATGTCTTATTTTATTTGTAATAAGTGTGTTGGATTGTCTTTGTTTTCCTCCTGATAAGCTTCTTCAACTTGCGCTGTGACTGCTATGTATTCCTTCAAACTTGCTTTTTTGACTTATAACTTACATTTGTCTTTTGACAATGGGATGCACCTAAAAACATCTGGAAGCCAAAATATTTGCTTATTCCCTGGCTCCCTCCTTGCTGGGCCTCAGTATAGCAGTGGTTACATTTCTTTGCCTAAGGCCACAGCTACTTTCAGCTCCCTATAGCTATATAGTTTTTGACATATTCTGGCAACTATGACTTTTTTTTACCTCTTTAGGGCTAGATGTGGCAGTGACTTCTTGTTTTTAGCCATAAGATGCTTCACCATCACTTTGTTGGTTTGTTTTCCATAACTTTCCCACTCCTCTGTAAATAATCCATTCCCTCGTCTCTCTCACCCTTTTTTGAGTGTGACACCTGGATCCTGCTGGGATCTTGTTTGATCAAGCTTCTTCTTATGATTTGTATTTTTTAAGAAAATTGTCAGTTATAATAACTTTTCAAAATTTTCGAATAAACATGTTAATACTATTTCCCATAAGGTATTAAATCTTTATTGTATCTGCAATTATGTCCCTCATTTAATTTTTAATATTGTTTATTGTACCTTGTATCTGTCTTTATCTTGATTCTTTCTGATTAATTTAACATTTTATCATAATGTAGTGTAGTATGTGACATGTGCTTTAAAGTCTGTTTAGTCTTATAGCAATATGGCTCAACTAACTTTATTATTTACCAATAATAAAATTTTTAATTTATTTCCTTATAATATTTATGTATTCTTATGTTTTAGGTATATTTATTGTACAGTATTAATACAAGTTTCTTCTTATTCTTATTTGACCCTTGAGTTATTAAAAAGAAAGTTCCAAAATTCTTAAGTTTTGTTCATTTCTATTTTAATTGGGGTTTTGCTAAACTGCAATCTGTGTGATTTTTATCTTTAGGAATTTATTGAAATTTTCTTTTTTCCTTGGTAAATAATCACTTTTGAACTCCTCTATGTTTTTTATTTTAGTTCTTATCTTAACGAAATTAAACACTTCAATCAAATCTAAGCATTTTGTATTAAAGGCATTGTTAAAGACATTATGTTACATTCAAAGGGACAATCAGCTGTTAGTCAATAATTGGAGTGAAAATGAAATGGTAGAGGTTAAATCAGTCAGCAGTCATCCTACTACTTAACTAGCTTGTTTCCCTTCACTTTATTTAATTATTACTGTCTTCATCTCAGCTCCCATTGGCAGGAGTTACTGACCTTAGATTGATGAGTAGTAAAATTTAGTAATAGCTTTTGAGTCCGTTGATCTAGGGAAACAGGGCATTTTCTCAAGGAGCAAATACACTTTAAGACTATCAAGAACATGTTTGAGTAGTGAAGAGGGGCCAGTCTAGTTCTTCTTTACTTGCCTCTGAGCTACTTAACCTAATTCTTAACTTTTAAGTGTAGGAAGTCTTATTTCTAGTCATCACTTTTGATTTGCCTTGCAAATGATCTTACTCTCTATAATTTCAATTCTCTCCATGAACACACAAATGTAGACATACTAACATCAATATTTGTAGAATAACTATTTTAATTATTACTTTGTAATAATATCTTTGCTATAGAAACAAATTTTATGAATAACTCAGGCATGAAAGTGGATATTTAAAAGTGAAACTGATGCTTCTGTAATTTGAGTCCAGTGTTCTTTGGTAAACTGCATATGTTGGTGTATATGTGTATATGTTGTGTAACATATATAAGACATTATGCATGTTTAAGAATATCAATGACAAAAGTAGTTTATTGATATTTCTATTTAACCAAGATCTGAAAGCCATTTTAGTCCATTATACTTATCAATATGGGATGGAAGATATCAGAGGGGGCAAAAGGAGGAGAGATTAATAGTGAAATTTACACACTGAAAGATTTCTGGCCAACATTAAAATAAAAGAAAACACCAAAACCTCTTAAACGCCTTTCCAAAAATTAAATGACTAGGAATTAAACTTACAAACAAGATAGAATAACAGGGACCAGATTAACACTCTTGCCGCAAACAACTAAAAAAGTGAACAAAAGTTTCTAAGGCATGGGCAATGGAGGACAGTGATTCCCGAGAGATGAGAAATGCATGAGGTAAGCCCTACAATTGAACCAGCTTACTGTCTTGAGAGAGTTTACGTGCCTTGTTGCAGAGAGGGGGATCCCAGGTGAAGCCACTAACACCCTCAATTGAGGAGGTGGAGCTGAGAGTCCAGGGAGATGAAAGCAGATAGAATTTGCAGGGCCATGCTACCAGAGAGGAGAGAGTAGCATGGAGAGAAAACTCCTCAGATCTGAAGAGGATTCCCGTCAAGTATTCATCAGCATCTGTGTGTGAGGAATCTTAACCTAGGCCAAGGAAAGAAACACCTGAAAGGATTAGAAAAACAGTATTGGAAGGTCACACAGGGGCAGAAAGGGTGCATGTTCCCTTGCCAGATTGGAAAACTTCATGGCTCATGGGTCATTGCGTAGACTACTAAAAAGCATCTTGCCTCAGTATTGGGGAATTACTAGTCCTTGATTAAATGCCATGCTATTTCTGCCTAACAAATCTGAAAGCAAGACATGAAAGAACCAAATTGTTTTCAAGTAACTTAACTTCCTCCAGAACAAATCTCAAGAATATCTAAAGATAAAAACATACACGGACAGCAGATAGACACATGAAAAAGTGCTCAATGTCATTACCCATTAGGCAACTGCAAATTGAAACCATCTTGATTGACCTTATGCATATTAGAACAGACAATAAAAATACCAATCCTACAAATTCTTAGAATTGATGTAGAGGAACTAGAACTTTCATAAACTACCAGTGGAAATGTACAGTGGCATAACCACTTTGGAAAACAATAGTTAAAGAGGAAATTATAGACTTAACGTGATCCAACCATTCCACTACTAGGTATAACCAAGATGAATAAAAGCACATGTCCATACAAAGACTTGTATAATCACAGCAATAGCACCTTCATTTTTAAGGACAAAAACCTACCCACATGTTCACAAACAGGTGAATGGATAAGCAAATTGCAACATATCCATACAACAGTATATGATTATTGATATATGCAACAACATAAATCATGGACGCATCTCAAAATAATTATGCCTATGAAAGAAGCCACAAAAACAAGACTGCATAAAAAGAGTATATATATATATGTGTATATATATAGAGAGAGAGANAGAGAGGGAGAGANAGAGAGAGAGAGACTATATTGAGAGAAAGCAGAACAGTGGTTGTGTAGGGAGAGGCAGAGGTGGGGTGGGAGGAAGAGATTCCAAAGGAGAATACAGAAACTTTGGGGAGTGATGTATATGTTCACTATTTTGATTAATAAGTTATTTATATTACAAATTTTATAAAATATTTAGTTCTAAGAAGATTGTTTGAATGAGCAATTTCTTTTTTTAATTGTAGGAAATAAAGGGAATACCCTTACTAACATAATATATTCTGGCATATTTAGTACATTAGTCAACTTCTAGCACTATAGGTATATTTTAATGCTAAATGCCAAAAAGATAACGTATTTATGTATATGTTTTTAAGCACTTGGCTTTAGAAGGGAAAATGTTGAGAACTCCAAATTGTTCTGGTAATTTGGTTCTTCATTTTGGAATTTTTAGGATGATTGTGTCCAATGCCAGATAATCTAGGCCACACTTAAAAAGTCTGTTTATGTCCACAGAACCCTAAAACAAAAGCTCACCTATTAAAAAAGGACATGTGAGTACTCTTAGCATCTCTTTCTACCCTTTTTCATTAAGAGATAAAAAAAGACTTTCTGACAGGACTGTAACTTTTTTGCTGTCTTAAATCAATACCTGAAATCCCTGCTGAGAATGTGTCACATGAACGGCATAGTATATAATAGGCCTAAGGAAAAATAAACAATTAATTACTCAACCTTGATCTCTTAATAGTGTTCTTTCAAGGTCTCTGACCTCCTGGACTCTGTATTTAGATTTTTATCTCTATAGCAATTTTCAGAATCTTAATCTCGTCTGGATTAGAATTTATGACTCCTCTTGTTCTCTGCTTTTTATCACCAATAATCCCAAGGGAATAACATGTTCTTCTAATACAAAGAAAGCAGCATGTTATAGTTGAAAAAGCATGGAATTTAGAAGCAAGTACACATGAGTTTGAAGCCCAGCTCTGCCACTTCCTAGATGTATGAGCTTGCTAATTTATATACCCTTTATGAGAATCCATTTTCTTATATATAAAATGGAGATAATAATACCCATCTATAAGCATCTAGCTCTGGTAATGATGGACTAAGTAATTCAGAGCAACCTTCTCACTAAGGTCAACTTGGAAAACTGAACAAAATTTCTAAAGCATTTCTATTTGAAGGCATTAGAGAGCTAGCACAGTACTAATGATATACTAAACATAGATCCTAAAGAAGTCAGAAATCTAGATACATGAGCATTTGGGCCCAATTTTGCCCTAGAGGTGAATGCTGATTCAAAATAGTCAACTGAGAGACTGACTAGAGCTCTTTTGCTTTACACACCTAGAGACAAATGTTGGAGTGCAGGGCAGAGATGCTGGTGAGAAAATGAAATCATGTGATTTGGGCTGGGGTCACTAAGGACTGCACCTAGGAGTGATGGCTGAAAATAACCAACCATCTCAAGAACTACAGCCTTACTTCCAGTCATCTGGGTATCCCTGAAAATATCTCAATCCCTGAAACTAGATTAAGGTGATCACAGATTGCTAGTGCATCAAAGATTCTGGCAAAAGTAGCTGAAAATCTTATCTAGAAGTAGATATCCTATGCCTCAAATATTTTTTATAAAAAATTTTACAAATGCAGTAGAAAATAATCAGACACAAGAGGAGACAACATGGCTTGAACAAGCAGAAATAACAAACTCATAGTGTTTCCAGATACTGAAATTATCAGACATGGACTTTAAAATTAAAATTCTTACTATGTTCAAGGAGATAAGACATACAATACAAAATTTCATCTAAGAACTAGGAACTATAATATATAACAATGAAGATATTAAAAATACATAAATTTTAAACTGATGAAATTAAGAAATTAGTGGACAGTTTTAGAAAGAAACTTGACACAACTGACAATATAATTAATGAACTGGATGCTAAATTAGAAGAAAAATACCCAAGAGTAAAGAATGAAAAGAAGAAAGCTTGAGAAAAAGAAAAAACGCGGAAGAGAGAGAAAGAGAAATAAAGGATTTAATGAGAAAGTCTGACATATGTTTAATTGGAGTTCCAGAATTAGCAGAGGTAGAAAAGGGTGAGAGGAAACATTTGAAGAGATAATATCTGAGGATCTTCTTAAACAGATAGAAAATAATATTGATGTAGATCTTCAACAAGCCCAGAAAACACTAAGAATAAATAAAAATAAATTCTATTCTAGATACAGTATTGTAACACTAACTAAAACCGTAGAGACAGAGAAAAAGTTTAAAGTAACTAGAGGACAATTACCATCAAAGAATCAATGATTTGAACATGGCTTCTCAACCTAGGCATTATTAACATTTTGAGCTAGATAATACTTTTGGAGGGTGGGGTTGTGTTGTGCATTGTAGTGTGTTCAGCAGCATACCTGGCCTCTTTCCACCAGATGCCAGTAGCACCCTCTCCCCAGTTGTGATAATCAAAATCATCTCCAGACATTGCCAAAGACCCCCTGGAGGAACAATTGTCCTTTACCCCTGTTGAGAACTACTGTATTAGACCAATTGCTGACCTTTAACAGAATCCAGAAGACAGTAGAATATTGACAGTCAATAGGTTGAAAGAAAATAAATGTCATCCTAGAGTTTAATACTCAATGAAAATACCATTTAAAAATGAAAGTAGCAAAAAAACAATTTTAGAAAAAAAATCTTAGAATTTTTGTCACTAGCAAACCCAGACTAAAGAAATGTTAAAGTGTATTCTTCAAGCATAAGAAAACATACTCTGATAGAAAGATGGGACATGCAAGAAAGAATAAAGGGCAAAGAAATAGTTAAATATAGGTAAAAACTGACTATGTAAAACAATCACAACATCGTAGAGATGCATGTAAATAAATAAATATATGCATACATATATAAATTTATGAAAACAGCATGTAAGTTGGGAAAGGGATGAATAATTTAAAAATGTCCTGATGTTGAAAAGTAATAGAACCAGTTAATATTAGAATTTGAGAAATCAACAATGAAAGTTTTAAATTTTAGGGCAAATCTTAAAAGAATGTGATGAAAATTTACAAATTTCCAAAGTAACAGAGAAAAGTCCATAAAATAAATTAAAACATATTAAATCAATCTGTTTTAATTTATTTTAAAGAAGGCAAAAAAAAGTGAGTGAAAGAGAACAATGAGCAGGTGGGATTAGAAGCAAGAACAACTTTAGACAGATTAAATCCCAAATATATTAGTAATCACGTTGAATGTAAATGGATTAAGTATTCCAATGAAACAAATATGTTTTCATACTAGGTTGAAAAATAACACAATTATTTTTTTACTTTCTTCAATTTATATTGAATTATACTCATTTGTGTTAAAATATCAATTTGTTAAACATAAATATTAAAATATGCTGCATTTTTGTCATCGTCCTCTAGCATTTTTTGGTGTTTTTGACACACTATGAAACTTGAATAAATGAAAATAGTCTGCAGCTTGTCAACCTCTAAGAACCCTTAGTGTCACAGGGTCTTGACATACATATTTTCATTTGGTCTTCAAAATAATTCTGTATGTCAAAAATTATCTCTTAACTCAAAACAAAATCTATATCTCTATTTATTATATAATTTATATCTATATGGAAATGTGCATAATACAACTGTAGAGCTTAATTATTGATAAGAAAATAATTATTAATAATTATTTTATAAATAAATTGTAGGATTAATACAATATTGTGCTTTTCAGGTAATGCAATCCAATGATGTCATATATGTGTAAACTTTTATGACGAAGAGTGACTTTTCTCAATCCTATCAATGTCCCTTTGTAACTGTATGTATAACCACAATTACTTTGAGGTATAATTTACATACAAGAAAAGGCACAGATTTGAAATGTGTGATTAGATGAGTGTTGACAAGTGTATATACCTGTGTATACAATACAAAAATCAAAATCTAGAACATTTTAATTAACTCAGAACATTCCAGTATGTCCCTATCAAGTCAATTCCCATACCCTAGAGGCAACCGCTGTAGTGATTTCTATTACTACAAAGTAGTGTTGCTGGTTCTATTACTTCGTGCATAACTAGATTTATGCAATTTGTATCCTATCTGTTTGGTCACTTTTGCTTAACGTAATAATTTTGAAATTTGTCCATATTGTTGCATGTATTAGTAGTTTGTTCCTTTGTATTGTTGAGCTGTATTGCATTTTATGAATATTATACAAATTGTTCAACTATAAAATATCTGTATTGTTTCCATTTGGGGGCAATTATGAATAGAGATTCTTTAAGCATTATTATGCAAGTATTTTTGTGGACATAAATTTTTATTTCTCTTCTGTTAGTACTTATGGTAGAATTGTTATTTTCATAGGATACATATATATTTAAATTTAAAATAAAGTGACAAATTTTCCAAAGTGGCTATAATATTTTACATTGCCATTTACAGTCCCTGAGAGTTCAAATTGCTCCACATCCCAGACAAACTTTGGTATAGTCAGTATTTTTATTGTAGTGAGTTAATGGCTATAAAATGGTATATAATTGTAATTTCAGTTTGTATTTTTTCTGCTGGCTAATAATATTTGGTATTTTTCATGTGCTTCTTGGCCATTCATGTATAATATACATGAAGTATCTGTACAAATCTTTTTGTTTTCCAATTGTATTGGGTTGTTTGTACTTTTTTTACTGTGCTGAACAAGTTCTCTATATATTTTAGATATGTCCTTAATCATAGATATGCATTTGAGTGTATGTGTGTATGTATGGGTTTGTGTTATCAGATAAAGTCTTCCAGTTTGTGGCTTCCTTTTCCTTTTTTTGTTAATGGTGTTTTAAAGAGCAGAGTTACTAATTTTGATGAAGTTCAATTTAACATTTTTATTGTTATATTTTGCATCTTAAGAAATATACTACCTCAAGGTTATGAATTTTTTCTCCTAGGGTTTCTTCTAGAAACTTTATAGTTTAGTAATTATGTTTATCTCTATTATGTATTTGGCATTAATTTTTGTGTATAGTGTAAGATAGGGGTCAAGTTTCAGGTTTTTGCATATGGATATCCAGTTGTTCTACCACCACTTATGAAAAAAAATCCACCCTGTATTGAATTATCCTATTGCTATTGTTGAAAATCAATTGCCCATACTTGTTAGGCTCTATTTCTAGACTCCATTCTCGCACTTGGTTTTGCATGTCTTCTCTTATGCCAGTACCGTACTTTATATATATTTATATTACCTCTATCTTTGTTTTTATTTTTCAAAATTGTTTTGGCAATTTTAAGTCCCTACATTTGAACATATATTTTAGAATCAGCTAACCATTTTTTACAAAAACCTTGCTCATATTTTGATTGACATGATATTGAGTCTAAAGTTGCATTTTTAAAGAATCAATATCTTAATAATATTAGGTTTTCTAATCCATATAATATCTGTCTATTAAAGTTTTATTTAAATTCTTCAATTTTTTAATAATTTTCAGTGTATTCATTTTGTTATTTTGTTAGATATTATTACTAAGCATTTTAGGGTTTTTTTGATGCTACTGTAAGTATCAAATTCTGAAGAGTTTAAGATTGATATTGATTTATTTATTCTTTGAGTGTTTGCTACAAACTACAAATAAAGCCTTACATACGGTATTATAGACTGAATGTTTGTGTTCCTCCAGAACTGTGAGAAGTAAATTTCTTGTTTTGATAAACCACCCAGTCTATGGTATTCTGTTACAGCAGACCAAAAAGACTAAGACAGACATTGGGATTACTAGTAAGAAGATTAAATCAGTAATCAAAAAAATCTCCCAGCAAACAAAAGTCCAAGACCAGAGAGCTTCACTGGTGTACTCTACCAAACATTCAAAGAAGAATTAATACAAATTCTTCTCCAATTCATCCAAAAAAATAGAAGAAGAGGAAACTCTTTCCAACTGATTTTATTAGGCCAGCGTTACCCTGATACCAAAACCAGACAAGGATGTTATAAGAAAAGAAAATTACAGGCTAATATCCCTGATGAACATAGACCCCCAAATCCTCAATGAAATATTAGCAAACTGAATTCAACAAGATATTAAAAGGTTCATACATAATGATCAAGTGGGATTTATTCCAGAGATGCAAGGATGGTTCCACATCCACAAATAAGTCAATGTGATACACCACATTAACAAAATGAAGGATAAAAATCAAGTGATCTCCCTACAGATTCAGAAAAAGCATTTGATGAAATTCAACTTGCATTTATGATAAAAATTCTCAACAAAGCAGATGCAGAGGGAACATATCTCAACATAATAAAGGCCATATATGACAAGCCCACAGATAACATCATACTCAATGGTGAAAAGCTGAAAGCTTTCCTTCTAAGATCAGGAAAAGGACAAGGATATCTACTCCAGCCATTTTTACTCAGTATAGTATTGGAAGTCCTAGCCAGAGCAATTAGACAAGAAAAACATAAAAGACAATCAAATTGGAAAGAAAAAAATAAAACTGTCAATATTTTCAGATGATGTGATACTATATCTTGAAATCCTTAAAGACCCCATCAAAAAACTTTTAGAACTAATAAATGAATTCAGTAAAGTTGCAGGATACAAAATCAATACAGAAAAAACTGTTGCATTTCTATACACTAATAGCAGACTATCAGAAAGAGAAAGTAAGAAAACAATTTCATTTACAATTGCATCAAAAAGAATAAAATACCTAGGAATAAATTTAACCAAGGAAGTGGAAGACTTGTATATTGAAATCTACAAGACATTAAGGAAAGAAATTGAAGAAGACACAAATAAATGGAAAGACATTTGATGCTTATAGATTAAAAGAATTAATATTGTTAAAATGTCCATAATATCCAAAGCAATCTACATATTAGTGCAATCCTTATCAAAATCCCAATAGCATTTTTCAGAGAAATAGGAAAAACAATTCTAAAATTTGTATGAAACCACCAAAGAGCCCAAATAGCCAAAGCAGTCTTGAGAAAGAAGAACAAAGCTAGAGGCATCATGCTCCCTGCTTTCAAACTATATTACAAAGCTATAGTAATTAAAATAGTATAGCATTAGCATAAAAACAGACACATAGATCAATAGAACAGAATGGAGTCTAAACACATGCATATATGGTCAATTAATTTATGACAAAGAGGCCAAGAATATACAGTGGGGAAAGGATAGTCTCTCCAATAAATGGTGTTGGGAGAACTGGACAGCCACATGTAAAAGAGTGAAACTAGATCACTATCTTATATCATATACAGAAAATAACTTAAAATAGATTAAAGACTTGAACATAAGGCATGAAATCATAAAACTCCTAGAAGAAAACACAAGTGGTAAGCTCCTTGACATTGGTCTTACAATGACTTTTTAAATCTGACACCAAAAGCAAAAGCAACAAAAGTAAAAATAAACAAAGTGGGACTACATCAAGCTAAAAAGCTTCTACACAGCAAAACTAACTATTAACAAAATGAAAAGTAACATATTGAATGGGAGAAATAAATGCAAATCATTTATCTGACAAGAGGCTAATATCCAAAATATATAAAAAATTCATAAAACTCAATGGCAAAAAAAACAAATCAAATTAAAAAATGAGCAAAGGATCTGAATAGACATTTTTCCAAAGACATATAGATGTCCTACAGGTATATGAAAGATGTTCAACATCACAAATCATCAGGGAAATGAAAATCAAAACTGCAATGAGATATCACCTCACACCTATTAGAATGGCTATTTTCAAAAGACAAGAAATAACAAGTATTTGCAAGGATGTGGAAAAAAGGAAACCCTTGTGCACTGTAGGTGGGAATGTAAATTGATACAGTGACTACAGAAAACAGTATGGAGCTTCCTCAAACAGTGAAAAATAGAACTACTATATGATCTAGCAATTCCACTTCTGGGTATTTATCTGAAGAAAACCAAAACACTAACTCAAAAAGATATATTCACCCCCATGATCTTTGCAGCATTATTTATAATGGCCAAAATATGAAAATAATCTAAGTGTCTATTGATGGATGAATGGATAAAGATGTGGTGTGTATATATATATATACACACACACAATAAAATATTATTCAGCCATAAAAAAGAATGAAATTTTGCCATTTGTGGCAAAATGGATGGACCTCGAGGGTATCATACCAAGTGAAATAAGTCAGACAGAAAAAGGCAAATACTGTATGATTCAATATGGAATCTAAAAAAAAACAAAAAATGCTCAGAGATACAGAGAACAGATTGATGGTTGCCAGAGGTGGGAGGTGGGAAAAATGAGTCAACTGTTGTATTTTTATTTTTCTCTGTTTAAAAATAAATTTAGAAAAAAAGAAAATGAAAGATAGAAATTGCTATCAAGATGTGGGGTGCTGCTATGACAAAGGCCTAAAATTGTGGAAGCAGCTTTGGGACTTGGTAATAGAAAGAGGCTGGAAGTTTTAAGTCACATGCTAGAAAAAGCCTACATTGCTGTGAATGGGCCTTTAAAGGTGATCCTGGTGAGTGTTGTTAAAAAAAAAGGGGAGAGCTATAGAGAAAGCCTCAATCTTCTTAGAGATTACCTAAGTAATCCTTAACAGAATGTTGATAGAAATATGAACTGTAAAAGCCATTATAATGAGGGCCGGCCCCGTGGCTTAGTGGTTAAGTGCGCGCGCTCCGCTGCTGGCTGCCTGGGTTCGGATCCCGGGCACGCACAGACGCACTGCTTCTCCAGCCATGCTGAGGCCGCGTCCCACGTACAGCAACTAGAAGGATGTGCAGCTATGATATGCAACTATCTACTGGGGCTTTGGGAGGAAAATAAATAAATAAATAAAATCTTAAAAAAAAAAACCATTATAATGAGATCTCAGACCAAAATGTTATTGGAAACAGAAGGAAATGTCATTCTTGTTATAAAGTGGCAAAGAACTTGGTTGAATTGTGTTCATATCCTAGTGTTTTGTGGAAGGTAGAATTTATGAACAATAAAATTGGATATTTGACTGAGGAAATATTTAAGCAAAGTGTTAAAGGAGAGGTCTGGTTCCATTTGTCTTCATACAGTAAAATGAGAGATGAGAGATATGATTTAAAGGCAGAATTGTTAATCAAAGGGAAGCAGAACTTAAAGATTTGGAATATTGTCAGCCTATGTATTTTGAAAGGAATGAGAGAGTCTGTTTGGAAAAGAACACTAAGGATTTGGCCAAATGACCTTTTGATAAGGAAATTAGACAGCCATCTCAACAGAAGACAAGAGCTATTCTTCAAGACAATGGAAGAATGACCCCAGTCTCCCCCAAAGCAATTCAAAGATCATCAGAGAGGTTTCAAAGGAGGAGTTGCCATACCTGTGGGGCCTGAGTGAGCCTTACCCAGCCCCACCTCACATTGTGAGTTCTGCTGTCTGCACTCTGGAGCTTCACTCTTTGGTCACCCCAGGTGTGGTTTCACTGGTCTCAGTGTGGTTTGCACTATGGCCAACAATGCTGTGGGCTCATCACTGTATCCACCTAAATTTCAAAGGATGCCCAGAAGAGCAGTAGGCACAAGACCTCACCCTGGGAGAGTTGCAGGCACAGGATCCCAGTCTGTGGGGGCAGGGTCCAGGTAGAATACTGTTGTGAGAGTGGAGTCACCACAGAAAGCTCCCAGTAGGGCAATGCCCAGTGGAGCCAAGGGGCAGGGCTACCTGGAGCCTTGGGAGCCCAAACCCTGTCCAGCAAAGCTGTGGGGCAGTATCTCCACCTCAGTGTGTCTAGAAGGTGGGACCCCCATCCTAGTGTGTCCAGAACATGGGACCTGTTCCTCTGTGGATCCAGAGGGTGGGAACACCTGCCCAGTGATCCTGAAAGACAGAATATTGAGCCAAAGAGGATTATTCTCAAGCCTTAAGATGTCTTAGAATTTGCCTTATAGTTTGAACTTACTTAAGACTTGTTACCCCTTTCTTCTTTTCTATTTCTCCCTTTTGGAATGGAAATGTCTGTCTTATGCCTGCTCCAATATAGTATGTTGGAAGCACGTAAGCAAGCCAAACAAGCAAGCACCTTGTTTGGTTTCACAGGTTCACAGCTGGAGAAAAATTTCCCTCAGGATGAATTGTATGTTGAGTCTCACACATATCTGATTTAGATAATATTTAGGTGAGAATTTGGATTTTAGATTTTTGAGTTGATGCTGAGGCAAGTTAAGACTTTCAGGGCTATTGGGCAAAATGAATATATTTTGCACGTACGAAGGACATAAATTTTGGGGGACTAGGTGTTGAAAGCTATAAACAGAATGTTTGTATTTCCCTAAAATTCATATCTTGAAATCTAATGCCAATGTGATGGTATTTGGGGGTGGGGGCTTTGGGAGGTGATTAGGTCATGCGAGAAGAACTCTCATGAATGCGATTAGTACCCTTATAAAAGAGAGGCCAAAGAAATCTCTCATCCCTTCCTCCATGTGAGGACACAGCCAAAAGACAGTCATCTACGAACCAGAAAACAGGCTCTCGCCAGACATCAAACCTGTCAGCCTCTTGATCTTGGACTTCCCAGCCTCCAGAACTGTGAGAAGTAAATTTCCACTGTTTATAAACTGCCTATTCTATGGTATTTTGTTATAGCAGCCTGAACAGATTAAGATAACCACAATATTAAAAAAAAATTGATGTGCAAAGCAAACCTCTGTTTAATTAGCATGTGTTGAAGACATTGTCACCAGTTAACTGCCCCAAGTAACTCAAAGGAGGTTTTGGAGGTACTTAAATGTTTTTCCAAGTGGTTTTTTTAGTTATGTTAAGAAATGCAATCACCATCCACTCTGTACCAGTCCAAACCACACTACAAGAGTGATGCTTGCACAGACGGGCCGAGAAGTGCCCAAGAGATTACCTTTGCTTCATTTTAATGTTAAGATTTCTGCCCCAGGAGGAACTTAGGCCTTATTACCATAACATGCAATGTATGTGGAAGCATATTTTCCAACTTTGGCTGTGCAAGCAAATACCCACTTCTACATGTGATGATGAAAGTTCCCTTTTGAATATTCATTCCCCATCCTAAATAAAGGCCCCTACTTTCCCTTGCTCAGGGAGCCACAGCTTTAGAGATAATTCCCCATGGGATCCTTATTTGCTGCAAATAAATCTTTACTTTTTGTGACAACTACTTCTGGTAAAGGCTTTGATTTCAACTTACCAAGAAGCGGACCCACTTTGGTTCGATAACAACATGACTAGAAATGCCATAGAAGTTAGTAAAAAATGAGAAAATTGGCAATGAAATATTTCAATAACTCTTCTTGTGTCTGTAGTCTTTTATTTATGAGAAATAATGTAGATGGTCACTTTTCACGGATAGCCTACTACATGCCAGTTAATCTGTATTTAGATCTGTGTTATTCTATATATTTGTGGTTGTGCACATATTTTTAAATAATATTGGAGTATCTGTTATTTTTTAATGTTATATTTTTAAAATACTAACTTTGTAAGATTTTTCATACTATGCAATAATTTTAAAAAGAAATAAGATTCAATTTGAATGTGCTTAGAAACAAATAACTTCACAAATCACATTTTCAATAATCTTCCATCCACAAACAAAGTATTGTTGATATTAATCACTTAAGATCTCCTTGGTTTACATTATTAATTAGTTAATACCTATACCATTTTGGAAGCAAAGTTTTATTTTAAAATGTAACTGGTAACCATAAAAATAAAAATTTTTATTATATTTAACCTCCCAAAAAAGAAAAATAATTTTATTATATTTAACCCCCCAAAAAAGAAAAAAATATGCCAAAAATTAACAAAAATACATACAGTTGGGTAGAAAAATATCAAAGTTTATTTGCATTTTGTGCAATAAATGAGGAATTAGCATCCAAAGTAACTTAATAATTTGTTCTCCAAAATAAGAATACAACACAGAAATTCAGGTAAATAAAAGGCACACATTATGAACTGTCAATTCACAAAAGAAAATATATGAAAATTCAATAAGCAATCTCACCTTAAATGAAAATGGAGTCTTAAACAAATCCAAGAATATATTTTTCAACTATGAGATTGGCAAAATAGAATATCCCGAAAAATGTAAAATGTTGATGAGGATACTTCATGACATTGGATTTAGCAATGATTTCTTTTATATGACACCAAAAGCACAGGCAACAAAAGTAAAAATAGATAAATTGGACTACATCAAAATTAAAAACTTCTGTGCATCAAAGGACATGATCAACATTGAGAAAGCAACGTATAGAATGGGAGAAAATATTTGTAAGTCATATATCTGATAAAGAGTTAATATCCAGAATATATAAAGAACTCCTACAATTGAACAACAAAACATCAAATAACATTATTAAAAAATGCACAAATAACTTGAATAGACATTTCTGTAAAGATGATATACAAACAGCCAACAAGCATATGAAATGATGCTCAACATCACTAATCATTAGGGAAATGCAAATCAAAGTTACAAAACTACACCCTTTAGAATGGCTACTATCAAAAAACTAGAACATAACAAATGTTGACAAGGATGTGGAGAAATTAGAATCCTTGTGCACTATTGGTGGGAATGTAAAATGGTGTAGATACTGTATAAAGCAATATGGTGTTTTCTCAAAAACTTAAAAATAGAATTACCATATTATACAGCAATTCCACTTCTGGGCATATACCCAAAAGGATTGAAAACTGGGTCTCAAAGGTATATTTGCACACCCATTTTCATAGCAGCATTATTCATAATAGCTAAGAAGTGGAAGCAAACCAAGTGTCCATCCATGAATGAAAGGATAAACGAATGTGGTATATACATACAATGGAATATTATTCAGCCTCAAAAAGGAAGGAAATTCTGATATATGCTACAACATGGATGAACTTAGAGGATATTATCCTAAGTGAAATAAGCTAATCACAAAAGACAAATACTGTATGATGCCACTTATATGAGGTATTTAGAGTAGTCAAATTTATAGAAACAGAAAGTAAAATGGTGGTTGCCAGGATGCTGGGCGAGGCGGAAATAGGGAGTTTTTGTTTAATGGGTATAGAGTTTCAGTTTTGCATGATGAAAGATTTCTGAAGATTGGTTGCACAAAAATGTGAATATACTTAACACTAATGAACTATACACTTAAAAATGGTTAAGATGGTAAATTTTATGTTTTGTATTTTACCACATTCAAAAATAAAAATAGAAAATTCAAGAAGCCATAGATGCTCTAGACTTAATAGAATCTCATGGAAGACAAATTAAGAGTTAAGTGTTGCCTGTTAATCCCTCAAACAGTGCTCCATCTGACCTACATCAAAGTTGCTATCAGTAGTGAGGTTGCTCCCCTCCTGGGACAAACAAACCACCTACACCCAGGCCACCACTTAGGCATGAACCATGGGATGAACAAGAGAGGTTATATTGTACTCTAGGGTACAAGGGGGTCAAAAACTGGATGATCTCTGGTAAATCAGTGGAACAATCACCTCACTAGGTTTAGATTGTAATCTATGGCAGTCTTCTACTTGGGAGGCAGCCTTACCTTCTTTGCCTGCTCCTGACTTCCACCAGGGGCAGGGATCCCACATAGGGACTCAGCAGGTTCCCAAGCAGGTCTCTTCTGGAAGACATTTGCCCTTTTATCACACTAACTGTGGTTTGGTCTTCAAAAAATAACACTGGCTGGAGCTGTTTGGCACGTGTGCCAAATTTCCCTAATCTCAGGAAGCACTCGTGCTTTAAAGGGACCCCTCCCTGCCCCAGAAGATGACTAACTTGGGTGGAGGATTAATCAAATCAGTAAGTGCCTGCTTAACTATTAACATTGGCTCAGCTTTGCTAAAAAATGCTTCGGTCCTGGTTGCTCCCCCTCCAAGACTATCTCTTTTTCTATTATTGGAAGGGATCACCTCATTCAGCAGTTCATCTTGTGGAAGAAGCCTAAGGCTTCTACGCTACTGGTGGGTACCACCTGGTGGAAACCAGTTAACCTTTCCCTAGGGGTGTGGATGGTAAATTATGCCACAATACCAGCCAAGGCAATGCACTTAAGGATTATGTTCTGTCATAGATGACTTAGTTAAAGAAGGGGCTCTTATTTCTACCATCTCACCTTTCATTTTCCCTGTATGGCCTGTGCTTAGACACACTATTAATGAATGGAGGCTACCTATAGATTATAGACAGGTAAACAAAGCTGTTCCCTTTATTAGAGCACCTCTATCAAATATAATTGCCTTAATGGATGACATTCAAAACAATGTGGAGAAAAGGTTTGGAGTTATAGACCTGACTGACACATTCGACTTATTAATACTTTCACAGGAGAGTCAACTACAATTTGCCTTTACCTTTGTGGGTTAACAGTACACCTTTTTTCTGGTTGCCTATGAGGTACTTAATTAGCCTTCTCATTGCACACAGCCTTTGCAGACAGGACCTAGATGCCTTGCCCCATACTTCTACAAAGAACTTGCTTTGGCATTATATCAAAGATATCCTCCTCACCGGAACTGACCAAGACTCTGTCTCACACACCATCACAACCATGAATAAACACCTTGCTGAAAGGGGATGTTAAATTGCCTCCCTTAAAATACAAAGCTGCTCCCAGTTGTTTAAATATTTGGGTTATATTTGGAACTCAGAAGGGCAAACTACTCCCAATCCTTAAAAGACAAGCTTCTAGAAATCCAACGTCTTTCATTGGTAAAAGAGGCCCAACGTTTTGTAGGAATGTTTGGATTCTGGCATCAACACATTTTGGCACCTCACCTCCAGTATTTGCTGGCACCTATCTATTCAGTCACCTATAAATCTTCCATTTTTCAGTGGGGACCTGAGCAACAATGGGCACTAGATAATGAGATCCTTATTACTTTGGCTCTTGCCCTGGTATCCCAAAGATAGGACTTACTTAAAATTAGAAGTTTTGGCCACCCCAAAATTTGCTTCCTTGAACCTCTTGTCCAAATGGAAAGGTAAATGCTTACCCACAGGCTTTTGATGTAAGCCATTCCCAGACTCAGCTCAAAGGTATTCAATACTAGAAAGGCAACTCCTGGTGCCATACTGGGTACTTCCCCAAACTGAAGCCCTTTTTGGGGAAGAGCCAATTAACCTATGGACTGATATTCCTATTATGCCTTAGGTAATGAAAAAGTTTCCTGTAAAATTGGATCAGCAACAGAGGCTTCTTATTAAGATGGAAATGGTATCTACAGAACCAATCTAAACCTGGCCCTTCTGAAGTGTCAGAATTTCATGAAGTAATAACTACATGCCCTGCCACTTAGGTTAACTTGCCAAAACCCCCGGAAATGCCTCTACCTCATGCTCAATGGAGACTGGAGGGAGGTTGATCAGCATTCTCAAAGCAAGAAAAGCAATGGCAATGGTCTTTCTTTACAGATGGAGTAAGCATGGGGTATAAGGGAGCCAGACAATGGACAGCAGCAGCCTATACCAATTTCCACATGGGGTATAGACCAAAGCATCCAATGGGCTGAGATGCATGCAATAGTCCTAGAAGTAAAATATACCCACAATAAACATTTTTCTAATGTTCATATTTTTACTGACTTATAGTTAGTGTCTCATGGGCTAACTAACTGGTTGAGATGTTGGCAAAATCAGGGCTGGAAAATACGAGGCCCAGACATTTGGGGTAAAGAGATGTGGGATAAAAATCACCACATAAGCTCCCACTCAACCCATCCTGCTGCACCACACCTCAGCTCATACCAAACAACGCATAGAGGAGGCACAATACAATGCCAAATCTGACAAACTAACCACACCACCAAAGCAGGTAAGCTTTTGGAAGGAAGAAGAGTCTCCAGAACTTTGGGACAAGCCACATTAACCTTTCTATTGGTGAGCACATGAGAAATCAAGGCATTTGGGCATCATGGGGTTATAAAATTGCATTGGTACTAGAGTCAGCTCAGCAGAAGGACATTTATACAAAGCCATTAGGCACTGTACTACATGCCCAAAATCTAGACACTAGGCCTACCCATGGAAGAAGAAATTTACAGTAAAAAAGGGTCATAACAGAACTGGTGAATAGACTTCATTGGACCACTCCCTGCAGTGTCACTAGCCATTAAATATGCCTCAACAATTGTAGATACCTACACAAAACTTTTATTGGCTTACTCATGCAAAATATCAACTTCTGCTAACGTTAATGAGGGGTTAACCAAACAGCTTTAATAGCCTTAGGGAGTGCCCATACAGTCATATCAAGACTCTCATTTCACTGCAAATCAGACATGAAAATGGGCACTAAATAACAACATTGTTTTTTTTTTTTTTTTTCCACTTATCCTATCATCCTATGGCAGTAGGTATCATAGATGGAATAATGGGATTTTAAAATGAGGACTATTAAGAGAACTTGGAGGATAATGGTTCCCAATTCCAATCGGTCTTTATTACCTTACATGCATGCCCCTATGGTGTAACTGCACCATATCTTAATTCAGAACAAATGAGGAAACCATCAATAGAGATGCTGTGACATCTGCTTGTGTGTACTCTCACACCATACACAACACAATTACAAAATTCTTTGGACATGGGAGCCATGACTTTGTTGCCCATAGCAAAGGAAAACCCATCTGGGACTTCCACCTTTTCCTTCTTCCTCATAGAAAATCCAGGGCCTAGCTGGATTTTCCCTCTCGATTCTTATAAGGACCTTGACATGGACCACCGACTCTGGGACCATCCTCAGCCTGTGTTAGCTCATCAGCCAGTATAAGCCAAACAAACCATCCAGCACTATTTGGAGAGAAAGACATCCTCATCTGCCGCCCACATACCTTGCTCCACTAAAGGAACTGTGGAATAAACACAGATCTGCTCTTGACACCCAAGGGATGGAACTAATTGTCCCGAGACATGGTAACACGATCTGCAGAATATCCAGGGGACCATCAGAAGCCCTATTTGTGACAGCAGATGATCTCTGACTTAAAACCCTACTCTGTCGCTGTGCCTTTTTCTTCCTGAGAACTCCCTACTCTCACCAGTGCCAACTGCATATCCACTGGTAGATCACTTTAGCCCTGGTAATCTACACCACACTGCTGATAAGGTATGTCTGGAAATAACACACCACATGCACGAAACAGAGTGATATACAATATGAGTCAGATTGGGGACAATGGGAAACATGCTGTTGGATATTTAGGTTAGTCAATCCTCCATCATCACCACAGATATCAACACTGAGGCTTTCACTCCTCCACCTATCTTGACTACTGCTAACAACACCTCTTCTAGCTAAGCCAGTCTCTGTGAGACCACTTGTGACTCACAGGTGCCTTCTAAGCCTTTGGGCCAACTTTTACTTCAAATCAGATGAAACCTACTATTATCAACTAATGCCATAGAACAAAGAGACCAATGAAATGTCACTAATAATGTCTCATTTAAAAACTTCCCTAAAATAATATGCACTCAATATTATAGCCAGGATGCTCATGATTTGTGCAATTAAATTAAAAACACTGTAATCCAAATCCAATACCAACAGAGCCTGTGTTCATAAAATATTGACTGTTACTAACCCATGGGATAAGGATCAACGAAATTTCTGTCAACAATATTCACTCTTACAACTGTTGACCTCTTTTCCCATTAATTACGATGATCTCCATCCCCATCCAGTACAAGCCCCATTTATTGAGGCAGAAATAAATTGTACTAACCAAGTAGCCAAGAGCACATTACCATGAACATTCTCTCTGACCACTAATCAACATATGCAAGAAAGTCCATGTATGCAACATAATATTACCTAGGCCAAGGCATGTCTAAAAAATCAGGGAGTACAAACAGTTTGGGAATTCTTCTTCAATATAACAATACCAACTGCAAGTTTTACATAACATTCAACAGAAGTAGGCTCCACAGCAACTGCAGCACTGGCTGCCCACAGTAAAAGATTATAGTTTTTGGGTGTTACAGCAAAGACAATTCTTACAAAAAACATGTTTAATCCCACTGAGAAATATAACCTCTCTTTACCTTGGGAGTTTTTCCACCTAAATTGACAACTACTTTCTTACAAGCTATTATAAAATTTTTTAGGCCTACCAAAACCACCAGTAATAAGGATTTGGGAAATATTTGTGGAAGATTGCCTTTCAATGTTCATCTTTTGGACACTCATTTGCTGAGTCCTCAAAAACCTGTCTTATCTCACCTTAGCAGAAATAGAAGAAAAAACACTAAAATATCCTCCAAACAAAGCTAACCTGAGGCTATTAAAGTTATACAAATGGTTGCTGTAGACAAGTGTCACCTAGAATGGAGGTGATGGAGCAGGTGGTTCTCCACTGAAATACAGCAACATTGCAAAAAACAGCTACAGAAATGGATCAAATGTATTACAAAATTGATGTATATATTTGAAATAACTTGGCTCACCTGTGAGGATCCTATATGGTATTGTCCCTTGTTCAATATTTAATTTGGTACATGACTAAACTAAACTTCTTATCAAACCACTGAGACGACCTGCAAAGCCTATCCCGTACCTGTGGGAAAACAACAATAGTATTTACTATTGGCAATTGGCAAGGAACTCAATTACCAATGTATTCCAATTCAAGCAAGAATGAGCATAAAATTGACCAACAAACCAAATTTGCATATAGCCTTAGCCTCTAAAATACATAAAATGGTAAATCTGATCCCATCTTAGGCTTGCTTCTGCCAACCTGATTTTAGTACACATAGCATAACATTCCTTCCTTGGCCAAGCTGCCCGTAAACCTCACTTATAAAGATAAACCTATTTCCCTAACTATTGACATCCAACAATAATGTCTAGAGGCTAATCTCACACAAATTTGTGGGCAATGATGGGCTGATCCCATAACTGATTTAGTTGATCCAGGTGCTAAATGCATGGTGAATAACATGCAAGCTTGTTTGACTATAACATTATATGCTCCTATTAACACTACTTGGAACTGCACTAAGCCACACAAACTAACCTTCATAGGAACACAGAGAATACAGGGAGTCTGGTGGGCCTGTGAAGGAATTAAATGGCTTCTGCTATCATAAGTTTCCCCTCATACAACTCTGGACGATATTTCCTATACTTGGGCTTGGCTCAAAATTTCAATAGATTTTTACTCAGCAGAGGGCTCCCAAAATACTAACCCTCAAAAACCACACTAGCTACAACTCCCTAATGCCACAAACTAGCTTTGCCAATAGTATTTCCTGATTATAATGGCTCTAGGAACATTTAATTTTGGGGACACTAGGAACAACATATGTGTGGAACAACAAACAACAATGAAGAAAAGCACAGATAGACATGTCCAAGGAGTTATCCACACAAATTAAACAAACAGCCCAAGGACTAAAACTCTTGGCTGAATTTCATCATACTTTAGGGGCCATCGTGTTATATAATTGCCTAGCTCTTAATTACTTATTGGCTTCTGAATGAGGAGAGGAGCTGTGTACTTGCTAATATATCTTGCTGTATGTGGGTAGGTAACATTCACCAAGTTGTACAGATAGCTATGGATATGCACCAAAGAGGCCATAATATCACTCTACTGACTGAACAAATTGAACAAATCGAAATTTTCTCCTTCTCTGATCTATTGTTCTTGCTTTCCCCACTAAATGAGCAGACTTGCTTTGAACGGGCTTTGAAATCCTAGTTTATGTCCTTACAGAATTCTGGGTCTTTAAGATGGTTTATTACTGGCTCCAAACTCAGGCAATACAAAATAATATACAACATAGATCATAAAACAGTATGGGGCCAGGGGATGGATTATTGTATAAATGGACCAAAGATGGCCCCTATGCCTTCTGTGTCACTTACTTTTCCACAGTAGGCTTAGGACTGTTAGCTCAAAGTCTGACAGTGGTAAACTCTAATTCTTATACAACCATTTGCTTTAAATATAGTCCAAATAAGCATATTTTGAGCCATTTAGAGCTTGCCTTCATTACATACCCCGCAAAACTGCACCTGACATCTGCTAACCACAGATAAGACAAACCATGTAGCTATAAAAGACTCCAAACTGCTGCTGCCCTTTAGAGTTTTCTGATACAGAGATTCCCCACCTTGCTGCTGAGTGACATCACCTAGACATTTAAGACCCCTCTCAGATTTCTCCTTCTCCCGTCCCCTGAGAGGTCCCTTGTCATATTCCTCTTCTAGTTGGTAGTCTTGCACTGCTGCCTCTGGAAGGTCTCTTATTAGGAGGGATATCCCCTCTCAAGCAATTCTGTCTAAGCAGCAGCCCATAAAGCTTGCTGTGTGTCATTGCATCTTGTAATACCACCTCTTCTTTGATCAACTCCCAAATCCTTGAACTTATCATCATATAATTCTACAAAATATATTCATAAAATAAGAAGTTGGAAATATCTCCATTTAATTTTATGAGTCCAGTGTATCTCTGATACAAAAATAAGAAAAAAGTACAATAAAATAAATTTTCAGATAAATGCATCTAATGGACATAGATACAAAACCCTTAACCACCTTTGATCGCAAGTCAAATATAGCTATAAAAAAGATAATACATCACGACTATCTTAGTCTGTTTGCGTTGTTATAATAGAATATCATAGACTGGGTAGCTTACAAACATCATAAGTTTATTTCTCACAGTTCTAGAGGCTGGGAAATTCAAGATTGAGGCATCAGTAGATTTGGTGTCCGGTGAAAACCCACTTTGTGGTTCACAGATGTATTTTCACTATGTCCTCATATGGCAGAAAGGGCAAGGGAGCTGTCTGGGGTCTCCTTTATAAGTGCACTAATTCCACTTATGAGAGCTCTGCCCTCGTGACCTAATTGCCTCCGTACCCCCATCCCTACCTCCAAATACCACCACACTGGGAATTAAGTTTCAACATATGAATTTTGGGGTGACACAAATACTCAGTCTATAACAATGACTAGGTATAGTTTATTGCAATTATGCAAAGTTACATTAACATCAGTAAGACCATCAATGTAATTCACCATATTAATTTAATAAAAGAAGAAAATCATACCATTATCTAAATAGATGCAGTCAAACCATTTGATAAAATTCACACACATGTATGATAAAATCTCTCAGAAAGCAAATTATAGAAGGGATAGAATCTGATAGCAAAAATATATGAAAAAGTTACAGCTAACATCAATCTGAATGGTGAAATATGTACACTTTCTCCCTAATGTTGCGAGGTATTATACAGTGCAATAAGGCAAGACATATGAAATATAAGGCCCACATTCTATGTATAAACTCTGTCAGAATATCAGGTTGAAACCTAAAATATACATGTGTGGGACAAACTGTAAGCAGGTCAGCTGAGACTAGAAGAACTGAAATAAAATTTGAGCTGCTTCCCGTTGCAGCAACGGCAACAGGATTTTACATTTGAATTAAATCAAATAAACTCCTGCATTAAAAACATGCACACACTTCTTAGGGACACAACAGAATCCAGATATTCTACACTGTATCATTCAAAATACACAGAATCAAATAGAAATTATTCAAAATATGTAGAAACAAAAAGACATGAACCATTTTAAAGAGAAAAGATGACCATAGAACCAGCCTAGAGATGACCCAAAGGCTGGGATTATGAACAAGGTTATTAAAAGAACTATTATAACCATGTTCAGGAATGTAAAAAAAAATACTCTCATATTGAATTAAATATAGGAAATATCAACAGAAAGAAAGAAACTATTGGAAAAAAACAATATTGTTGAACAGGAGACCCTAGCTATTCCAATAAGGCAAGAAAAATAAATAAGAACAGAGAAAATTAAAAAATTCAATTCCATTTACTATAGTTTTAAAAAAATCTATAACAGACAGAAAAAATGTAATAAATATCATTCAAGGTATCTATACTGAAAATTACAAAAAATTGTTTAAAATTATATGACATGAATATATGGCATTGAATTGAAGACTCGTTATTGTTGAGATATCAGTTCTACCAACATTGATCTATAGATTCAACAAAATTCCAGTCATAAAGTGACCATCCTTTTTTTGGCAAAAATTGACAAGCCAATTCCAAAAGTAATATAAAAATGCAAAGATTGTTGTATATCTAAAGTGATCTCGAAAACAGAAAAATAAATTTGTGGGCCTTACACTTCCTGACTTTAAAATATATTAGAAAGCTATATTAATCAAGAGAGAATTGAACTCTCATAAGAATATAAAAATAAATCAGTGGAACAAAATATATAGTTCAGAAATAAATCAACAGTTACAGAGTAATTTGATTTTTAATAAAGACAAAACCATCGAATAGGGACAGAAGATACATTTCAAAAAGTGGTGCTGGAATAGCTCTACGTCCACCTGTTTTGATTCTTTTTTGCTCTTTTTCTTTCTGCCTTTAGATTAATTGAATGTTTTTTGTGATTCAATTTTATCTCTATTATTGGATTATTATTGGTTATACTTCTTTTATGTTTTTAGTGGTTGCTATAGGGTTTACAAAATACATGTATAACTTATAACAGTCTATCCTCAAATAAGATCTGTAGTCTTGTTGGTAGTGATGCAGCAATATCCATTTCCTAGGTTTTATATTGTGCTACAGCTACATGAGATATCAAAGTTAAGGAAGTCCATGTGAGACAAACAGAAAAAAATTAGAAATTTGGTAGATTTAAATTCAATCATGTTAAAAATCATATTAAATGTAAAAAGTCTAAACATAATATATAGGAATTCTACCCAAAATTTATAAAAAACTCTTAAGATTTACCCATAAGAGACTCATGCCACCCCTAGGCAAAAAATCTGAACAAAGAAGATATATAGATGGAAAAAAGCATATGAAAAAGTGGTTGACATCATTAGTCACTAGGGAAATACAAATTAAAATTGCAATGACAGGCCATTAAAACTTATTAAAATGGCAAAATAAAAACCAAAATAAAACAAAACAAAAACCTGATAATACCATATATGTGGATGAGGATGTAGAGCGACTGGAACTCTTGCACATTGTTTTTGGGGAAGAAAAATGATACAATTACTTTGGAAAAAATGGCTGTTTCTCAAAAAATTAAACATACACATATTATATGGCCCAGTGATTCCACTCCTAGGTTTTTTCCAAGTGAAATAAAATGTATGTTTTCCCAAAAATCTGTATGTGAATTTTTATAGCAGCTTTATTTATGATTATCAAACACTGAAAAAAATTGTTTTTCTTAGACAAGAGAATGGATAAACAAACTATGATGTACCCATACAGTTGATTACTACTCAGCAATAGAAAAGGAAGACACTATTGATTCAAACAGTAAAATGGATAAATTGGAAATGCATTTTTCTAAGTGACTGAAGCTAGAACCAAATAATTATGTGAAATAATCATGTGACCTAGCACTAGCCAATTAGATGCTCCCCTCAATACTCTGAAATTTGAAAGGATGTGGAACAAAAACAATTATAATGATGATTAAAAAAAGAGAATTTATGGTAGTGGTAATGGTTATGGTTATGGTTATTGATCAGCCTTATCTCCTTGATTAATCTATTTTCTTCAACAAGTTCTCCAGTCATCCTAATGTTTATGTTCTTCTGCATATTCTTCCACTAGATTCTTTTTGTGTCTCAATTGGTTGGAATTTGTTTCTAAAAATGAAGACCCCCCCCCAACTGGCACAACCTAATTTAAAATTGAAATGAAAATAATGTAATATATATTATAGCATAACTGTATATGAACGTATGTTTTATATTCCTGGTAGTTATCTTCATTGCATTACACAAAACTACTTTGTTTTATTCATGTCTTATTATGCTATTTTGGTAAGGTGTTTGAGAGGATGCTGCCCTTTGTAAAAACCTCAGTTATCTGTGCTTTACAGAGCAGAAATAGATAAGCCTCCATTACTCTACCTGAAGTGAGAAAGTAGAGGTGGACTATATTTTATCATTGTATTTCCTTTAAAGATAAAGGAAAACGTGATATTTTATTTTTAATTATTCTAATAATAGCAAGGGACTAAGTATAAACTTAGTTTAACTTCATTGCATCACACAAAAATACTTAGTTTTATCCCAGCTTTATGTGTGTGTATGTACAATCATGATCAATATATAAAAATATAACTTCTAGAAGTAGCTGAATTTCACATTACATTCTGCACTGTGTGGAATGAGTAAGAGTACTTGGCTTGCATTCAGAAGAATTGTGTTCAAATTCTGTATCCATGAACAACTTTGAATCTCAGTTCAGCAATTTATAAAATGAACAAAATGTCCAGCTCATCATGGTTTCTACAGACTAATAGTTTGATCAAAGTTTATGAAATTGACTAACCAGTGCCTGGAACAAAGTGCACATTAATTTTATTTCTGTGGAATAATTTACTTGATTGGAATTATTGGGGTTTTATTTCACAACAGTGACTGCCCATGTATCACACTAACCCCTCTTTCCACAACATAGTTTGATGTCAAATATCTGATCCTAATTAACACAGTCTGTACATTGATATTTTCTTACTTTTCTAATAATCACTTGTAAAGCAGCTTCATGAATGATATAGTATTACCTGTTCTGGTTCTTATTTTGTGTTGTTAAATATTAAACAAGCAATATGTGTTGTCTGACCAAAGTTTGATACCTCAATTTAGAGTTAGTTTGAATTTACATGTGTGAAAGGACATCAGTAATTTTCTCACATTTACCTAATCTTCCCTGATGGATTCAGGCCATGCTTTTCATTTATTCCAGATGTGATAACCAAACTGTCAGCTATGTTTCTACTTTTCCTTTAATCTTTCCCCAGAGGCAATAATAAAAGATTAATAATTGACAGTGGTATCTAGGCTAAGGGTAATGCTTATTTAAAACGTGGGCAGCAAGCCTACATTCCTTGAAGGGATAATTTGTAGGAGACCAGGAAATTGGATTATTTTGTTATCTGTTATATAAATTACAAAAATATTCAGTGTCCCTAAAATGTGCAGCCAAACTTAATTAAAAATCTAAAAATTAAAAGTTACTCAGGATTGTTAATGAAGACAATATTGCAAAGTGAAAAATAAGTAACGAAATATTCAAAAATTTAAAGTACTTCAATTCTCAATAAAATCATAAAATTCAAAAGCATTTCATACCAATGAAAATGTTTACTTTTCCTCATATATGTTTTATTAGATAGAAAAAGATGAATTATATTAATATTCTTCATTAATCTGGTCATGCTCCATTACAAAAAAACCTCAAAAGTAAATTACTGTTACAAACTTAATAACTTTTAAAAATGATTTCTTAAGTTTCTCAACATTTTCTCTTCTCTATTTGGCCTATCTTTAGGAAGGGGAAGAGGAAATGAGAGAAATAAAAATGACAAAAACCAGTGGAATAAGGAATAGAATGGCAGGAAAAACTGTGTGGAATTAAAAATGAAATATATAATAGCAAATATGCAAGGTTAAAGGGGCACATAGCAAAAGCAATGAAAGAAGAGAAATGAGAATACAGAGAAGGAGATATAAGAATTTGGATAGAATTAGAAAGGCTGCTTGCCACTGGAGACTGTAGTGTCATTTTTATGGGTATCAGACTCATTCAGTAGATTATCACTATACACAAAGAAATATCATAATATCTCAAGTGGAGTCTAATCTAAATGTGGCATGTTTCAAAAGTCTTCTTGATATTCTTTCAATTTTCATTCATATAAAACCCATAATTTTACATATATTTTTATGATGTCATTATGATGGTATAGTTGTCAATGTAAGGATATTTTCATTCAAAGTTTGGTTAGCTTGATTTATACTTTTAAAACATTTAGACGTGGGGCCGGCCCGGTGGCGCAAGCGGTTAAGTGCGCGCGCTCCGCTGCGGCGGCCCGGGGTTCGCTGGTTTGGATCCCGGGCGCGCACCGACGCACTGCTTGGCAAGCCGTGCTGTGCCGGCGTCCCATATAAAGTGGAGGAAGATGGGCACAGATGTTAGCCCAGGGCTGTCTTCCTCAGCAAAAAAAAAAAGAGGAGGATTGGCGGATGTTAGCTCAGGGCTGATCTCCTCACAAAAAAACAAAACAAAACAAAAAAAACATTTAGATGTATGATATATGGGCTTCCATTTGTATTCTTGCTCCAGACCTCATAAATGGTTAGGGGGAGAGCCTGACCTTAAATTAATAGGTGGAAGCTTGAAGAAGATGAATTTTGTCTCAACATGGGGCTTTCAAACAACTGACATTGCCCAAAGATGAAATAGATTGCACAGGAAAGCACTGGGCGCTCTCACTGGAGGTATTTAGATAGATGACAGATTAGATGGTGAGAGGGTAGCAACATTATACACAGAGTCCAATCATCTTAAGGCATTTGGATAGGAGCAACTGGAAGATGCTGCTAAAATCCTAAAACCAAATCAACCCTTAATGTCTATGCTTTTCATTTTGACATTTCCCGATAAGCCATATGGTATTACTCACTTACTCCACATGTTTATGTCTTATGTCTTTAACCAAATTCTAGGTTCCTAGAGGGCTGTGACCACATTGTTAACACTCTTGTGTTGCTCTCAGTACCTTGGCAAAGCTGATCACATACATCGCTGGCAATGTGGTGCACGTTGAATTGAACTGAAATATAAATGACAAAAATAAAACAGACATGATATATTTAAACTTTACTATCTAAAAAATGTATTGTTTTTGAAGTTGAAGCTATTTGAATAAATATCCTATGGTTAGATGATTATAGAAAAAAATACATAGAAAAGGTTACAAACTTCCAAAGTATATTTTAGAAAAGAAAAATAAATATGTTATTCAACAAAGAGAGAAAGGAATGGCCCCCAAAGTAGTCAGTATAAATGTTGTACAGAGAGAGGGCAAAGAAAGCTACTCTGGAGAGCCTAACAGAAAGGCATATTTGTTTTCAAATTCATGATAGAAACTGAAGGTCATTTATTCAAGCAGGAAATAAATTTTATTTGGGACAGGTAAGTGAAACAGTAAAAGTTTTATGTTTACACTACAGCAGGTGGTTTGGAAATTAGAACACAATGGTACATAAAGTAACAATACAAGAAAATTTATGATATAGAATTCTAAAACTAAATAAAGAAACAGAAAAGCCAGAGCCATAGATTTTGATAGTGGGAAGAGAGGAAAAGAAAACTGAGGAAGACTGGATAATGGATAGATTATTTCCACTTAAGTAAAACAACAAATAGAAACTCTGTGTTTAAATGTCTGTAGCTCTCTCCTCAGTTTGGGCTTATAAATGACAGGTGTTTGATTGCCTATTTGTTCATTTTGTTTCATTTTTTAAGCAGATCTAATTATCTAGGCCTGTTGGCTGTGACGTCATCATGTCACTTGCATAATTTCTTGAGGCTACTCTGAGTAAGATGTTTTCTCTAGTGCAAGAGAATTAGTGAGGAATAAGACAAAAAACAGTAGAAATGCTTTTATCTTCTACATGAATTGCATTATATGCCTTATTTGATATCCATTAAGATTATGTTAAGCTGCATTTAACAGAAAAACTCAAAATAACAGTAGCTGTAAACATAAGTTTATTTCTCTTTCACATAATAGAAATCTTAAGGTGGGCAGTATAGGGCTAGTATGGAAGTACCATAGTTACCCCAAATCTTACATATCTATATATTTTTCTCCAGCCTCCTACCATTGGCTTCTATCCTCAAGGCTACCACATGTTCAAAGATAGGTGCTTCAGGGGGCAAGAAGAAGAAAAAAAGAATAGCAAGAGGGATATACCTCCTAGCAGAGTCAACTTCATTTAGAATTCCTCCCAACGTCTCATAAATAACGTTGCTTACATCTCACGGGTTACAACTTAGTCATATATCCACACTTTGCTACAAGAGGTTCTGGGTTCTTTTACCAAGGAAAATAGGGGAGAATGGGCATTGGACAGGTAAGTAGCATTTTCTACCATATAAGATACCAAAACGTTGCTTTCCCAGAAACAAATTAAAAAAATGTTAGGATTAGTAATGAATGGTTTATTTGAGGAATAGTCAAAAACTAAGAATGAATAGTGTAGAGTAAAAGGGTGGTAGAGATTTTCACATCTGGTTTTATTAAGAAACAATACACTAAGCAATTATTATTAATTATAATTTAAGGTAAAAGGAGAAACTCATTGCCCCAAATTTACTTTATTAAATTTTAACAATAAATTTTTTTGGGGGAAAATTGTATCTATCACCATATATTCCCCACTGGACATGACTCAGGTATTATGTGGTAGAAGAAGGCAATTATTTACTTAATCCATTTGGAAAGATTAGCTAATTAAAACCACCATCACTTACTGATACCTTAAAACAACATATTTATTGAGAGAATGGGATATTAGATGGATAAGGATGGTGGATGGATGAACAGAAGAAGTGTAACATGGAGAATACTCTGTGGGTACTGATAAGTCAGTGAGATTCTTGGGAGGCTATAAAGGGACCTGATATTTACTAAATATCTTCTGTTTGTCAATTGTTTATCTTTACAATAACATTATTTGATTTTTACAGCAACCTCTTAGTTAGTAGAGAAAACTGAGGCCCAGAGAGATTAATTGCATTTTACTAAATCATTTATTGTCCAAATAGTGGAGACAAAATTTAAACATGGGCCTGTAAGACTCCAAAAACTCTGTATGCTGCAGCAAACTTTCTGAGCTATGGCCAAAAGACAAAAGTAAGGCATTGAATGTCATATCAGATAAAGGAATGGATAACTGAAAGATAGAGGAAAGGGTTTCTAACAGAATGATTTTGAGGGGGCTGCCATTCAAACTACAGCTATTTTGTGAAAGTGCAGCCCCCATAATAATGGGCATGTCATAATTGATTAATTCAACACAGACATTGCCCAGATACAGCCTTTGCAATGCTAACATGCATGCCATAAATGATTCCTCCATTCTACAACCATTGATGAAATGTGTAATTTGTCTTACACACTATGCCAGTCTCTGAATATAGTGGCTAATAAACTGCAATCCTGGTCTTCAGTAAACTCATGTTTTAGTGAGAATATGGATGTGCAAATTGTTTTAACATATGCAGTCAGTGCTAAAATAAGCATGAGGATGGTAATATGCAAGTACACTTGAGATATCAACTAACTCTGCTTGAGGCAATCATTAAAGGTGAAAAAGGCTTCACAAGAGAGGCAACATTTGAACCTATTTTGAATGATGGGTGTTTATCTCCAGAAATGAGTAAAGTGAGAGAAATTCACATCAGGCAGAGGTGAAAATGTAGCATAAAAGAGTTGTTATGAAAAGGCAAAACAAATCATGGAAATGAAGAGAAATTTATTGTTTCTAGAACCCAGAGTGTTTTATAGCAGTAGCATGGGGATAGTTTTAGAAGGCAAGGCTGACAAGGTGATTGAAGTTAGATTGTGAATGGGGTGATGTTCCATACTAAGGAGATTTGACTTGTGGTCAACAGAGAGTGAGTGAGGCCATAATGAATTGGTGTGGCCTTATCAGATTTTGATATTAGAAAGATGATCTTGCTGGCAGTGTTTGAGAAGTGGAGATTGCAAGCTTGCACATGCAAAGGCATAAAGAAAAATTATTGATTCCTTAGGTCTTAGAAAGTTATAACAGATAAGTGTGGTTACCCATTGAGAGCTTTGTTTGCTGGAACTAAAATGATCATTCAGACACAGTAACTTAAAACAGAACATCTTAGTTTTCCAGTGAATCACATAGAAAAATATGCTCTTTTCTCCTAGGGAATTGAGCCCATGTATAATTTAAAATTTTATTATATGATTGGGATACCATTTAATCATAAATGGATTCCTTTGCCAAAGAAGTAGTTGAACCCTCTCCCACACCTAAGATGTTTGGTGGCTTTTTTTTTTTTTTTGCTTGTCTGCTTTGCCATCTTTAAGTCTCCAAAGCCATTGCTGGACTATGTCATTCACTTTATTTTCGTTGGTCATTCTGTTCCTCTAATTTCAGATTTCACACATGGGAACAAAGGGAAATCTAGGAAAGAGAGGACCTGGAAGAGTCCAGAGGTTTTTGAAAGAACTGATTAATGGGTCAGAGATGTGAAGTACACTGAGAGACCATGTGGCAAATATTAAACACACATGTTTGGAAAGGTTTAAAAGAATAGATAAAAACAAATTATTCTCAACTCGCATAAAAAAGTAATCAAAGAAACCACCTTTTATAGTCTAAGAAATTAAGTGAGAAGTGGAAAATTGAGATGTCAGAATAGAACATATACAAATTTTTTTTTAATGAAGTAATATTTTTAAAAATGAGAAAATTTCATAGTACAAGTAGACAGTACACATACCTAATAAAAAATAGTCCCTTGCTAAAATTTTAAATAAGATATGACAGATAATTTGAAATCAAGTGGTGAAATTGAGAATAAAAAAATTTTAATACATTGTTTCAAGATTTGCATGTTTCTTTTAAAGCTAAGGCTAGGAAAAGCAGAGAGCATTAGGAACTTTTGTCTGTCTCTCTACCACTAGCTTTCTGCACTTATTTTACCTTTTCCCAGATTCTTTGCAAAATTTGAGTGAAAAAGAAAAGGAGAACAGAGTCTTCCTATTGGAAACTTGTCTTTAACTTTTGAGCAGTACAGTAACTTTTACAAGAAATGATTACTCTATGATTCATTGTATTTTGTAGTATTTAAGAAAAGTTTCACCTGTGGACATTTAGATTGGAGACACGCACATATATAAAATTTATATGTCCTTATGTTTAATATGTTCAAAATAATATAGTCAAAATATTGTCTCTTCCAATGAGATAAAGCAAAACTACACAAAAATGACAACACAAAACACCAACCCCCAAACAAAGCAAAATACAACTAAAAATGACAGCAACATAAAAAGTTGCTGTTCTGTAATTTATTTAAATGGTTAACTTTGAAAATTTTATAAGCATAGCATCCTTCATCTGAGAATATTATACAGATGGCCTCAAGCTTACGATATTACAACCTACAATTTTTCAACTTTATGATGGTTCAAAAGTGACATGTATTCAGTAGAAACTGTACTTAAAATTTTGAGTTTTAATATTTTCCCAGGCTAGCGATATGCAGTACAATGCTCTCTTGATATGCAGCAGCGATCCACAGCTCCCAGCCAGCCACATGATCCAAGGGCAAACAACCAATACTCCACAGTGACTGTGTTGCCAGCATATATTGGATATCATATTTTTGCATCACATCATGTTTACAAAATGCCCATCTGTGTCTCCCGCTTCTGGTGAGAAGAAGAAGAGGAAGGCAATTACTCTTAAGATGAAACTCAAGATGATTGCCCAACTGTAGGCTAATGTAAGTGTTCTGAGCACATTTAAGGTAGGGTAGGTTAAGCTATCATGTTTGGTAGATTAGGTGTGCTAAATGCATTTTAAACTTATGATATTTTCAATTTGTGATGGGTTTATCGGGATATAACCCCACTGTAAGTCAAGGAGAATCTGTATGTAATTTTATACAATTTGCACACTTCTCTCCCTTGGTAAGTCATTGATTGGAGTAAATTCGATATAAATTATGTTCCATCAATTAAAATTGTGAACAGCACTTTAGTTTTACACTAAGTGCCTATCACAGGTCTGCCTGAGGCTGCTCCCATAGAAAACTTTAATCTCAAGTATTGATTTATTCCTAGCAAAATGACAGATGGGCAACATCACAGCATGAATATTCCTAGATTCTCTCTCAAAGAATTGATGGATGAGCAATGTGACCTTTGAGAAAACATCAAGAAGAGTGTTAAATGTGTGAGTGTGTGTGTGTGTGTGTATCCAAAACCTCTATCCAAAACTTGATAGAAATTAAATGCTGTAGGAATTTAAGAAACCTAATTTCACATTATAACATGTAAGTTTTAGTCTAAGTCTGCCAAGAAAATTTTACAGTTAAGTATTTTTACCCCAAATAATATTGTGGCAATATTTTTTCAATGCTTGTGAATCAACATAACTTTAGATACATGGAATTCCTGTGCAATTGCCCTTTCCAACATTACTGTCATTAAAATGCTTATAGAGAAGAAAATCTTCCCAAAGAGGGTGTTATAAAATTTTATTTAATTATCTTTTTCTATTCCAAGTTATACTTACATATTGCATATCTTTGTCAGAAGTGTATGTATTTATATTTCAATTTAAAGTCTCCAAAGTCCACTACTAGGAGAAAACATAATAAGATAAAACCCAGAAAAAAACACACTAAATTAAAATCTTTGTTAATTTAGTGGTTAGACTACATTTATCACTGATTGAAAATTTTGTGCCTCTATCTAAGCTACTGTTATTTATAAATAGCAAAGACAAAAAACAAACAAAAATTGAATAATAAATTCAAAATCAATTATTGTTAAAGAAAGGAAAGTAGGTTTGCTCATAATGTCAGACCATGTTACTTTACCATTTTTAAAAAACTGTCATTTAAATAGCAAATACTTGGTACAGCATGATATACATGGCAGTTTTGTAAAAAACTAATTGTAGGAGAGGATGAGGTCGGAAACAGTGTCAAGATGGCAGCATAGGTGGGCTCTGAACTCACCTCCTCCCACAGACACAACAAATTTACAACTACTCTTGGAACAATTACTCCTGAGAGAGAACTGAAAATTGGATAAAAAGAACCTCTGCAACAAGGGACAGTGATGAATGAGGTGGAAGGGGCAGAAATTCCTTTCTGGAGAGAAGAAAAGCCACATTCATGAGCCGTGGTGCTTCACTGCCAGCCAGGAATAACATTAAAGTATGAAGCCTCCCCTGGAGGAGCAGGGGATCTGGGCGGGGGAGTGTTACTGCTATAAGCAGTTTTTGGACTCAGCAAAACTGAGATGAGTGTCATAATATCTGGCTTTGCTCGCTACTAACAACAACTGGGAATACTCCCAGAAAAGCTACCAGACATAAGGGAAAAAAATCCCTGCTCTTAAAGGACCCATGCACAAATTCACCCATTTCAGAAACCAACCTAAAATCACCAGAAAGAAAGGTGCACAGTCTTTGGTAAAAAGAGACACACCTGATGATAGGATCTGGGTGCATCTCAGTGAGAGGTGAGACATCTCCAGGGACTGAGACATTGGCAGCAGCCATTACTGTGACCTAGTACAGGCATGCTGACATAGATACAAGCAGACGCCATTGAAGAACTTCCCCTGGCCTGTTAGCCCAGGGTTTGCCCCATTCACTAGAGCACCAATTTAATCCAGCTCAGCCAAGGCAGGCAGCCCACCCTGGGGACTGGCCCCAGCCAACAGCAAGCCCTCAGGTACTTTGTGGGCCAGCATAGGCAGGGTGCCTAGAACCTCTGCAGCCCAGCAAGTGGGTCTGCCTCTGTTGGGCAAGATGTGCATAAGGAGACAGGTGGAGTGTGTAGGGTGTTGGTGGAGTGTGTGGGGCCTCTGCAGTGGCGTGTGTGCACAGGGCAGGACTACATTGATGAGGTGTGTGGCCCTGTGGGTGGTGGGGCTTGTCAGTTGCAGCAGAGTTGTGCTTTTCAAACAGCCACATAGGGGATTGGCCCCACCTTCCAAAGCCTGAAACAATTAACTGCTCCCATGACAGGAGCTGGCTCCACACACCTGCAATCCTGAGAGAGATAACAACAGCCTTGCAGGCCAGAGGCCTCCAGAAATTGTAAGCCCCTTAGCTTAACAGCCAGCCACATTGGGGGCCTACTCACTTAAAGGAAAAACTGCAAAAGGAATGTGCTATTAGACCTTGCAGCCAACTGTGCTGGGGCTCCCCATGCCAATAAAGTGACTGAAGGGTCCATAGCAGCCACATACCACTGAACATTACAACCAGCTGGCCAGGGTGACAGCCTAGCCTCCCTGGGCACCTGCAGCAAGAGCAACCTTACCACAACAGGACACACATAGCCCACACAGGGGAGACTTCTGGAACATTTGGAACTGGTGATGAGAGGGAAGCACACTGCCGGGCCTCAGAAGACATCTCTTATATAAGGCCACCTCTCCAAGATCGGGAGATGTAGGCTGACCTAAATAATACATAGATATGAGCACAGAGAAAGGGGAAAAATGAGGAGAGAAACGAATATGTTCCAAGTAAGGGAAGATGACAAAACCCCAGAAAAAGAACTAAATGAAACAGAAATAAACAATCTACTTGAGAAAGAGCTCAAACAAAAGAAGTCATAGGAATGTTCACTGATCTTGGGAGAAGAATGGATGAACTAAGTGAGAAATTCAACAAAGAATTGGAAAATATATAAAATAAATAATCAGAGATGAAGAATGCAATACTGGAAATAAAAAATTCACTAGAAGGACTCAACAACAGAGTAGATGATACAGAAGAACAGATCAGCAAGTTGGGCAAAAGACTAGAGGAAATCACCCAAGCTGAACTGATAAAAGAAAAAATAATTAAAAAGAATGAGGACAGTCTAGGGACCTCTGGGACAACATCAAGTGCACTAATATTTGTATGATAATTGTCCCAGAAGAGAGAGACAAAGGAACAGAGATTCTATTTAAAGAAATAATAGCTGAAAACTTTCCTATGCTATGGAAGGAAACAGACATCCAAGTACAGGAAGCAAAGAAAGCATCAGACAAGATAAACCTAAAGAGGTGCACACCAAGACACATTATAATTAAGATGTCAAGATTTAAAGATAAAGAGAGAATCCTAAAAGTTGCAAGAGAAAGGCAACAAGTTACATACCAAGGAAACCCCATAAGGCTATCAGCTGACTTCTCAGCAGCAACCTTATAGGCTAGAAGGGAGTGGCACAATATATTTAAAGTGCTGAAAGGAAACAACCTACAGACCAGAATACTCTACCTGGCAAGGTTATCATTCAGAATGGAAGGAGAGATAAAGAGTTTCCCAGACAAGCAAAAACTAAAGTAGTTTGTCACCAAGAAACCAGCCTTGCAAGAAATGATAAAGGAATTTATTTAAGTGGGAAAGAGAGGACCACAAATAGGAATAAGAAACTTACCAAAAAAAAAAAAAAGCAATAAAATCACTGATAAAAGCAAAAATATGGTAAAGATAGCAGATCAACCACCTATGAAGATAATATGAAGGTCAAAAGACAAAGGTACTAAAATGATCTATTTCCATGATGAGAGGGTAACGGATACACACATACAAAAAAAGAGGTTAGACAGGATATCAAAAACATAAAATGTGGCAAGAGGGGAGTAAAATAGTAGAGCTTTTAGAGAGAGGTCAAACTAAAGAGACCATCAACTTAATATAGATTGCTATATACGTAGGTTAATATATATGTACCTCATGGTAATCACAAACCAGAAACCTATAATTAATACACAAAAAATTAAGAGAAAGGAACCCAAGCATAATACTAAAGAAAACCATCAGACCACAAGGGAAGATAGCAAGAGAAGAAGAAAGGAACAGACAAGAACTACTAAAACACCCAGAAAAAAAGTAGCAAAATGGCAATAAGTACATACTTATCAATAGTTACATTAACTATCAATAGAATAAAGGCTACAATCAGAAGGCTGATTGCATAAAAAAGCAAGACCCATATATGCTGAATACAAGAGACAAATTTCAGACCTAAAGACACTCACAAATTGAAAGTGAAGGGATGGAAAAAGATAGTCCATGCAAATGGCAATGAAAAGAGAGCTGAGGTAGCAATACATAGATCATACAAAATAGACAAAAACTGTAACAAGAGACAAAAAAGGGCACTAAATAATGATAAAGGGGACAATCCAACAAGTGGATATAACATCTATAAATGTCTATGCAACCAACATAGGAGCATCTAAGTATATAAAGCAATTGTTAACAGACATAAGAGGAGAAATAGACAGTAACGCAATAATAGTAGGGGACTTTAATACTCCACTTAACACCAATGCGTAGATCATCCAAAAAGAAGGTCAACAAGGAAAGATTGGCCTTAAATGACACATTAGACCAGATGTACTTAGTAGATATATACAGAACATTCCATCCAAAAACCAAAGAATACATATTCTTTGTAAACGCACATGTAAGATTCTCCAGAATAGATCACATGTTAGGCCAAACAAGTCTCAATAAATTTAAGAAGATTAAAGTAATGTCAAGTAACTTTTCTGCCCACAATGGTATGAATGTAGAAATCAACTTCAGGAAGAAAATCAAAAAAGCCACAAATATGTGGAGATTAAACAGAATGCTACTGAATAACATTTGGGTCAACGAAGAAATCAAAGGAGAAATAAAAAAAAATACCTGAAGAAGGAAATTAAAATGAAAATACGACATGCCAAACCTTATGGGATACAGAAAAGTGGTCCTAAGAGGGAAGTTTATAGGAATACAGGCCTACCTCAACAAACAAGAAAAATCTCAAATAAACAATATAACAGTGAACCTAAAAAACTGGAAAAAGAAGAAAGCAAACACCCAAAATCAGTAGAATGATGGAAATAATAAAAATCAGAGCAAAAATAAATGAAATAGAGACTGAAAAAAAAAAAAAAGAAAAAGTGAATGAAACTAAGAGCTGGTTCTTTGAAAAGATAAACAAAATTGACAAAGCTTTAGCTAGACTCACCAAGAAAAAATGAAAGAAGGCTAAAATAAATAAAATCAGAAATGAAAGAGGAGAAATTACAACAGACACCTCAGAAATACAAAAGATTGTAAGAGAATACTATGAAAAGCTATATGTCAACAAATTGGATAATTAGAAGAAATGGATAAATTCTTAGAATCATACCACCTTCCAAAACTGAATCAACAAGAAAGAGAGAATTTGAATAGACCAATCACCAGTAAGGAAATCAGAACAGTAATCAAAAAACTCCCCAAAAATAAAAGTCCAGGACCATATGGCTTCCCTGGTGACTTCTACGAAACATTCAAAGAAGATTTAATACCTCTTTTTCTCAAGCTCTTCAAAAAATTTGAAGAGGTGGGGAAGTTTCCTCACTCATTCTATGAAGCCAACATTACCCTGATACCAAAACCAGACAAGGACAACACAAAAAAAGAAAATTAGAGGCCAGTATCAATGATGAACATCGATGCAAAAATCCTCAACAAAGTACTAGCAAATGAAATACAACAATACATTAAAAAGATCATACACCATGATCAAGTGGGATTAATTCCAGGGATGCAGGGATGGTTCAACATCTGCAAATCAATCAACGTGGTACATCACAATAACAAAATGAAGAATAAAAATCACATAATCATCTCAATGCAGAGAAAGCATTTAACAAGATACAGCATGTATTGATGGTGAAAACTCTGAATAAAATGGATACAGGAGGAAACTATCTCAACATAATAAAGGCTCTATATAACAAACCCCTAGGTAATATCATTGTCAATGGTGAGAAACTGAAAGCTATCCCTCTAAGAACAGGAACAAGAAAAGGATGCACACTTTCACCACTCCTATTTAACATAGTATTGGAAGTTCTAGCCAGACCAATAAGGCAAGAAAAAGAAATAAAGGAATGCAAATTGGAAAGGAAGAAGTGAAACTGTCACTATTTGAAGATGATATGTTTTTATATACAGAAAACTCTGAAGAATCCACCAGAAATCTTTTAGAAATAATAAATGAGTAGAGCAAAGTTGTAGAATACAAAATCAACATTCAAAAATCAGTTGTGTTTCTATACACTAACAATGAAGTAACAGAAAGAGAAATTAAGAATATAACCCCATTTACAATTCCTACAAAAAGAATAAAATACTAGGAATAAACTTAACCAAAGAGGTGAAAAATCTGTACACTGAAAACTATAAAACACTCTTGAAAGAAATTGAAGAAGACACAAAGAAATGGAAAGATATTCCATACTCTTGGATTGGAAGAATTAACATAGTTAAAATGTCCATACTTCCTAAAGCAATCTGTACATTATATGCAATCCCTATCAAAGTTCCAACAACATTTTTCACAGAAATAGAACAAAGAATACTAAAATTTATATGGAACAACAAAAGGCCCTGAATAGCCAAAGGAATCCTGAGAAAAAAGAACAAAGCTGGAGGTATCATACTCCCTGATTTCACAATATACTACTAAGCTATAGTCACCAAAACAGCATGGTGCTGGCACAAAAATGGACACACAAACCAAAGAAACAGAATCAAGGACCCCAAAATAAACCCACACATTTATGCACAGCTAATTTTTGACAAGAGAGCCAAGAACATACAATGGAGAAAGGAACATCTCTTCAATAAATAGTGTTGGGAAAACTGGACAGCCACATGTAAAAGAAGGGAAGTAAGCCGTTATCTTTCATCATACCTGAAAATTAACTCAAAACGCATTAAGACTTGAATGTAAGACCTGAAACAATGAAATTTCCAGAAGAGAACATAAGCAGTACACACTTCGACATCAGTCTTAGCAGCATATTTTCAAGTACCAAGTCTGACTGGGCAAGGGAAACAACAGAAAAAACAAACATATGGGACTACATCAAACTAAAAAGCTTCTGCACAACAAAGGAAACAATTAACAAAATGAAAAGCCAGTATAACAATTGGGAGAAGATATTTGCAAACCAAATATATCATAAGGGATTAATATACATAATATAAAGAACTCATACATCTCAAAAACAAAAAAACTAACAACCCCATTTAAAAATGGGCAAAAGATCTGACTAGATATTTCTCCAAAGAGGATACACAGATGACCAACAGTCATATGAAAAGATGTTCAACATCACTAATTATAAGGGAAATGCAAATTAAAACTACAATGAGATATCACCTCACTCCCATCAGAATGGCTATAATTAATAAGACAGGAAATATGTGTTGGAGAGGATGTGGAGAAAAGGGAACTCTCATACACTGCTGGTGGGAGTTAAAACTGGTGCAGCCACTATGGAAAACAGTATAGAGATTCCTCAAAACATTAAGAATAGAACTACCATATGATCCAGGTATTCCTCTGTTGGGTATCTATCCAAAGAAGATGAAAACATGAATGCATAAAGGTACATGCACCCCTATGTTCATTGCAGCATTATTCACAATAGCCAAGACTTGGAAGCAACCTAGGTGCCCACCAAGGGACGAATGGATAAAGAAGATGTAGTGTATATACACAATGGTATACTACTCAGCCATAAAAAAACATTGATATCTGGTCATTTGTAACAACTTGGATGGACCTTGTGGGTATTATGCTGGGTGAAATAACTCAGAGGGAGAAAGTCAAATACTGTATGATCTCACTCATAAATGGAAGATAAAAACAACAACAAAAAACACATAGAGATTGGATTGGTGATAACCCAAGGGGAAGCTGGGATGGAAGAGGACGAAAGGGGTGATTAGGGATATGTGTATGGTGATGGATTGTAATTAGTCTTTGGGTGGTGAACATGATGTAACCTGCACAGAAAGCAAAATATAATGATGTACGCCTAAAATTTATATAATGTTATAAGCCAATGTTACCACAATAAAAAAAAAACATAAAAATTAAAAAATTAAAAAAAACATAAAAATATAAATAAAGAAAGAACAGGGAAAAAAAATTAAGAAAAGGATACATGCAGGGATTTCCTTTGCTGTTGACTCTATCAATAAAGTGAGAATGAGACATGTGTATTATGATGAGAACATGGTTGAGTATAAGGTTTCTCCAAGGCAGTACTTTAATATTTCAATTCTATGAAAAAAATACTGGTGTTATATAACCAAATATTTTTTATGTTTTGAACTTTTTAAAATACATACAATCATTGTGGCCGGCCCGGTGACGTAGTGATTAAGTTCGCACGTTCCACTCCGGCGGTCCGGGGTTTGCAGGTTCGGATCCCAGGTGGGGGCCTATGAGTCAGTCATCAAGCTATGCTGTGGCAGGCATCCCATATACAAAATAAAGGAAGATGGGCACAGATATTAGCTCAGACCTAGTCTTCCTCACAAAAAAAAAAAGAAATAAAATAATAAAATACATACAAGTGTTATTTTCATCAAAATGCTGTTCACTTATAAGGTTTTAATAATTAGACTGGCTATTAAAAATTAAATTAAAGAAAGATTAAAGTGTCTTAAAAGATGAAAAAAAGAGAAAAAGAGAAATGGAATATGGAGCTTGATATTCTATCTCTAAAACTTGGAGTGGAATACTGCAGTTTGAAAAGGAAAGTCAGACACTCAAAACTTATGAGTCTTTCAATTTTTAATTTAATTTTTATCAAAGTAATACCTGTTTACAGTAGAAAAAAGAAGACTTGAGTGACTTCAGCAACATGGTGGAGCGAGCTGTTCCCTTTGTCTTTCTCCTTCTGAATTACAACTAAATGGACATGCATTGACCAACAAAGGATACCCATACAACACAACAGGACACCTGAGAAACCCACAGAGCTATACATCTGAAAGTGGATGGACTGGGTCCCAGGAAACAGTGAAGATAGGTGAGTGCTCCCCCACCACACCCCAGTAGCAGTGAGCCAGGTCATGGGTCCTCTCACAGCTGCCAGTGCTACTCTAAGAGGAGTGGGGACAACCCAGTCTGCAAGGGAAGGCTACCCTGGCCCATGGGAGCACCCACCATGCCACCATGGCCCTGCCAGTGGGAACAAACCTCAGCATGAGTGTAAGAAGTGGCAGCAGCTCTGCATGTACGTGTGACCGCTTTCCCAGCATGTGGGAACACCCACTATGCCACTGCAGCCCCACTAGTAGGAATGCACCACAGTGCGACTGTAAGAGGAGGTGGCAGCAGTCCTGCACACATGCACAAATGCTATCCCAGCCTGTGGGAGCACCCACTGTACCTGCACAACTTCCAGTAGGAGAGGTGGGATCAGAAACACAGCTCCTGCTTCCCTTCAGTGGTATCAGGTGGAATCTTTGACCTGATACTACCACAAAACCACCAGCAAAGGATTAGTTCATCCAACACCATGAAAAACTACAGTAACAATTCAGAGCAGAAGGAAAACAACAAGTCTCCAGAAACCAACCCTGAAGTCAAAGAAATATGCAATCTAAATGATGGATATTTCAAAATAGCTATCATAAAGAAACTCAATGAATTACAAGAAAACACAGAAAGACAGTTCAATGAGCTCAAGAATAAAATTAATGAACGTAAGGAATACTTCACCAAAGAGATTGAAAATATAAGAAAAAAACAAACAGAAACTCTGGATACAAAGAACACAATTAATGAGATAAAAAATAATCTAGAAACCTTAAAAAACAGAGCTGATGATATGGAGGAGAGAACTAGTGATTTAGAGGATAGAAATATAGAAATGCTTCAGGTGGAGGAGGAGAGAGAACTAAGATTTAAAAAAAAGAAAGAATTCTTTGAGAACTATCTGACTCAATGAGGAAAAGCAATTTAAGGATTATAGATATTCCAGAGGGAGAAGACGGGGAGAAAGGAGCAGAGAGCTTGCTCAAAGAAATTATAGCTAAGAAATTCCCAAACCTGTGGAAGGAACCAGACTGACAAATACATGAAGCCAACAGAACTCATAATTACATCAATGCAAAAAGACCTTTTCCATGGCATGTAATAGTAAAGCTGGCAAAAATCAATGACAAAGAAAAAATACTACAGGCAGGAAGGCAGTAAAAAGTAACCTACAAAGGAACCCTTATCAGGCTTTCATTGGGTTTCTTGGCAGAAACCTTCCAGGCTAGGAGAGAATGGAATGATATATTCAAAATAGCAAAAGACAAAAACTTTCAGCCAAGAATATTCTATCCAGTAAAATGATCCTTCAGATATGATGGAGAAATAAAAGGTTTCCCAGATAAACAAAAGTTGTGGGAGATTATCACCACTAGACCTCCATTAGAAGAAATGATAAAGGAAGCCCTCATACCTGAAACAAAAAGGCAAAAGTCTACAAAGCTTTGAACAAGGAGATAAACAGACAAAAATCAGAAAACTACAGCTATCAGAGCAGGTGAGCCAACACTTAATTATAACATAAGAGATAAAGGGAAGGAATACATCAAAAGTAACTATAAACACTTCAATTTAGTCACAAAGTGACAACACAAAACAGAACAATTTAAAAAGTCAGAAGGAGAAGAGGAAAGGGATGGAACCTACTTAGGCTAATGGAGATAAGAGGCTATCAGAAAATAGACTATCTCATCTACGAGATCTTTTATACAAACCTTATGGTAACCACTAAACAAAAAATCAGAGCAGAGTCACAAATCATAAATAAAGAGAAAACTGAGAAAACCACCCCAGAAAACCACAAAAATGAAATGGCAGTCAGAAACACAAGGGAAGAGAAATGATGGAATTATAGAACAAACAGAAAACAAGAGATAAAATGGCAGTATTAAGCCCTCAAATATCAATAAACACCTAAATATAAATAGATTGAATCCTCCAATCCAGAGACACAGAGTAACCAGATGGATTAAAAAAACAAGACAACAATATGCTGCCTCCAGGAAACACATCTCAGCTCTAAAGACAAACATAGGCTCAGAGTGAAAGGATGGAAGAGGATATTCCAAGTAAATGACAAACAAAAGAATAACTGTTGCCATACTTATATCAGACAAAGCAGACTTCAAGATAAAGCAGACAATGAGAGATAAAGAGGAGCAGTATATAGTGATAAACGGGAATTTCCACCAAGATGATGTAATACTTATGAATATATATGCACCTAACACAGGAGCACCAAAGTATATGAAGCAACTATTAACAAACCTAAATGTAGAAATCAACAGCAATACAATAGTATTGCTACTATTACAATAAGTAGGGGACATCAACACCCCACTTACATCAATGGAAAGATCATCCAGACAAAATGTCAACAAGGAAATAGTAGATTTAAATGAAACACTTGATCAGATGGACGTAATAGATATATACAGAGCATTGCATCCAAAAACAGCAGAATACACATTCTTCTCAAGTGCGTGTGGAATATTCTCAAAGGTAGACCATATGTTGGGAAACAAGGCAAGCCTCAATAAATTTAAGAAGATTGAAATCATATCAAGCATCTTTTATAACCATAATGCTATAAAACTAGAAATCAGCTACAAGAAAAAAACTGGGAAAGTCACAAATATGAGGACACTAAACAACATGCTACTGAGAAACTATTGGATCAATGAAGAAATCAAAGGAGAGATTAAAAAATACCTGGAGACAAATTAAAATGAAAATAAAACATACCAACTCTTACGGGATGCAGCAAAAGCAGTTATAAGTGGGAAATTTATAACAATACAAGCACAACACAACAAACAAGAAAAATCTCCAATAAGTAATCTTAAACTACAGCTAAAAGAACTAGAAAAAGAGGAAACAAAGCCCATAGTCAGCAGGAGGATGGAAATAATAAAAATCAGAGCATAAATAAATGAAATAGAGACTAAAAGAACAGTAGAAAGAATCAATGAAACTAAGCTTGTTCTTTGAGAAGATAAAGAAAATTGACAAACCCTTAGGCACACTCACTAATAAAAAAGAGAGAAGGCTCAAATAAATAAAATTAGAAATGAAAGAGGAGAAATCACAATGGATACCACAGAAATACAAAGGATTCTAAGAAAATACTATGAAAACTTACATGGCAACAAATTGGAAAACCTGGAAGAAATGGATAAATTCTTAGACTCATACAACCTTCCAAAACTGAATCAAGAAGAAATAGAGAATCTGAATAGACCAATCACAAGTAAAGAGATTGAAACAGTAAACAAAAATGTCCCAAAAAAACAAAAGCCCAGGACCAGATGACTTCTCTGGAGAATTCTACCAAACATTCAAAGAAGATTTAATACAAAGCCTTCTCAAACTATTCCATAAAATTGAAGAAGTTGGAACACTTCCTTACACGTTCTATGAGGTCAACATTACCCTGATACCAAAACCCAGACAAGAACAACACAAAGAAAATTACAGGCCAATATTGATAATGAACATAGATGCAAAAATCCTCAACAAAATATTGGCAAACCGAATACAGCAATACATTAAAAGGATCATACACCATGATCAAGTGGGATTTATACCAAGGATGCAGGGATGGTTCAACATCTGCAGATCAATCAATTTGATACACCACATTAGCAAAATGAGAAATAAAAATCACATGATCATCTCAATACATGCAAAGAAAGCATTTGACAAGATCCAAAATCCACTTATGATAAAAACTCTCAATAAAATGCATATAGAAGGCAAGTACCTCAACATAATAAAAGCCATATATGACAAACCCACAGCCAACATCATACTTAATGGTGAAAAACTAAAAGCTATCCCTCTGAAAACAGGAACAAGACAAGTGTGCCCACTTTCACCAGTTCTATTCAACATAGTACTGGAGGTTTTGGCCAGAGCAATTAGGCAAGAAAAAGAAATAAAAGGTATCCAAATTGGAAAGAGAGAAACTCTTGCTGTTTGTGGATGACGTGATTCAATACATAGAAGCCCATAAAGAATCCATCAGAAAACTATTAGAAATAGTCAACAACTACAGCAATGTTGCAGGGTACAAAATCAACTTACGAAAGTCAGTTGCATTTCTATACACTAATAACGAACTAGCAGAAAGAGAAGTCAAGAATACAACCCCATTTACAAATGCAACAAAAATAATAAAATACCTAGGAATAAATTTAACCAAAGAGGTCAAAGACGTATACACTGAAAACTATGAGACATTATTGAAAGAAATTGAAGAAGATATAAAGAAATGGAAAGATATTCCATGCTCATGGATTGGAAGAATAAACATAGTTAAAATGTCCATATTACCTAAAGCAACCTACAGATTGAATGCAATGTCAATCAGAATCCCAATGACATTCTTCACAGAAACAGAACAAAGAATCCTAAAATTTATATGGAACAACAAAAACCACAAATGCCCAAAGCAATCCTGAGAATAAAGAACAAAGCTGGATACATCACAATCCCTCCCTTCAAAATATACTACAAAGCTATAGTAATCAAAAAAACATGGTACTGGCACAAAAACAGACACACAGATGAATGGAACAGAATTCAAAGCCCAGAAATAAAACCACATGTCTATGGAGAGTTAATCTTTGACAAAGGAGCTAAGAACATACAATGGAGAAAGGAAAGTCTCTTCAATAAATGGTGCTGGGAAAATTGGACAGCCAGATGGAAAAGAATGAAAGTAGACCACTGTCTTACACTCTACACAAAAATTAACTCAAAATAGGTTAAAGACTTTAAGGTAAGACCTAAAACCATAAAACTCTTAGAAGAAAATATACGCAGTACACTCTTTGACATCAGTCCCGGTAGCATCTTTCTGAATACCATATCTACTCAGGGAAGGGAAACAAAAGAAAAAATAAACAAATGGGACTACATCAGACTAAAAAGCTTCTGCAAGGCAAAGGAAACCATGAACAAAATGAAAAGGCAACCCACCAACTGGGAGAAAATATTTGCAAATCATATATCCAACAAGGGGTTAATCTCCAAAATATATAAAGAACTCATACAACTCAACAACAACAACAAAAAACCCGATCAAAAAATGGGCAGAGGATATGAACAGACTTTTATCCAAAGTATATATACAGATGGCCAAAAGGCACTTGAAAAGATGTTCAACATCACTAATTATTAGGGAATTATTAGGGAAATGCAAATCAAAATTATAATGAGATATCACCTTACACCTGTCAGAATGGCTATAATTTACCAAGACAAAAAATATCAAATGTTAGAGAAGATGTGTAGAAAAGGAAACCCCCATACACTGCTGGTGCAAATGTAAACTGGTGAAGCTGCTATGGAAAACAGTATGGAGATTTCTCAAAAAATTAAAAATAGAAATGCCATACAATCCAACTACCCCACTACTGGGTATTTATCCAAAGAACTTGAAATCAATAATTCAAATAGATTTATGTACCCCCATGTTCATTGCAGCACCATTCACAATAGCCAAGATGTAGAAGCAACACAAGTGCCCATCAACTGATGAATGGATAAAGATGTGGTATATATATACAATGGAATACTACTCAGTAATAAAAAAAAATAAAATTGTCCCATTTGCAACAACATGGATGGACCTTGAGGGTATGATATTAAGTGAAATTAGCCAGACAAAGAAAAAACAACACTATGATTTTACTCATATGTGGAAGATCAACCAGCACATGGATAAAGAGAACAGATTAGTGGTTACCAGAGGAAAGGGGGTTGTGGAGTGGGCAAAAGGGGTAAAGGGTCACATATGCATGGTTACAGATAAAAATTAGAGTATTGTTGGTGAGCATGATACAGTCTACACAGAAACTGACAAATAATAATGTACACCTAAAATTACACAATGTTATAAACCATTATGACCTAAATAAAATAATTGGAAAAAATAAAAGAAAAAAGAATCCAAATTGAAATATACCATATTTATATACTATGCTGCCCTCCCTCCCATTCAATCCAATGATCATTTCTCAAAGGCAGCTACTTTTATCTATCTTACTTGTTTTTTCTGTCATGTACCTCCATATATCTAAAGAAAATACTTTATTATTATTTCTAATTTATTAATTCTACACATCATCTATTAACTTCTTATTTGGAAAGTTAGAATTTAGTATTTTTATACATCACATACACATATTTCCCTCTACCATACTTCCCACATAAAGTTATATTATAATTTTTACTTATATAATCAGTGATGATATTATTATGGTAATATAAATATTGCCCCTAGTGTAATCTCAATATAATCAAACACTAGTAATGTATAACCTCCCCTCCCCTTTTATTGATAGAGATATCATTCCTGGAGCATTTTATCGTGCTTTTTGAGTTTGAACTGCATGATCTTTTGGCAAATTGTACAACTATCACTGTAGAGAGTTTTTTCACCATTACAAATTGTCCTTGACTTACAATCGAGTTACGTCCTGATAAACCCATCACGAGTTGAAAATATAGTAAATCAAAAGTGCACTTAATACATCTAACGTATGGAACATCATAACTTAGCCTAGCCTACTTTAAATGGGCTCAGAACACTTAACATTAGCCTACTGTTGGGCAAAATCATCTAACACAAAGCTTATTTTATAATAGAGTATTGAATATCCTATGTAATTTATTGAATACTGTACTGAAAGTGAAAAACAGAATGGTTATATGGGTACAGGATCATTGTAAGTGTATCAGTTGTTTATTCTCATGATTGTGTGGCTGACGAGGAGCTATAGCTCACTGCTGCTGCCCAGCATCATGAGAGAGTATTTTACCACATACTGCTAGCCTGGGGAAAAACAAAATTCAAAGTACGGTTTCTACTAAATGTGTCTTGATTTTGCACCATACCATGCCTTTGCAGCAACCATGTGAAGTCAAAAAAATCATAAGTTAAACCATCATAAATCAGGGACCATCTGTATTTAATAATTTAGTAATTTTCTTCACCTCCATACTATGTGTACCACCATATTTATGAATGCAATGTCTTCCTCTTTCATTATTTAATTTCTCATTTTGCTGTTGAACAGCCAACAGTAGCTTCCCAAGAAAGAGTGAATTTAAGGTAGAGTTAAGGACTTTAAACTATAAAATGTGTATTTTACTCTCACACTTCATTGATAGTGTTTGGCAGGTTAGGGAATTCCAGGTTAAAAATCTGAGGAAACAATACACATTGTTTTTTCTAATTTCCGGTGTGTGGAATGCAGAATTCTAAGATGACCAACAAGATTGTAGCCCTCTCATGTACATAGTCTGCATAAAATTCTCCCCTCAAGTGAGCAGGACTTCTGAGTATGATAGGATATTATTCTCATGATTATGTTATGTTAAATGGTAGAAGGAAACTTACAGAAATAAGTTCCCTAAGCAGTTGACTTTGAGTTATTAAAAGAGACATTATCCTGGATGTGCCTTATCTAATTGTTCCTAATCAGATAAGCCCTTAAAAGCAGTCAAAAAGATTTGAAGAGACAGATAATTTGTCTTATTGGCCTTGAAGAAGCAAACAATCATGTTGTGAACTGCCTATGGAGGGGACGATGTGGCAAGGCCCTCTAGAAGCTGAGAGTGGTCTCTGGCTGACAGCAAGAATAAGGTGACTTCAGTTGTACAACCACAAGAAACTGAAATCTTCCAACCTTAGGGGGCTTGAAAGAGGACCCAGAGCCTGAGATGAAATAAACAACCTTGAACAAAACCTTGATTTTGGCTTGCTTGGACTCCGAGAAGAGAACCCAGCTAACCTATATCAGGATTACTGAAAATGTGAGATGAAAACAAAAAAAATTGTGTTGTTTTAAGCTTCTAAGTTTTTAGTAATTGGTCAGGCAGCAAGAGAAAACTAACAAACAGTATCACTTTTGAGAATCCAGTATAGTCTTTTGGGATTTGTTTTCTCAGTAGAAAATTTCAGGATTGTCTTTATCTCCGGGAATTCTGGAATTACATAATAGTATGCTTTGATACAGTTGCATTTGACATTAATTTTGCTGGACAATTGAGATTCTTTTAATATAGAAAAATTGTGGTTCAGATCTAGAAATTTTCTTATGATTATTCTTTTATAATTTCTTCCTCCTACCTTGGCTTTTCTATCTTTCTAAAACTTCTATTGAGCAATGTTTTGACCTCCTAGACTCATCATCTAAACTTCATGTTTTCCTCTTACTGTTAATCCATATTTTTATCTGTTTTCCAAATCAGCTATTGATTTTATTGACTTTTTTTTATTTTTAAAGAGTTCATTGTTCTCTGAATATTTTTTCTATGGTTTCCTGTTCTTATTTCATGTCTGCAATATATTCTCTGCCCTTGGCTTACATCAGATATTACTCTCTGTATTGCATTTTTTCCTTTTTAGTTGTTTGTTAGGGTATCTGACCTTGCTATTGGTGTATTTCTCAAATATATGGCAATCCTTTGCTATCCATTCATATCTAAGAATTAGGTACTAAAAAGTTAATTGGAAGCCATATGTACATTGGTGGGGATTTCTAACTTGTGGTTCTCACTATAGGTTCTTTCAAGCCATCATTTTCCTCAGGCAGGAATTCTCCAATCTCGTATATGGAGAGTATAAATCTAGATTATAGAGAGTTACGAGGTAAAATCATTCAGAGGTCTGCTGGGAACTCAATATTCAGCATGCACACTTTCATTAATCATCCTATTTTTAGGATAATGCTTCACCTCCATTTTCAGCTTTATAAAATTTATCCACAGAGTAAATTCTTGTCTTTATCTGGAATAGGGAAGGAAACGTTATCTGGCTATGAAAGGTGAGGAAGATGATCTAGGGGTTTATATGTTCCTCATATAAGTTTTCAGCTAATATTCCTGTTCAGCCATATATTACACATCCACTTTTAGAAAAATTTGATATTTCTGAGTCTTCATACTTTATGGTGTTGTGAATTTAAAATCAACTTGCTCCTTGTTGGTTTTCTGCATTGCAAGTGGAGGTTTCAGCTTTCTCTAGTATCCTCAGTTAGATAGGACTTTCAAAATTGAAAATTTTTATGACATCACTTATCTGCCATTGTCTACTGTCTCATTCTTTTTGTCTGTAAAGTTGCATGCTTTTTAAATTCACTTACTATCATTTTAAGGGCTTAGGTAGAAGATGGACATAAATATATGTGTTCAGTCCACTATGTTGAACTTATATATAGTATTTAAGTTCTCGACATTATTGGGTTTTATTATATATTGCTCTTTTTTTTTTTTTTTTTTTGGTGAGGAAGATTGGCCCTGGGCTAACATCTGTGCCAATCTTCCTCTATTTTGTATATGGGATGCTCCCAAAGCATGACTTGATGAGTGGTGTGTAGGTCCATGCTTGGGATCCAAACCCACAAACCCCAGGCCACCGAAGTGGCATGCATGAACTTAACCACTACGTCACTGGGCAGATCCCTATTGCTCTTTTTTTATAGACTTCAAAGTTTAAATTTGATTATACTTCAAAGTTCTATTTGGTTTTCTGATCCCAGGTACATCCTTCCCTCCCCTCTAAAACTTACATCCTGTTTAAGATTCAATGCAGCAATTTTGTTGGATGTGATGAAGCAGTGCAATGAAGCATAAATTTATAGCAATCCCATATATGGATATATACTCAAAATAATTGAAATCAAGATCTCAAAGTGATATCTGCACTCTGGTGTTTATTGCAATATTATTTACAATAATGGAATACAATCTAAGTGCCCATCAACACAATATAGAAACATTCTAAGTGTCCATCGATGGATAAATGGATAAAGGAAATATGGTATATACATACAATGAAATATTATTCAGCCTTAAAAAAAGAAATCTTGCAACATGTGACAACAGAGATAAACCTGGAGTACATTAGGCTAAATGAGATAAGCCAGTCACAGAGGGACAAATACTGAGTGATTTCACTTATATGAGATATCTAAAATAATCAAATTCATAGAGACAGAGAGTAGAATGGTAGTTACCAGGGCCTGGAAGGAGGAGGAAATGGGGGATTGATGTTCAATGAGTATAAAGTTTTGGTTATGTAAGATGAATAAACTCTAGAGAGCAGCTGTACAAGATTGGGCCTATAGTCAAAAATATTGTATAGTGCACTTAAAAATTTATTAAGAAGGTAAATCACAAGTGAGGTGTTCTTACCACAACAAAAAAAGAAAAGAACAGATATCTAAAACCAATAGCTAAGCTTTCACCTTAGAAAACGAGAAAAAAAGAGAGCAAATTAAACTCAAGGAAGCAGCAGAAAAAAATTAATAAAAATCATAGCAGAAATTAATAAATTTGAAAACAGGAAAAGCATAGATAAATTCAACAAAACTAAAAGTTTATGCTTTGAAAAGATCAATAAAATTGATAAACCTATAGTAAGGCTAGTTAATAAATGAAAAAAGACACAAATTACTAATATGAGAAATGAAAAAGGAACCATCACTACTAATCCCACAGACATTAAAAAGATAATAAAGGAATGTTATGAACAACACTATGACCTCAAATTTGATAACTTGGAAGAAATGCATCAATTACTTGGAAGATATAATCTACCAAAACACACAAAAGGAAAAATAGATAATCTGAATAGGGGTAGGTCTATTAAAGTTATTGAATCAATAATTAATAATCTTCCTATACAGAAAATGCCCAAGACAGATAGTTTCAATGGTGAATACTATCAAACAATTAAAGAAAAAATTATACAAATTCTCTAGAATCTGTTACAGAAAATAGAAGCAGATGGAATACTTCTTAACTCAATTTATGAGGCCTACATTAACCTAGTACTAACCCAGATAAAGACATTCCAATAAAGGAAAACCATAGACCAATATCTCTCATGAACATAAATGCAAAAATCCTACACAAAATATTAACAAATTGAGTTCAACGTTGTACAGTAAGAATTAAAACCATGACCACGTGGAAAGTATTCAAGGTTGCATCAACATTTGGAAATAAATTAATGTAACCCATCAAATCTACAGGCTAACTAAAAAAAATAATATTATCATATCAGTAGATGCATGAAATGCATTTGACAATATCCTACACTCATTTATGATTAAAAAAAAACTCTCAGCAAGTAAAGAACAGAGGAGAATTTACTCAATTTGATAATGCACATCTACAAAAAACTATTGCTAACCATTGCTAATGATGAGACTAGGTGCTTCTCCTAAGCTTAGGAACAGGGCAAGAATATATCCTGTCACCACCCCTATCCAACATCATACTGGAAATCCTAGGTAATGCAGTAAGACAAGAAGAGAAAAGAAAAGGTGCACAGATTGGGAAGGAAGAAATAAAACTGTCTTTGTTCTCAGATGGCATAGTTGTCTGTGCAGAAAATCTTAAAAGAATCAACAAAAATACTCCTGGAAATAACAAGTAATTACATCAAAGTTGCTGGATAGCATTTTAACATACAAATGTCAATTACTTTTTTAAAAACTATCAATGAGCAATTGGAATTTAAAATTAAAAAGACAACACTATTTACATTAGCAAAAGAATTGAAACAGTTAGGTGTAAATCTAGCAAAGTATATTCAAGTTTTATATGAGGAAAACTGTGAAAGCCTGTAGAAAGAAATCAAAGAATGTCTAAATAAACGGAGAGATATTCCTTGTTAAGTGTTAGGAAGACTCAATACTGTTAAGATGTTAGTTATCCCCAACTTGATCTATAGATTCAATGCAATCTCAATCGAAATCCCAAACAGTTAATTTTTGGATATCTACCAATTGATTCCAAAGTTTATATAAAACAGCAAACGATGAAGAATAATCAACATAATATTGAAGAAGTGGAACAATGTAAGAGGACTGACACAACCTGACTTCAGGACTTACTATACAGCTACAGAAATCAAGACAATGTAGTATTGATGACATAATAGACAAATAGAATGATGGGATAGTATAGAGAACCCATAAATAGACTCACACAAATATAGTCAAGTGATCTTTGACACAGGAGCAAAGGAAATCCAAAGGATAAAAGATAGACTTTTCAACAAATTGTGATGGAATAACTGGACATCCACATGCAAAAAAATAAATCTAGGGGCCACCTGGTGGAGTAGCAGTTGAGTTTGTGTGTTCCAATTTGGCGGCTTGGGGTTGACAGGTTCAGATCCTGGGTGCAGACCTGCACACTGCTCTTTAAGCCATGCTGTGGTGGGGTCCCACATACAAAATAGAGGAGGATTGGCACAGATATTAGCTCAGGGCCAGTCTTCCTCAAGCAAAAAGAGAAAGATCGGCAACAAATGTTAGCTCAGGGCCAATCTTCCTCACCAAATAAATAAATAAATAAATCTAGATACAGGCCTTATACCCTTAATAAAAATTAACTTAAAATGGATCATAAACCTATATAAAATGCAAAACTATAAAAATCAGATGGTAACAATGGAAAAAAATGTGGGTGACCTTGGGTTTGGCAATGTGTTTTTAGATATAATATCAATAGCACAATTCATGACAAAAAATTAAGTTGGACATCATTAAAATTAAAAATTTCTGCTCTATGAAAGAGACTATTGAAAAAATAAGAAGACAAGCCACAGACTGGGAGAAAATATTTTCAAAACAAATACCTGATAAAAGGCGAGTATTCCAATTATGCAAAGAACACTTAAAACTCAATGTTGAGAAAGTGAGGAACACAATTAAAAAAAATTGGCAAAATATCTGAACAGACATGTTCCTAAAGAAGATATATAGATGGCAGATAAGTATATGAAAAGATGCTCAATAAATATGTCATTAGGGAATTGCAAATTAAAACAGCAAGATACTACTACACATTTATTAGAATGGCTAAAAATCAAAACTCTGATAGCACCAAATTCTGGCAAGGATGTGAAGAAACAGGAACTCTCATTTAGTGCTGATGAGAATATAAAATGGTAGAGCCACTTTGGAAGACATTTTGGCAGTTTCTTACAAAGCTAAACCTGGTCTTACTATATAATCCAGCAATTGAGCTCCTAGGTATCTACTCAAATAAGTTGAAGACTCATGTGCACAAAAAAACCTGCATAATAATGTGAATAGCAGTTTTATTAATCATTTCCAAAATTTGGAAGCATCTAAGACGTCCTTCAATAAGCGAATGAATACATGAGTGTGGTATATCCATACAATGGAATATTATTCAATGATAAAAAGAAATACACTATCAAGCTGCAAAATGACATGGAGGAACCTTAAATGTATATTGTTAAATGAAAGAAGCCAACTGAAAAGGCTACATGTGGCATTATTCCAAGGATATGGCATTCTGGAATAAAGCAAAGTTATGGAGACAGTAAAAAGACTAGAGGTTTGGGCAGGGGCGAGATGAAACCTGTTATTGGAGCACAGGGGATTTTTAGGGCAGTGTTATATTATACTGTATTTGTGAATACATAATGTTATGCTTTTGTCAAAATCCATAGTATTGTACAACAGAAAGAGTGAACCCTAGTGTAAACTACGGGCTTCAGTCAATAACAACGTATCTGTGTAGGTTTATCAATTGTAACCAATGCACATCAATGCAAGATGTTAATAATAGGGGAAATTGGCTTGGGAGTTGAGAAGGAGTTTATGGGAAATCTCTGTACTTTTTGTTCCTCCTGGAAACTCCCTTTAGTAATCTAGTTTAGAATAATGTCACTTATTTTCTAGACTCCACAGGATTTTTTATTAGTGTTTCATATGTCCTAGTCTTATTGTCCTCAAGAAAATGACAGATTTCTCAAAGACAAAGACCCTGGATCTCATTTCTATAACGCCTAATATATACTCAGCAGTTTTGAAGTAACACTTCCTGATTTGGTGGTACCTTGAAGTTTTACTGATAAATAATCAAAAATAGAACTCACTTATATGAAGAATGTACCATAGTGAATCAAATATTTTATAAGATTCATTTTACTTTTATAGCATATACACATTTGGATATTGACTAGAAACTTGATATAAATATAAGTATTTTCCATGTTTCTTTAATAAAAAAAAGAAACTTGGTACAGCCCACAGAACAAGTTTACAAGTTTCTCTAGCAAATCATCTACGTATACCCAGAAGAGAAAATGTGTCAGCTTAGTTTACAACCAGACAGTTGCTTATAAGTAGGTCACTATAAAGTCATGTAAATGATGTGACTAAAAGTTAGATTCTGATCCATTTCTAACCTCAGAGGTGAATGAAATGAGAATATTGATTTCTCTCATAAAAATCACTAAGATGAAAATTGGCAATATCTCTAGGCATAGTTATGTTGTGAGGTATTTTTGATGAAGTAAACAAATGTTCCTTTGTAGACAAAGATAAGCTATTTTTATTTAGGCCACTGTAACTCATAAAGCACATAGCATAAAAAATTTAAAGTACCTTAGAAATATGATTTATAACTAGAACTTAATTCCAAGTATATTAGTTTCTTTGTTTTCTCATGAAGTTTGGTGTTTAGCAATCACCAAATTTTATCATGCCTAGTAATCTTAGCCTAATTACCAGGCATTTGATGATGCCAACTTTGGTCACAAATGGTCATTAATAACAACGCATTTTTGTTTAATATATACAAGTGTTATCATGAAGGAAACCTATTATTGGAGTATTGTCCTAGGTTTGTTATATGGACAAGTGTTAAATGCTAACTCCACCCAAGTCATCATCTTCAAATACTTACATGGTCTGTTTGATTAGGTGAAATTATTATTTATATTATTTACCCAACATTTCTTCTTGACTTAGTAATGGTGAAAAACCAAACTTTTCAGCCCCCAAAAGCTTATGATTTATATCACAGACAATTTATTGTAGCAAAATATAAAAATGGAAATATAAGCAAGAATTATTCATAATTCCATTTAATAATATTCTTTTAAAAATATTAGTAAATCTATACAATTTTCCTGTACAGACATTTCTTTCTAATTTTTAAAGTCTATTTGAGTGGTGAACATGAAGTAATCTATGCAGAAATAGAAGTATAATGATGTACATTTGAAATTTATACAATGTTATAAACCAATGTTACTGCAATAAACAAAATATTTTTTAAAAAAAAGGCATTTTATCTTCTGTGCTTTCAATATTTTGTTTTGACAAAAGCCCTTAACAACATGATTTAAAATACAAACAGTAGAAGACATTTTCTCATTAGTAAGAACGAAGAAGAAAGATGTCCACATTGCCCCAAACTGTCCCTGTTTGATAAAGCCTCGTGGAAAGTATTCTTTCTTACCCTTTATTCTATATAACCATTGTCTGATTTCTATCTATGTTTGAATCTGCAACAATGAAATTATAGGTTCATTGTCAACATTGATTTTGTACATAAACAAAGCAAAATCAATGTTATGTCAAAACACATATGTAGTTTTTTATACTCCCTTTAAATGTGGAAGAATAGTATTTGCTTATGTATCTTGGTGGGCAATATCTTTCTTACACATTATTTTATTTTTCCATTTCATTGTTTTTGACAGTTTCTAAGAATTCTCTTCCTATGTGTAAATATCAACAGGCTTCTGTTCTAAAAATTGAATTTATTCATTTTCAACCTCTGTTACATTCATTGCACTGAATAACAATAACACAGACTTACCTGGGGGAAGAGAAAATCTAGTGAGTTGTATTTATTTGCCCTAAAATAGCTGGTAAACAAAAAATACAGCTATAATATATTCATTACACAAGACTGCTCATGTAAAACAAAAATAAAGGAAAAATTTTCTAAAGGTATTTGCAAAGTAACTTAGTGCTATTGGATAGATTTATAGGGGCAAAAGGTTTTGAGAATTTTCACTAAGGAACAGCTCCCTGGATTAGCTAGACAGAATTAAAAATTCAGATTATTTTTTATTTTGACAAAAAGATCATGAAATCCAATGCAAGAATATAGCCAAAATATATACTCATTTGTCTGAATTGCATGATAAAGTGTAATAAATGCATATTTTTCAATATTTGTATTGAAAAAATATTAAAGAATTTATAACAAAGTTTGTGAATTACATGCACAATTTACTGTTTCTAAATATAGATTTTTACTGTCATAAGATTTATAATTTCTGAAACCAAATGGGTTGAAATTTGGAAGGGGGGCTTCCCCTCTGGTAACCACCAATCCAATCTCTGTCTCTATGCGTTTGTTTATTGTTGTTATTATCTACCACTTAATGAAGAAAATCATACGGTATTTGACCTTCTCCCTCTGACTTATTTCACTTTGCATAATACCCTCAATGTTCATCCATGTTGCCACAAATGGCTGGATTTCATCGTTTCTTATGGCTGAGTAGTATTCCATTGTGTATATATACCACATCTTCCTTATCCATTCGTCCCTTGATGGGGACTTAGGTTGCTTCCAAGTCTTGGCTATTGCGAATGATGCTGCAAGGAACAGAGGGGTGCATGTATCTTTACGCATTGGTGTTTTCAAGTTCTTTGGATAAATACCCAGCAGTGGAATAGCTGGATCCATATGGTAGTTCTATCCTTAATTTTTTGAGGAATCTCCATACTGTTTTCCATAGTGGCTGCACCAGTTTGCACTCCCACCAGCAGTGTATGAGAGTTCCCTTCTCTCCACATCCTCTCCAACACTTGTTGTTTCCTGTCTTGTTAATTATAGCCATTCTGATGGGTGTGAGGTGGTATCTCATTGTAGTTTTGCTTTGCATTTCCCTGATACATGTAACCCTTTTTTAAAAAGATGGTGGGGGTATTACTTTGTATAATATTTCCAGAAAGATGTTCCGCAATGTATATCGAAAGCCTTAAATAGTTGATAATAAAACATACGAAGATATACCTAAATTTAGAAAGCAACAAGAAAATGTTGTTTATACCTCAATAAGAAGAATAAGTCATACAAGCTAAGCAGCATATGTTTTAACCCATTCAGAGACCTGTGGTTGTAAAGAAATCCAAGGAATTAAAATCTCAAAAGTTAATCAGCCCTCCTAGGAGAGAGGGGATCCCATAGCAGCATTTGTATTTGGCAGAAGAGTGGGAGAAAGAATATACCATTATCAACATAGAGCTAAACTTCTTATCTAATTCTTTTTTATGAAAAGCTGCAAACATACAGCCCAATTGAAAGAATTTTATAGTTAACACCCATATAAGGAACATCTAGATTCTAGAATTAGCAGCCTACTATATTTGCATTATTATATAACTAGCCATCTGTTGATCCCTCTATCCATCCGTCAGATTTTTTTTTTTTTTTTTGAGGAAGATTAGCCATGAGCTAACATCTGATGCCAACCCTCCTCTTTTTTCTGAGGAAGATTGCCCGGGGCTAACATCCATACCTGTCTTCCTCTACTTTATGTGGGATGCCACCACAGCACGGCTTGACAAGGGGTGCATCAGTGCACGCCCAGGATCCGAACCTGTGAACCCCAGGCGACTCAAGTGGAGCGCACTCACTTAACTGCTACACCACTGGGCTGCTCCCATCAGTCAGATTTTTTAATGTATTTCAGAATAAGTTGCAGGCATAGATATTCTTCTCCCTAAATATGTAAACATGCATAATTAACTGGAGTTCAAAATTATAATAGACCAAATTTCAACACATTTTTAAAGGCTGAGTGTTGACTAATATGACAGTTATCTCTGTAAGCTCCAGAAATAAGGATAGGGAGTTTTCAACTACCCATCAACTTTTTTCTAAAGGCTTTCACCAAGTGCTCATGAGAAAGATTGTAGGCAAGGCAAGAAATCTGAGAGAGATCATCTCTAAGATGCAGATAACTTAGAGTTATCTGAAGTTTGAGGTCAGAGCAGGAGAATTTAGATAAAGCCTACAGACATTCTAGGATTTACACTGGGTACTAGGAAGAGTCCAATTACAACCGGGGAACATCAGGAGTGCTGAGATAAACCTCTTGCACCATATCATAGGTGCACAGGCCTCGCTGAAATTTAAAGGCAAGGAAGAAGAACTGTAACACCATGTGCATTCTGAGCCTTACACTAAGTACAAGATAGTAGTATTCTCTAGCTTGTAGGAGAGAAGCTCTGAGAATTCCACCAGGGAAACATAAGTCCATGAGTCCTGCTAAAGGACAGGGCAGGAAAACTGAGTGAAAACTTCCTAGCACTCAGATCCCTAGTCTTGGTGAAGGAAAAGTTCTTGTTATATCCTCAAATCAGGTGAAGCCTGTGTTGAAGTGAATCTAAATAAACAAACAACAAGCAGTTGTCTCTGATCAACTACACAGTAGAGTGTCTCAATCTCCCACACTAATGCCTTGGAGGAAGAAGGGGTATGTCTTCTCCTGGGTATAAACATTATTTACTTTAATCTCTATTGTTCTTTTACATACCATGTCCGTGAAGAAGTTTTTCAACAGGCTAATAAGCAGACAGGACACAGCAGAGAAAATAGGCAGTGAAAGATCAATAGAAATTTCGAAAGTGAAATTTAAAAAAATAAAAAGGGGTAAAAAATGGAATAAAGCATCTGAGATCTGTGGGACAACACTAAATGTTCTAACATCTGAGTAACTGAAGTTTAAGAAGGAGAAGACATAGGGAATAGAGCTAAGGAAATATTTGAAGAGATAATGCATAATAATTTCCCAAAATCAAAGAAAAGAGTACACAGAAGCATGAACCTCAAAAAAGCCTAAGCAGGATAAATAAAAAGAAAAACACAACTAGACAAATCATACTCAAGTTTCTGAAAACAAAAAATAAAAATAAAATCACGAAAGGAGCCAGCGGGAAAAAATATCCAATACATTACACGAGAGGAACAGTGTTATAAGTAATGGCACATTTCTCATTAGAAACAATGGAGAGAAAGGAAAATAAGCCATTTTTAAAGTGATAAAATGAAACATCTTTAAAGTGCTGACAAGAAAAAGCTGTCAACCTAGAATTCTACACTGAGCTTCAAAAAATGAAGATGAAAACGTTATTTTCAGAGAGAAAAAGAGGAAAGAATTTGTCTCCAGCAGAGCTGTGCTGAAAGACTTGATAATGTAAGCTATTTAGAATGAAGAAAAATAATACTGGATGGAAACTTGGGGCTCCAGGAAGAAATTAAGAACATCAGAAAGGGTAAATATGTCAATAAATGTAAGGAAACTTTTAAAAAATATTCGTATACACACATATATACATATCTATATGCATACATATATACTTAAATCTCTTCAAAAACTATTGACTGAAGTAAAAATTGTAACAAAATATGGAGTTTATAACACAGAAGAATAAAAAGAGAAGAAAGGAGGTAATTGGAAATATATATTTGTAAGATTTTATATTGATGATGAAATAGTAGAATTATTTTAAAGTAGACTTTAATAAGATAAAGATATATATTACAAATCTAGAGCAACTTAAAAATAACAGAGAGACATAAGTAAAAATCCAATGGAGGAAATACCATGGAACACTAAAAAATACTGAAATTTATGAAGCAAGAGCTACCAAAGGTGGAAAAGAGGTACAAGAGCCAAATGAGACAAAGAGAAATCAAACACCAATATTTTAGACATAAATCCAAACATATCAGTAATTATATTAAATATAAACTGGATAAACATCCACTATTAAAAGTCAGTGAAGAAAATGAAAGCAAGATCCAATTATGTTGTTTATAAGGAGCACATTTTAAAGATAGAGAACAAGACAGTTTAAATGTAAAATGATAGAAAAAATATAAACCACAAATACACTAAGCATAAGAAATCTGATATAGCTATATTAATTTTAGAAAAGGTAGACTTAAAGAGAAAGAATTACTAAAGGGCTATTTCATAATGATAAAAATGTTAATATATCAAGAAGACAAAACCATTTTAAATGTATACATGCTTACCAGCAAAACTTTCTAATACATGTAGCAAAAATTGACACAGCTAAAGGGAGAAATACATAGTCAAAAATTATATTTGGAGTTTTGAAAAACTTGTGCTCAGAATTTAAGAGAAATAGACAAAAAGTAAGTATAGGGAAGATTTGATAGGGAAGATTTGACTATCAACCATCTTGATATAATATTTGAAAACCACTACACTCAACAACTACAGAATACACATTCTTCTCAAATTCATCTGGACCAGTCAACAAGATAGATCATATTCTAGGCCACAACATCAGTATCAATAAATATTAAAACTTATAAATTATACACTGTATTTTCTCTGACAAAACATTATTAAAGTAGAAATTAATAACAATATGATATCTTAAAAAATCTCAAAACAGGGGCCGGCCCCATGACGTAGCGCTTAAGTGCGTGTGTTCCACTGCTGGTGGCCCGGGTTCGGATCCCGAGTGCACATCGATGCACTGCTTATCAGGCCATGCAGTGGTGGCATCCCATATAAAGTGGAGGAAGATGGGCACAGATGTTAGCCCAGGGCCAGTCTTCCTTAGCAAAAAGAGGATTGACATGGATGTTAGCTCAAGGCTGATTTTCCTCACACACACACAAAAAAATCTCAAAACATTTTTAAATAAAACAACATCCTTCTTAATAACCCATGGATCAAAGGAATAAAAGGGAAAATATCTATACAAATACACACACACAAACATATCTATGTATTCTTAAAACAGAATGATGATGGAAAACAATAAATAAAAATCTGTTGAACACAGCTACAGTAGTTTCTAAAGGGATGTTTATAAATGTAAACATCCATTTTAAGAAATAAGATAGAAAAGAAAAACCAATCAGTGCTGATGGAGATGAAGAACACAATGGAGGAGATAAAGGAGAATCTGGAATCTTTAAAGAACAGAGCTGACAATATGGAGGAAAGAATTAGTACTTTAGAGGATAGGAATACAGATATACTCCAGATGGAAGAAGAGAGAGAACTAAGACTAAAAAGAAATGAAGAAAGACTCCGAGAAATATCTGACTCTATTAGAAAATGTAACATAAGAATTATAGGTATTCCTGAGGGAGAGGAGAGGGAAAGAGGAACAGAGAGCCTATTCAAGGAAATAATAGCTGAGAATTTCCCAAATCTGAGGAAGGAGCAGGAAATACCAGTAAGTGAAGCCAACAGGACACCTATATATATTAACAGACAAAGGCCTTCACCACGACACCTAGTGGTAAGGCTAGCCAGGGTCAACGACAAAGAAACAATATTAAGGGCAGCTAGACAAAAACAAAAAATAACGTACAAAGGAACTCCCATCAGGCTCTCAGCGGATTTCTCAACAGAAACTTTTCAGGCTAGAAGAGACTGGAATGATATATTCAAAATACTAAAAGACAAAAACTTTCAGCCAAGAATACTCTATCCAGCAAAAATATCCTTCAAATATGATGGAGAAATAGTAACTCTCCCAGATAAACAAAAGCTAAGGGAGTTCATGGCCACGAGACCCCCACTACAAGAAATACTCAAGAAGGCCCTCAGGCCTGAAAAAAAGAAGAGAAAGGGAACACAAAACTTGGAGTAAGGAGAAAAGTAGGTAGACAAAATCAGAGAAATAGTAGATCTTTACCGGAATAGGTTAGCAACCACTTAAATACTAAACTCAAAGATCAAAGGAAGAAATTCACCAAAAATAAATTTAACCTCATCACTGTAAACACACAGCCACAACACAAGATAGAATAAGGTATAACAAGAGCAACTTAGAAGGGGAAGAGGAAAGTGACTGAATTGACTTAGTATAAGGAAATAGGAGGCTATCAGATAATGGACTATCTCATACACAAGATTTTTTGCCCAAACCTCAAGGTAACCACTAAACAAATAATCAAAGCAAAACCACATATGATAAACAAAGAGAAAACTAGAAGAATCATAAGACAGAACAACCAAACTGAATTGGCAGTCCAAAACAAATGGGACAAGAAACAAAGGAAATGCAAAAGAACCAGAAAATAAGTGACAAAACAGCAACATTCAGCCCTCATATTTCAATAATTACCCTAAATGTAAATGGATTGAACTCTCCATTCAAAAGATACAGAGTGGCAGGATGGATTAAAAGCAAGACCCAACAATATGCTGCCTTCAGGAAACACATCTTAGCACTAAAGACAAGCACAGGCTCAGAGTGAAAGGATGGAAGACAATACTCCAAGCTAATGGCAAACAAAAGAAAGCAGGTGTTGCCATACTCATATCAGACAAAGTAGACTTCAAGATAAAACAGGTTAAGAAAGACAAAGAAGGGAAATATATAATGATAAAAGGGACACTCCATCAAGAAGACATATCACTTATAAATATATATGCACCCAACATAGGAGCACCAATGTACATAAAACAACTATTAACAAACCTAAAAGGAGAAATCAACAACAACACAATAATAGTAGGGGATCTTAACACCCCACTTACAGCAATGGATAGATCATCCAGACAAAAAGTTAATAAAGAAATATTAGACTTAAATGAAAAACTGGATGAGATGGACCTAGTAGACATATACAGAGCACTCCACCCAAAAACAGCTGACTACACATTCTTCTCAAGCGCACATGGAACATTCTCTAGGATAGACCATATGTTGGGAAACAAAGCAAGCCTCAATAAATTTAAGAAGATTGAAATCATAACAAGCATCTTTTCAGACCATAAGGCTATGAAACTGGAAATGAACCAGGAAAAAAAAACTGGGAAAGTGACAAAAATGTGGAGATTAAACAACATGCTACTGAACAACCAATGGATCATTGATGAAATTAAAGGAGAAATCAAAAACTATCTGGACACAAACGAAAATGATAACATGCCATATCAAACCATATGGGATGCAGCAAAAGCGGTCCTGAGAGGGAAGCTCACAGCGATACAAGCCCACCTTAACAAACAAGAAAAAGCCCTAATAGGCAACCTTAAATTACACCTAACAGAACTAGAAAAAGAAGAACAAACAAAGCCCAAAGCCAGCAGAAGGAGAGAAATAATAAAAATCAGAGCAGAAATAAATGATATTGAGACCACAACAACAGTAGAAAGGATTAATGAAACAAAGAGTTGGTTCTTCGAGAAGATAAACAAAATCGACAAACCCTTAGCCAGGCTTACTAAGAAAAAAAGAGAAAAGGCTCAAGTAAATAAAATTAGAAATGAAAGAGGAGAAATTACAACGGATACCATGGAAATACAGAGAATTATAAGAGAATACTATGAGAAATTATATGCCAACCAATTGGACAATCTAGAAGAAATGGATAAATTCTTAGACTTATACAACCTCCCAAAATTGAACCAAGAAGAAATGGAGAATCTGAATAGACCAATAACAAGTAAAGAGATTGAAATAGTAATCAAAAACCTCCCAAAAAATAAAAGTCCAGGACCAGATGGCTTCTCCAGTGAATTTTACCAAACATTCAAAGAAGATTTAATACCCATCCTCCTCAAACTATTCCAAAAAATAGAGGAAGATGGAACACTTCCTGAATCATTCTATGAGGCCAACATCACCCTGATACCAAAATCAGACAAAGACAATACAAAGAAAGAAAATTACCGGCCAATATCGCTGATGAACATTGATGCAAAAATCCTCAACAAAATATTGGCAAACCGAATACAACAATATATTAAAAAGATCATACACCATGATCAAGTGGGATTTATACCAGAGACGCAGGGATGGTTCAACATCCGCAAATCAATCAACGTGATACATCACATCAACAAAACAAAGAATAAAAACCACATGATCGTCTCAATAGATGCAGAGAAGGCATTTGACAAGATACAACATTCATTTATGATAAAAACTCTCAATAAAATGGGAATAGAAGGAAAGTACCTCAACATAATAAAGGCCATATATGACAAACCCACAGCTAACATCATACTCAACGGGGAAAGACTGAAAGCCATTCCTCTGAGAACAGGAACGAGGCAGGGCTGCCCACTCTCACCACTCCTGTTCAACATAGTACTGGAGGTTTTGGCCAGAGCAATTAGGCAAGCAAAAGGAATAAAAGGAATCCAAATAGGTAACGAAGAAGTGAAACTCTCACTATTTGCAGATGACATGATTGTATATATAGAAAACCCTAAAGAATCTGTTGGAAAAGTATTAGAAACAATCAACAACTACAGCAAAGTTGCAGGGTACAAAATCAATCTACAAAAATCAGTTGCATTTCTATATGCTAATAATGACCTAACAGAAAGAGAGCTCAAAAAGATAATACCATTTACAATTGCATCAAAAAGAATAAAATACCTAGGAATAAATCTTACCAAGGAGGTGAAGGACCTATACAATGAGAACTACAAGACATTATTGAGGGAAAGCCACAACGACATAAAGAAATGGAAAGATATCCCATGCACGTGGATTGGAAGAATAAACATAGTTAAAATGTCTATATTACCTAAAGCAATCTACAGATTCAATGCAATCCCAATCAGAATCCCAATGACATTCTTCACAGAAATAGAAAAAAGAATACTAAAATTTATATGGGGCAACAAAAGACCCTGAATAGCTAAAGAAATCCTAAAGAAAAAGAACAAAGCAGGAGGCATCACAATTCCTGACTTCAAAACATACTACAAAGCAATAGTAATCAAAACAGCATGGTACTGGTACAAAAACAGACACAGAGATCAATGGAACAGAATTGAAAGCCCAGAAATAAAACCACACATATACGGACAGCTAATTTTCGACAAAGGTGCTAAGAACATGCAATGGAGAAAGGAAAGTCTCTTCAATAAATGGTGTTGGGAAAACTGGACAGCCACATGCAAAAGAATGAAAGTGGACCATGTGCTACCGCCATTCACAAAAATTAACTCAAAATGGATCAAAGACCTGAAGGTGAGACCTGAAACTATAAAACTCATAGAAGAAAATATAGGCAACACACTATTTGACATTGGTTTTAAAGGAATCTTTTCGGATGACATGCCTACCCAGACTAGGGAAACTAAAGAAAAAATAAACAAGTGGGACTTTATCAGATTAAAGAGCTTTTATAAGACAAATGAAACCAGAATCAAGATGAACAAACAACCAACCAGCTGGGAGAGAATATTTGCAAAACATACATCTGACAAGTGGTTGATCTCCATAATATATAAAGAACTCACATAATTGAACAACAAAAAAACAAACAACCAGATCAAAAAATGGGCAGAGGAAATGAACAGACACTTCTCCAAGGAAGATATACAGATGGCCAATAGGCACATGAGAAGATGCTCAACATCACTAATCATCAGGGAAATGCAAATCAAAACAACCCTAAGATACCACCTCACGCCCGTTAGAATGGCTATAATCACCAAGACAAAAAACAACAAATGTTGGAGAGGATGTGGAGAAACAGGAACCCTCATACACAGCTGGTGGGAATGCAAATTGGTGCAGCCTCTATGGAAAACGGTATGGAGATTCCTCAAAGAATTAAAAATAGAGATGCCCTATGATCCAGCCATCCCACTACTGGGAATCTATCCAACGCACCTGAAATCAACAATCCAAAGAGGCTTATGCACCCCTATGTTCATTGCAGCATTATTCACCATAGCCAAGAAGTGGAAGCAACCTAAGTGTCCCTCGACTGACGATTGGATTAAGAAAATGTGGTATATATATACAATGGAATACTACTCAGCCATAAAAAAACAAAATCGTCCCATTTGCAACAACATGGATGGGCCTGGAGCGTATTATGTTAAGTGAAATAAGCCAGAAAGAGAAAGACAAACACTGTATGATCTCACTCATATGTGGAATATAAACCAACACATGGACAGAGAAAACTGGACTGTGGTTACCCGGGCAGTGGGGGGGGGGGGTGGGCACAAGGGGTGAAGGGAGTCATATATGTGGTGATGGACAAACAAAAATGTACAACCCAAAATTTCACAATGTTAGAAACCATTAAAACATCAATAAAAAAAAAAAGAAATAAGATAGAGAAATAATGATCTATAAAGAAAGGCCAATTCAAAGCAAAGTAAGTAGAAGAAAAAAACCCATAAAAATCAGAGTACAAATCAATAAAATATAAAATAATAGAGAAGTCAACAATTCAAAGACTGGTTCTATAAAACATAATACAATTGATAAATCTCCAATAAGACTGATCAATAAAAAAAAGAAGAGAAGATACAAACTACCAATACCAACCATAAAGGAAACAAGGGGCATCACTACAGATTTCACAGATATTACAATAAATGTCAAAGGGAGTTTTTTAGATATTGTCAAGCTGATTCTAAATTTATGTGAAAATGGGAAGAATCTAGAAGAGTCAAAACAACTTTGAAAAGTAGAACAAAGTAGAAGGCCTTATACTACATGATTTCAAGACTTACTATAAAGCTACAGTAATCAAGAAAGGGTGTTATTGGCATTGTATTAATGCTGTCTTTTTATTTATGTTTTAACCTGATGCTTTGAAATCTGGGGCCTTGTTGACCTTGGAGGGACTTCCCCTCCCAATGCTAGCCAATCACTAGAGAGAGTAAACAACTCACTCTAAAGCATGCCTTTCAAATGCAAATCCAACAATCCAGAGCCCACACCCTCAACCACTTCCTCTATGGGGCTCTCACACTCAGGGCCACCAACCACCCCAGGTCCAGCTACCAGACAATTAGGGGCAGCTTCTATGCCCTAAACCCCGAAATTATTCAAGCTAGCCAAATCTAAGCTTGCTTACCCTGCCTTGCCCCTTCCTTCGTGTGGAAACCACAACAAAGTTCTTGTCCACATTTCCTTCCACTCTCTCTGCCTCCTGACTGACACTAGTGCTTCCCCATGTGGTCCCCCTTGGCCTAGTATGCTCCCTTCTCTTGGGATCTATGAGTGTAACAAGTGATCTTTTCAATGGCAGTTATATCCTCATCTGTTGGCCTCACCATACCTGAATAATAGCAGAATTTGTATTTTAAAACAATTAGCGCAAAGAGGACAATGGTCTGGCTTTAGACTATAATGGTAGGCCACTAGACTGCTCTTGGCTAACTAACTGATTTCATCAGACGGCAGCAGCAACCTGGGAAAATACCTGTACCTGCTGGCATTCTCCTGCATTGGAGCCACAAGTAGTTTGTTGCATTTGCTGGGTGTTGCTATGGATTCCCAGCCTGAAATTAGAACTTGAAAGCTGAGTCCTCCCAGAGTTCCAGTTTGAGCTGGGTTACTTGTCTAGATTTGAGATGCACTCCCAGGAGTAACTGTTTTTTATATTAACTAACTAAGCTTATGAAAGGCTCCTCTGAAAGGAAGGATATATGTCTTGCCCCCAAGTGTTGTGAGATGGGCTGATTAGTCGACCAGCCTACACTAAGTAGTGGAGCAAACTGGTGTGCTATTTCCCATACATTTCAGCCCACCCTGTTGAGTAAAGGAAGAGTGCTCTTTTTTTTTTTTGTGAGGAGGACTAGCCCTGAGCTAACATCCGATGCCAATCCTCCCCTTTTTTCTTGAGGAAGATTGGCCCTGAGCTAACATCCATGCCCATCTTCCTCTACTTTATATGGGATGCTGCCACAGCATGGCTTGACAAGCAGTGTGGGTGTGCACCCGGGATCCCAACCTGTGAACCCCAGGCCGCTGAAGCAGAGCGTGCACACTTAACCGCTTGTGCCACTGGGTAGGCCCCGGGGAGAGTACTCTTTGAAGGTGCTTGTGTGTTGTGAGGCACACACACACAGAGTCAGTATGAGGACATCCACCTCAGGGACCATGGCATGGCACCCCACAAAAGTTGTTGTTCCAGATGTAAACTCTTGTGTTGTTGCTCACCTTGCTATGTTGCAATTTATCCCCTGACCCAGTGGGATGCAAGGAATCACACCCTTGGAGACCAGTGTCACAATAATTAAAGAAAAGGAAAAGAGGGAGAGGGCACTTTATCCCTGCCCTGCCTAAGATTTCTGAGGAGGTCACACAACTGATTCAGAAATGTAAAATGCTGGGATAATGCACATGGGCCTTATTAAGCACTACTGCTTACCACAATGTGAGGGGCCTTATGATCTAAAAGTACTGAGCCTCAAAAATACTGATAAAATAAGCATTGCTTTCTTAAAAGTGAGACTCTTGTTTCACAAGGCCCTAAGAAGTCAATGGGGACACCCTAGAGAGGGAGGTCACTGCCTATGGATAGGGTCACTTGGGACCAACAGTTTATTCAGTAAACACCCAAAGGGTAAAAACAGTCAGAGAAAGATAGGAGACAAAAAAGAAAAACAAAAAATGACAGTCCAAAGGGACTGATATTTCAGACAAGGGGGTTAACTGTGCTGTCTCAAGGAGAGGAAACTATGGCTAAGTGTAAACACCAATCTCTGGGAGGTGCATTGGGAAGACTTGAGTGGAAAAAACAGCTACTGAAGAGGGCTGCCCACTGGGGCCCCTCCCTCTCCTCACTTTTCCTTCAATTGCCTAGAAGACTGATCCTGTGAGTTACCACTCAGAAACAGAAACTAAAATCTATGGCTTCAGGAAGCAAAAAGCCTAAAACAAAAAGGTACCAGAAAAATAGTTATGGTCTCTATGTTCCAGAGCCCACTAAAATTGTTCAAACTAGCCAAAGCTAGCTTTCTTACCCTGCTTTGCCCTTCCCTTCCTGCAGAAACCACAATAAAAGTTCTTGCCCACATTTTCCCCCACTCGTCTGTCTCCTGAACCAGCCCCATACTTCCTCATATAGCACCCACTGTGGCCTGGTATGTCCCCATCTCTTGGGATCTGTGAGTGCAACGAACAATCTTTTCAATGGCAATCACCACATGATATGTTGGCCTCACCGTATCTGAATAATAAGAAAACCTGTACAGTCACGTGTTGTTTAATGCTAGGGATACGTTCTGAGAAAAGCGTTGTTAGGCAATTTCTTCATTGTGCGAACATCATAGAGTGTACTTACACAAACCTATGTGGTATAGCGTACTACACACCTAGGCTATATGGGACTAATATTATGGGACCACAGTCGTATATGCGGTCTGTCATTGACTAGTCATTATGCACGTGTGACTCTATTTTAAAATAGGCATAAAGATAGACATATAGATCAATGGACCAGAATACGATTTCACACATCCACCCATAAATATAGATAATAGATTATCAACAAAGTGTCAAGGCAATCCAATGGGGAAAAATTAGTCTTTTAAACAAAAAGTGTTGAAAAAATTGTATAGCCATATGCGGTAAAATGAACATTGGCCCTTAATATAACAACATTAAAAGCATAGCTCAACATGGGTCATAGATCCAAATGCAGACAATGAAATTAGAAATTTTCCATAATAAAACATAGGAGAATGTCTTTAGACTTTGGATTAGTAAAGATTTCTTAGAGAGGACACAGCAATAACCCTTAAGAAAAGTGGCTGAATGGGACTTCATCAAATTAAATACTTTTGTTGATCCAAAGACAACATTCTGAAAATAGTCAAGCTAGAAACTGGAAAACTTTAGCAACACACATATCTACAAATAGACTTGTCCCCAGAATACATAAAAAACTATTGCAACTCAATAATAAAAAAGACCATCAAACCAGCATAATGATATGGACAAGAAAACTTGAACATACACTTCACACAAAAGGATATTTACTAATAGTAATAATAATTGCTGCATAAAAAGAACTCACTTTCATTAGTCATCAATGCAAATTAAAAACACGTTTCTATCATAAATCCATTCGAATGGCAAAAATGAAAACAAGATTGACAAGAACAAATTTTTCTGAGAATTTGGTGAAAGTGGAACTTTTATACATTGCTGTTGGGAGTATAAATTGGTAAAACTACCTTGGAAAACCATTTGGCTAATGCTTCAAATGTAAAACATAAATATTTTCTGTGATCTAGCAACACATTCTTTATTAAATGTCAAAAAAATATCAAATTGTGTCCACAAGAAAGTTTAATAGAAAATGCACGGCAGCTTTATTTATATTTTCCAAGACTTAGAAACAACTAGATGTCCATCAACAGGTTAATGGTAAATATACTTTGCTGTATTCATACAATGGAATACCACTCGATAACAAAAAATGCACAACTGTTGATCTGAACAAAAAAATCAGATACATTTCAAAATATTATGCTGAGTGAAATAAGCCAGATACAAAAGAGTATATATTATGATTCTTTTTATATGAAGTTCAAGAACAGGCAAAATTAATCTGTGTTTACAAAAATCAGTTCAGTGGTTGCTTTGAAGGGACTAGGGATGGACTGGAGAGAGGCATGAGTGAACTTTCTAGCATGGTAAAAATATTTGGTGTCTTGATAGGTGTGTAGTTTCACAGTGTATGCATTTAGCAAAACTGATTGAACTGTATGTACACATAAAATCCGTGATTCCAACAAGTGTAAATTATACCTCAAAAATTTTTTTTAAAAAATGATATTGGAATGTTATGAAAAACTCCCAGTAAGTTCCAAAACTCAGATGAAATGGCAAAATCTCTTGACAAACTTATCAAAACTGACCCAAGAAAGATAAAATTTAAATAGCCGTATATGTATTAAATAACTTGATTTTATAGCTTAAATATTCTTCAAAGGAAAATCGAGGCCAAGATAGCTTCACTGTTGTGTTCTATCTAATATTGAGGAAAGAAATAATATCACTATTATACAAAGTAAATGTAATTCAACATACTAACAAAAAAAGGAGGAAAACTACACAATTATCTCAATAGAAGTAGTGAAAGCATTTGAAAAATTCAACATCCACTTATGTTAAAAACTTTTAACAAGCTGGGAAGAAAAGACATCTAATTAACCTAGTAAAATGTGGCTCCAAAAATCTTACCATCAATATCATAATTTTTAGTAAAACACTGAATATTTACCCCTTAGATCAAGAACAAGGCAATGGCATCTGCAACTGTTTCATATGGTGTTGATGGTTCTAGTTATACTAACTAAGCAAGAGGGGGAATAAATATATAAATTATATAGGTTGGCAAAGAATAAAAATTGTACTTATTTATAAATGACTAGATTTTGTACCAAGAAAATATTAAAGAATCTGCAAAAATATACCAGAAATAATATATAAATTTAGGAATGTCACATAATACAAGTCAATAAAAAATCAATTACATCTCTCTATATAACCAGTAAACATTGGAAAATAAAATTTTAAAAATACCAACCTGGGGCCGGCCCCGTGGCTTAGTGGTTAAGTACACATGTTCCCCTGCTGGAGGTCCAGGTTCGGATCCCGGGCGCGCACCAACGCGCTGCTTCTCCAGCCATGCTGAGGCTGCATCCCACATACAGCAACTAGAAGGAAGTGCAGCTATGACATACAACTATCTACTGGGGCTTTGGGGGAAAAAATAAATAAAATTGTAAAAAAAAATAAATAAATAAAAAAAATAAAAACACCAACCCAAATATAAAATTATTAGCTACACCAACTTCTATATCACTGAGAAATATAGGAGAAGAGGAGAGGGTGAAAGGGATGATTAGGTACATGTGTGGTGATGGATCGTAATTAGTATTTGGGTGGTGAACATGATGTAATCCACCCAGAAATAGAAGTATAATGATGTACACTTGAAATTTATACAATGTTATAGACCAATGTTACCTCAATAAAAAAAAGACTCCAATAAATAGAAAGATATGCATGTTCATTGATTGAAAGACTCAATATTGTTAAGATGTTAACAGCTCCAAAATGATCTATAGATAAAATCCTGATTAAAATCTCAGCATGTTTTTTGAGGAAATTGACAAAATGATTCTAGAAATTTATATGATAATTCAAAGGACACAGAACAACCACAAGAATCCTTACAAAGGAAAACAAAGTTTGAGGACTTAGTCTATCTGACATCAAAACTTAAAAAAAAGCAACATTACACAGACAACTTGGCATTGGTGTAAGGATGGACAAATACATTAATGGAGAAAAGGGAAGCTGGAAAGAGACTCACATGTATAGATTAAAATGATTTTCAACAAAGGCACCAACATAACTGAATGGGAAATGGAGATTCTTTCCTAAGAAAATTGTGCTGAAATAACTGAATATATAGAAAGAAAAAAATCAACTTCAAAGCCTAACTCTCATCATGCCCTTAAAATTTATCAAAGAGGAATCACAGCTCCAAACATAAATGGTAAAACTAGCAAGCTTCTAGAAGAAAAAGAATATGTTTGAGACCTTGAATTGGGAAAGATTTCTTAGAGCAAACAAATAAAACATTAACCATATGAGAAAAAGTGGTAAGTCAATTTCAACAAAATTCAAAATTTCTGCTCATCAAAAGACTTTAGTAAGTAAATATGCAAAATGCAGATGGCAAAATGTTTTGCAACACATATCTGACAAAGGACTTAAATACAGAATATATAAATAACTCTTACAATTCAATAAAAAGACTGAGGAATCAGTTTAAAACTGTGAGCCAAAACTTGGAAAGATCTTGCACAAAAATATATAAAAATAACCAATAAACAATGAAAAATGGCTTAGAATCATTATTCACCAGGGAAATGCACACCAAAACCATTACACACCTAGAATCATTAAAATAAAAACATATTGATGACATCAAATGTTGATGAGACTGTGGCAAAATGGAAATATAATATACAGCTGGTGAGAATGTAAAACGGAACTACCATTTTGGAAAATCACTTGGCAGTTTCTTAAAGGGTAAACATGCATCAACCTTATGAGTAAATAACTCCATTTCCATGTGTTTACCCAAGAGAATAAAATCATATGTCTAGAAGACTGTTTATAAATGTTCACAGCACCTTCTTCATAATAGCCAAAAATTGGAAATGATCTCGGTGTCCATGAACAGGACAATGTTTTAAAAAATACTATGATATATTAATACAATGGAATATTAAATAAGAAAAAGAACAAACCAATGATACATGAAACAACGTGGATTAATATTAAAAATATTATTCTGAGTAAAAGTATAATTTACACACTTTGTCATTTCATTTATAGAAAGCTCAAGAGCAGACAGACTAACATAGTTTGATAGAAATGAGATTATTTTATTTTGATGAGTTGTTGACTGGGTGGGACATAAGGAATTCTTTGGGATAATGCATATATTAAAGAGTACGTGTGTGCAACCTGAGTATATGCATTTATCAAAATTAATTGAACAGTATACTTAAAATCCAAGCATTTCACTGCATGTAAATTATACTACAATAAAATATTATAAAACTAAAATTTCATAACATTTGATTCCAAAATAAGTCTTCTTGGACTCTATCTGAAGGACGCAATGGGAGTTTGAGCTAGATATCTCTAAAGGAATAGCCATTTATAAAGTGGAAAATCACAAACAACTTAATATGGAAGAAATATGGAGTTGATTGAATTATATTAATTATATTAGAGCCATATATTCAATTATAAAAATGTATATTATATAAGAACATAGTATATTCTGAACAATGTTCTTGGTGCTGGATAAACAGCTGCAAACAGCAGACAATAACTGCCTTCAGGAAACTTGCAGACATTAGAGGAATAAAAACAATAAGTATGTAGACAAAAATAATTTTATAAAGTAACAAATAATATAAGGAAAATACAAGTTAATAAAAGAGTAGATTAATTGGCACTGGCAACCACTCTGCTTTGTGTTGTCAATGACATCATCTCCGAGAAGATATTTATGACAATTATTGAATGACACAGCAATAAAATATGTATTCTTGAAGAATAAAAATTTTGTGGTGATGCAAATACAAATTCATACAATACGAAGCGAGAAAAGAAAAAAAACTGATAAGGGTGTAAATGGTCAAATAAGATTTTTTTGGAGGAGAATAGATAACTTGACTTTGAGGTTTGAAAATAATTTAAAATGGCAAATACATAGGAGAGAATTAATTGAATAATGGGAAGACCCAGTAGTGGAACAAGCAAAACACACAGGTAGAGAAATTAAAATCCTGGCTACAAGGGAGTGTGTATCATGGAATGTAAGATGGGTAAGGTAGAAGACCTTAAAAGTCGTGTAAAGGAATTTGAGCACAATGTGGCAGAATAAGCTTTTTTAAGAACAATTTTCTGAAGTGATATTCCCATGGATGTGTTACATATATTTGAAGACTGCTCTGTTAAAGGATGTTCACAGAGAAAGTGATTTTCTAAAGAAAAGTCTCCTAATTTACTAACAGGGAAAACATTTAATATCTAGTGTTTTGTTTCGTACTTCACCATATGAAAATTATGAGGAACATAGTAGAAAATACACATTAACAAAGAAAATAGGGGTCCAGCCCGTGGTGTAGCAGTTAAGTGCATGCTCTCCGCTGCTGGCAGCCTGGGTTCAGATCCCGGGGTCGCACCAACGCACCGCTTGTCAGGCCATGCTGTGGTGGAGTCCCACATAAAATGGAGGAAGATCGGCACAGATGTTAGCTCAGGGCCAGTCTTCCTCAGCAAAAAGGGGAGGATCGGCATGGATGTTAGCTCAGGGCTGATCTTCCTCACACACACACAAAAAAACAAATAAACAAAGAAAATAGCTAATGGGCAACACATGCATGTGATTTTGCTGGAAATTGTGCAGAACATTAGAAATTTTTATTATGGTATAACTTACATGCACTAAAATGCATAGATTTTGAGTGTACTGTTCAATTAATTTTGATAAATGCATGTACCTATGTAAAAATAATGTTCAAAAGTGTGGAAAGAAAGAGGAAAATCAAGCAGGTCTTGCCCTCAGAGAATGGGCAATTTAGTGAGAGATAACTAAATATCCAAACTTCAATGCAGAGTGTGATGCTTTTCATGACAGTAGTACAGAGAGAAGGGATTAATAGTCTTGACCACTTAGTATGAAACAAGTATTATGATATGTATTTTACATATGAATTTTTTTTTTGCTGACATGATCAAGGACAAAACGTGGGCATTTAAGTAGAATGATGAAATACTGGTAGAAATTCGAAAACAGTAATGTGTAGAGGGAATGGCACAAAGTTATGGAAGTAGTTAAATGTAATTCACCCCAAAGGAAAGACTGGAAAGATTAGATATATTGGGATGTATAACTGAAAACTCTATTCGGGCTAGACTGCAAAGGCTCTTGCTAAATAAAAGCAATGTGAATGCTCTTATAATCCCATCTTCCCTACCCTTCATAGCATGCACACATCTAAAGGACAGTTTGGTTTAACAAATGCAGTTCACTCCCATTTTTCAGTGGATCAATGTTCTATTTGTACTGTTTATGAAATGCAGGCTTAGTTATGTATTCCAATAGAAGCTCAATGGAAAGCAATGAGAGAGAGTTAAAGAAAGCTACTTCTCTCTTAGTATTCAAGGAATATACGTTCTCTAACAACAACTTAAAAAGGAAAATCAAGATGAATATCTTATATGCTCACTTCTTTAACCAGACTTTTTATGACCTGTATGTTCATGTATTATATATTATTTCAACCAATATTTATTGGAACATCTATTTTATGCCAATCCTTATTTGAGAGTCTGGGGATAGAATAGAGAACAATTAATTCGGAATATAAATCTATTTTGTGATATATTTTTCCTATCAAAAATTTATGCCTTTGATATCATACCTTCCTCAGTCTAAGTTATACAGAGATGATTTTGATGCCATGTGATATTTACAGGTACATATTATGGAAGAACAAATAAAAAAGAGGTGAATTCCACCCATTGATTAGGGGACAGAGGTAGGAGAGCTGCTATCAGAAAAAGCTTTGTAAAAAAGGTGCTATTCAAGTCTAAAGGTCAAATGGAATTATTAAGTAAAGGAGACAGGAAAATACATTCTAGGAAAAGGGAAAACATACATGAATAATCATGTCACTTATTGGTTATGAATAACCAATCATTTATAGCTAAAAATTAAGAATCCTGAAGAGGACTTTTCTGAGAGTTCAAACTGGAGAAGTAAGCAAGGTCTTCATCAAGGAGGGATTTGGGCTTTATGTTGAGTACAATGAGAAACTATAAGCAAATAAAAAGATTATATTTTTAATTGATAAAAATTACCCTTGCTGGAATGATTTTCTGTTACTGGTCTGGCATGTAAGGAACTTGGAAGTCATCACTCCATCCTAACAACAAGTCAAAAGCTGAACAAACTGAAAATCAACAACTCTTCTTTGATATGCCAGAGAATTCAGGTCACTGGACAAACCACTGTCCCCCAGACTGGAGATACAGACAGGTAAACTCAAACAGATACAATGTCCAAGAGCAAAAGCTCACAAGCAGAAATGTTCTGGGAACCAGTACTGAAGTAGGAAAACCTAAGCTGTAATTGACAAATGGCTAGAGGCTCAGTGTGAACAAGACTGAGTGTTAAAAACTCCAGTGGGGCCCCATCTTAAGGGAGTCCCATGCTTTTGAGAGTTTTACTTCAAGGAGTCCTACCAAGTTCTCAGAGTGAAGATCAGAGAAAAATTCCATCATGCTCTGGCAGACAGGGGAAACTAGGCATTTTGAAATACACCCAGAGTATTTTGTTCTTCTTAATAAGACCTACCTTCAAGAGAAACTACTTTAATAGAGACTAATCTAGTAGGGTTTTATCAGAGACCAATTGACCTAGGGGAAGGGAAATACCCAATTCCAGACTGCTCTAGTCATCCTGTCTCACCTTAAGGTAGTAGGGGGACTGAGAAGCGCTTGTGAAAGTCACAGCTCAGGGGCACAGGCTCACTAAAAGGCTGACACCTAATAACAGTACTAAAGAAAGCTTAGCCTAGCCCTACACCCTACCAAAACATCTCTGAAAGATAATTTATTTTACTTTTTTTACCCACTATATAATGTATGACTTTCAACAAAAAAATTACAAGGTCTACTAAAAGGCAATAAAAAGCATTTGGAGAGACAGACCAAGGATCAGAAACAGACTCAGATATGGCAGGGATATTGTAATTATCAGACAAGGAATTTAAAATAACTATGATTTATGTGCTAAAGTCTCTAATGGAAAAAAGTAGACAACATGCAAGAAAGGATGGGTCAGAGTTTTCCAGAGAAACAGAACCAATAGGCTATATATATAGAGAGAGAAAGAGATTTATTGCAAGAAACTGATGTCATTATGGAGGTTGGAAAGTCCCAAGATTTGCAGAGTGAGTTGGAAAACTGGAGACTCAAGATACCTAATGGTTTAGTTCCAATCTGAGTCCCAAAGCCTGAGACCCAGGACTGCTAATGGTGTAGTTCCAGGCCAAAGTCCAGCTAGCTTGAGACCCAAGAAGAGCTGATATTTCAGTTTGAGTCTGAAGGCAGGAAAATGGCTGATGACCTAGTCTAAAGGTGGTCAGAGAGGAAGAATTCTCTCTACTCTGAGGAGGAAGAAATCTATCTACTCAAGGCAGAGTTAGGCTTTCTGTTTTATTCAGCCTTTCAACTGATTAGATAAAGCCCACCTACATTAGGGAGGGCAATCTGCTTTACTCAGTCTACCAATCAAAATGTTAATCCTATCTAAAAAAGCCTCAGCGAAACACTCAGAATAATGTTTGACCGTATATCTGGGTACCACATTACCCAGTGAAGCTGATACATAAAATAAATCATCACAATAATGGAAGCAGATAAAAAGAAATTCTAAGAAAGAATCAAAAAAATGCTAGATATATAAAAACAATATTACAAATGAAGAATTTCTTTGACAGGCTCATCAGTAAACCGGGCACAGCTAAGGAAAGAATCAAAACTGAAAAGTAAAGAGAAAAAAAGCTTGAAAAAAAGGGAACTGAATATCCAAGTACTATGGGACAATTACAAATGTAACATATGCATAAAGGGACACCAGGAGAATAAAGAGAGGAAACAGCAAGAAGTATCTGAAGCAACAATGACTGATAATTTCCCAAAATTAATGGCAGAAATCAAGCCACAGATCCAGGAAACTCACAGAACACTAAGCAGGATAAATGTAAAAAAAATAAATCTAATCACATCTTATTCAAAATGCAGAAAATCAAAGACAAAGAAAAAATCTTGAAAGAAGCCTGAGGAAAATAACACCTTATATATAGAAGTGCCAGGATAAGAATTACATCAGACTTCACTTCAAAAATCATGCAAAAAAATAGGAAATGGATCAAAATATTTAAAATGTTGAGACAGAGAGAAAAAATATCAACACAGAATTCTGTATCCTGAGAAATTATCCTTGAAAAGTGAAGGAGAAATAAAGATGTTTTCAGACAAACAAAAGTTGAGGGAATTTGTTGCTAGTAGACCTGCCTTGCAGGAAATGTTAAAGAAGTTATTCAGAGAGAAGGAAAATAATATAGGCCAGAAACTTGAATCTACGTAAAGAAAGGTAGAACATTAGAGAAGGAATAAGTGAAGGTAAAATCAAAATTTTTATTTTTTTGTTTAAATTTATCCAATAGGTAACAGTTTGTTCAAAATAATACCAGCAAAAACATATTTGAAAATTATAGAGTATGGAGAAGTGAAAAGAATGACAACAATACTACAAGGGTCAGGAAGGGGAAATCAGGAACACTTCATTGTAAGTTATTTGCACGACTTGTGAGGAATATAGTGTTATTTTAAAATGAACTTGAATTAGTTTTAAATGTATATTGCAAACTCTAGAGCAACTAATAAAAGTTTAAAAAAAGTATAATTGGTATTCTAAGAAAGGCAAAAATATGGAATCATATAAAATGATAAAGTAAAATCACATAAGGCAGAAAAACACTTGAATACAAAAATAGAATGAAAGAACAAGGGTAACAGATGGAAAACAGTAACAAACAAGATAAATATTAATTAACTATATTAATAATCAAATCAATGGTTTAAATACACTAATTAAATGACTAATTAACTGACAGACCAATTAAAAGACCAATTAACTGTCAGAGATACAAAAACAAGACCCAACTATATATTGTCTACAAGAAACTCACTTTAAATATAAAGACATATACAGGGTAAGAGAAAAGGGATGGAGTAAAATTTACTATGCTAATACTAATAAATGAAAGCTGAAGTGGCTATACTAGTTTCAGACAATGCATATTACAGAGCAAGAAAAATTTTCAGGGGTAAAGAGGGGCATTACATAATGATAAGGGTGAAATTCTCCAAGAAGACCTAACAATTCTTAATGTGCGTGTGCTTAACAACAGAATGTCAAAATACATAAGACACAAACTGGTAGAACTGCAAGGAGAAATAAATGAATACACTATTATACTTGGAGATTTCAACACACCTCTATCACTAATGAACAGATTCAGAAGGCAGAAAATCGGTAAGGACATAGTTGACCTCAACAGCACCATCAATCTTATATAATTGACACCTACAGACTACTTTATCTAACAACAGCAGAATACACATTCTTCTCAAGCTCACATGAAGTATTCACCAAGATAGATCACATTCTCCGCCATAAAACACACACTAACAAGTTTAAAAGACTAGAAATCATAAAATGTAAGCTCTCAGACCACAACGGAATTAAACTAAAACTCAATACTGGAAAAATCCCCAAATACTTGCACATTAGACAACACACTTATAAGTAATACATGGCCTGAGAAGAAATCTCAGAAACATAAGAATATTTTTAACTAAATAAAAATTAAAACACAACTTATCAAAGTTTATGGGGTACAGCAAAAGTAGTGCTTGAGGGAAATTTATATCATTAAAGGTATTTATTAGAAAAGAAGAAAGATCTAAAATCAATAATCTATGCCTCTACCTTACGAAACTAGAAAAAGAAAAGCTGATTAAATCCAAGATACTCAGAAGAAAAGAAATAAAAACTGGAGGATAAATCAATGAAATGGAAGACAGAACATAAATGAGTCCAAAAGCTGTTTTTTTGACAAGATCAATAAAATTGATAAGGCTGTAGACAGGCTAACTAAGAAAAAAGAGAGAGAAGGCATAAATTGCTGATATCAGAAATATGACAGAGGGGCCATCACTGTACATCCCATAGGCATTAAAAGGATAATAAAGGAATATTCTGAGCATCTCAATGTCCACAAATTCTATAACCTAGACGAAATGCACCAGTTCTTTGAAAGACACACCTGCTAGAACTCACACATGAAGAAATAGACAATCTGAATACGCCTACATCTATGAAAGAAATTAAATGAATAATCGGTAGTCTTCAAAGAAAGAAAAAGAAAAATGGCCCAGATGGGTTCACTGGTGAATTCTACCAACCACTTAAGGAAGAAATTATACCACATCTTTATAATCTCTTCCAGAATATAGCAACAGAGAAAATACTTTCTAACTAATTCTGTTAGGTAAAGATTACTCTAATGCCAAAACTAGACAAAGACATTAAAGAAAACTAAAACTGCAGATTAATATACCTCATGAACATAGTTACAAAAACCCTGAATAAAATATTAGCAAATTGAATCCAGGAATGTACAAAAAGAATTATATATTACAAAAATATAACAGCTGAGAATAGAGAGGAAAACCTGCAAGTAATTTTATTCTTGAGGACAATTATATAATCCCCATACTCAGTCTTCTCCTAATTTTCTTCTTTATTTCTTGATCAAGAGTATATTTTAATGATATTTATACATATCAGGCCTTGGAGGAGGGAGGAATTAAAGAAAACAAGAGGCTGTTTGATGCTAAGAACATAAAAAGAGAAATGGAAGCAGGAAAAAAGTAGAATTTACAAACTCTTGAAAATGATTTGGGTTTCACTAGCTATAGGCATAGCACAGCCGAAATGTCAGAGGAGGGCATAACTCATTGTTTCCAGCCTTTCATGCCTCCTCACTCCCCCAAAACACACTCATAAACACATGATAAGGCAAGTCATACGCTAGAGAGTAGGTCTAAGGTCCAGCCAGGCTCTTCCCCTTAAGTGTCTTTTCTTTATGTTAGAATAATAATTTTATTATTATAAATAATTTTAAAAGCAAGTGAAAGATAAAAAAATATATACACCTGACCAATGGGATTTGTTCCAAATATACATGGCTGGTTCAACATCTGAAAATCAATTAATATAATGTATCACATCAACTGACAAAAGAAGAAAATTCACATGATCATATCAATGTGAAAACAAAAAGATGATTTGACAAAATCCAACATCTATTCTATTCATGGTTAAACTCGCAGCAAATTAGGAATAGAAGGAACTTCCTCAACTTCGAAGAACATTTACAAAAAACCTATAACTAACATCATACTTGCTGAGAAACTAGAAGCTTTTCACTAAGATCAGGAACAAGGCAAGCAAGTCCCTTCTTATCACCTCTTTTTAACACCATACGGGAAGTCCTACCTAATGCAATAAGACAAAATACACACACACACAAATAAAAGGTATAAATATTATGAAGGAAGAAATAAAACTGTCTTTATACACAGATGACATGATTGTTTATGTAGAAAATGTGAAACATTCAACAAAAACAAAACCTCTCGGAACTAATAAGTCACAAGATAATGGTTATAGGATACAAGGTTAATATACAGAAGACAGTTGCTTTCCTATATATGAGCAATGAACAATTGCAATTTGATATTAAAAACATAGGGCCAACTTCCTGTTTCTGGTTTCACAAGTAAGGAGCTTGGAAGTCACCATTCCATCCTAACAACAGGTAAAAAGCTGAATAGGTTTAAAAATAAACTCTCTTGGATCAATAAGAGAGATGAGGACACAGAGTAAACTGCTGCCCCCAAGATTTGAGAGATAGACAGGTGAATACAGGGAGTCATGGCTCACCTGAGCAGAGACTCATGAGCAGAAATGCCACAGGAATCAGTGCAGGAGTAGGACAACCTGAACTGTAAGTGAAAAATTGCTGGAGGTTCAATGTGTACAACTCTGAAAATTAAAAACTCCTAGGGGACTCAGTCATATGGAGGCCCAATACTTTTGTGAGTTTTACCTCCAAGAATTTAACCAGGATTTTATAGTAAAAATCAAAGAAAAATCCCCTTGAGCTTCTGGCCAGGGGAGGGGAAGGGGACCATCTTGAAATACACCAGAGCACTCTGTTCTTAACAAGGCCTGACCTCAGGAGAAACTAGTTAAACAGAACCTAATCAGTTGGTGTAGGCTCAATGACCTGAGGAAAGGGAAATACCCAACTCCAGCTCACTCTAGGCATCCTGTCCCATGTAAAGGGTGAGAAAAAACTGAAAAACACTGTGAAGTTCACAGTCCAGAGGCATAGGCTCATTAAAAGACTCAGACTGAAGCATAGGACTATATAATGCCGTCTCTCCTGCCAATATCTCACTACCACATTACTAAAGGCCTATTTACAGCAGTTTCTTTTTTCACCCACTACATCATGTCTGGATATCAAGAAAAAATTACAAGGCATAACAAAAGGCAAAAAACACAAGAGCAAACATCAGAAACAGACATGAGAGAGATATTGAAATTATTATATTGGGAATTTAAAACAAGTATGATTAATATGCCAAAGGCTCTAATGGATAAAGCAGATAGCATGCAAGAACAGATGAGCAATGTAAGCAGAAAGATGAAAAATCTAATAAAGAGCCAAAAAGAAAGATAGAGATCAAAAACACTGTAACAGAATTGAAGAATGTCTTTGATGGGCTTATTATTAAACTGGACATGGCTGAAGAAAGAATCTCTGAGCTTGAGGGTATCTCAATAAAAACCTCCAAAATTGAAAACAAAGAGAACAAAGACTGAAAAAAACAGGACAGAACATCCAAGGAGTGTGGGACAACTTCAAAAGTATAACATACCTAAATAAAATAAAGAAGTCATAGGGATGTAATATATAGCATGGCTACTATAGTTAAACTGTATTGTATATTTGAAAGTTGCTAAGAAAGTAAATCTTAAAAGTTGTTATCACAAGAAAAATTTGTAACTGTGTGGTAATAGAAGTTAACCAGACATTGTGGTGATTATTTCACAATTTATGCAAATATTGAATCATTCTGTTGTATATTTGAAACTAATACAATGTTATGTCAGTTATATCTCAATTAAAAAAAAAAAGGTATAACCTACATGTAATGGGAATACCAGAAGAGAAGAAAGAGAGAAAGAAACAGAAGAAATATTTGAAACAATAGTTACTGAGAATTTCCCCAAATTAATGTCAGGCACCAAACCACAGACCCAGGAAGCTCAGAAAACACCAAGCAGGATAAATGCCCAAAACACCACAACTAGACATATCTTTTTCAAACTACAGAAAAATCAAAAATAAAGAAAAAAATCCTGAAAGAAACCAGAGGGAGAAAATACCTCACTTATAGAGGAGCAAAGATAAGAAACCCACTGTGAAATGTGTGAAATGGTAAATCTATTGTGAAAGGCAGTTTCTTATAAAGCTAAACATACTCTTATTATGAAACCCACCAGTTGCACTCCTTTGTACTTACCCTAATGAGTTGAAAACTTATGTCCACAAAAAAAATCTGCATGTGTATGTTTATAGCAGCTTTATTAATTATTGCCAAAACTTGAAACAACCAAAATGACCTACAATAGGTGAATGGATAAATAAATGGTGGTTCATTCACACAATAGAATATTATTCAGCACCAAGAATACATGAGCTATCAAGCCACAAAAAGACACGAAGAAATCTTAAATGTTTATTACTAAGTGAAAGAAGCCAATCTGAATATGTTACATACTGTATGATTTCAACCATATGGCATTCCAGAAAGGCAAAATTATGGAGACAATAAAAAAGATCAGTGGTTGGAAGAGGTCTGGGAGAAGAGAGGGTGAATAGGTGGAGCCCAGGGGAATTTTAAAGCAGTGAAACTATTCTGTATAATACTATAATGTTGGATATATTTTTTTATATATTTTTCAAAACCCACGAAATATACAACACCAAGAGTTACCCCTAATATAAACTATGGACTTTGGTGATAATGATGTGTCAATGTTGGCTCATGGATTTTTTAAAAAGGTACCCCCCTGGTGCACTGTGTTGATGGCAGGGAAGGTTATGTGTGTGTGTGTTTGTGTAGGGAATATACAGGAATTCTCAGTACTTTCTGCCTAATTTTGCTGTGAATCTGAAACTTCCCTAAAAAATAAAATGTATATATTTAAAAAATTACTCTAGCTTCACTATGGAGAGTAACTTTGAAATGGACAAACCAGCAGAAGCGAGATTAAAATCAATTAATAAAAAAAAAAGAAGATGGTGGACCTTGGACCTGGGTTGTGGTATCAGGAACATGGAGAAAGTAAGATAATCTTAAGTAATGATAATAAAATAGAAGCTTTGGACTTTGTCATTGATCAGATGTTGCTAGCGAGAGGGAGAAATCAAAGATAACTCTCAGGTTTCTGTTTTGCATGACTTTGTATAAAGTGTTGCTATAAGATGAGATAGGGTGTATTTGGAAAGAAACAGGTTGAAGTGGGAGGGTAATTTTTGTTCAGTCTGACATGTAGAATTTGAACGTGTGGGGGATATCCATGCAGTTGTTCATTTGGGGCAGAATCTCTGGGATGATCTCTCTTAGTCAGTTAGGGTTACTATAACAAAATACCATAGACTGAGTGGCTTAATCAACAGAAGTTTATTTTCTTACAGTTCTGGAGGCTGGGAAGCTCAAGATCAGGGTGCTAGCTTTCTGATGAGACTCTCTTCCTGGCTTATAGATAGATGCCTTCTCACTGTATCCTCACATGACCTCTTCTTTGTGCACTCATGGGAAGAGACAAAGCTCTCTGGAAGTCTCTTCTTATAAGCACACTAATCCTATTGGATCAAGACCCCACCCTTCTGACCTCATTTAAATTTAATTACCTCCTTACAGGCTCTTTCTCCAAATACAGTTACATTGGGAGTTTGTGTTGTAGTAGGGAAAACAGAAAATAATATTCTATAATACAATTTCAGATAATGAGTACAATGAAAGAAAAATTACAGAGTATGGGGATCAAGAATGATGCTAGATATGAGATATTCTTTTCTGGGTGGCAAGGGAGGTCACTATGTGTAGGTAACTGCTGAGTTACATTCTGATAATAAAATGAAGAAAAGAAACATATGATGCTCTAGGAAGGAGGATTTCTAGCAGAAAAACAACACATGCAGAGACACTGAGGGGAGAGCATGCTTGGTATGCTTCAAGGAAAATGGAAAGATAATGTGGCTGAAGGGGAAGAGTAGTGGGAGTGGTAGGGAGTATGGTCAGGAGGTAGCCTGGAGCAAGTATAAGTAGAGCCTTATAAGCCAAAATACATTTGGAGGATTTTATTAGGAGTTTGATGGGATTTATTTTTTAAAAGATCATTGTGGTTCTTCAGTGGAGAATCAAATGAGTTTATACATATGTAATGAGGCAAGAAAAAAAGCGTGAGATCTAGTGAGATCTTATATTAAGCTATTCTAAGTGCAAATTACATGTGATGATGGCTTGGGCCAGGATAGTATTAACATAAAAGAGGAGTCATTGGTTTGGGGATATATTTTGAAGGCATAATTGAAAAGACATGCTGACGAATTGAATATAAGTTGTGAGACAGAGAGATGAGGCAAGGACTCCTAGGTTTGGAGCCCAAGCATCTTGCTGTGTAATGGTAACATTTATAGTAGATGTGAAACACTGGAGTATGTACAAATTTTGAAGGAGAAAGCAAGATTTCCATTTTGGACCTGGTAAGTCTGAGATTTCCACTAAATTTCCAGTTAGAGAAGTCTGGAGCTCAAGAGAGAGGCAGGCTAAAGATACACATTTGGAAGTCATCAGAATACACTTGGTATTTGAAACCACTGAAATGATGATATTACCTAAGGTGAAAGTGTGCACAGAAAAGAGAACAAGTTTGGTTGAGAAGATGATCTGTAATTAGTACAGGAAGCCAAGATGAACTAGTTAATGAAGAAGGAAATAAAAAGAGGATGATGTTCTAGAAGGTAAGGAAATAATGCCAAGATGGAGTGACAGATCAAGTATGTCAAGTGCTGGAAGATTAGATAAGATAAAAACTTAAAACTGACTTTTGGATTTTGCCCTCCAGAAGCTTACAGTATTGTTAGGAGAAAAGCCCTACATTCAGAGCACATAGAGCAAAAAATTCAAAATGATGTAAGTAAACCTTAAACTATTCTATAGATACTAGATTGATATGAACTAGATTATTTAGAGAAAGATTTAACATTAGCATTAATAATGGTATTTAACACTAATATATAAATATTAATATGTAACATTAATATTTGAAAAGAAGTAGATTTGAGATAGATGAAAAAGAATAAACAGATCCTTCCAGGGATGAAGGGAAGAATTAAGGGACAAAGAATTAAGTACTGAGCCATAAGTTCCACCACTATTTATTTTCTGTAAGAACCAAAAGAATAAAAATTCACTTCAGGATTATAGGTTATGAGTTTTCCATTTATAATTTCTCACCCTAATGCATCTTGCTACAGCAGCTCTCTGAAAAGAAAAGAAAAAAAGATAGAAATATCACTTTTGTAAGGCTAATCAGAGAAAAGGATATGTCTAGTTAACAACCCTAAAACCTCTGTGAGCTGACTATATTATGCTGTACAAAGCAAGTGCATTGTTTCATAATCACACCCAAATATTTATTTGCCATATGCTCAAATTTTTCACTATACAGAATATAACTCATTCAATTTCATGCATAAACCAACTCATCTGTTACTGTGATATATGTTTGATGAGAATGTAGACCATTGCAGCTCTTTTACTTTCATAAGCTGCCAACAAAATTTATATGCATGGAGCCGGGATTCAAAACAGATTAAAGTTTATATTGGTTCTAATTCACCTGCTAGTTTTAATGGCTGATGTTATATCTCCCATTTAAAATTGCTTCTGTTTAAAAATTATGCAGGCTCACACTCTCTAAGGATATAGAGCTTAAAGACATAATGACTACTTCAATTTGGTGCTATTCATTACCAGTTCCTTATATTTACAGTAGTGAATTGTTTGACATAGAACAAAGACAGATGAGACTATCTGATTAAAGCTATCAGGCAATGTTGTAAAACTCCCAAATTGAGGCTTATATAAAAATATCAATCCGTTTTTTCTTTTTCTCTACGAATCTTTCTGAATTTGCTGAGGCTGAAGATCAAATGGATATTTTCTACAGGCTTTAAAAAGTAACTGAACTAGAAAGAGAAGATATTAGATCATATACATCATTGATGCCAAGGGCCCCGAACTGGATATAAATTCAGAAGATTGTTTGTTAAAAGGTCATGTAGGAAATAACTTTATTAACCTAACCTAATGACATTGATCCCAAGGAAATGATTTCTAAGTTGATTCTTTGCACATCAAGATAGCAAAAAATCTTTATCTCCTTAGACCTCAATTGTTAAAACATTTACGGCAAACCATATTAGTCATTTTATTTATTAGAAATCTTTTTCAAATTCAGATTTTATTTTTGTTTGTTTGGGTTATGTGGGGAGATTAAAGTAAATCTATATATTTTTTTCAAAATGCAGATTATTTTGCTTTTTGACAGAGAGCTATCGCTATAGCCATGAGATGACAATATAATTTAGAACCTGGCTTACAGTTTACTAAGAATCCAGACTAGGATTGTTTTTAAATGTATTATAAATATTGCATAACTTTGTAATGTGATAATGTTAAAAGGAGAATCAGCAGACATGCTCATTTATTATTTAAATTTTATCTTATATTAATTTGTTGCAATATTAAAAAACACACACCATATGGATATATATAGCAAAAACCTTAATTTGATGTTGCTTCTAATAACCTATTGATAGAAGTGAAAAACAAAAACATTGGCTACAAAAATCAATGGAACTTGAATGATTTTTACAATATTTTCTTAAATGTTCAATTGTGGTTTCACACAGTTTCACCATGAATGAGGGAAAATCAATAGTATAAAATAGAAGTCATAGCTTTACCTTTCAGAAAAAAAATATGCAATTGAGGTAATACATTGGATAAAACTGATGAGAAGTTGGAATATTTCCTGATGTTGAAGTAGTAAAATAAAGTAGGATACAACTGATATTTAATATTAGTAATTGTATTGTGAGATGCAAGAAGGAATAATCAATGTAAGAAAATGGTAAATACGTGGTCATATGTAAACAAATATTCACTGTTTGAAATACTAATAGTTCTTCTTTACTGGGATATAGAGAAAATTTATCACATGAAAACAAAAAAAATTATTAGTCAAGAGGGTGGTTATCATAGTTAAAATGTTTTTAGGAACTTGTATTATTTATTTTGCAAGGAAGGTTATAATTTTGATTCAATATGCCTGTTAAAGTGTCAAAATTTATAACTTCCAAACAAGCAGAGGGCAAAAAAATGAAATGAGAAAAAAGACTTTAAAAAGTAGGAAAAAAGAGAAAAAAAAGACAGGAAGTTAAAACACAAAATTAAATAATTTAAATTAACAAAAATTTTTCAGTAATTTAAATCTCTTAAATATGAAGAGTGTAAAAGTACATACAAAATAAAATCCAGCCATGTGCTATTTACAAAAAACATATCTAAATATAGGGTACATAAAAGCAGAATGTGAAATAATAGAAAAAGATACACCAGGCAAATACTAACCAAAGAAAGGTGAGTTAGAGATATTAATAGCATTACAAAACACACAGACATACACACACACACACGCTTCAAAGAAAAAAATAAATAAAAATTAACAGAGATTATACACACACAAACACACATATATTCAAATAACCAAGAGTATATAACAATTCCACATTTGTATAGGTGGTGTGCTGGAGCCTACTACAATTGGCTTGTGAGAGTTGATTGTTAGCATCTTTTCTTGGCTCGGCATTTAGTGACCTCAGCTTGATAGCTTGATGGGGCCATTTGAGCTACAGAAATTGGCAAACACTACAAATCAGGGTATCATTTTCCTTGCAGAGAGCTGATTTTCAAACATTTACCAGCACACCACTGATCTGTATGCATCTAAAAATATATAAAACAGAAACTGACACAAATATAAGGAAAAAATAAATACACTATCATAGTAGGATATTCTAACACTTTTACCTGTAATTGATGGCTCAAAGAAATGGAAACTCAGTAAGGATGTAGAAGATTTGAATAACACAATAAGCTTAATCTAATAGATATAATCAGAACACTATAACAAATAAGTGTAAAATACATGATATTTTAAAGCATACACTGTACAATAACCACATACCAAAACATACCAAACCATAGACTGAGTTCCAATAAATTTCAAAGGCTTAGTATCATAAAATCCACATTCTCTGATCACAATGCAATTAAGTTAGAAATCCAAAAAATAAAGATAGCTTTAATTATTCCCATGCATATGAAACTAAAAGACATACTTATAAGTAAGTTATGTGAAAAAGAAATTATACTGTAAATTACAAAATATTTACAGCTGGAAGAAAACAGAAATACATATATAAAATATGTCTGATTCAATTCAAATGGCACAATTCAAATGGCACTACTTAAGTGCTCATTTTACAAGGCAGGCTGAAATCAATAAGCTCAAAAATAGAATAAATCAAAAACATTTAGAAATAAATAAGAAAATTATGAGCAGAAATTAATGAAATAGGAAACAAATATATAAAATCAATAAATTGAAATATTTACATAGTTGAGATAAATTGACAAATTTCTGCCAAGATAGATGAATATTAAAATGAGAAAAGGAACAAATAAGTATTATTAGAATATTATTAGGAATGAGAAATAGGAGACAAAACAGATTCTGCAGAAATGTAGAAGAAATGAAGAGACTATGAACCAACTGACAATAAATCTAAAAATGTATATGGGATAAGTTACTAGAAAAATGCCTCACCAAAACTCCATTAAAAAAATAAACACATGAATAGCAATAAAAACATCAAAAATATTGAATCAATGATTTGATATTGTCAAACAATAAAATAGTAGGCATAGATCTTTTAACCAGAAATTCTAAACAATGAAGAAAAACATTGTTGACAGTAGAGTACAACGTTTAAAAATTTCAAACTTAAAAACTATTTTACAGTATAGGAAAAAAGAAAACATCCCCTAACTCATGGAAACAGATCAGCATATCCTTGATACAAAAACCTAATAGATTATGAAAGATAATTTTTGAATATGACAAAAATTAAACTATTACCAAAATTTAGTCAGATATCATACGAATGAGAGGCGTATTAGACTAAACATTTCAGGGGCAACAGTAACTGACTGGCAAGGGAGCAAAAATCATTCAATAGGATTAGAGTTACTTTAGATTCGTTTATTTCATTAGAGAAAATTTAGAACTTCCCTCAAAATCTTGTTGAATTCTGAATTAATTTAGATTATTTTATGATACATAGAAGGGGCTTTATAATCCACAGTTCCAAATTCCATAACTGCTGGACTACATTCCTAAGAATCAAGTTTGGAGATTACATTTTATTAAAATAAATAAGGAATAGCCAACCCAGATTATTTCACTTCCATAAATTTATACTTGTTGATCCAAGGCATAAAATACTGTCACTAGAATATGAAATATTTTGTAATATGAAACATCATATACCATATTTATAGGACAGGTATTTATTTAGTTTGGAAAACTAATAAATGTAGAATTATTGTTTCTACTGTATAAGACTCCATCTAACTTAATTTTTTAAGACTTTTTTTAGAGCAGTTTTAGGTTCGCAGCAAAATTGAGAGGAAGGTACAGAGAGTTCCCATATACTTCTTTTCCCTACACATGTGTAGACTCCCCCATTGTCAATATCCTCCACCAGAGTGGTACATTTGTTATAATTGATTAACTTACATTTAGCATCATTATCAATCAAGGTCTGTAGTTTACCTTAGGGTTCACTCATAGTGTTGTACATTCTATGGGTTTGGACAAACGTGTAATGGCATCTATCTGTCATAGCTTCATACAGAGTATTTTCACTGCCGTAGAAATCCTCTGTGCTTTGCCTATTTATCCCTCCTCTACTCCAACTTCTGGCAACCACTGATCTTTTTACTGTCTCCATAATTTTGCCTTTTTCAGAATGTCATATAGTTGGAAACATGCAGTATGTAGCCTTTTCAGATTGGCTTCTTTCATTTGGTAATAGACATTGATATACATATATGATACATAAGAAACAGATAGAATGTCTTCCAAAGTGGCTGTACCATTTTTCATTCCCACCAGCAATGAATGAGAATTCCTGCTGTTCCACGTCCTCTCTAGCATTTGGTGTTACTGTTCTGGATTTTGACCAATCTAATAGGTGTGTCGTGGTATCTCATTGTTGTTTTCGTTTGCATTGATAACATGATGTGGAGCATCTTTTCGTATGCTTATTTGCCATCTATGTATCTTCTTTGGCAAAATGTCTGTTAAGATTTTTGGCCCATATTTTAATTGGGTTGTTTGTTAATATTGATTTTTAAGAGTTCTTTGTATATTTTGGATAGCAGTCTTTATCAGATGTGTATTTTGCCAATATTTTCTCCCAGTCTATGTCTTATCTTCTCATTATTTTGACATTGTCTTTTGCCAAGCAGAAGTTTCTAATTTTAATGAAGTTCAGCTTATCAATTTTTTATTTCATGGAACATACCACTGGTATTGTATCTAAAAAGTCATTGCCATATCCAAGGTCATCTAGATTTTATCCTATGCTATCTTTGAGGAGTTTTATAGTTTTGCCTTTTACATTTAGGTATGATCCATTTTGAGTTAACTGTTGTGAAGGGTGTAAGGTTTGTGTCTGGATTTGTGTTTTTGTGTGTGAATGTTCAGTTGTTCCAGCACCATTTGTTGAAAAGACTATTTTTACTTCATTGGATTGCCTTGTTCCTTTGTCAAAGATTAGTACACTATATTTATGTGGGTCTGTTTTTGGACTCTCTATTCTTTTCCTATGATATATTTGTCTATTCTTTCACCAAAATCACATAGTCTTTGTGATTGTAGCTTCATAGTAAGTCTTGAAGTCTTGGTAGTGTCAGTTCTCTGACCTTGTTCTTCTCCTTCCATATTGTATTGACTATTCTGAGTCTTTCGTTCCTCCATTATAAACTTTAAAATCAGTTTGTCAATATCCACAAAATAACTTCCTGATATTTGATTGTGATTGCATTAAATCTATAGGTCAATTTGGGAAAAATTGACATCTTGATAATATTGCCTCTTCCTATCAATGAACATGTAATGTCTCTCCGTTACTTTAGTTCTTCTTTGATTTTGTTCATCAAAGCTTTGTATTTTTTTTCTCATATAGAACTTGAACATATTTTGTTAGGCTTATACCTAAGTATTTCATTTTGGGGAGGTGCTAATGTGAATGGTATTGTGTTTTCATTTTAAATTCCACTTCCGCATTGCAGATTTATAGGAAAGCGATTGACTTTTGTATATTAATCCTGTATCCTTCAATCTTGCTATAATTGCTAATTAGTTGCAGGAGTTGTTTTTTTTTTTTTGTCAATTCTTTTGGATTTATACACAGTTGATCATGTCATCTGTGAACAAAGACAGTTTTGTTTCTTCCTTCTCAATCTCTATATCTTTTCTTTTCTTGTCATATTGCATTAGCTAGGACTTCCTGTACAATGTTGAAAAGGAGTGGTCAGAAGGGACACTTTTTTTCCTGATCTTAGTAGGAAAGCTTGTAGTTGCTCACCATTAAGTATAATGCTAGCTATAGGCTTTTTGTAGATATTATTTCTTAAGCTGCTGAAGTTTCCCCCGTTCTTAGTTTATTGATAGTTTTTATCATGAATGGGTGTTGGATTTTGTCAAATGCTTTTTCTGCACCTATTGACATGATTACATGATTTTTCTTTTTTAGTCTATTGATGTGATGGATTACATTAATTGATTTTCGAGTGTTAAACCAGTTACACTGTTGGATTCAATTTGCTAATATTTTGTTGAGGATTTTTGCATCTATGTTCATCAGATATATTGGTCCTTAGTTTCTCTTTCTTATAATTTCTTTGTCTCATATTTGTTTTAGGGTAATTCTCACCTCATAGAATGAGGTAAGAAGTATGCCCTCTGTTTCTATCCTCTGAAAGAGATTATGGAGAATTGGTACAATTTCCTGCTTAAATACATGGTAGAATTCACCAACGAACTCATCTGGGCCTGTTGCTCTCTGTTTTGGAAGGTTATTAATTATTGATTCAATTTCTTTAATAGATATCATCCCATTCATATTGTCTAATTCTTCATGTGTGAATTTTGACAGCTTGTGTCTTTCAAGAAATTGGTCCATTTTATCTAGGTCATCAAATTTGTCACCATAGAGTTGTTCATAATATTCCTTTATTATTATTTTAATGTCGGTGGGCTCTGTAGTGATGTTCTCTCTTTCTTTCTTGATATTAGTAACTTGTGTCCTTTCTCTTTTTTTTTCTTTGTTTGCCTAGCTAGAGGCTTAGTAATTTTATTGATCTTTCAAAGAACCAGGTTTTGGTTTTTTTGATTATCTCTCTTGATTTTCTGCTTTCAATCTCATTGATTTCTGCTCTAACTCTTATTATTTCTTTTCTTTTGCTTACTTTGATTTTAATGTGCTTTTTTTTTCTAGTTTCCTAAGGAGGAAACTTAGATTATTATTATTTTTTTAATAATTTTATTTATTTATTTTTCCCCCAAAGCCCCAGTAGATAGCTGTATGTCACAGTTGCACATCCTTCTTGTTGCTGTATGTGGGACGCGGCCTCAGCATGGCTGGAGAAGCAGTGCATCGGTGCGCGTCTGGGATCCGAACCCGGGCCGCCAGCAGCGGAGCGCGAGCACTTAACCGCTAAGCCACGGGGCCGACGCGGAAACTTAGATTATTGATTATAGATCTTTCTTCTTTTTGAGTGTATGCATTCAATGTTATAAATTTCCCTCTAAGCACTGTTTTGCTGAATCCCATAAATTTTGATAAGCTGTATTTTCCTTTACAGTCATGCTTGCTTAACAACAGGGATACGTTATGAGAAATGTGTCATTAGACAATTTTGTCATTGTGCAAACATCAGAGAGTGTACTTACACAAACCTAGATTGTATAGCCTACTACACATCTAGGCTATATGGTACTAATGTTATGGGACTGCTGTAGCATATGTGATCCACGTTGACTGAAATGTCATTATGAGGTTCATGACTGTATTTTAAATATTTTAAATTTTCTCTTGAGATTTCTTCTTTGACCCAAGCATTATTTAGAAGTGTCATGTTTAATCTCCACATATTATGGGATTTTCAGTTATCTTCCTGTTCTTGATTTCTATTTTAATTCCATTCTAGTCTAAGAGCAGACATTGTATGATGTCTGTTCTTTATATCGTTAAGGCATGTCTTATGTCTAGATATATGGTTTATCTTGGTGAATGCTCCATGAGAGTTTGAGAAGAATGTTTATTCTGCTGTTGTTGGATAAAGTGGTCTATATATGTCAATTTTTTAAAATAACATTGTATTTTATTTATTTTTCAGCTTTATTGAGGTGTAATTGACAAAATTGTAAGATAAAGTGTACAACATGATGATTTGACATATATATATATTGGGAAAGGATTCCCCCATTGATTTCCCACATCAATCACTTCACATATTTACTTTTTTTGTGTATGTGTGAGAACATTTAAGTTCTACTTTCCTAGAAAATTTCAATTATACAATACAGTGTAATCAACTGTAGTCACCATATTGTATATTAGATCCTCAGACTTTGTTCATCTTATAATTGAAAGCTTGTACCCTTTACCAATCTCTCCATATTTTCCCCACACTCCATCCCCTAGCAACTACTTTTCTACTCTGTTTCTATGAGTTTGACTTTTTTGTTGATTTTTTAGATTCTATATACAAGTGATGCTATGTAGTATTTGTCTTTCCATCTGGCTTATTCACTTAGCATGGTGCTCTCCAGATTCTTTCATGTTGTCATAAATGACAGGCTTTCCTTCTTTTTAAATGCTAAATAACATTCCATTATATACATATATCGCATTTCTTAATCCATTCATCCTTTGATAGACACTTTGTTTCTATACCTTGGCTATAGTGAATAATGCTGCAATAAACATGGAAGTACAGATATCTCTCTGAGGTAATGGTTTCATGCCTTTGGATATACACACAGAGATGGGATTGCTGGATCATATGGTAGTTTTATTTTTAATTTTTTAAGGAACTTCAATATTCTTTTTCATAGTGGCTATAACAGTTTACATTCCCACCAACAGTGTATGAGTGTTCCCCTTTCTCCACAACCTCACCAACATTTGTTATCTCTTCTCTTTTGAATAATAGCCATCCAAAAAGGTGTGAGGATATATCTCAATTTGGTTTTGATTTGCAATTCCCTGATGATTAGTGATGTACCTGTTTGCCATGTCTATGTCTTTTTTGGAAAAAATGGCTATTCAGTCCTTTGTCCATTTTTTAATTTTTTTTTTTGTGCTGTTGAGTTGTATGAATTATTTGTATATTTAAAACATTAACACCTTATCAGATATTTGGTTTGTAAAAATTTTCTTCCTTTGTGTAGGTTGCCTATTTATTTTGTTGCTAGTTTCCTTTGCTGAGCAGAAGCTTTTTAGTTTGATGTAGTCCTATTTATTTTTGCTTTTGTTGCCTTTACTTTTGGTATCAAATACAAAATTCATTGCCAAGACCAATGTCAAGAAGCTTACTTCCTACAAATTCATCTAGGAGTTTAACAGTTTCTTATCTTACATTCAAGTCTTTAATCAGTTTTGAGCTAATTTTTATGTATTGTATAAAATAGAGGTTCTGTTTTCTTCTTTTTCATGTGGCAATCTAATTTTCCCAGCATCATTTATTGAAGAGACTATCCTGTCTCCGTTGTATATTCATGGCTCCTTTGTCAAAAATTAATTAACCATATATGTGTAGATTTATTCCACACTCTCTAGTCTGTTCCATTGATCTATGTGTCTATTTTTATGCCAGTACCATAGTGTTTTGATTACAATAATTTTGTAATATTGTTTGAAATTAGGAATATCATGCCTCCAACTTTGTCCTTTTTTCTCGAGACTGCTTTGGCTATTCATGGTCTTTTGTCATTCCATATGAATTTTAGTATTGTTTTTACTATTTCTTTAAGAAATGCCATTGGAATTTTCTAGGAATTGCATTGAATCTATAGATCACTTTGTGTATTATGAACATTTTAACAATATTAATTCTTCTGATCCAAGAACATGGAATATCTTTTCATTTATTTCTGTCTTCTTCAGATTCAGATGCTTTTCCATCAATGTCTTATAGTTTCCATGTACAGCTCATTCACCTCCTTGGTTAAATTTACTCCTAAGTATTTTACTCATCTTCATGCTATTGTAAATGGGACTGTTTTCTTAATTTCTATTTCTAATAGTTATTAGAAATTGTTATTGTATAAAAATACAACTGATTTTTGTATATTGATTCTATATCCTGCAACATTACTGAATTTGTTGATTTGTTCTAACAATTTTTTGGTAGAGTTTTAGCATTTTCTATATATAATCTCCTGTCATTTGCCAATAGAGAAAATTTTACTTTTTCTTTCCAATTTGTGTGTCTTTTATTTTGCTTTCTTCCCTAATGCTTTGCCTGGGGCTTCATACTATGTTAAATAAAAGTGGTGAGAGTGGTCATCCTTGACTTGTTCCTAATATTAGAGGAAAAGCTTTCAGCTTTTCACTGTTGAGTATGATGTTAGCTATGGTCTTATCGTATATGACTTTTATTATGTTGAGGTACATTCCCTCTATACTTAGTTTGTTTAGAGTGTTTATTATGAAAAGATGTTGAATTTTGTTAAATGTTAAAGATACCTTTTCTGCATCTATTGAGATGATCATATAATTTTTATCCTTCATTTTGTTAATGATTTGATTGACTATGTGGATGTTGAATTATCATTGCATCCCTGGAATAAATCCCACTTGAACACGTTGTATAATCCTTTTAATATGCTGTTGAATTCAGATTCCTAATATTTTTTTGAGGATTTTTGCATCTATCTTCATCAGGGATATTGGCCTGTAATTTCATTTTCTTGTACTGTCCTTGTCTGAATACGGTATCAGGGTAATTCAGGCCTCAGTAAATGAGTTGAGAAGTATTCCTTCCTCTTTTGTTTTTTGGAACATTTTGAGAAGGATAGGTTAATTCTTTTTTTAATGTTTGGTAGAATTCACTTGTGAATTCTATCAGAATTCCAGAACCATATGGTTCTGGACTTTTCTTTCTTGGGAGAGTTTTGATTACTGCTTCAATATCCTTATTAGTAATGGTCTATTCTTATTTTCTATTTCTTCATGATTCAGTCTTGGTAGGTTGTATATTTCTAGAAATTTATCCATTTCTTTTAGTTTGTACAGTTTGTTGGCATATAATTGTTCATAGTAATCTTTTATGATCATTTGTATTTTTGTGGCATCAGTTGTAAGTCTAACGAGTTTTGTCTATTTTGTTTATCTTTTCAAAAAGTATGCTCTTAGTTTCATTGACCTATTCCATTGTCTTTTTAATCTCTAAATAATTTATTTCCCCTCAGGTCTTTGTTATTTACTTCTTTCTGCTATATGTGGGCTTGGTTTGTTTTTCTTTTTCTAGTTCCTTGAGGTGTAAAGTTAGATTGTTTATTTGAGATTTTTTTCCTTCATATAGGCCTTTATCACTATAAACTTCCCTCTTAGAACCACTTTTGCTGTATCCTCTAAGTTTTGATATGTTGTGTTTCCATTCTCATTTGTCTCAAGATTTTTTTTTTCTTTTTGATTTCTTCTCTAACCCATTTGTTGTTTAAGAGCATGTTGTTTAATCTCCACATATTTATGAATTTTTCAGTTTTTTTCTTGTAATTGATTGTGGTTTAAAAAGATGCTAGATATGATTTTAATATTTTTAAATTTATTGAGACTTGTTTTGTGGCCTAACGTGAACTATCCTGGACAATGTTCTATGTGCACTTGAGAAGAATGTGTATTCTGCTGTTGGGGGGTATGTTGTGCATATGTCTTATTAGTTCCATCTGATCTAACACATAATTAAGTCCAATGTTTCCTTATTAATTTATGTCTGGATAATCTATCCATTGTTAAAAATGGGGTATTGAAGTCCCTGGATTTTATTGTATTTCTGTCCATTTCTCTGTTCAGATCTGTTAATATTTGCTTTATATATTTAGGTGTTCCTATGTTGGGTATTTAGCAATGCTTAAGCTTAGTTATGCTTAAATATTTAGTAATGTTGTATCTTCATGATATATAGTCTCCTTTATCAATATTTAATGACCTTCCTTGTCTCTTGTTATTGTTTTCACTAAAAGTCTATTTTTTATGATATGAGTATAGCTACCTCTGCTTCCTTTGGTTTTTATTTGCAAAGAATATCTTTTTCCATCTCTTTACTTTCAGTCTATGTGTGCCCATAAAGCTGAGGTGAGTCTTTTGTATGCAGCATAAAGTTGAGTTTTCATTTTTTAGCCATTCATCCACTCTGTTTTGATTAGAGAATTTAGTCTATTTACATTTAAAGTAATTACTGATAGACATGGGCTTACTATTGTCATTTTGTTTATTTTTTTGTGTTTTTGTAATTACTTTGTTCCCTTCTTCCTTTCTTGATCTCTTTCTTTGTAATATGATGATCATCTTTAGTGGTATGCTTTGATTTCTTTCTTTTTATCTTTTGTGTGTCTACTATAGGCTTTTAGTTTGTGGTTACCATGAGGTTTACAAAAAAATCTTATATTTATAACAATTTATAATAACTTCTGATGCATACAAAAGCTCCTCATCTACATTTTATGTTTTTGATGTAACAATTAGTAACTATTTACATTGTATATTCATTAACAAATTATTGTAGCTATTTTTAATACTTTTTTTTTTCTTTTAACCTTCATACTAGAGTTATAAGTGATTTACCCATAGCCATTAAAACATTAGGATATTCTGGATTTAATCATATATTTACCTTTATCATTGAATTTTTTACATTTATATGTTTTCCTGTTACTAGGTATTAGGAAACCTAGGTTACTAGGTTACTAGGTATATATTTAGGTGTTCCTATGTTGGGTATTTAGCAATGCTTAAGCTTAGTTATGCTTAAATATTTAGTAATGTTGTATCTTCATGATATATAGTCTCCTTTATCAATATTTAATGACCTTCCTTGTCTCTTGTTATTGTCTTTCACTAAAAGTCTATTTTTCATTTCAGCTTGAAAAACTCTTTTTAACATATCTTGTAAGGATGGTTCAGTGATGGTAAACTCCTTCAGCTTTCTTTGTCTGTAAAACTCTTGAACTCGCCTTTAATTCAGAGGGACAACACTGCCATGTAAAGTATTCTTGGTGGGCAGTTTTTTTTTTCTTTCAGCACTATGAATATATTATGCCACTCCCTTGTGGCCTGAAAAATTTCTGCTGAAAAACCTGCTGATGGTCTTATGGGGGTTTTCTCATATGTAACAAGCTATTTTCTCTTGCTGCTTTTAAGATTCTCTCTTTGTCTTTAACTTTTGACAATTTAATTATAATGTGTCTCAGTGTGGGTCTCTATGGATCATCTTTGGTACTCCCTGTGCCTTCTGGATGTGGAAATCTGTTTTATTTATTTTCAGACAATATTTCTTTGAATAAGCTTTCTGTCCCTTTCTATCTGTCTCTGCTTATGAGATCCATATAATGTGTATATCGGTCCATAGGATGGTATTCTGTAAGTCCTTCAATCTAATTTACTCTTTTTTGTTCTTTTCCACTGCCCTGAATTCTACTGCCCTGTCTTTGAGTTTGCTAATCCTTCTTCTGATTGATCTAGTCTGATCTTGTAGCCCTTTATTTAATTTCTTAGTTTAGCTATTGTGTTTTTCAGCTTTATGATTTCTGTTTCACCTTTGTTATATTTTCTATATATTTTTGAAATTCTCATTTTGTTCATGCATTGCTCACCTGACCTCAGTAATCATCTTTGTGAGCATTATTTTGAACAGTCTATCAGGTAAATTACTTATCTCCATTTCATTAAAATCTGTTTCTGGAAATTTATCTTGTTCTTTTGTTTGGAACATATTCCTCTATTTATTCATTTTTCCATGACTCTCTGTGCTGGTTTCTGTGTATTAGATAAAACAACCACCTATCTCAGTCTTGACAGAGTGGTCTTATGTAGGAGATAAATCTTGTCAATCTGCCCAGCCCAAGATTTTGGTTATCTCTTTAACTTTTGTAATAGTCCAATCCAATTTCTTTGTTCTTAGTGCCTCCCAGTAGTTGAGGGTGTGTCAAGGCCTGTCAGTGTCCCAAAAGGGAAGATCACATTCAGCATCTAGAGGATGGCTTATTGGAAGCCAGACCCTTAGGTAGCATCTGGGAAAGTATGTAGTTAAGCCCCTTCTAGGGAGAAACTGGAAGAAGGGCTTTTTTGCCTGCTCCTTCTGTGCTGGGCCAGGTTGTATAACTGTGAGGGGATGCTCTTTACTTATTAAGAACAGCTTCTTTGTTTGCTACAGTTTCAAGGGACTTGTGAATGCAAGCCACATTTGCTATCAGAGCCAAGTGATGTATAGACCCAGCCCTTAAATGGTAGCCACAATAGCTGGAGCACAGTTATGTGTACATGCTCCTTCTAGGGAGATTTTGGTGACTTAGAGCAGGCTAGAGGGAAAAGGAGGGGAAGGTGTCTGCCAGCTTTCCTAGTTCCTGGGCAAGATAAAATTCAGCCTTTACATGTGTGCTAAATTAGAAGCCTGACCCTCAGGCAGCAGCTTTCAGGTTTGCACATGGACCTCTTTCAGGGAAAGACTGTGAAATGGGTGATTTTGCCTGTTCCCTTTGTGCTGAGCCCAGGCGGGATATCCACAGTGAGTGCTCACACAACTGTTAATAATAGCTTTTTGTTTGCTATAGTCTTGTGAATCTTATGGACACAAATCTTGTTATTTTCAGAGCTAGGTGTTTTGGTGGCCTGTCACTCAGATAAGAGTCTTAAAATTTGGGTTGCTACATGTGGGGCCCAAACCTTCCACTCCTCAGGGAGAAGGTGAGAGTTACAGGTTCCCTCTTGACTGTATGGCACTGTCCAAGTATGTGGTTTATGGCAAAAGTGTGTCTCAGCCTTTCCTACCCATTTTGATATGGATATTTTCTCATTCCCCTGATGTGTAGTAGTCACTCAGCTAGTTTCTGGATTTCTTTCAGAGGAAATTACTCCATGTACAACTGTACATTTGGTGTGTCCATGGGTGCAGGTGAGTTCTTGGGCCTCTTATGTCACCATCTAGTCAACTCCTAATCCTATAGATGTCAATTATATTCAGTTGGTTGATAGTGTTGTTGAATTCAACAATGTCCTTATTGATTTTCTGCCTGCTAGAACTGTCCATTTCCGATAGAGTGTTGTTAAAGTCTCCAACTGTAATAGTAGATTCATATATTTCCCTGGCAGTTCTATTAGATTTGTCTCATGTAATTTGACATTGTGTTGTTAAGTGTACACACTTTAAGGATTGGTATGCTTTCTTGGAGAATTAACTCCTTTATTGCTGTGTAACGCCTTTCTTTTTTTCTTTTTCTTTTTTCTTTTTTTTTTTTGGTAAGGAAGATAAACCCTGAGCTAACATCGGTTGCCAATCCTCCTCTTTTTGTTGAGGAAGATTGGCCCTAGGGTAACATCTGTGGCCATCTTCTTCTACTTTTTATCTGTGGGATGCTTGCCACAGCATGGTTTGATGAGCGGTGTATAGGTCTGCACCTGGGATCTGAACCTGCAAACCCCAGGCCACCAAAGTGGAGTGCATGAACTTAACCACTACACCACCAGGCAGGCCCCTATAATGCCCTTCTTTATCCTTGATAACTTTCCTTGTTTTGATGTTTGCTCTGTTTGAAATTGATATAGCAACTCCTGCTTTTTTTGATTAATGTTATCATGGTATGTTTGTCTCAATCCATTTACTTTTAATCCATATGTATTTTTGTATTTCAAGTGTGTTTTTATAGACAACAGATAGTTGGGTCTTGTTTTTTGATCCACTCTAAGAATTTCTTTCTTCTAATTTGTGCATATAGATCATTTACTTTCTAAGTGATTATTGGTATAGTTACATTACTATCTACCATATATTTTTGCTACTGTCTATTTTTGCCCTTGTTCTTTGTTCCATTTTTTGTCTTCTCCTTTTATTCTGCCTTTTGTGGTTTTAATTGAGCATGTTATATGACTTTATCTTCTCTGCTATCTAGTATATCAGTTATATTTCATTTTTTTTACCTTTTTTAGTGGTTGCCCTAGACTTTGCCATATACATTTACAACTAATCCAAGTCCATTTTCAAATAACACTATACTACTTCACTGGTAACGTGAATATCTTATAATACAAAATAATCTTAATTCCTCCCTCCCATCTTTTGTATCATTTCTGTCTTTCATTTTACTTATATATAAGCGATACATAAACATACATAAGTATATATAAATATTGAAATACATTGTTGCTATTATTACTCTGAACAAATTGTTATATGTTAGATCAATTAAGAGTAAGAAAATAAAAGTTTTTATGTCTTCACTTATTTTTTCTTGATGCTCTTCCTTTCTTTATGTAGATCTTTGTTTCTGACGTATCATTTTCCTTCTATCAGAACTTTTCTTTTTACATTTCTTTCAAGGTAGGTCCAATGGCAACAAATTCCCTCAATTTTTGTTGGTTTGAGGAAGTCTTTATTTTCCCTGCACTTTTTAAGGGTAATGTATCAGGATACCGTATTCTAGGTTGGTGGTTCTTTTCTGTCAACACTTTAAACATTTTACTTCACTCTTTTGCTTGCATGTTTTCTACGGATATATTGTGTACACTTCTTATCTTGCTTCTCTATAGGTAAGGTTCCCCTCCCCCCAGCTTCTTTCAAGATTTTTCTTTATCTATAATTTTCTGAAGTTAGAAAATGATAAGTGTTCTCTGAGCTTCCTGGATCTATGGTTTGATATCTCATACTAATTTGGGGAAATTATCAGTAATTATTATTTCGAATATTTTTTTCTCCTGCTAGTATTATCATTATATATATGTTACATCTTTGAAGTTATCCCACAGTCCTTGGATGTTCTGGGCTTTTTTGTTCAGTCTTTATTCTCTTTACTTTTCAATTTTGAAGGTTTTTATTGAGATATCCTCAAGCTCAGAGATTCTTTCCTCAGCCATGTCCAGTCTACTAATAAGCCCACTAAAAACGTTCTTCATTTCTGTAACAGTGTCTCTGATTTCTAGCATTTCTTTTCAGTTCTTTTTTAGGATTTCCTTCTCCTTACTTACATTGCCCATCTGTTCTTGCATGATATCTGTTTTAGGCATTAGAGCTCTTAGCATATTAATTGCAGTTGTTTAAAATTTCAGGTATGATAATTCCAATATCTTTGCCATGTCTGTGTTTGGTGCTTGCTCTGTCTCTTCAAATTGTGTTTTTTTGCCTTTTGGTATTCCTTGGAATTTTTTTCTTGATAGCTGGACATGATGTAGTGGGTATAAGAAACTGTTGTAAATAGGCCTTTAGTAACATGGTGGTAAGATGTAGGGGGAGGGGAAGCATTCTATAGTCCTATGATTAGATATGAGTTTTTTAGTAGCCTATGTGTCTGGACTGTGAACTTCACAAAAGGTTTTAGTTTTTTCCTCCCCCTTAGATGAGACAGGCTAGAGAAGGTTGAGTGTGGGTATTTCACTTCCCCCACATGGAAGGCTAAAGTGGGCTGGAGTTGGGTATTTTTCTTCTCCCACATGGAAGGCTATAGTGGACTTGACTTGGTATTTTTGTTTCCTCAGTTCAGTTAGGTTCTGATAATACCCCAACAGGTTAAGCATTGTATAAATAGTTTCCCTTGAGGGCAGACTTTTTAAAGAAAAACAGAGGGCTGTGTTGTATTTCAAAATGGTTTTCTCTCCCCTCCTGCTGCATAAGGACAAGATGATTTTTCTCTGATGTTTACTGTGACAAACTGGTCAAAGTCTCAGAGGTGAATCTCACAAAACTGAAGATTGGCCCTGAGCTAATATCTGTGCCCATTGTCCGCTATTTTATGTGGGAGGCCTGCCACAATATGGCCTGATAAGCGGTGCATAGCAGGCCGCTATAGTGGAGCGCATGAACTTAACCACTACGCCACCGGGCCCGCTCCCCTGGAGTTTTTAACTCTCAGAGTTGTCCACACTGAGTCTCCAGCAATTAATCACTTATAGTACAGATATTCCTACCCTGTTTCTGGTTCATGCAGTGATTTCTGCTGGTGAGTCAGAAATCTGTATTTGCCTGTTTTTCTCTGCAATCTTGGGGGAAGTGGTTTGCCTTGTGTCCTCACTTAACATATGGGCCCAAGAAGAATTATTGATTTTTCAACTTATTCAGCTTTTTACTTGTTGTTGGGATGAAGTGGTGACTTGCAACCTTCTTTTATGTAGTGCTGGAAACCGGAAGTTGACTTATTTTTGAATAACATTTCTTTATTTATGTCATTAATTTTCTCTTATTCTTTTGTTGACAATACACCATATCCAGTAAATTTGTTACACTTTTTGGCGCAGTTCTTAAAATAAGGCAATGGATCAATCAATTAATCAGTTAATCACAGAAAACGTGATAAATAAAAGTTTTATACTACAGTGAAGCATGAAATAAAATATAAATTCTATTAAACTTGTATTTAGAGTATAAAATATATTGCAACAAAGTTACAACAAATATTTTGTTAAATCAACATTTCTTCCTAAAAGTTAAGGATTGAACTACTGGTGATATTACTAATATCACTAACACAGAGCTATTTAGAACATATTAGTTTTCCACTAATGTTCTTCTTTGTGATCCTCTGATCATTGTCTATGATTAAGTTTTGAACTATGGTCTGAACATTTTCCCAAATAAATTAAATTTCACACTTATTTAGTTCATTTAACACAATTTACCCACCATCTGAATATCCATATAACTTATTACCAATCCCAAATTTTTTGGAGTTTTTTTCTTCTATATTCTAGCTGTAGCTCAATGTTGTCAGGATGATGGCTTCTTCATATGTCTAACATTTTTATGAAGTATATACCTTTAGTGTAATAAGATTTAGAAGTTCAACACCGTGTCCCTAAAGGTTCAATTCTATCTTGTGTTTATAGCTGCATAATACTCTGACAGATAACCATATATTGAAACTAAGCATTTCAATTTCAACAAACAATATTATTTTCTTATAGATTATTATGCCACCTGATTTAATGTAGGTTTTTATGGCTTGACTGAGAATTTAATCAATTTAATAGAAAACATATTTATTTTCTACAGTATTATAGAACATTGCTTATCTTATATCTTAAAGTAGTTTTTCTTTGAACAGAGTAAAATTAGAATTTGTGCTTTTATTCTTTAAAACAATACATTAATATATTAATATTAAACTCCACAAATCAGATAAGGATTTCAGACTGTGAAAGATAAGGTTTGTATTACACCTGTATAATACATTATTGTATTTTGGAGCCACATATTATTTCCAGGTTTGAACTTTTTTAAGATTTTTTTTCAATGAATCACAGATTTGGAGCACTAGAAAAAGGACTGCAATATTAGAGTATTTCTCTGCTTCAGGAGGTATTTAATGCTGATTAAAAGAATCTGTTAAATTCACTTCATCAAGAAAACAGAAAATGTTGAATTGTTATATCTTGAATTTAAACATCATAATATACTATACTTTAGAATTATCTGGAATATAATTTGTGTTTGAAAGGTTTGTCTAAATTGTGGACCTATTTTGACAAGATTGCCTTTCCTCCCTTACTAGAAAGTATATTGAATAAAAATGTAAACTACGAAATCATCACAATAAGAATATATTTTTATTCCCTTTTGTTTATATTACTATGTTTGATAGTTTCTGTTCTCTGGTAGTTTGAGTCTAAAAATTCTTCGAGAAGATAAACAAAATAGACAAACCCTTAGACAGGCTTACTAAGAAAAAAAGAGAAAAGGCTCAAGTAAATAAAATTAGAAATGAAAGAGGAGAAATTACAACGGATACCATGGAAATACAGAGGATTATAAGAGAATACTATGAGAAATTATATGCCAACAAATTGGACAATCTAGAAGAAATGGATAAATTCTTAGACTTATACAACCTCCCAAAATTGAACCAAGAAGAAATGGAGAATCTGAATAGACTAATAACAAGTAAGGAGATTGAAATAGTAATCAAAAACCACCCAAAAAATAAAACTCCAGGACCAGATGGCTTCTCCAGTGAATTTTACCAAACATTCAAAGAAGATTTAATACCCATCCTTCTCAAACTATTCCAAAAAATAGAGGAAGATGGAATACTTCCTAAATCATTCTATGAGGCCAACATCACCCTGATACCAAAATCAGACAAAGACAATACAAAGAAAGAAAATTACCGGCCAATATCGCTGATGAACATTGATGCAAAAATCCTCAACAAAATATTGGCAAACGGAATACAACAATACATTAAAAAGATCATACACCATGATCAAGTGGGATTTATACCAGGGACGCAGGGATGGTTCAACATCCGCAAATCAATCAACGTGATATATCACATCAACAAAACAAAGAATAAAAACCACATGATCATCTCAATAGATGCAGAGAAGGCATTTGACAAGATACAACATCCATTTATGATAAAAACTCTCAATAAAATGGGAATAGAAGGAAAGTACCTCAACATAATAAAGGCCATATATGACAAACCCACAGCTAACATCATACTCAACGGGGAAAGACTGAAAGCCATTCCTCTGAGAACAGGAACGAGGCAGGGCTGCCCACTCTCACCACTCCTGTTCAACATAGTACTGGAGGTTTTGGCCAGAGCAATTAGGCAAGCAAAAGGAATAAAAGGAATCCAAATAGGTAACGAAGAAGTGAAACTCTCACTATTTGCAGATGACATGATTGTATATATAGAAAACCCTAAAGAATCTGTTGGAAAACTATTAGAAACAATCAACAACTACAGCAAAGTTGCAGGGTACAAAATCAATCTACAAAAATCAGTTGCATTTCTATATGCTAATAATGACCTAACAGAAAGAGACCTCAAAAAGATAATACCATTTACAATTGCATCAAAAAGAATAAAATACCTAGGAATAAATCTTACCAAGGAGGTGAAGGACCTATACAATGAGAACTACAAGACATTATTGAAAGAAATCCATGATGACATAAAGAAATGGAAAGATATCCCATGCACATGGATTGGAAGAATAAACATAGTTAAAATGTCTATATTACCTAAAGCAATCTACAGATTCAATGCAATCCCAATCAGAATCCCAATGACATTCTTCACAGAAATAGAAAAAAGAATACTAAAATTTATATGGGGCAACAAAGGACCCCGAATAGCTAAAGAAATCCTAAAGAAAAAGAACAAAGCAGGAGGCATCACAATTCCTGACTTCAAAACATACTACAAAGCAATAGTAATCAAAACAGCATGGTACTGGTACAAAAACAGACACACAGATCAATGGAACTGAATTGAAAGCCCAGAAATAAAACCACACATATACAGACAGCTAATTTTCAACAAAGGTGCTAAGAACATGCAATGGAGAAAGGAAAGTCTCTTCAATAAATGGTGTTGGGAAAACTGGACAGCCACATGCAAAAGAATGAAAGTGGACCATGTGCTATCGCCATTCACAAAAATTAACTCAAAATGGATCAAAGACCTGAAGGTGAGACCTGAAACTATAAAACTCATAGAAGAAAATATTGGCAACACACTATTTGACATTGGTTTTAAAGGAATCTTTTCGGATGACATGCCTACCCAGACTAGGGAAACTAAAGAAAAAATAAACAAGTGGGACTTTATCAGATTAAAGAGCTTTTATAAGACAAATGAAACCAGAATCAAGATGAACAAACAACCAACCAGCTGGGAGAGAATATTTGCAAAACATACATCTGACAAGTGGTTGATCTCCATAATATATAAAGAACTCACACAATTGAACAACAAAAAAACAAACAACCCGATCAAAAAATGGGCAGAGGAAATGAACAGACACTTCTCCAAGGAAGATATACAGATGGCCAATAGGCACATGAAAAGATGCTCAACATCACTAATCATCAGGGAAATGCAAATCAAAACAACACTAAGATACCACCTCACGCCCGTTAGAATGGCTATAATCACCAAGACAAAAAACAACAAATGTTGGAGAGGATGTGGAGAAACAGGAACCCTCATACACAGCTGGTGGGAATGCAAATTGGTGCAGCCTCTATGGAAAACGGTATGGAGATTCCTCAAAGAATTAAAAATAGAGATGCCCTATGATCCAGCCATCCCACTACTGGGAATCTATCCAACGCACCTGAAATCAACAATCCAAAGAGGCTTATGCACTCGTATGTTCATTGCAGCATTATTGACCATAGCCAAGAAGTGGAAGCAACCTAAGTGTCCCTCGACTGATGATTGGATTAAGAAAATGTGGTATATATATATACAATGGAATACTACTCAGCCATAAAAATAGACAAAATCGTCCCATTTGCAACAACATGGATGGGCCTGGAGCCTATTATGTTAAGTGAAATAAACCAGAAAGAGAAAGACAAACACTGTATGATCTCACTCATATGTGGAATATAAACCAACACATGGACAGAGAAAACTGGACTGTGGTTGCACTGGAGCAGTAGAGGGGGTGGGGGGTGGGCCCAAGGGGTGAAGGGAGTCATATATGTGGTGATGGACAAACAAAAATGTACAACCCAAAATTTCACAGTTAGAAACCACTAAAACATCTTTCAAAAAAATGTAAACTATGAAATCATCGCAATAAGAATATATTTTTAGGGCCGGCCCCATGGCTTAGCGGTTAAGTGCACGCGCTCCGCTGCTGGCAGCCTGGGTTCAGATCCCCGGCGCGCACCGCTTCTCCGGCCATGCTGGGGCCACGTCCCACATACAGCAACTGGAAGGATGTGCAGCTATGACATACAACTATCTACTGGGGCTTTGGGGGGGGGGGGAAATAAATAAATAAAATCTTTAAAAAAAAAAAGAATATATTTTTATTCCCTTTTGTTTATATTACTATGTTTGATAGTTTCTGTTCTCTGGTAGTTTGAGTCTTAAAATAACTAGATGAATGAAATCTTGAAAAATAGACTTTTCCCTCATGTGTCCATTATTGCTACACCATTTGAACTAATATTTTCACATACATGGAGACTTGCCTATGCACATTATTTATGGAAATTACCTTTAAAATGCCCAAGACTGTTTTTATCTATCAAGAATTAAGACACTGTGCATGGATATTTACAAAATATTAAGACCCCAAAAATATTAAGACTTGAAAATAATTTATAGTTCTAAAATACTATAATTCAAAATATAAATTATTAAAGTTTTATTTAATCAAAAGCCTATAAAATGTAATCCCTTAGCCTGCATCTCAACCCACTTATATAGTTGAATTATACCTAATGGAAGATATGAATGTGTTTTAATACATACAATATGATGTGGTATGGGGCTTGTAGACTAATACTAATATCATTAAAAGGCCCTGTCTAGATACATATTAGAATAGACATGTCATACAATGTTTATCATACTATTATGGTTATAACCCAGACTCCACGAAAAATAAAAGCAAGTCTCAAAAAAGTCTACGGACCCTACAAAGTCAAAAGAGTACAGATGTGGCTATTTATAAATGGGCAATAAGATGCTGCATAACATGTACAGGCATAGTTTTCCAAATGTGTACCACTCAGGATTTGTCTTTATGACACCAATCAATTAGCTGCAGATTGGGAATTCTACAAATGTTCAGTCTGACCACTTAGTAATTGAAGTCTACTAAAAGTCTGCTACTAAATCCTTTATCCTACACTTTCTTTCTTGGTTCACTTAAACTTTAATAGTAACTTATTGAACCAATTGAACAATGCACATCTGTTATATTCTGACCTGTAATTCCCATATTTTTGTTTTTGACTGAAGACAACCCAATGTTCTAAAAACTGCAATTGTGCTCCAACATGAAATTCAAATTTTTCAAATTAGTTTTGATGTAAAGAACTTTCACACACAGATGAGGAATTTCAGTGTATTTTAGAAATGGTAAGTGTCAATTTAGCACAAAGTGTTATTTTATTTGTATTTTGAAAAGAGAGAAAGTCAGTTAAATGTGACATTGGTGTTTATATCTGAAATTTTTAATGATTTTAGCTAGGTTCCAAAAAACCTAAAGGAATGGAAGCTATTTTTATTTTTATTTTTTAACAAAGCTTTATTAAAGATTCTTCTTGGAATATGGATTTTAAAATTTTTGTGTGTGAGTAGTTTGTTCATGGAATACTCATATCAACTCATGGAATACATGAGATAATTGAGAGTGCTCATCCCAGCCTTTAGCTATTCATACTCAAACATTCTTTACAAATGCCTAAATCTTGTTGTTTAATAGTTCATTCACCACTATCTTCAACATCCATGAAGCAAATACATGAATGGAGACCCATGACTAGTAAAAATACAATTTCTATTATTTATAGGCACTGGCTTCATTCTCCAATGTTGAGTTCTAATGACCTAGAGTGGAACTCAATGAATACTTCTTTTGTGTAGGCTAAATGCATCATGGTATCTACAAGCAAATATGGCTTATATAGTTGTGACTAAATCCTGAACCAAACCTCATATTTTACCACTCCACTAACAAAGAAAGACTTATCCAGGATAATACATAAATTCACAAGAAAAAAGGAATAAGAATCCCAAAGTCAGATATTTATTTGCAGAATTCTGATTTTACTACATTTTGAAAGGTTATTAAATATTGGAATATAAAGATAAATTTTAAGACAGTAAATAATGTAAGTAAGCATATTACATAAATGTGTTTATCTCTTTCCAAGAAGGAGATATCCTGCCAACAGCAAATTATTGTTCTTGTGCTTTCATATTAATGAAGATAAGAAACATTGAGTAGTAATTTGTAGCTATTGACTCAAACTTAGAATTAACTTTACTTTCGAATTAAACAATTAAACAAGAACTAAACAATTCTCTTGGAAATATATTGTTGGGAAGAAAAAATATTGATGGTAATAAAATCTCTCTTCATTTACTTTTTAAAAATTTACCCCAAGTTCACTGTTGTCTCAGAATTCACGCAACGTGAACTTTCATGAGTTTAATTTATTTGAATGATACCTTTCATTTAATATGGGTTACATTTTACTTATAAATATTTATCTTTTATTTTATTTTCTTCCAGAAAATTTAGATATATTTGTGACTAGCATGTATTAAAATTAAGCTATTTTGAAAATGAGAAAAAATATTTTCTTACCTTTTTCTTCATATAACCTTTAGTGATCAATTTTTATTGAAATACTAATCAAAATCTTATCTTTTTCATGTGATTAACATAAAATATGCACAGAAATATTGGATAAAATATGATTTAATTCTACAAACTACTTTCTAAATGCTTATATCAGTTGGTTAAAAGTGAGAAACGTTTCTATATCTACAAAACAACATCACAGTTTTACAGATTCCATTACAAAAAAAATTAAAAAGAAGTTCCTGATTTTGATTACTGTTGAATATCATAGCCAAATTTTCAGAAATGCAGCATGCGTCAGGTTTAGCCTCTATGAAATCACTCAAATATCCAATTGGTCAATTATATATACTTAATCATATTTCTTGAAAAATAATCTTGACAAATATGTTTATAATTTATAATATATCTAAGATAACAGCTCTGGCAGGCTTCGTAATTTGGAACACATAATTAATGGTACAAAGGGCAAAATCCTTAGGTTGTGAGGATCAGATTCAATGGTATATTTTGGATTATCATTTATATCCTCACTCAATACATAATTATTAAACAAACATTTATTGAATATCGACTATAATCCAGGGATTATCTACGTTTTGGGTATGTGGTGGTCAATACAATAAACAAAAATCCATTAGCAGAAGAAGGGATAAATGTGAGATATTAACTTAACAGAATATCCAGCAATAAATAAGAAAGAATTACAAATACAAGCAACAACATGGATAAGTATTAAAACCATTATGCTGAGTGAAAAATGCCTACTGTAATGTAATTCTATTGGCATATAATTATATTTACATGAACTTCTATAATAGGATAAACTAATCTATAGTGGGAAAAAATTAGGAGTATTCTTGCTTGTGGAGAATATATTGACTGAGAGGATATAAAGAGAACTTTCTGAGATGATGTAATATTCAATATCTCAATAGGGTTTTGAGTTACCCACCTGCATGTGCTTATCAAAAAAATTTGTGCATGTCATTGTATATAAGTTTTACCTATGAAGAAAAAAATAACTTAAAAATATGCAATTCTAATTAATGATAAATCTGAAGTGTTTAAGAGTGAAGTATACTAATGTCTCAAGCTTATATGAAAAATAACAAGAAATAAGATGGACTTATGGATGGAAATATGAATGAAGAGAAGGTTAGGTATGTAGTAAAGCATGAAGAGTAGAATTTTAATTATAGAATGTATGTGGTGGGTATTGAGCATTCACTGCAAAACTATTCTAATTATCTTCTACTTAAAAATAATAAAATTTTTGAAGAAATAACATTAAAGTATAACTGTGATGAAGGAGTCACAAAAGGGTTTCCTGAGGAAGTGACTATTTCATTGAAAGATGAAGATAGAGTAGAAAATAGTCAGATGTAGAATGGAGGAAGAACATGCCAGAGAAAACAATAGCTATCAAGGCCCTAAAATGGGAAATAACGTGATGCATTTGAAAGATGCAAGAACAAATTGGTAAGGAGTTAAAGCGTCTGTGGATTCATAGGTCATATTAGGGATTACTCCTCATCTATTACTTATACTGCTTCAGTGGCTTAGTTTTACTTATCAGCAAAAAGCATATCAATAATTATGCTAAAATATAATGTGTTAAATACTCCCACCAAAAGGAAGAGATTGGAAGACTGAGTTTTAAAAATAACAGATCTAACCCTGTGCTGTCCACAAGAAACATATTTTAGTATCAAAGGCAGAAATATGTTGAAAGTAAAAAAAAAAAATGAAAAAGATACACCATGCAAATAGTATGCATAAGTAAACCAGAGTACATATATATTAATATTAGACAAAATAGACTTTAAAACAATTTACTGAAGGTAAAAAAAAAGACACTTGTTAGTGATAAAAGAGTGAATTCATGAGGGAGATATTACAATTATACACATATACTAACCATGAAGTACAAAATACCTGAAGCAAAAACTGACAGAATTGATGATATAAATACACTATTAAACAGTAATAATTGATGAAAGAACTAAACAGAAAATCAGAAAATATATATGATATTTGAACAACTATCAACCAACTCAACTTAACAGGCATATATAAACTACTCTCCTCAATGACTGCAGAATACACATTATTTTCAAGCGATTATAGAATATTATTGAAGATAGGTCATACGGTAGGCCATAAAACAAGTCTCAATACATAAAATAATTGAAACTATACGATGTATGTTCTGTGACTCCAAAGGAATTAAATTAAACATCTAGAAAAAAATCTGGATATTCGCCAAATATTTGGAAATTAAACAAAAAACTTCTAAATAACCCATGAGTCAAAGAACAATTCCCAAGAGAAATTAGAAATTGTTTAAAGTAAATGAAAATGAAAACACGTGTTAATTTTTTAATATCTATATTTATTAGTGTTTTCCTGAACACAAGCATAAGGATTCTGGATCAGAGCAGATTATTTATACTTACATAATAATAACCATACCAGTCTACCTTTGTCCTAATTTTACTCCTGGCTGACACAATGAGAAACAGATGTTAGCCTACAGGTACTAGAGTTTGTATTGTAGGCGAGAAAACCTGAAAATATGAATCTGAGTGTTTATGTAGAAAAGACAGAGCTGTCTCCTTGTCACTCTCAAAATAAGGGGAGGACACCCCTTGTTCCTTGGGAAGGATCTTGGAACCTTACTCTTATTCTTTAGAATATAAGTAAATCCTTCCAGCAGGGGTCATAAGACTAGCATCTTCAGTTTTAAAACCTAAGGAATATCTTCATGGTCCTAGGTCTCATGGTCCTAGGTCTCGTCCCCCTTTGAGAAGTATGCATATACCTCGAAGCAGGTAAAACTCTCTGGATGGTCTCTCAATACCTAACCATTCACAATTTAGTGTCTAGGATTGTCTTTTATCCCAGGTCCCAAGTAATACGTACTCAGACAGCCCTAACTGTGCAAAAATATAAAAATATTTTCTATATAATACACACCCCAAAACATGCTAAAATTTATGGGATGCAGCTAAAGCAGAGGTTAGCAGAAAATATATAGTTGTTAATGCATATATGAGAAAATTATAAAGGTTTCAAACCAATAACCTCAGATTTCATCTTAATAAAATAGAGAAAGAGGAGAAAACAAAAGTGTAAACAAACAAATGAAAGGAAATAATAAAGAATACGGCAGAAATAATGAAATAGAAAATAGAAAAATAAATGAAACCAAAAAACGTATTTTTTGTTCTTTGAAAATATCAACAGTGCTAATTATCAAAGTTTTAACTAGATTCACCTAAAAAAAAAAGAAAGAAGACTCAAATTACTAAAATCAGAAATGAAAGAGAGGATATTACTACCGACATTGCAGGACTAAAAATGATTATAGGAGAATAATATAAACAATTGCATGCCAACAAATTAGATAACCTAGATGAAACTGACAAATTCCTAGAACGAGAAAAACTACTGCACCTGACTCGAGAAAGAACAGAAAACCTGAATAGCCTATAATGAGTCAAGAAACAGAATTAAACTTTCCACAAAGGTCCAGGCCCAGATGGCTTCACTTGTGAATTCTACCAAATGTTAACAGAAGAATTAACACCAATCCCTTACAAATTCTTCCAAAAATTCTAAGAGAAGGGAACACTTCCTGACTCTTGCTCTGAAGACAGTGTTACCCTGATACCAAAGCAGACAAAAGCATCACAAGAAAAGAAAGCTACAGACCAATATAATATCCCTTAAAAATATAGATGCAAAAATTCTCAACAAAATACTAGCAAGCTGAATCCAGTATTTTATACAAAGAATTATACACCATGACCAAGTGGTATTTATCTCAGGAATGCCAGTTTTGCGTAACATCAGAAATCAATATAATACACCATATTAACCAAATAAAGAATAAAAACTACATATGTAGTCTTCTCAGTAGACTCAGAAAAAGCATTTAACATAATCCAACATCTATTCCTGATAAAAAACCTAATAAACAAAGAATAAAGGTAAATTCTATAACCAAATAAAAGTCATCCACAAAAAAACCTATACTAACATCATACTCAATGGTAAAAGGCTGAATCTCTTCTCCCCTAAAATTGGGAACAAGATAGGTATGCCCACTCTTGCGATATTTATGCAACATTGTACTAAAGTTCTAGCCAATGCAATATGGCAAAATAATAATGATAACAATAACAGTAATAACAATGAAAACATTTAGTTTGAAAAGGGTGAAGAAAATCTTCTTCAGTCACAGATGACAAAATCCTTTATGTAAAATCTTTGAAGGAATTCACAAAAAACTCGCCTATAACTAAGAAACAAGTTCTGCAAGGTTGCATGATAGAAGAACAGCATATAAAAACTAATTGTTTTGTATATATTACTTATGAACTATCCAAAAATAAAGTTACGAAACAATTCCATTTACAAAAACATAAAATAATAAACTGCTTATGAATAAATTTTAAAAATAAATGCAAGACTTTTACACTAAAGATATAAAACATTTATGAAAACAATCAAGTAAAATCTATAAATGAGATAATCCCTATTCATCAGTTGGAAGACTCAATATTAAGATGGCAATTCTCTCCAATTTGTGTATAGATTAAAAGCAATCTTCATCAAAATTACAGCAAGCTTTTTTCAGCAGGAATTGAAATGCTCATCCTAAAATTTATATAGGCATTATCCAATTTAAAAATCTACTACAAAGCTACAGTAATCAACAATATGTGGAACTGGCATAAAGAAAGACATGTAGATTAATGTAACAGAATTGAGTATCCAGAAAAAAACCAAAACAATGAATAGGAGAAAGGATGGTCTTTTCAATAAATGATACAGAGACAGTTGTCTCTCTACATGCAAAAAGATGAATGTAGATGTTCCTTTAAACTATATACACTAAAATTAACCTGAAAAGGATTACATTTTTGTATATAAGTTAAAAGTATGTTTCTAGAAAAAAACATGAGAGAAAATCTTTGTAACATCAGGTTAAGCTAAGAATTCCTAGACACATGATGAAAAGCTCAATCTATTAAAGAAAAACATAATAAATTAGATTTCATCAAATAAAAACTTTTGCAGTGCAAAAGACACCAGAAAAAAAAAATAGAAGGCAAGCCAGAGACTGGGAGAACATATTTGCAAATTATATATCTGATAAAGGACATGTATCCAGAGTACATAACTCAAAAATAAGATAAACAATCCATTTAAGAAATGGTCACAAGATTTGAAAATACATTTCTCGAAAGAAGCAATACAAATGGATAATAAGAATTGGAAAAAATGCTCAACATCATTAACCTTTAAGGAAATGCAACTGAAGTCCTCAATGAGATATCATTTCACACCAACTAGAATGTGTATAATAAAAAAACAAAGGCAATAATAAGTATTGACAAGGACGCGATGGAACTGGAACCCTTACAATGGCTGTAGTGAATATACAATGGTAGAGCAACTTTGAAATACAATTAGGCAGCTCCTTTTAAAGTTATACATAAACTGACGATATGGCTATTTGACATCTAAGTATCTAGTGAAAGAAATTAAAATGTATGTCCACAAAAGGCTTGTACATAAGTCTTCATAGCAGCACAACTCATTATTGCCCCAAACAAGAAACTATCCAATGTCCATCCACTGGTGAATAGATAAATGAAACGTGGTGTGGACATACAATGGAATACTACTCAGCAATATACAGAATGGTGTACTGATATATGGTACAACATGGATGCACCTCAAAAATATTATGCTAAGTAAAAGAAATCAGACACAAAGAACCACATACTGATTTCATTTATATGAAATGCTCAAAAAAGATAAATTTACGAAGACAAAAAGTAGATTAATGGTTGCCTGTGGATGATGGGAATGGAGATTGACCACAAACAAGTATGGGGGATCTTCTTGGGGTAAAGAAAATGATCTAAAACTGGAATATGGTGATGGTTGCACAATTATATGAATTTCCTAAAAATTATTGGATTGCCACTTAAAATGGTGAATTGTATGATACTTATACCTCAAAAAGTTCTTAAAACATAAATAATGAAGAAACTTTCTATGAACTAGAATAAAGTGATTTTTTGGTTATATGTTTAAGTGATAAATGCCAGTTGCTAATGAATATATATATTATATTATCTTTAGTGTAAGACAGAAAAAGAAATTACATATACATATCTGCTTATTTTTGGAAAATGAAACATATGAAGGATAAACCAGAAACTAATAAAATTGGGGGGAAGGACATTAGGGAAAGGATAAATATAGTGATGTTAGATATCCCTGACTATCCATTTTATATGACTTTGATTATACATTTTACATGTAAAGAAACAAAATAAAAATTATGAAAAAACCAAATTCTAACATTGAATATAAATAGAAAAAATGAATCAAACTTCATATGAAACTAATAAAATACCAGAACACTAAGCAGTGCATTAAAGGGCAGCAAAACCTTCACAAATACCCCATGTCAAAGAAAATCTGCAGAACATGTTTCATGTGAATAAAAGAGAAACCTAAACCTGACCTAACCATGGATAAATGATTGCCCTAATTCTTAACTGAAGAATATTTCAACATCGATTGTAGAAAAGTATTTGGAAGTTCATTTATTAGAGTACCAAAATGTTGATGCATTAACACTGTATCAAAAATACATACAAGAGGCATGCAATAAGTAATTTCATATTGGCTGCCACAAATTTTGAACTACCTGGTTCTTTTAGACTAAACCACAACATGCAGTGAAATCACTTGGAATTGAATGTGCTGATTTTATGGCTGGGTTACATTGCTGCTGTCTCTTTTCCTGAGCCTTTATTCTATTAACTTTACTATTGAAAAGGATCTTGATAACTTAATGCCTAATATTTAAATATTTTTTCTGATTATTGTATGGGCTTTTCCATAAGACAAGCTGCCAAATTAACCAGAGGATTTGATCACAGGGAATTTGATTCCTTCTCCAACCCCTGAGCTATTTTTCTATATTTTTTTCAAATAAAAAAAAATTAAGTCCCTAATAGGCATCAAATGCTCTTCTATGTATATACATGAGATACATCAGTGAACAAAACAGACTCAAGTCTGTGTCCATATTGAGCTTACATTCTAGCTGGGGTAGACACAAAAAAACATTAAACATAATAATAACTAGAGAGTGTGTTGTCAGCAAGATGGTGGAATAGGAGATCTCCTGCTCAAATCTTCCTACAGAAACAATAATTTGGCAGCCATCCATGGACAAAAATGCATTTATGAGAGCTTTGGAATCAAGGTAGGCGGTTGTGAAATCCCAGGCGAGCCCAAGACGGAGAAGGGCTATTTTGAGAAGGCAAGCCCATGCCCAGGTGGCAGGCTTGCCAACCGTGGTCCCAGCTACAGACCTGGAAACAGCCTCACTCCTATGTGGACTTGGCTACAGCCCCCTTTGGCCTTGGTATTACAGCAAGCACCATCCACCAAAGGACCCAAGAGGAGTCATGGCTGCCCATGTCCCAAGTAACAGGGCTTCCAGCCTTGATCCCGGCTGTGGACCCTGAAACAGTCTGTGATCTGGCTGCAGCCCTTGTCAGGCATGGTCTGGAAGCAAGTCCTGCCCACTAAGAAACCCACCAGGAGACACATCTGTCAGTGCCCCTGGAGGCAGGCGCATGGCACTTCGTCCAATTGTGGATCCTCAAACATCCCTGTAACTCAGCTCCAGCCGCTAAGCCACTGTTTGGGAGCAGCCCTGACTGTTCAGGGATCCACCAGAAGATATGTTCGTCCATGCCTCCAGAGACAGGCCTGCTGAACTCAGTCTGACTGCAGATCTTGAAGTAGTCCTTTAACTTGGCTCCAGCCCCTCCAAGTTATAGTCCAGAAGCAATCTTACCCACCCAAGGATCTGGTTGGAGACATGTCAGTCTGTGCCTCTGGAGGCAGGACTACTGACCTCTTTATAACAGAAGGTCTTGAAGCAGCCTTATAACCTGGCTCCAGCCCCTCAAAACTGCAGTTTAGGACAGTCCTGCCTTCCCAGGGGCCCAGCAGGAGACATTCCCAACTGTGTCCCCAGAGGCAGGCCCACTGAACTCGTCTGACTGCAGATCATCAAGCATCTCATAACCCAGTTTCAGGATCTTTGAGCCACAGTTTGGGAGCTATACTGCCCACCAAGGTACCCAAAGGAAAACACACTCATTTGAGTTCCCAGATGCAGGCCTGTGAACCTTAGCCCAATTGTGGATCCTGAATTGGTGTTGTAACTTGGCTCCAGCCCCTCTCAGCCATGGTCTGGGACCAGTCCTGCAAGCTCAAAGATGTGCCTAGTGACCCAGCAGGAGCCCTCCCAGGAAACCAACAAAAGCCATTCCCTTACATGCACCTGGTAACAGGCCTGCCATAAGAGAACCCAAATGTGGACCCTGAAGTGGATCTTTGTTCCAGCACCAGCCCCATTAACAAATGTCCTGGAAGCAGTCCCATCCACCCAGGGACCAGACAGGACCCACGCCCACTCAAGCATCTGGTAACAGGTAAGCCAACAGTAGAATCAACTGTGGACCCAGTAACAGTCACATGACCCAGTATCAACCCCACTCAACTGTGATCCTGGATGCAATCCCATCAGCCCAAGTACCTGACAGGAGAAGGCCTTTACCTGTCAAAAAATGTCTGTAAAGACTGAAAGAGGTGTTTGCTCCTTCAAACAAACACACAGATGATAAAGAATCAGACAAACCTGAGAGAGAAACCAAACATGATTATAAATGAAAGAAGAGACATTATAACTAATACCACAGAAATGCAAAGGATCATAACAGACTACTATGACCAACTATATGCCAGCATATTGGATAACCTAGAAGAAATGGATAAATTCTTAGAAACACACAACCTACAGAGACTGAATCAAGAAGAAATAAAAAACGTGAACAGACCGATAATGAGTAAGGAGATTGAAGCAGTAATTAAAAAAACCTCCTAACAATGAAAAGCCCAGGACTACATGGCTTCATAGGGGAAATCTACCAAATATTTAAAGAAGAATGAATGCCAATCCTTCTCAAACTCTTCCAAAAATTGATTAGTAGGGAACACTTCCAAACTCATTTTATGAGACCAGCATTACCCTCATACCAAAGCCAGATAGAAAGAATAGAAAACTAGATAGACATAGACACAAAAATCCTGTACAGAATACTAGCAAACCAAATTCAACAGCACATTAAAAAGATCATACACCATGATCAAGTGAGATTTATCCCTGGATGTAAGAATAATTAAACATATGCAAATCAATAAACATGAGGCACCACATTAATAAATGAATGATAAAACTCATATGGTCATCTCAGTAGATGCAGAAAAAGCATTTGGCAAAGTTGAACATCCTTTCCTGATAAAAACACTCAACAAATTAGATATAGATAGAATGTTCCTCAGCATAATAAAGGCCGTATATGACAAGCTCACAGCTAACATCATACTCAACTGTGAAAATCTGAAAACTGCTTCTATATAATCAGGAAGAAAACAAAGGTGCCCATTCTCACCACTTCTATTCAATGAAATACTGAAAGTCTTAGCTGGAGCAATAAGACAAGAAAAAGAAATTAAAGGGATCCAAATCAGAAAGGTTAAAGTAAAATTCTCTCTGTTTGCAGATATGATCTTGTATATAGAAAATCCTAAACACTCCACAAGAAAACTGTTAGAATAAACAAATTCAGCAAATTTCAGTGAACAAAATCAGCATACAAAAATCAGTTGCATTTCTATACACTAATAATAAATTATTTGAAAAAGAAATTAAGGAAACAATCCCATTTACAATAGCATCAAAAAGAATAAAATACTTAGGAATAAATTTCACCAAGGAGGATATAGATCTATATGCTGAAAACTATCAAACATTGATGAAAGAAATTGAATCAAACACAAATAAATGAAAAGATATCCATTGTTCATGGATTGAAAGAATTAATATTGCTGAAACATCCCTACTACCCAAAGCTATCTACAGATTCAATGTAACTCATGTGAAAATTCCAATGACATTTTTCACAGAAATAGAAAAACAGTCCCAAAATTCATTTATAACCACAAAAGATACTGAAAAATCAAAGCAATCCTGAGAAAGAAGAACAAAGCTGGAGGCAGCACACTCCCTGACTTCAAACTATACTACAAAGCTATAGTCATCAAAACAGTGTGGTAGTAACATTAAAACAGACACATAGAGCAATGGGACAGAAGAGAAATCCCAGAAAAAAATGCATATTTATGGTTAACTAATCTTTTACAAAAATACATACTGGGGAAAAGATAGTCTGCTTAATAAATGACAGGGGATAAACTGTATATTCATATGCAAAATAATAGGATATTTATCTTACATCATACGAAAAAGTTACCTTGAAATTAGACTTAAGTGTAAGACTTGAATCAATAAAACTTATAGAAGAAAATATAGAGAAAAGCTCTTTGACATTGGTCTTGGCAATGATTTTTCTGGATATGACACCAAAAACACAAGCAACTAAAGCCAAAATAAACAAGCGGGACTACATAAAACTAAAGATTTTCTGTATAGCTAAGGAAACAATCAACAAAATGAAAAGGCAATCTACGAATGAGAGAAAATATTTGCAAACCATACATCTGATAAGGAGTTAATATGCAAAATATGTAAGGAACTCATAGAACTCAATGCCAAAAACCATAAATAACCCAATTAAAAAGTAAGCAAAGATATGAACAGACATTTTTTTAATAAAGACATACAAATGACCAATAGGTATATGAAAAGGTGCTCAACATCACTAATCATCAGGAAAATGTAAATCAAAACTACAATGAGATTTCACCTCACACCTGTTAGGATATCAAAAAGACAAGAGATAATGTGTTGACAAGTATGTGAAGCAAAAGGAACCCTTGTACACTGTTGGTGGGAATGTGAATTGGTATAGCCACCAGGGAAAACAATGTGGAGGTTCCTCAAAAAATTAAAAATAGAATTACCATAATATCCAGCAATCCTTCTACTGGATATATATCCAAAGGAAAGAAAATCAGGATCTCCAGGAGATATCTTCCCTCCTGTTCATGGCAGCGCTATACACAAAAACAAAGATATGGAAACACCCTAAGCGTCCATCAATGGATGAATGGATAATCAAAATGTGATATACATGATTTATTATATATATAATATATTACATATATATTATTATATATATATAATACAATATTACTGAGCCATAAAAAAGAAGGAAATCCTGCCATTTGTGACAACCTGGATGAAACTGGAAGACATTATGCTAAGTGATATGAGCCAGACACAAAAAGACTAATACTGAATGATTTTACTTATATGTATATTTTAAAAAAGTTGAACTCACAGAATCAGAGAGTAAAATGGTGGTTGTCAGGGAACGGAGGGTGTGTGAAATGGGGACATGTTGGTCAAATGGTACAAATTTTCAGTTAAAAGGTGAATAAGTTCTGGATATCTATTGTACAGGATCATGACTATAGTAAATAATATTGTATTGTGTGCTTGAAATTTGCTAAAAGAGTAGATCTGAAATGTTCTTACCACACACACACACACACACACACACACACATAACCATGTGAGGTGGTGGATGTGTTAAATAGCTTAATTGTGGTAACCATTTCACAATGTATAGATATATCAAATCATTGAATTGTACACCTTAAATATACACAATTTTTATTTGTCAATTATACCTCAATAAAGCTGGCAAAAAATAATAACTAATCACTTAGTGTGACAGAAAGTAATAAATACAATGAAAAAACAGTACGCCAAGGTAGGGGGAGTGGGAATCCTTGAATGACTTAGAGAAGGGATTTCAGTATTAAATCAATTGATAAGCATACGAGTCATTAAGCAGGCTAGTTCGTAAAAATGTTCTCCGGCTGATGGAATAGTTATTTCAACAGCCTAATACATGGAGTTTTCAAGGCATAGAAAAGAGGAAAGTGTGGCTGAATTGGAGTGAACAAAGATGAGGTTAGTATGAGATGATGCCATGAAGGTAACATGAGGCCAGATCAGATAAGGCCATATTAGCCATTCTAAAGACTACCTTTTAATGGCAATAAAATGGAGAGACATTGCAAGTTTCTAAATAGGAGTAACATGATCTGACTTATGTTTTTAAAAAGGCTATTCTGATTGCCATAGTAGAAGGATCTCTTAAGATATTATTCAAAAATACATAAAGCCAACATGTATAAGTGTAGGAGATTCAAGGATTCCAGTTTGGCTCTGCCATTGACTCACTATCACACTTTAAGCAAGTCCCTTCACCTTTTTGGATATCAATATTCTTGTTTTTTTAAATAATCGAGTTGGTCTAAAATAAATAATAGGTTTTGCCAGTTTTAATATTCTAATTCTACAAAGTTGGCAATTGAGAACATCTTAAAATATACTCAGTCTAATTTGACACTATGAACTAGGATTCTTCTGAGTGAAAACTTCAGCCATATAATATTTAAAATAATTGAGAACTGAATTGGTAGAAGAATTAAGTTCTATTTCTGATTCTAATTCTGAACTTGGTTAAGTTATTTCATCTCTCTTAGCTGGACTTCAGGTTTATCATTTGTAAAATTAGATGATTGAACTAATAAACTGTAAAATGAACTCATCTTCAAATTTCTTTGCATGTCTAACATGTCTAAGATTGTTCTTCTTTGTTATAAATTAAGGGCTCTGATAATCTCTTCTCTTTTATAGGATTCCACTTGTCCTTTCTTCTCTTTTAGAAGGCTCTTATATTGTAAACTATGTCAACTTTGTTCTTAACATTTTCTTTATGCTATTCCTAGTACCTTGAAAAATCTGAAATATATATTTTTTTCAGAATATACCAACTGTCCTAAGAAAGTCAATTCCAGAAACCCAGAACCAATTCCAAGACTCATCCTTACAATTCAGTTTCTCTAGAACCACTCTGAGTACCAAAATCTGTATTAGTGACAGTTCTCCAGAGAAATAGAGCCAGTAGGATATATCTATCTATCTGTATATATATATAGATAGATATATACAGATAGATAGATATATAAAAGGAGATTTACCATAGGATTTGGCTCATACGATTATGGAGGCCAAGAAGCCCCACTATCTGCTATTTGTGAGATGAAGAACTAAGAAAGCCAGTGGTATAATTCAGTCCAAAACCAAAAGCCTAAGAATCAGGGGAGCCAACAGTGTAAGTCCTAGTCCAAGTCTGGAGGTCCAAGAACCAGGAGCACAGATGTCTGAGGGCAAGACAACATGGATGTCTCAGCTCAAGCCAAGAGAGAGAATTAGTCCATCTTCTGCCTTTTTGTTGTATTCAGAACCTCAATGGTTTAGATGATGCCCATCTGCATTGGTGAGGACTATAGTCTTTCTCAGTCTACTGAATCACAATGCTAATCTCTTCCAGAAACATCTCAGAGACACACACAGAAATAATGTTTTACTAGCTACCAGGGCATTCCTTGGCATAGTCAAGTTGACACATAAAATTAACCATCACATATGCCTTGTCTGAAATGATAAATAAATAAAAAGCAATAGGATATGCTGGAGTATATGAGGAAGCCATTTGGTTTAAAACTAACTTGGCCTGACCTTGTTTTTCCAAAAGGGCCTGACGTGGCCTGTTGAACATGCATTGTACATTTGCTTTAAACATTTACTATGTCCCAAAGACAAGAATGATGTCCTTAAAGATAGGGATGTAACTTCCCCCCATATCAGCATTTCTTTAAGGGTAAGCATCTCTTCCTGGAAACCAAGGATTAATTACAGACCTGCTGTGCTCACCTTGTGACCACTGACCTGCTGACCACTGTCCTGCTGTGCCAGCTAAGCATCTTATGACAGTAGTAAAAGAGATATTCCTTTTCATATTTATATAGATATTCTCCACAGAGCCTATCATGACACTTGGTGCTCTGTTGATCAAGCAATGCACGTTTTATATCATCTTTTGAATTCAAGTCTCTCCACAAGTGGTTGAGGGACTATTTGTATCAGAATATAAAAATTAAGTAGGAATAATTCCTGGTCCCATTCCAAGGCCAATCATGGGTATTTCTAACAGGTTCTATGGGTGGTTCTGATGCACAGAAGTTAGAGAACTACCTTCTAAACCAAAGAGCTACTTGAGGCCAGGAACCAGGTTTATGCATCTTTGATTTTCTCAAGGGTAGTGCAATGTTAACAACCCGAACATAATGTGTCGTTATGTTGGGTCGTCCAACATGAATGGAAGAGCTTTCAGGGGTAGTTTGATGCATCTTTGATTCTCTTGAGTGTAAGAGCATAATGCCCAGCACATAGCTGACTTGACTGATTGAATGGAGGAGATTTCAGGGGCAATTTCTTCCCCACTGTGAAGACTATCAAACTGGTGACATTTCAAACCAAGCTAATCAAGGAAACAGATGATCCCACAAGGGTCAAATTGTATATCACACTTGTTTTCTCCAACATGCTTCTGGAATTTAAGACAGAGTGCCTCAAACTTTGTGGAACTACGGGTTCCCACCAATCCCTACTGTCTGAGACCAGATTTTTTTTTTCTTTTTTATTTTTTTTATTCTTTTTGCATTCTGCACACTGACATACCAATAAAAGAAAATGACTGAAACTTAAATATGAAAGAACTCTTTATAATTAAATCCACAATTTTATACATATATGTTACCCACATGTCAGTGAAAAATCACCAACTATTATGAAATAGGACAAATTGTATCACAAAAGAACCAAATACTTCATAAAATATAGATCCAAGTATGAATGAAAAGTATTGTACTTGGTGTACAACTCTTGGTGTCTTCACATCCTCCTCTTCTGTGTACTTATGTACAACACATTGTTGCCTTGGATAAATGCATCCCCGTATTTATTCTTCAGTTGTCCATTTACATATTCTTCTGTCTGCTCCAAGGCTATATTCATGTAGCCATCCAGGCAAGCCAGGACCCCTCGATAATCCACTCCAGAATTTAATTTTACCACAACTGGTCGTCCAATGATTTGCTTTAAGGAGTCACTGGGGGTTTGCTTCCGCAGACTCATTTTAACAATCCTGATCAGAAATCTCATGGCTGGGATCCAGAGCCCCACTCCAGGTGCCCCACAAGCCCGGCCTCCGCCAACCCTGTCTGAGACCAGATTTAAGGAGTATGCTACTGGTGTCGTTATTGCAAACCTCTGAACTCAACAATACTACCTAATAAATTGATCCTGATCAGATTCCTTGGAAACAGACTCTGGCAGAGATTTGCATGTCAGAAGTTTATTAGGAAGTGCTTTTGGGAGATATACCTGTGGGGATTAAAGGTGCTAGAACTTCAGCATTTTTATATGTGATGTATGCTCTTTGTTCCAAGACGGTATATAACTACTCTGTACACCCCACTTCTTTGGTGCCCTTCTTTCAAGGAAGGCCCCAGGCTATAGTCCTCAAACCTGGCTCATAATAAACTCACCTTAATTTTGATTTATAGATTTATTATGCATTGTGTTGACAGATATTGATAAAACCATTTCAACTTTCTATTGATTAATGTTAGCATGGTATTTCTTTCTCTATCCCTGTACTTTTAATCTGTATATACCTTTATATTTAAAGTGGGTTTCTTGTAGAGAACATATAGTGGGCTCTGCTTTTTGATCTACTCCAGCTGTCTCTGTCTTTTAATTGGTGCATTTACACCTTTGAAGTTTAAAATGACAAAAGATTATTGATATAGTTGAATTACTATCTACCATATTTGTTTCTGTTTTCTATTCATTACCATTTGTGTTGAGAAGGCAAAGCTAGTGTATTAAGAATATAAAGATTATGACCTGCTGAATGAGGAGGAGTAAGCCACCCACATGGGATCAGCACATAGCTCCCTCAGCATCCAAGCTGTCACTTTGGGGAAGTGAAAACCCCAGGGTCACTTTGATTAAAGGCACAGTTTCGATACACTCACACGAAGGAAACAAAGTCACAAGATTTGTTACTTACAGATCCTAGAAATGGGGGAGGGGGCACAATTAGCTGGTGGAAGGGCAGTCCTCTGTCCCAGATCACAAGCAAGCAGGAGATAGAGAGTAGGATAGCAAGCATCTATTACTTATAAGGTGGTTGGGGTGGAGATCACTAACTTTTTGTGGGCTCAACTCTAAGTGGTTATTTTAAAACATGCCTCAAGAAAAGCAAAGCAGGAACTGTTTCAGGAATCTTAAGCTTGGGTCTTTAAATGTCCAGACTCTGGGTGTGAGCAAGGTTGTCATACTGTAAAATGCATAGCAGCAACTTAAAATAGCTGTTTTCTCATCACAATTGACCCGATGATGCCTAGGCATTAATCTTTAAGGAAACTCATGGACACTGTTTGGACAGTGGAGATGTTAAAAGCCACTGGTAAGGCTTTGGTCACCCAGCACATGAAACATTTGAGTACAGCAAAATGCCAATCAACAATATCTATAGATAAATGATAGTTTGAAATTTTGTCCATAATCATCCCCCCATTTGCTGGGGTCCAGCCAAGAAAATAAATCAAAGCCTTTGGATAAGGTTAAAGTAGGTATTTGATTAAAAATTTGAGTGAAATTATGGAATACTTGTCCCTGTTGGGCCATCTTCTATAAATTTGTATGAATTTGTCCAGAATTATTAAAATGTATGCAGCAAGTCATGTCCTTTACAGTTGCATATACCTCCTTCCTTGTCCAATAAGTAATCTAAAGCTAAACAGTTATCTGAAACCATCTGAACTAACGAATCATGTTGTTGTAGTGTAAAGGCTAGGCTTTGGTGTAACAGTCCAATATGTTCAGCCACGGTGGCTGACAGGTTGGTATTTGCCTTAATAATCTGTTGTTACATGCTCATTGCAGCAGCGTCTAACCCAGTCTCCATGAAGGACAGTAGCAGACCTGCTTCCAACCTAATGGGAACGAATACCACACGATTTTGACTTGAAGGGAAGAAAGAAAGACAGATTGAGGGTCCTGTTCAGTGATTTGTAAGGGTAGTCTCAGAGAGGCTAAAGTACATTGGTATGAACAGACAGGACTTCCCAGGGGCCAGCAAGGAGGCAAACGTGTTGAAGGTTGAAGAAGGGAGAAGTGCACATATGGAGAACTATTTATGTGTGATGGCCCCAGGGCACTGGACCCACAACTGCCTGATCAGGGAAGCCAAAGTAGGTTGTGGCTCCCCCCTGGATGGCCGGGTCACTAGGCCCAAGACCATGTAAGTCTTATCCCTGGTACGAGGTGGAAGTCATATTCATCCATGTGGTAGTGGTGGCTGGACAGATAAGGAAGATTATAAAGGGTATGTGGAAGCTCCTGCCAAGTGCCACATACTCTATTGTGACGTGTCCTGGCACATGAGAAGTTGAGCACCATAGAGAGTGGCTGGGCAAGACACAGGAGCGCATGGGGTGCCTTCAGTTGGGCAAACAAAGGTAGGGTCAATAAATTAGCTGGGTAGGCCACTAACTCAGGAAAAAGCCTTTGTCAAACCTGGTAACATGCCCATCAATGATGGTGGCCCCAAAAATGAGCTCCAATTTCTTCCCATTGTATAAATATATTAAGACTATTGGAGGGCTTAAATGAGAGGATTGTGGAATCTTGAGTGGTGACAGTGGGAAAGGGTCTCTTTGGGATGGTATAGAAAGGTGACACCGTGGCTGTGGTCCTGGAAGGTTTAAGGGGGGTGCTGTGGTGGTAGCAGCATCTGTAGCCAGCGATGGGTCCTCTCAATAGAAATTAAATTCACTAACCCCCAGCAGGATGCATAATGCGGACCAATTTAATGGATATGGTGAGGGCAAGCAACTAAGTGAAGTGTTTAAAGAGGCCCCTGTAAGATTGTGAGACTCAACACATACCTTGGCTTTCCAAAGCTCAAAAGCACAGTGGAGAGCAGCTTAGCAGTCAGAGTACCACCTCACACTAGAGCAGCAAGCATTGTAGTATGCAAGGGAACCCTGAGGTAAACACACAGTTAATTCTGCAAAATGCCACTCAAAGGGATCATCATTGGGGAACTTAGATAAGCAAGTGTTCAGTTGAGCAACCAAGTCCTGGGGAATGCTCACCATCATCAGCTGCCGTGTCTTCCTTGGTTTCATCTCTGCTATAGTGGAACATTGTGCAGGCAGCATTTGGGATGAAGTTGTGTCCTGTGACGTCATGGGCTGGGGCGTTGTCATCTCCAGCATTGTCGCAGGTGGAGGGTGCCATCCCAGTGAGGGGTGGCTCTCCCAGGTAGCCACGAAGGAGAGGAACTGAGGGGCCCAAGAGGTCTAACAGGGTCACATAGATTTAGGATGCCCTGATTAAGGTTTGCTTGCACCGTCGGTAGTGTTTTACTGGTATCACAAATTCTCAGCAAATATTGAGGGTCCTCAGGTATGCACCTCGCAAATGATTGGGTGTTACTCTCCTCCGATGCATAGGAGGTCTTCATCAATACATAGTAAAGGTTGGAGGCACATGTGTAGCTTTGATTAAAGAAAATTTAGTTATATACCCATGACAATCTAATGTTTGGCCCTGTATTAACATAGATGGATCTGAATTGCATAAGCCTGTGGGCCAATTAGGGTTGCAATTAGGGCAGTGTAATGGCCAGTGCCCAGGATTATTTCCACTTCCTGTGGGGAGGTATGGTTAGGAGAAATAAGCCATCCACTAAAGCCACTATACTTTGGAATTTCAGCTGGAATTTGTATATCAATCAGGAAAGTGCGGTCCAGCTGCAGCATAGTAGATCTGTGTTCTAATGGGCCAGGACTATCTATGACCAGGGAGTCATCGCTAACCACCCATCTCCAATTGGGTTGCCAATGAATATTGGAAGGCAAGATAATCAACATTTTAAATCTGTATGAGGACTCAAAATTGTTGGTAAACATGTAAATAATATCATCCTGTAAGATGAAAGTATCAGCTTCCCCTGTGATAACAATCATAGGCAGCATGGCCGGGTGAGCTGAGTTGGTATGAGGAGAGTGGTGGCCTTATGGCCTTGAGTTTAAAGTGGTAATTGCCTCTGATAGCAAGAAATTCCATTTAGGAGTCCATTTACCACCCTGTAACTTAAGGAGCAAGGATTTTAAAAGACCATTGTGGTGTTGAACAATGCCAGAGGCCTGTGGCTGGTATGAGAGATGAAAGTTCCATTGGATGCCCTGTTCAAGATCCCAGTTCTGTGTTATATGGGCAGCAAAATGAGATCCTTAATCTGAGTCAATGATGTCAGGAGGGCCAAATGGGAGCAGGATATACTTAGAAAAGAAAGAAGTTACCTGCTCTGCAGAGGTGTTCCTGGTAGGTGTAGCAAGCAGTAGCCTGGTAAAATTATCCACACATGTAATGGTGAATTGGGTAGTGACTGCAGACAGAGCAAGCGGCCCTATGGAATCAACCTGCCAGCAGCAAAATGGGTGGTCCCCTCATGGAACCAAAGCATGATGAGGCAGTTTCCAGTGTTTGGTTTGTGAGCATAATTTGAAATTAAAAACAATGCATTTTACAAGGGCTGCCATAAGTAAAACACCCCTACAACAGTCCCAGACCAGTGTGACAGCAGCTCCTCTATGACCAGAAAGATATGGGACCATTCAGCCAGGGAATAAGGAGTATGGAAGTGGTGACTAACAAAGGCGGGAATGGTGGAGCTGAGGACTGATTGATGGGGGAGGGGGAAGCTGGGATTTTGTGGTAGTGGGTGGAGGAGTTGAGGGAGTTGTTAGTATAGAGTCGGTAGTTGAGAGCCCCGAGTGGGCAGTGACCTGGATTGGGGCAACGGCATTCACCTTGCAGTTAAGGACAGCCTCTGGTGCGGTAGCATTTGTATGTGTTGAAACGTAGGTAATCTTAATTTTGACTGGCACCTGGGCTATATCCCTCCAAATTGGGGCACCCCAAACGGGATGGCCTTGGATGTGAAAATTGTCCTGCTGCCATTGGCCCAACCAAACCACTAGCCTGTTAGCAACTACCCACGAGTCAGTAAAAATATGGACAAGAGGCTTGTCATGGGCAATGGTGCTCTGCACAGCCATTTGTACCACCACAAACTCAGCAAGCTGAGCTGACCCCGACTTGCTATCTTTGATAAGAGTGGCGCCACTGTCAGGATGGTACACTGCTGCTCTCCAACAGGTTCCACCTTGTACTGTGGTGGTGCTGCCATCTGTTAACTACACAGACTCACTTTGTCACTCCATCAGCTCTTTGCAGGGGATACTCCAGGTTGCCAGAGGCTTAGGCAAGGGGGTACTATTACCAGTTCCTGAAGATCCATGGGCAGGGGGCCGAGGAGTGGGGAAATCACATCCTCCTATAATTTGGAAAGGCCTGCCATATCAGGTTTAGCTCATTCCTGAAGGTTACATTTCCAATTCAGCAAAGAGGCATTTGTTGCCATGCCAAGCTACTGTTGGGAGATGTCTCTTATCCATGACGTAATAGGAATGTGGGTTTGCAGAGAACAGGCCTCTGTTTCTAACAAAGCACAATAAGTGGTCAGAATTTGACATTCTAAGGAGGTGTAGGGGGCAACTGTGGAGGGTAGGTGTCTGGTGCAGAAGCCCATAGGCAGCCAGGAGGAGCCTTGTTTAGTTCAAAGGCTCCAGGATGCATAGCCCATGGTGGTCAGCACCTCAACTGGAAGGAGGAGCCCAGGGGAACCAGGGAGAGGGCTTAATTAATTGATCTTTGTGCCAGCTGTAAAGATTGTTGTTGAGCTTCTCCCCAATAAAATGTGGAGGATTTGCGTATGACTGCATAAATGGGTCTAAGAATGATGAATAAGTGTGGTATGTGTTACCTCCAAAATGTGAAGAGACCAAAGATGCGTTGGGCTTGCCATAGCGTGATGAGAGGCTAAATAGTTAGAAATTAATATTTAGCTGTAAGCGGAATTTCCCAGCCTTTAGGGGATCAATTAATGCCCAGAAATTTGACAGTTGTGGCTGGCTTTTGAATTTTATGTGGGGCAATAGCCCAACCTCTATGTTATAGATGAGTCACTAGCCATGTTAGGCCATCACACACTGATCCTCTGAGGGGCCCCAGATTAGAACGTCATCAATGTAGTGCCAGACGGTGCAAGGGAACACTGTCAGGGCATCCAGGTCTTGCCAGCAAAGATTGTGGGTAATAGCCGGGCTGTTAAGACAGCCCTTAGGCAGCTGGGTAAAGATATATTGGGTGCCTTTGAAAGTGAAAGTAAACTGTGGCTGGGACTCCTTGGCGATCAATACTAAATAGAACATATTAGCTAGACTGATCCTGGAAGCAGTCCCCTGGAGCCCTTTGGATGTCCTCAGTTAACTGGACAATGTTGGGAATAAGAGCCTTGATGGGGGCACCTAAGTGTTTAAATTTTGGTAGTCAATTGTAGGGCACCACTCATTAGTAGCAGGCTTTAATACTGGCCAAATGGGGTAATTGAAAGGAGAAATGGTGTGTTTAATGACTTCTTTCTTGAATAAAACTTGACTTATGGGCTGCAGTCTCTCAGTCCCCAGTTGTAAACGATGTTGGGGGTATTTATTGTCTGAATCAGGAGTGGCAGTCTTATAGGCTCCTAATGTGCAGCTCCAAATGCCAGGAATTCTGGTTTGTTCCAGATGGTGTGGTGGCACATCAAAGCATCCATATCTATAACAGAAAAAAGGTCAAAGGGGCCACCACCACTAAAATATTTTTGATAAAGATTATTCCGATAGTGACATCCAATGGAAGTTGAATACCTTCTACTATCCTGCCTGTTATACCTTGTAATTTAAAGGATGCCCCTCGCTTATGTTGTGGGGTGTTCTTGGGAAGCACTGTAATTGAGGTTCCAGTGTCAGTGAGAGACATAAAAAACATTGTTTATGTGTGTCCCCATGGATCATTAAAGAAGTATACGGGTGATTGTCCCTCAGAAGAAGGATATGCTCAAAGGAGCAGCTGGGTCCCTAGGGCAGGGGCCTTGGAGGAGGTCAGAGTATGGGATCCTGCTGCCAGGGTTGGGAGGTCCTCAGAGGTGACTGCATATACCCACGGGACTGGGCCGGCAGTCTCTCGAAGAGGTCTCACTGTCCAAGCAAAGGTTTCTAACTTGTGCTTGGGCTGTCTGGAGATTAAGTCATTAGGGACCTTGGATCTCTGCAGCTGCCAGTACAGGGAGGCCTGTTGGTCATCTTGTGAGGGAGGGAGCTGGGTTGAGGAACCGGTGCTCAGTGGGGACTATGTGGCCCAGAAGCCCCCATATCTCCTAGGGCCCCTCCATTGAGTTCCTGGCTGAGGTGGCAGTACTGCCCATTCACCTTTACTGGCAAACAAGATTTTGGGCTTCAGAAAAATTCTCTTTTCTATGTTTAGCTACAGCATCAATGCAGTCTAATGACTGTTGTGTTGTATAAGACATTTCCATGAATAGTAACAGCATGACCTTATAATTACAGAAAGCATCCTTCTCCCCCTCCCTTTGGACAATTTTTTCTAGAAAAATTTGCATTTCTATCATTGTATAGTTACATGTTTCCATTTCTTATTCATGCTAGTCATCGGACCTTTTGATACAATGGATGGTGACAGGGAACACCTGGGAAGGAGGCTTCCTCTTTGACTCATATGCTGACACCTCCCATTCTAGGGTGTTTCACTCAACCTCTGAGGGGCTGGGGGACAATTTGTGACAGCAGCAAGGGATGCAGCAACATAGGAGACACTTGCCTCAGAAGGATTTGCCTGCCCAGAGTGCCATGATGCCCCTGGTAGAGTTGACTCTGTCGTGGGTTAGGGCTAGCTCTCCAAGCTCAACATCTTGGTCCTGACCAGCTGGCCTCCCCTTCTGGTACTAATCTAGGGGAACTTTCCTTGGCTTCTAGGACATGATAGCCCCCATGCCTGGGGGAGAGAGGCAGAGACCTACCTACCTTCCTGGTTAGCTCACCTTGGCTCAACACCAGTACTTTTGCCTATGATAATAGCCAATCACTTCCAGACCAGACACCCAGAGGAGTCTCGTTTAGAGACTAATGGGAAACACATCCACCACAGACTGGGGCCGGCCGATCAGTGTCCACAGGGAAGTCTGACCTTTAACAGCACCAGCAATTTAAGGTGAGGACACATGACAATACCTGGAAGCAGCAACACACAGCAGCTCAAAGTAACGCCACAGACCACCAGCAAGCAGTCATTCCTTTCCAGAGGGACTGAGTGGTCTGAGAGAAGAAGTTAGTAAGCCAGTTGCAGCTAAAAGGCTTTGTATAGGGGTACAAACTGCACCCACAATCCCATCCTCCTCACCACCAATTGTGTTGAGAAGTTGTAACTGGTGTATTAAATTAAGAATAAGCAGATTATGACCTGTTGAATGAAGAGGCACAAGCAGAATGGCAGAATTTCCCTCCTTTTTAAGGCTGAACAATATTCCCTTGTATAGATATATACCACATTTTCTTTATCCATCTATCCATAGACACATGGAGTCAGCAGGTAGCTCCCTCAGCATCTGAGCTCCCATTTTGGAGAAGTGAAACCCCCAGGGTCATTTTGATTGAAAGACACAGTTTCAATACACCCACACAAAGGAAGTAAAGTCACAAGATTTGTTACTTACAGATCCCAGAAACGGGGTCGGGGGCACAATGAGCTGATGGAAGTGCAATCCTCTGTCTCAGATCACAAGCAAGCGGGAGATAGAGAGCAGGGTGGCAAGCACCTATTACCTACAAGGCGATTGGGGCGGAGGTCACTAACTTTTTGCAGGCTCAACTCTAAGTGGTTACTTTAAAAGATGCCTCACGAAAAGCAAAGCGGGAGCTGTGGCAGGAATCCTGAGCTTGGGTCTTTAAATGTCCAGACTCGGTGTGAGTGGGGTTGTCATACTGTGAAATGCCAAGGCAGCAACTCAAAATAGTTGTTTTTCTCACACACTCTTGTTCTCTATTTTGGCTTCCACTCTTTTTCTGCCTCCTGTAGTTTTAACTGAGCATTTTATGATTTCATTTTCTAGCCTTTCTTAGCATATCAACTATATATTTTTTAAACCTTTTCTAAAAGTTGTCCTGGGGTTTTCAATATACATTTATAACTAATCCAGTGTCACTTTGAAGTAACACTATAACAAGTGGTGCAAATAATTATATTCAAGTATTCCTAATCCCTCCTTCCTGTCGCTTCTAACATTGCTGCCCTCCATTTCAATGATACATAACCTCTAATTACCAAATACATTGTTGCTATTATTATTTGAACAAACTATATCTGCTAAATCAATTAAGAAGAGAAGCAATAGTTTTATTTTTACCTTTATTTATTCCTTTTCTAATGCTCTTCCTTTCTGTACGTAGATCTGAGTTTTTAACCTATATACTTTTCCCTTCCGTCTAAAGAACATCTTCTAACATTGCTTGCAAGGTAGGTCTACTGAAAACAAATTCTCTCAGTTTTTGTTTGTCTAAGTCTTTATTTTTCCTTCATTTTTGAAAGATCATTTCACTGGATATAGAATTCTAGGTGGTGTTTTTTAAATTTCAACATCTTAAATAATTCACGTCTCTCTCTTCTTGCATACACGGTTTCTGAAGAAAAGCCTGATTTAATTCTTATCCTTGCACCTCTATAGGAAAAGAATTTTTTTCCTCTGTCTTTTTAAAAGATATTTTCTTTATCTGATTTTCTGCAGTTTGCATATGATATGCCTAGGTGTAGATATTTTGACATATATCCTGCTTGGTGTCCTCTTAGCTTCCTGGAACTGTGCTTGGTGTCTGTCAATAATTTTTGAAATGTTTCTACACTTTTGCTACTTCAAAAATTCCCTTTGTTGAATTTTCCTCTTTCTTCTTTTGGTTTTCTGATCACGCATATGTCATACTTTTTGGAATTGTCTCACAGTTCTAGAGTATTCTTTTCCATCTTTTTCATTCTTTCTTCTGTTTGCATTTCAGTTTTGGATATTTCTGTTGACATTTTCTCAAAGTCACTGGTTCTTTTCTCAGCTGTGTCCAGTCTATTGATGAGACCATCAAAGATGTTTTCATTTGTTATAGTGTGTTTTCTTCAGCTTTATTGAGGTATAACTGACAAATGAAAATTGCATATATTTAAAGTATACAAATTGGTGTTTTGATATATGTATACACTGAGAAATAATCACCAAAATCAAGTTAATTAAAATATCCATTGTCTCACATATTTACCATATTCTTTTTTATTTTTATAGTGAAACACTTAAGATCTATCCTCTCACAAAATTTCAAATATACATTACAATATTGTTAACTATAGTTAATATGCTGTTCATTAGATCTCCAGAACTTATTTACCTTGCATAACTGAAACTTTGTACACTTTGACTATCATCTCACCATTACACTGACCCCTCAGCCCCTGGCAACCACACTTCTACTCCTTGCTTCTGTGAGTTTGACTGTTTTAGATTCCACGTATAAGTGAGATTATGCAGTATTTTTTTTCTGTGTCTGACATCTCACTAAGCACAACATCCTCCAAGTTCATCCCTGTTGTCATGAATGGCAGAATTTCCTTCTTATTTAAGGCTGAACAACAGTCCCTTGTGTATATATACCACATTTTCTTTATCCATCCATCCATAGACAGACATTTAGGTTGTTTTTATATATTGGCTATTGTGAATAATGCTGCAATAAACATGGAAGTGAAGATATCTTTTGGAGATCCTGATTTTGTTTCCTTTGGACATATACCCAAAAGTAGGATTGCTGGATCATAAAGTAGTTCTAGTTTTAATTTTTTGAAGAACCTCCATACTGTTTTTCATAATGGCTATAACCAATTTACATTCCCACCAATAGTGTACAAGTGTTCCCTATTCTCTACATCCTCACCAGCACTTATCTTTTGCCTTTATATAATAACCGTTCTAACAGGTGTGAGGTGATATCGCACTGTGTTTTTGATTTGCATTTCCCTGATGATTATTGATGTTGAGCACCTTTTCATATATCTTTTGGCCACTTGTATGTCTTCTTTTAAGAAATGTTTACTCAGGTCCTTTGTTCTCTTTTTAATTGGGTAATTTTTTTTTTTTATTGAGCTGTATGAGTTCCTTATGTATTTTAAACATTAACCCCTTATAGATTTGCAAATATTTTATCCCATTCCATATGTTGCCTTTTTACTTCATTGATGGTTTCTTTCACTGTACAGAAACTTATTAGTTTGATGCAACCCCACTTGTCTATTTTCTTTCTCTCTCCAGTTTGATTTAGGTATAATTGACAAAAATAATTGTAATTTAAGGTACATAACTTGATTTTTGTATATACCTGTAGATTGTGAAATGATCATCACAATCAAGCTAATTAACATATCCATCACTCACATAGTTACCTTTTTCCTTGTATTTTTTCCTTTTTTCTGTAGGGAAAACACAAAATCTATCCTCTTAGCCAATTTCAAGTATATAATACAGTATTGTTAACAATAGTCACATTTTTGCTTCTGTTGCCCATGCTTTTGGTGTCATATCCAAAAAAATATTGCCAAGATGAATGTCAACAAGATTTTTCCCTATGTTTTCTTCTAATAGTTTTATGGTTTCAGGTCTTACTTTTAAGACTTGTAATCCATTTTTAGTTGATTTTTGTATATAGTGTGAGATAATTGTCCAATTTGATTCTTCTGTATGTGGATACCCATTTTTCCCAACACCATTTATTGAAGACACTATCCTTTCCCCATCGTGACTTCTTGAAACCTTTGCTGAAGATCAGTTGACCATAAATGTGTGGATTTACTTCTGAGCTCTCTATTCTATTGCATTGATATATGTCCATTTTATGCCAGCACCATACTCTTTTGATTACTTTTGCAGTGTTTTTGATTTCTAGCATTTTCTTTTGATTCATTCTTAGAGTTTCCATCTCTCTACTTATATTACACATCTATTCTTATATGGTGTCTCCTTTTCCATTACAGCGCTTAACATATTAATTACAGTTGTTTTAAATTCCTGGTCTGATAATTCCAACATCCCTGTTATATCTGAGTCTGGTTCTCATGCTTACTCTATCTCTTCAAACTGTGTTTCTTCCTTTTATTATGGCTTGTAAATTTTTGTTGGAAGCTAGACAATGTACTGGATAAAAGTAACTGAGGTAAATAAGGCTTTAGTGTGAGATTATATGGTTATCAGCTGTTTTCCTAGCTGTAGGTTTCAGAGAACAAAATTTTCTTTGTTGTCCTTTTTTGTCTCCCCTATATTATTTGGGTTACCCATTTTTATGTAAAGTCTCAACATGCATTTCTTTCACTTGTATTCCACTTCTACTGGAGCCAGATTATTGTAGTGGAAAGGCATGGGGAGAGGAAAATATTCTACAGTCCTATGATTAGGTCTCAATTTTTTAGTGAGCTTGTGCACCTGGGCTGTGACTTTCAAAAGTGCTTTTCAGTCCCTCCCCTTTAGGTGAGACAAGAAGTCTAGAAGGTGGTAAGTTGAGTATTTCCCCTTCTGAAGGTTGGATAGGCTCTGGTAAAATCCCAGTTGTTTAGGATGTGGTAAAATAATTTCTATTTAGGGCTGGCTTTCTTAAGAACAGAATCCTCTAGGTGTATTTCCAAATGGCTACTTTTCCCCTCCCTCTGCAGAAAGGACAAGGGGATTTATTTTTTCTCTCTTCACCATGAAAATCTAGTAGAGCTCCTCGAGATGAAACTCGTGAAAGTACGGACGCCCCTATGACTATTCATCCCAGAATTTTAAATTTCAAAGCTTGTCCACACTGATCTTCCAGCAATTCATCAATTCTTGAAGTATTGCTATCCTAGCACTGGCTCCAATGGCAATTTCTACTCCTGGGTGTTCTGTTCTGATAAGATGAGATTCTCTGTATTTGCCTGTCTGTCTCTTCAATATTTGCTATGTCAATTTGTCCTATGACTGCAATTCTTTTGTGGACTTAAGAAGAGTGGTTTATTTTCAGTTTGTTTAGCTTTTTGTTGTTGTTATTAAAATGAAAGTGATGATTGAAGCTCACTACACGCTGGAGCAGAAAATGGAAGTCTTCCATATGCATATTTTTGGGGGGTTCAATTGCTTTTAATTGTCAGTTGCATTAGATGAGGTGTTTGGTAATTATATAAATATAAGTAAAAACCAATGGATAGCGTTTACATTTTATAATATGTGCCATTTTCTCTTTAATCCTCTGCCATTTGGCATGGTAGAGAGAAAGCTCCTTTCTCTTTCTTTCTTTTTCCCCCTGAACCAATTGGGATTTATTTGGGAATATGATATCCCATTAGATCTGTTAAACTTTATATTTTCTCATATACAACCATCAAAATCAGGAAATTCACACTGATATATTACTGCCACCTAATCCTCAGGCCCTTTCAAGTTTTGTCAGTTGTCCCAGTAATGTCTTTTTCTTAATTTTTAAAAATTTTTTATTGAGGTAATAGTGATTTATAATGTTATGTAAATTTCAGGTGTATATTATTATATTTCAACTTTTGTATAGACTACATCACGTTGACTACCAAAAGTCTAGTTTCCATCCATCACCTTACACATGTGCCCTTTTACCCCTTTTGTCCTCTTTCCACCCCTCATCCCCTCTGGCAATAAGATACTGCTAAGACAATCTGTTCTCTGTATCTATGTATTTGTTTGTTTGTTTTTCTTCCACATGTGAGTGAAATCATACAGTGTCGTTCTCCATCTGACTTATTTTTCTTAGCATAGTACGCTCAAGGTCCATTCATGTTGTCACAAATGGCAAGATTTTTATCTTTTTTTATAGCTGAGTAGTATTCTATTGTATATATTTACCAAATCCTTATCCATTCATCTGTCGATGGGCACTTAGTGTGTATCCAAGTCTTGGCTACTGTGAATGATGCTGGGATGAACATAGGGGTACATATGTTGTGAATTAGTGTTTTTATGCCTTTTGGATACATATCCAGAAGTGGACTAGCTGAATAATATGGTAGTTCTATTTTTACTTTTTTGAGGAATCTCCGTACTGTTTTCCATAGTGGCTGCACCAATTTACATTCGCACCAGCAGGGTGAGAGGGTTCCCTTTCCTCCACATACTCTCCAACACTTGTTATTTCTTGTCTTTTTAATAATAGCCATTCTGATGGGCATAAGGTGATATCTTGTTGTAGTTTTGATTTGCATTTCCCTAATAATTAGCGATGTTGAACATCTTTTTATGTGCCTGTGAGCCATCTGTATATCTTCTTTGGAAAAATGTCTGTTTAGATCTTCTGCCCATTTATTAATCAGGTTGTTTGGTTTTTTGTTGTTGAGTTGTATGAGTTCTTTATATATTTTGGATATTAACCCCTTATCGAATGAATGATTTGCAAATATCTTCTCCCAATCAGTAGGTTGTCTTTTCATTTTTTTTGATTGTTTCCTTTGCTGTGCAGAAGCTTTCAGTTTCATGTAGTCCTATTTGTTTATTTTTTCTTTTGTTTCCCTTGCCTAAGGAGACATATTCAATAAGATGCTTCTAAGACAATGTCAAAGAGAGTACTGCCTATGTTTTCTTCTAGGAGTTTTATGGTTTCAAGTCTTACAGTCAAGTCTTTAACTCATTTTGAATTGATTTTTGTGTATGGGGTAAGATAGTGGGCTACCTTTATTATTTTGCATCTGGCTGTCCAGTTTTCTCAACATCATTTATTGAAGAGAATTTCTTTTCTCCATTGTATATTCTTGGCTTCTTTGTCAAAAATAAGCTGTCCATAAATGTGTGGGTTTATTTCTGGGCTCTTAATTCTATTCCATTGATCCGTGTGTCTATTTTTGTGCCAGTGCCATGCTGTTTTGATTACTATAGCTTTGTAATATATTTTGAAGTCAGGACGGGTGGTACCTCCAGATTTATTCATTTTTATAAGGATTGCTTTGGCTATTCAGGGTCTTTTGTTGTTCCATATAAATTTTAGAATTCTTTGTTCTAGTTCAGTGAGGAGTGTCCTTGGAACTTTGACAGAGATTGCATTGAATCTGCAGATTGCTTTAGGTATTATGGACATTTTAACTATGTTAATTCCTTCAATTTATGGACAAGGGACAATTTTCCCTTTGTTTGTGTTTTCTTTGATTTCTTTCAATAATTTCTTATAGTTTTCAGTGTACAGGTCTTTCATCTCCTTGATTAAACTGATTCCCAGGTATTTTATTTTTTTGTTGCAATTGTAAATGAGGTTGTATTCTTGATTTCTCTTTCTGCTAGTTTATTGTTAGTGTAGAGAAACACAACTGATTTTTGTATGTTGACTTTGTGCCCTGCAACATTAGTGTATTCATTTATTATTTGTAATAATTTTTCGGAGGATTCTTTAGGGTTTTCTATACATAAAATTATGTCATCTGCAAATACTGACAGTTTCATTCTTCCTTTCCAATTTGAATACCTTTTATTTATTTTTCTTGCCTGATTGCTCTGGCTGGAATTTCAATACTATGTTGAATAAGCATGGTGAGAGTAGATATCCTTGTCTAGTTCCTGGTCTTAGAGGGATAGCTTTCAGATTTTCACCATTGAGTATGTTGTTAGTTGTGGGTTTGTCACATGTGGTTTGATGACATTGAGGTACTTTCCTTCTATACCCATTTTATTGAGAGCTTTTATCATACATGAATGCTGAATCTTGTCATTTAGTCTCTTTGCATTTATTGAGATGATCATGTGATTTTTATTCCTCATTTTGTTAGTGTGATGTATCACATTGCTTGATGTGCCAATATTGAACCATCCTTGCATTCCAAGAATAAATCCCACTTGATTGTGATATATGATCCTTTTAACACATTGTGTGTGTACAATTGTGGTATTCAATTTGCTAATATTTTGTTGAGGATTTTTGCATCTATGTTCATCAGTGATATTGGCCTGTAATTTTCTTTCTTTGTGTTGTCCTTTTCTGGTTTTGGAAAGGGTTATGCCATCATTGTAAAGTGAGTTAGGAGGCATCCCCTCCTCTTCAATTTTTTGGAACAGTTTGAGAAAGATAGGTATTAAATCTTCTTTGAATATTTGGTAGAATTCAGCAGAGAAGCCATCTGGTCCTGGGCTTTTGTTTTTGGGGAGGTTTTTGATTATTGTTTAATCTCATTACTAGTGATCAGTTTATCAAGATCCTTTACATTTCTTGATTCAGTTTTAGGAGGTTGTACGTTTCTAAGAATTAATCTATTTTTTCTAAGATATTCAATTTGTTGGCATATAGATTTTCATAGTATTCTCTTATAATCTTTTGTGTTTCTGTGTAATCCATTGTAATATCTCCCCTTTTGTTTCTGATTTTATTTATTTGAGCTTTCTTTCTTTTTCTTGGTGAGTCTAGCTAAAGGTTTGTCAATTTTGTTTTTCTTTTTAAAGAACTGTCTCCTAGATTCGTTGATCTTTTCTATTCTTATTTTAGTCTCTATTTCATTTTTATCCACTCTGATTTTTATTATTTCCTTCCTGCTACAGACTTTGGGCTTTGTTCTTCTTCTCCTAGTTCTTTTAGGTATAGTGAAATTAGTTATTTGAGATTTTTCTTCTTTCTTGAGGTAGGCCTGTATTGCTATATACTTCCCCCTTATTATTGCTTTTGTTGCATCCCATAGGTTTTGGTATGTTATGTTTTTATTTTCTTTTGTATCCAGGTATTTTTTGATTTCCCCTTTGATTTCTTTCTTGATCCAATAGTTGTTCAGTACCATGTTGTTTAGTCTCGACATATTTGTGACTTTTCCAGCTTTCATCATGTAGTTGATTTCTAGTTTCATACAATTGTGTTCAAAAAAGGTGCTTGATATAACTTCAGTCTTCTTAAATTTATCAAGGCTTGTTTTGTTTCCTAACATATGGTCTATCCTTGAGAATGCTCCACGTGCACTTGAGAAGAATGTGTATTCTGCTGCTTTTGGACAAAATAACATTATTTGGACATAATAACATATATATATAAAGTCCATCTGGTCTAGTGTTTCATCAAAGGCTGATGTTTCCTTGTTGCCCTTCTGTCTGGATGATCTATGCATTGATGTTGGTGGGGTACTAATGTCTCCTACTATGATGTGTTGCTGTCAATTTCTCCCTTTATATCTGTTAATAGTTGCTTTATATACTTTAGTGCTCCTATATTAGGTGCATATATATTAATAAATGTTATGTCTTCTTGGTGGATGGTCTCCTTTATCATTGTATAATTTCCATCTTTGTTTCTTGTCATCTTTTTTGGATTGACATCTATTTTGTCTGATATAAACATGGCTACACCTGCTTTCTTTTGGCTGCCATTTGCTTGGAGCATTATCTTCCATCCCTTCACTTTGAGTTTATGCTTGTCTTTAGAGTGGAGATGAGTTTTTTGGAGGCAGCATATTGTTGGATATTGTTGGGTTTTTGTTTTTTTTTTTGCAGGGGAAGATTTGCCCTAAGCTAACATGTGTTGCCAATTTTCCTCCTTTTTCTTCCTTTTCCCCCCAAAGCCCCAGTACTTAGTTGTGTATAGTTGTAAATTCTTCTAGTTCTTGTATGTGAGCCACTCCCACAGCACAGCTACTGACAGACCAGTGGTGTAGTTCTGCACCTGGGAACTGAACCCAGGATGCCCAAGTAGAGCACATCGACTTTAACCACTAGGCCATCAGGTCTGGCTCTGGGTCTTGTTTTTTAATCCACCCAGCCACTCTGTTTCTTTTGATAGGTGAAATCAATCTATTTATATTTAGGGTGATTATTGATATATGAGGACTTAATACTGCAATTTTATTTTTTGTTTTCTCGTTGCTCTATATTTCCATTATTTTTTTTTCTTTGTGTTTCTGTCAGGCATTTTAGTTTGGTAGGTTTCTGTGATGTGTTTCTCAGTTTCCTCTTTTTTATTATGTTTCATGATTCTGAATTTTTGTTTTGTAGTTACCATGAGGTTTGTGTAAAAGACTTCATAGATGAGATAGTCCTTTTTCTGCTGATAGCATCTTATCTTCATTTGCCTATGCAGGTTCCATTCTTTTTCTCTTCCTCTTCTATGTTTTTGTTGTCACAAATTATCCTTCTTTGTATTGTGAGTTTGTTACTAAATTGAAGTGGTTATAATTATTTTTAATGCTTTCTTTACCTTTAACCTTTATATTCTAACTAAGTGTTTACTAAACTATTCTGATATACAGTTTCAATTTTCCGATTCTTTCTGTCTATTTATCACCTTGCTTAAAGCTTTTTATATCTTTGCCTTTTCATTGCAGGTAGAAGAGCTCTTTTAAACATTTCTTGTAAGGCAGGTCTAGTGATGATGAACTCTCTCACCTTTTGTTTGACTTGGAAAGCCTTTATTTCTCCTTCATATTTGAAAGATAACTTTGCTGGATAGAGTATTCTTGGATAACAGTTTTTATCTTTCAATATTTTGAATAATTATGCCACTATCTCCTGGCCTGTAGAATTTCTGCTGAGAAATCTTCTGATAGCTTAATGAGGGTTCCCTTGTGTATTATTGTTTTTTCTCCCTATCTTTAATATTCTTTTTTTGTCTTTGACTTTTGACAGTTTTAATATAAAGTGTCCTAGAGAAGATCTTTTTGCATTGAGATAATTAGGTGTTCCACTAGCTTCGTGTACTTGTATATCCAGTTGCTTTTTCAGGTTTGGAATGTTCTTAGCTATTATTTCTTTAAATAAGCTCTCTGCTCCCTTTTCCCTCTCTTCTCATTCTGGGATACCCTTATCCTTATGTTGATTTTCTTAATTGAGTCAGATATTTTTCATAGAATTTTTTTCATATTTTTAAAGTCTTTGTTCTTTCTTGTCTTCCCTCTGAATTATTTTTAGATTTCTTTATTTAAGCTCACAAATTCTCTCTTTCATATGGTCTGTTTTATTTCTAATACTTTCTACTTTATTTTTTATCTCAATTACTGAGTTCTTCAGCTCCAGAACTTGTTTGGTTATTTTTTAGAGTTTCACCGTCTTTGGTGAAGTACTCCTTCTGTTCATTGTTTTTATCCCTAAGCTCATTGAACTATCTTTCTGAGTTTTCTTGTAGCTCATTGAGTTTCTTCATGACAGCTATTTTGAATTCTCTATCAGCTAGATAGCAATCTTCTGTGACTTGAAGTTTTATTTCTGTAGAATTGCCATTTTCTTTTTGTGATACCATGTTACTGTAATTTTTCATGGTGCTTGAAGAGTTGTTCTTCTGCCAGTGTATTTATAGTAGCAAACATTTTTCTTATTTAGGTAAGGCTTTGTTTACTTTGATTCTGAGTCTGTTCTTATATTTGAGAGCCAGTGCTTTTCACCTTCCTCTACCTCTGCCAGACATATTGCCAGTGCCCTTGTTGTGCTGCTTGTGGCTCTCAGTTTGCTGGTGCCTTGCTGCTTCTGGTGTTGCTGCAGTCATGGATGTTGCCACTGGGATTACCAGGCTGGTGAGCACCTCTGTTGCTTCCAGGGTCACCTGGATCACAGGTTTCCCATCATGGCAGGGAGAGTGGGAGGGTGAGGTGGGAACTGTGGTCATGGGTGTCTCCACCACATCCAGGGTTGTTGGGTCCACAGGCACTGCTTCTGCAGGTGGAAGACCAGGGTCAGTGTCTCTGCTGTTGCTCCTACTGGGCTTTCCATGTTTCTTTGGCGCTGCTGCAGCTGGGGGCTGCTGCCATGTGTGCTGACTCTGTTGTTGCTCCCAGGTTTTCTGGGTGTGCTGAAACTGCCACTGCCAGGGGAACTGTATTTGTGGGTGTCACTGTCACTACTAGATAGGCTGGGATCGTGGGCATCACTGCCACTGCTAAAGGGGGAGGGGTACTTGGGTCATAGTTGCTGCCATGGTTCTTGGAGTCTCTGGTCGCAAGTGCCACTGTGGTTTCTGGATCCTCTGTTCTTGAATGCTGCCAGAATTCCTGGAGCCTCTAGTCTTGGGTGCTGCCATGGTTCTAGGAATCTGAGGTCACAAGCACCACCTCAACTGCTGGGAGCAATGGAGTCTTGGATACAGTCCCCACTGCTGTGAGTGTCAGGGTCACAAGTACCACTACCAGGGGAAGGGGAGGGGGCTGGGTTGCAGAGACTTCTGCAGTTTCTGGAACCTCCAATCCCAGTCACCTCAGAAGGTTCCTGGATCCTTGGGTTATATGTGCTGCTTCAGTTTCTGGATCCTCTGTTTGTGGGCATTGCTGCAATTCCTGGAGCCTCTGCTTGTGGGTGCTACTGTAGTTCCTGGAGCCCCCAATCTTGGAAGCCACTGCCACTGGTCCCCTGGTTCCATCACCTCCATGAGGTCCAGTCTATCCACCTTCAGATATATAGATGTATGGATCTCTCAGGCATTCTGGTGTGCTGTGAAAAGAATCCTTTGTTGGCTCATGGAGGTTTTACTGGTTGTAACTTAGAGAGGAGAAACAAAGGGAGCAACTCACTTTGCCGTGATGCTCGAGCCACCTCCTATATGCATTTTTGGAGCAGACATTCTATAACTAGTTTGTATATCCTTAAAAAATGCAATATATATCAAGACACATATTTTGAGCATTCCTTCAATCTTCATCTAATAAGAGCTACTGACTGGCTTTTCATCACCATCTCCTTCTCCTAACTGTGCAATTCTCTCCAATGCAAGCATGTCCAGATGTTATGTTTCTTGTTCACCTGAAATTTTGACTCTTCAAATAGCTGTATAACCCCTTTTCCAAAATGAGCAGTGCTGCACTTTAAAAGCTGTCTTCTAAAACCAATGTCAAAGTGGAGGTGGAGTACATCTTTTATTGGGCTAAGACCATCATGGCAAACAAAGTGAGATGCAGATGTTCTTCTTGCTTACTTACTGTAAGAAACCAAACTGTGAAATATGCAGTGAAGAGACTTCTAAAGATTCTATGAAGACACTGTGCACTGTCTGAAGCTATTGGCTTAGAGGCTACAATCAGTTTAGTTCCTGCTTGGCTATCTGAAAGATTGAGATAAGTAATTCTATTTTAGCAATCATGAAGAAATTGACTCATAATCAATTTCCATGTATATTTGGGTCAATTTCTGAACATTTTATCCTGTTCCATTTTTTTTTTTCTATTCATCTACATTGCTGCATGTTTTAATCATTAAAGTTTTGTTTTAATTTTGGTAAGGGTCAGTCCCACCTTATTATTCTTAAGAGTTTTCCACATAGATTTTAATATTTCTATATTTACATCTCCAAATATAACATCAATACCACATTATTACATTTATTTAGATTGCATAAAATGTATTAATTTATAAAGATTTTATATATATATGATTTTGAATCTTTATCTCCAAGAGCATGGAATGCCTTTCCATTTTGTTCAAGTCTATTTTGGGTCCCTCAGAATTATTTAAAAGTGTTCTTCATATAGATTTGCACATTTCTTATATTTTTATTCCTAAGTATTTCATCTTTATTGCTATTGCAAGTAACGTTTTTTCTTACATTATATTTCCTAAATTAATGCTATTGTTAATATGAAAGCTATTGACTTCTACAGTTAACTTTATACTCCATTACCCTAGTGAAATCTTACAATGATTCTAGTAGTCTATCTGTTAATTTCTCCTGAGTGTACCAGTTATAAAATCATAGTATCTGCAAATGGTAATTGATGTGTTCTCCCTTGCAATTTTGGTTTTTCATCTATAATTGATTTCTCTTCTTGTCTAGACATATTGGCTAATAATTGAAGACAGTGATAAATAATGCAGGTGATGGTGGACACACTTGTCTTGTTTCTAACTTAAATTATAATAAATCTGATGCTCTCTAAAAGCACGGGGCATATATTTTTGTCTTAATGAATTATTCATTTTTCCTATTTTATTTATTTTATAATTAAATTAAGAATGGATTACAAATGCCTCATTATAGAAACAATAACATGATTTTTATTATGTAAATAATAAATAGTATTAATATATTTCCCAATATTGTTCACTTTTGCATTTCTGGAGCAAACTTTATTGATAATGTTGTATAATTTTTTAATATATTGTTATATTGTCAGCATTTTATGTAGAGTTTTGTGCTAATATTTATAAGGATGTTGGTCTGTAACTTTTTCTTTTTGTTCAATCTTTGTAGTCTTTTACCGTCAATGAGAAGTTTGCTTCAAAAAAGAAACTGAAAGCAATTGTTCTTTATTCAGCTTTGGAACATCATAAATAGCACTGAGATAAACAGATGTTTCACCATTTTTGGAGAAAATTTGAACAAATTACATTCTCCTAGAAAAATAGATTTGTTATTTTTATTGTGTATTTGATTTCTGTATTACTGTGGTTATTTTCCTCTTATCATTTCGTATTTACTATATTTGTGCTTTGTCCTTTAATGTTATCTAAATTATTGGATTTTTCACAAAAAGGAGTTTGTATTTATTTACTAAGTACACAATTTTCTTTTCTGAAAATTCATTAACATAACTTATATGAAATAATTTCATACCTGTTCTTCCCTTCAATATTTGTTCCATTTTTAACTTCTAAAGTTGCATATTTTACGCTTTTGACTTTATTTTTTTCTTCATGAATGAATATATCCATTTAATGTTAAGAACTTTCCTCTGAACACTGTCTAGATCTCTCATAGTTTCTCATTCTCATTATTTTTGAGATATATACATTTTATGTTGTATTTTTACTTTGACTTGAAAGCTCATTAAGAGAGAATTATTACTTAATTCCAGAAAGGATTATTTAATTTCTTTTCAAAATTATCAAAGGAATCTTGATTATTTTTCATCTTCAATTTATTGAAGTTTGATTTAAGTCCTCCTATTTGGTCAATTTGAAAGTTAGATGGACAATTGTTAAGAATGCATGCTGTCTATTTTCAAATACAGAGTTAGATATATACGGTTTAGCCAAACTTTGCAGTTATATTATTTCAGTTTTCTGTAACTATACTTAATTTTTCATACTTGATCTGTCAGGGACTCAAAGAATTGGAATAGAAGTATTTTAACACTTGTATGTTTATCTCTATTTCTTTTTGCTGTAGGATTTGCTTTATGAATGTTGATACTATGTTCTTTGATTAATAAGCTATTCATAATGTTTTATCTTCATTTTGAATTGTATTCTTTAGCACTAAAAATTGTGCTTCAAATTCTTGTCTAGTAGCTTTGGCATTGATTATACCTTGTGTTGTACTACTTTGTGACCTCAAATTTATTTTTATTTTCATTTGACTAGTACAATTTTTCTCACACTTCTAATTTTAATTGCTCAACATCAAGTTGCTTTAGAAGTGTCACGTATATTATATAAAGTTAAGCTTAAATTGTGGTTCTTTTTGTCTTTTAATTGTTGAATTAATCTCATTTATTTTCACAGTGTTAAAAATAAACTGAGGCATATTAAAAATTTTAACTGTTTGAGCAAAAATTGGTTGGAATCAGGCAGTGTCAAATCAGAAGTGATTAGGAACTCTCCACAAACAGGAGCTGAGGACAGACTTTTATAGAGAAGAGGTGAAAGCAAAGGAAGGAAATTATTATTATTATTATTATTATTATTATTATTATTATTATTATGTTGTGTGTGTCAGGAGGACTAGCCCTGAGCTAACATCCGTTGTCAATCCTCCTCTTTTTGCTGAGGAAGACTGGCCCTGAGCTAACATCCATGCCCATCTTCCTCTACTTTATATGGGATGCCTCCACAGCATGGCTTGACAAGCAGTGCATGGGTGCACGCCTGGGATCCAAAACTGCGAATCCCGGGTCACCGAAGCAGAGCACGTACACTTAACCGCTTGCGCCACCGGGCCGGCCCAAAGGAAGGAAATTATTAACTCTAGCTTAAAGCCTAGTTGTCTGTGTGTGATTGGTTGTCCATAGGTTTTAATTTCATAACCTTGAGGCATTTACAGGCTTAGATTTTGGTTTGCTTGTGTATGTCATTAGAGCCACCTCAGTCTAATGACCTCCTTGTTTAATTTAAGAACAGATATGACAAATATGTTTGACCTTATCTTAATTTTCTGTTTTATTTTATCACCGATATTACGTTTTTAAAAGTTTTTCACTCTGATCTGTTTGGCTTTTGTTTCTTTATTTGTACTTACTCTCATATTAGAAAGATTTTTGTGTAATTTTCGTGGTTACCTTAATATTGATAACTTCATATAGTATTATTACCCCTGTATTTATTTTTGACAAGTACTATTTATTTCCTATATTTTCAACCTCATACTATGTGTTTGGGACTCCTGAGAGTCCCAAGACACTTTTGAAGAGTTTGTTTCATCAAACTTATTTTCATAATAATACTAACATATCATTTTCCTTTTTACTCTCATTCTCGCCTGTGTGTTGAGTGGAGTTTTCCAAAGCCTAGAAAATGTGTTATGAAACAAGAGACTGAATGCAGAAGCAGATATGGGAATCCAAGTTTCTTATATTAAGTCAGATATTTAAGGGATTTGCAAAATGTAGAACAATACCACTGTTCACTAATTGCTTTCCTTTTTTGGAAAATATAGTTATTTTTCAGATATATATGTTATTTATATTAACATGTAATGGGTATATTATGGTAACTTCTTAGGAAAATTAATAACCAAAATTTATCCATTTTAAGTTCTAAAATGATAGCTATTGATAGATAAAACCTACATACATAAAAGCTATTTGAGTTCCTTCATATTTTTAGTAGTGTAAAAGGGTCTTAGGAGCTAAAATTTGAGAATCACTATCCTATTTACAAATGATAAAAATCGTAGCCTATATACTTTTCCTCCTCTCTCCCCTTCCTCTCTTCCATAACCTAGTTTTATTTAATAATATTTTTGTTACTGTTTATACCTGTACTGTCAATATGTTTATACTTCTATATTTTGATTTGTCAGTTTAAATGATATTCTGTTATTTTTAGCTAATAAACACCAGGCAATCAATATACTTACTCTACTTCCTACCTTCTTTTCCTAGTCAGCTTCCACTTTTTATAAGTTATAACAGTTTTACATTGTTAATGCAACAATATTTCATTATGTTCTGTCACCCTAATAACTAACTTTGCTTAAGCTTTTATTCTATAATTATATAGATTTATTCACTGTATACCAAGTCTTTTTGATGAAATTCCCTACTCATTGGCTGGAATTTGGCCTTTTAAGATTCCCTTTAGAAGGCTCATGGGAAGAACATATCCTTAGTTCTTGCGTGTTCCAACTAGTTTGTTTGTAGCTTTGGTACTTTATGGGCTCTTTGTGTAGCTATAAAATCCTTGGGCTACATTTATTTTTCCTTGAAGTATTTTGAATTTCCAATTCAAGAATTTTTTTTATATTTGTAAATATTTGTTTAAAGCCATTTAATTTGTGTTGGGCTGTTGCATTATATTCTTCTTCATTTTGTGTTTATTTCGGGGCAGGTGTTCATCAGTTGAAATATTTCATTTTATTATTCTCTTTTCTTCTTATAGGAGCTATCTTTGCATATAGACTTCTTTTTTTTTTTTTAAGCTGGATCAGCACTAACAGTTGTATGACAATAGGAGTGAGGACTTCGAGTGGCTATGTATGTTTCTTCATTTGGTGACCTCTCATGTTGGTACAGTGAAGTGCAGTTTATTTAATCGAGGTTGTTCTCTTTCTGGTGGAGAGAGTTTGATGTCTTTTCTGATTTTCCAATGCCTTTTGCTTTTGTATAACTGTTACAGTATCCTTCTTGCTTCTTTCCTTCCCTTTATTGACAAATTTCCAACAGAAGTTACCGTTTTTTTAACAACAGTGGTACTTTCCTATAACTACCTTCTTGATTTTTGAGTACTTTAAATCACTTCCTTTAGATTTTTTTTTGTAGCCCATGCTCTGATGTATCATTTTTCATATCTTTTCTCAGTATTTTTGCACTCAGCCTAGGGCCTAATCTTGCTGGAGTAATTTTATCTCTGTACCATCATTCTGAACCTCTCTGTGTCCATTTTTATTTGTACAGGTAAAGCTCTACCACTGAATTGGATAGTAGGTAGTTTGATCTACTAGTTATTCTGAAGGTCTTGGTTATATGTGGTTTTATTTGTTCCCTCTCTTAAACAGTATGGGTGTTTGGAGGATGTATGCAGAGATTCAGGCTTAAGTAGTCACTATCACTTTATGGAGACCTTCCTCCTTAAGGATTTTTAAGAGCTTGTTGCTCTATCATTTGATGTTTGAATGCTTCTATGGACAAATTTAAAGCTGGCCATATTTTTTTTTTCTTGTATTTGTGACATGATAATTTCTATGGCTTCCCAAAGATTTATGTCTTTAATTTTGAATTCTAGTCATCTTAGCAGGACATGTGTCATTTTGGCTGTTCAGGATCATTTTGTCAGGACACATAGTGTGCAATGCCTTATGTGGATTCAATGCTTCTTTTTTTCTGGATAGAGCTCTAGAATTATATCTTTTAAAATTTATCCTATCTCATCATCTCAATTTTCTTTTTGGGAGTTAAATATTAGGAAAAAACTTCAGTTCTTTCCTCCTGTGTGTCTCCTTTACTCTCACACTACTACAACATTCACAACACTTTACTTCTGTTACTTATGGTCACCAAATGTGTGGAAGTTTTTCCTCACCAAGCAATTCTCTGTGACATCAGTTGGTCTTTTACAATTCAACTCAATTCTGACACTATCTACTCAGAGATAGCATCAGATTTCACAGGTTAAGGGCTCAGTCCCACAAGACTGCCACCCCACTTCAGACACCAGTCATAAGCCCAGGTTATCATTTATTCTTCTATGACCCTCTCCTTGGGATTGATTAATTTGCTAGAGTGCCTCACAGAACGCAGGAAAACACTTATTTACTTTTACCAGTTTATTAAAGGGTATGATAAAGGATACAGATGGATAGTAGGATGAAAAGATGCATAAAGCAGGGTCTGGGAAAGTTCTGAAGACAGCAGTTCTGTCCCTGTGGAGTTGAAGTGTGTCACTTTCCTGGCATGTGTATGTGTTCATCAACCTGGAAGATCTCTAAACCCCATGCTATTGGAATTTTTTTGGAGGTTTCCTCATGTAAGCATGATCAATTATTAACTCTATTTCCAGCCCCTCTGCCCACTCTGGAGGATGAGAGGTGGGGCTAAAAATCCCAAGCTCCTAATTATGACTTGGTCTTTCTGGTGACCAACCCCCATCCTGATGCTATCGAGGAACCCGCTCAGAGTCACCTCATAAAACAAAAGATGCTCCTAATGCTCTTATCACTTAGGAATTTACAAGAGTTTTAGGAACCCTGTGCCAGGGATGGGGCCAAAGACCAAATATTAGAATAAGACATGCTCCTACTGTTCTTATCACTTAAGAAATTATAAAGGTTTTGAGGGGCGGAGTCAAGATGGCGGCGTAGGCAGACTCTGAACTCACCTCCTCCTGTGGACACAGCCAATTTACAACTACTTGTGGAAAAATTACCCCTGAGAAAGAACTGAAAACTGCATAAGAGGAACTCCTGCAACAACGGACAATCCTAACTGGGGTAGAAGAGGCAGAGACTCCCTTCCGGAGAGGAAAAACACCGCCTTCACAAGCCGCCAGCTTCACGGCCGACGGGAGCAGCTCACAGGTACGCACCCTCCCTGGAGGCGCAGGGTCCTGAGCCGGAGAGCGCCCCCGCTGTGGGCATTTTGTGGACCCAGCACAATCGACACCAGCGGCATAAGATCTGACTTTGCCTGCTACTAAAACATTGAGGAGCACCCGCAGAAAACCCGGTTCACAAAGAAACTAAAACTGGCTCTTAAAGGGCCCACGCACAAACTCACCCGTTCCAGAAAACATCCTAAAATCACCAGAAAGAAAGGTGCACAGTGCTTTGGTGACAAGAGACTCACCTAATAGGCCCTGAGTGCATCTTGGTGAGGGGTGAGACCTCTCCAGGGACTGGGACATTGGCGGCGGCCATTGTTGTGGCCTGGTGTGAGCGTGCTGACACAGATGCCATTGGAGTTCTCCCTGAGGCCTGCTAGTCCAGTCTCTGCTCCACCCACTAGAGCACCGATTTAATTCAGCTCAGCCAGGGCAGGCAGCCCACCCTAGAGACTGGCCCCACCCTACAACAAGCCCTCAGGCAATGTGTGGGACTGCATAGATTGGTGACTGGATTCTCTGCAGCCTGGCAACTGAGCCAACTTGAGCGGGGCAGGGTGTGCACAAGGAGCGGGTGGAGAGTGTGGGGTGGTGGCGGAGTGTGTGGGGCTCCCGCTGTGGTGAGACTGGGTCCACTTCGGGAGGTCGGAGCACTCACATGGGGCAGGACTGTGTTGACTGTGTGTGTGGACCTGTGGGCGGCAGGGCTTGTCAGCTGCAGGGCTTGTCAGCTGCAGAGAGACTTGTGCTTCTCAAAGACCCACATAGGAGGTTTGCCCCACCTTACAAAGCCTGAAACAATTGGGTGCTCCTGTGCCTGAGGCCAGCCCCACCCAGCTGCAATCCTCAGAGAGCTGACAAGAGACCTAATAGGCTAGAGGCTTACAGCAATTGTAAGGCCCTGGGCCTAACAACCTGCCACTCTGGAGGCCTACTCAGTTAAAAGAAATACTGCAACACACATGTGGTATTAGAACTTACAGCCAACTGTGCTGGGGTGCCCCACACCTGATAAAGAGACTGAAGGGCCCACAACAACTACAAGCAGCTGAGCATTACAACAGCTGGCCAGGAGCATAACTCAGCCTCCCTGGGTGCCTATAGGGAGAGCTAACAGGCCACAATAGAAGGACACACGTAGCCCACATAGGGGCCACCCCTGGAACATTGAGAACTGAGGGAAGCACACTGGAAGCCTCCTAAAGCATCACTAACATAAGGTCACCTATCCAAGAGCAGGAGACATAGCTGACCTACCTAATACATAGACACAAGCACAGGGAAAGAGGCAAAATGAGGAGGCAAAAGAATACATTCCAAGTAAGGGAACAGGACAAAACCCCAGAAAAGGAACTAAGTGAAACAGAAATGAGCAACCTACCTGACAGAGAGTTCAAACTAAGAGTGTTAAGGATGCTCACTGATCTGGGGAGAAGAATAGATGAACTCAGTGAGAATGTCAACAAAGTAATGGAAGATATAAAAAAGAACCAATCAAAAATGAAGAATACAATACTGGAAATGAAAAATTCATTAGAGGGACTCAAAAGCAGAGTAGATGATACAGAAGAACGGATCTGTGAGCTGGAAGAAAGACTAGAAGAAATTACCCAAGGTGAACAGGTAAAAGAGAAAAGAATTAAAAAGAGTGAGGACAGTCTAAGGGACCTCTGGGACAACATCAAGTGCACTAACATTCGTGTTATAAGTGTCCCGGAAGGAGAAGAGCGAGACAAGGGGGCAGAGAATCTATTTCAAGAAATAGTAGATGAAAACTTCCCTAACCTAAGGAAGGAAACAGACATCGAGGTAGAGGAAGCACAGAGAGCCCCAAACAAGATAAACCCAAAGAGGCTCACACCAAGATACATCATAATCAAAATGTCCAGAATTAAAGATAAAGAGAGAATCCTAAAAGCTGCAAGAGAAAGTCAAGTTACATACAAAGGAAACCCCATAAGGCTATCAGCTGACTTCTCAGCAGAAACCTTACAGGCTAGAAGAGAACGGCATGATATATTTAAAGTGCTAAAAGGAAAAAACTTACAGCCAAGAATACTCTGCCCAGCAAGGTTATCATTCAAAATGGAAGGAGAGATCAAAATTTTCCCAGATAAGCAAAAATTAAAGGAGTTTGTCACCAAGAAACCAGTGCTACAAGAAATGTTAAAGGGACTGATTTAAGGGGAAAAGAGAAGACCACAAATAGGAAAAAGTATCTATTTCCATGATTATACAGCTTTCAGACAGAGGTCAAACTAAAGTGACCATCAATTCTGTATAGAAGAAGTAAGGAACAGAGAAGGACTACTAAAACACTGAGAAAAAAAAAAAGTTAAAAAATGGCAGTAAGTACATACTTATCAATAGCTACTTTAAACGTCAATGGACTAAATGCTCCCATTAAAAGGCATAGGGTGGCTGACTGGATAAAAAAACAAGACCCATATATATGCTGCATACAAGAGACACACTTCAGACCTAAAGACACTCACAAACTGAAAGTGAAGGGATGGAAAAAGATACTCCACGCAAATGGCAATGAAAAGAAAGCTGGGGTAACAGTACTCATATCAGACAAAATAGACTTTAAAACAAAAACTGTAAAAAGAGACAAAGAAGGGCATTACATAACGATCAAGGGAATAATCCAACAAGAGGATGTAACACTTGTAAATATCTACGCACCCAATGTAGGTGCACCTAAATATATAAAGCAATTATTAACAGACATAAAAACGGAAATAGACAGTAACACAATAATAGTAGGGGACTTTAACATTCCAATTACACCAACAGATAGATCATCCAAACAGAAGATCGATAAAGAAACATTGGCCTTAAACAACACACTAGAACAGATGGACCTAGTAGATATATACAGAGCATTCCATCCAAAAACCGAAGAATACATGTTCTTTTCAAATGCACATGGAACATTCTCCAGGATTGATCACATATTAGGCCACAAAACAAGTCTCCATAAATTTAAGAAGATTGAAATAATACCAAGCATCTTTTCTGACCACAACGGTATGAAACTAGAAATCAACTATACGAAGAAAATCAGAAAAGCCACAAATACATGGAGATTAAACAAAATGCTACTGAACAACAACTGGGTTAATGAAGAAATCAAAGAAGAAATCAAAAAATACCTGGAGACAAATGAAAATGAACATAGGACATGCCAGAAGTTATGGGATACAGCAAAAGCAGTTCTAAGAGGGAAGTTTATAGCGATACAGGCCTATCTCAACAAACAAGAAAAATTTCAAATAAACAATCTAACAATGCACCTAAAGGAACTGGAAAAAGAAGAACAAACAAAGCCCCAAATCAGTAGAAGAAGGGAAATAATAAAAATCAGAGCAGAAATAAATGAAATAGAGACCAAAAAACAATAGAAAAATTAATAAAACCAAGAGCTGGTTCTTTGAAAAGATCAACAAAATTGACAAACCTTTAGCTAGACTCACCAAGAAAAAAAGAGAGAAGGCACAAATAAGTAAAATCAGAAATGAAAGAGGAGAGGTTACAACAGACACCTCAGAAATACAAAAGATTATAAGACAATACTATGAAAAGCTATATGCCAACCAATTCGACAATCTGGAAGAAATGGATAAATTCTTAGAATCATACAACCTTCCAAAACTGGATCAAGAAGAAGTAGAGAATTTGAATAGACCAATTACCAGTAAGGAGATCGAAACAGTAATCACAAACCTCCCCAAAAATAAAAGTCCAGGACCAGACGGCTTCCCTGGGGAATTCTACCAAACATTCAAAGAAGACTTAATACCTATCCTTCTCAAACCCTTCCAAAAAATTGAGGAGGGGGGTAAGCTCCCTAACTCATTCTACGAAGCTGACATTACCCTGATACCAAAACCAGACAAGGACAACACAAAAAAAGAAAATTACAGGCCAATATCACTGATGAACATCGATGCGAAAATCCTCAACAAAATACTAGCAAATCGCATACAACAATACATTAAAAAGATTATACACCATGATCAAGTGGGATTTATTCCAGGTATGCAAGGATGGTTTAACATTCGCAAATCAAACAACGTAATACACCACATTAATAAAATGAAGAACAAAAATCACATGATCATGTCAATAGATGCAGAGAAAGCATTTGACAAGATACAGCATCCATTTATTTATGATAAAAACTCTGAATAAAATGGGGATAGAAGGAAAGTACCTCAACATAATAAAGACCATATATGAGAAACCCACAGCTAATATCATCCTCAATGGTGAAAAACTGAAAGCTATCCCTCTAAGAACAGGAACCAGACAAGGATGCCCACTGTCACAACTCCTGTTTAACATAGTACAGGAAGTCCTAGCCAGAGCAATCAGGCAAGAGAAAGAAATAAAAGGGATCCAAATTGGAAAGGAAGAAGTGAAACTGTCACTATTTGCAGATGACATGATTTTATATATAGAAAACCCTAAAGAATCCACCAGAAAACTTTTAGAAGTAATAAACGAATATGGTAAAGTTGCAGGATACAAAATCAACATACAAAAATCAGTTGCATTTCTGTACACTAACAGCGAAGTAGCAGAAAGAGAAATTAAGAATACCATCCTATTTACAATTGCAACAAAAAGAATAAAATACCTAGGAATAAACTTAATCAAAGAGGAGAAAGATCTGTACACTGAAAACTATAAAACATTTCTGAAAGAAATTGAAGAAGGAACAAAGAAATGGAAAGATAGTCCGTGCTCTTGGATTGGAAGAATTAACATAGTTAAGATGTCCATACTTCCTAAAGCCGTCTATAGATTCAATGCAATCCCTATCAAAGTTCCAACAACATTTTTCACAGAAATAGAACAAAGAATCCTAAAATTTATATGGAACAACAAAAGACCCCGAATAGCTAAAGGAATCCTGAGAAAAAAGAACAAAGCTGGAGGTATCACACTCCCTGATTTCAAAATATACTACAAAGCTATAGTAACCAAAACAGCATGGTACTGGCACAAAAACAGACACACAGATCAATGGAATAGAATCGAAAGCCCAGAAATAAACCCACACGTCTATGGACAGCTAATCTTTGACAAAAGAGCCAAAAACATACAATGGGGAAAAGAAAGTCTCTTCAACAAATGGTGTTGGGAAAACTGGATAGCCACATGCAAAAAAATGAAAGTAGACCCTTACCTTACACCATAAACAAAAATTAACTCCAAATGGATTAAAGACTTGAATGTATGACGTGAAACTATGAAACTTCTAGAAGAAAACATAGGCAGTACGCTCTTCGACATCGGTGATAGCAACATCTTTTCAAACACCACATCTGACCGGGCAAGAGAAACAATAGAAAAAATAAACAAATGGGACTACATCAAACTAAAAAGCTTCTGCACAGCAATGGAAACCATCAACAAAACGAAAAGACAACCTAACAATTGGGAGATGATATTTGCAAACCATACATCTGATAAGGGCTTAATCTCCAAAATATATAAAGAACTCATGCATCTCAACAACAAAAAAACTAACAACCCAATTAAAAAATGGGCCAAAGACCTGAACAGACATTTCTCCAAAGAAGATATACAGATGGCCAACAGACACATGAAAAGATGTTCAAAATCACTAACTATCAGGGAAATGCAAATCAAAACTACAATGAGATATCACCTCACGCCTGTCAGAATGGCTATAATTAACAAAACAGGAAACAACATGTGTTGGAGAGGATGTGGAGAGAAGGGAACTCTCATACACTGCTAGTGGGAGTGCACACTGTTCCAGCCACTATGGAAAACAGTATGGAGATTCCTCAAAAAATCAAGGATAGAACTGCCATATGATCCAGCTATTCCACTGTTGGGTATTTATCCAAAGAACTTGAAAACACCAATTTGCAAAGGTACATGCACCCCTGTGTTCATTGTAGCGTTATTCACAATAGCCAAGACTTGGAAGCAACCTAAGTGCCCATCAAGGGACGAATGGATAAAGAAGCTGTGGTAAAATTACACAATGGAATACTACTCAGCCAGAAGAAACGATGAAATCCAGCCATTTGTGACAACATGGATGGACATTGAGGGTATAATGCAAAGTGAAATAAGTCAGAGGGAGAAGGTCAAATACCGTATGATTTCCTTCATTAAGTAGTAGATAATAACAACAATAAACAAACACATAGGGACAGAGATTGGATTGGTGGTTAGCAGAGGGGAAGGGGGGAGGGAGGAGGGTGAAAGGGATAATTCGGTACATGTGCGTGGTGATGGGTTGTGATTAGTATTTTAGTGGTGAACATGATGTAATCTATGCAGAAATAGAAGTACAATGATGTACACCTGAAATTTTTACAATGTTATAAACCAATGTTACTGCAATAAACAAAAAATTAAAAAAAAATGAAATTATAAGGGTTTTAGGAGTTCTGTGCCAGGAACTGGGGGCAGAAACGAATATATATTTTCTATTATCTCACAGTGAGGATAATCATTATGCATGTAAAAGAATATTACTTGCCTTTCTTCTCATTTATTTTCTCACTAACCCTAATTATTTCTTCATTTTTATTTTATTTTGCTCATTTTTCACAGTTCTGTCTTCATACTTTCTTTTCTGGAATACCATTTCTCACCCATAATTCTCCCAATTTGTTTATATTCATGTGAATATTCATGTGAATTCTGTTGTTTTTTGTTTGTTTGTTTGTTTTGTTTCTTCTTCTTTCTTTCTGAGTTCTGTCAGCTAAGGTTTAATCTCCTTTTGGCGTATAATCTTCTCCTCCCTGAGTTGTTGCATTTCTTTTTGTGTTTTTCTTTTCTGGGAGCTATTGCTTACTTTTTCTTTATTTATGGTAGCATTTATACTCACAATTTTCATTGACCCAATAACAACATTTTTCTGATCTTGCTCCTTTTGTCTATTTTTCCTTATAATATCATGTTTAATGCTCTACTACTTGCTTTTTCATTATTAATTATTGAATGATTTAGGCTTTTCTGAACTAGCTATTTGCAAGAGGTTCCTGGAGGTGGTTGGAATAGTATTCTATTTTAGTTTACACAACACAAAAAGCTGTATTAATGTCTTCTGCCACAAAGATAGCCTGTTTTTTGCAATTGTAGTTATTAGGGGAATATTTATGTAGCCATGCCACTGCAGCTTCTCTGAAGTAACATGGATTCAGAAACAGCCCTGCCACCTATAATTTAGACAGTACATCCTCATTCCTGCACCTATTGTAGCAAATCATGAATACAGCTTTTGCATTCTGGATGTGTCCCTTACCATCAGGAAGTGTACTTTTGCAGGAACTTTATAAGTACAGTCACAAGGTCCTCTCACCTTTGTGTTATCTTCCTGTGACTTTCAATCTACACTTGTTCTAGTGTCTTTCCTGGTTAATCTCAGGCACATCTGAAAAACTTAAATATAGCTTCAATTTGGGAAAAGTACGCATCTCCTAGTTTTACCCAAAACAGTTTCATCTTTCTTTTTTCCATTTATCTCTTTGCTTTTAAATGTTTTCCAGGAAAACATGAGGTTATATACATATCTATATATATATATATGTATATATACATATCTTTTCAAATTAGTGTTTTTGCTTTCTTAGAAAAATACGCAGAAGCGGAATTGCTGGATCATTAAGTTGCTGGATCATAGTTCTACTTTTAACTTTTTGAGGAGCATCCATACTGTTTTCCTACTAGTTGCAGCAATTTACATTCTCACCAATACTGCAAAGGGGTTCCCTTTTCTCCACATTCTCACCAATGCTTGTTATTGCTTTTCTTTTTGATAATAGCAATTCTAATAGGTGTGAGGTAGTACCTTATTGTGGCTTTGATTTGCATTTTCCTGATGATTAATGATGAGCATCTTTCCATATGCCTGTTGGTCATCTGTGTGTCTTCTTTGGAAAAATGTCTCTTCAGATACTCTTTCCATTTTTTAATCAATTTTTTTGGTTTTTTTGCTATTGTATTGTATGAGTTCTTTATATATTTTGGATATTAGCCTCTTATCAGATATATGATTTGCAATTATTTTCTCTCATTCCGTATGTTTCCTTTTCATTTTGTTGATGGTTCCCTTTGCTGTGCAGAAGCTTTTTAGTTTGACATAGTCCCACTTGTTTATTTTGCTTTTGTTGCTTTTGCTTTGGGGTCAGATTCAAAAAGTCATCACCAAGATCTATGCCAAGGAGCTTACAACCTATGTTTTCTTCTAGTTTTATGATTGCAGGTCTTAGGTTCAAATCTTTAATCCATTTTGAGTTAACTTTTGTGTATGGGGTAAGATAATGGTCCAGTTTCATTCTTTTACATGTGGCCGTTCAATTTTCCCAACACCATTTATTGAAGACACTGTCCTTTCCCCATTGTATGTTTTTGACTCCTTTGTTGTAAATTACTTGACTATATATGTGTGGGTTTATTCCTGGGCTCTCTATTCTGTTCTAATGATTTTTGTGTCTGTTTTTATGCCATTGCTATACTGTTTTAATTACTATAGCTTTATAATGTAGTTTGAATTCATGAAGCATGATGTCGCCAGCTATGTTCTTTCTCATATTACTTTGATTATTTGGAGTCTTTTGTGGTTCCATACAAATTTATGATTCTATGTTGTATTTATGAGAAAAATGCTATTGGAACTTTGATAAAGACTGCATTAAATCTGCATATTGCTTTGGATAGTACGAACATTTTAACAATACTAATTCTTCCAAACCATGAGCACAGAATATCTTCATTTATTTGTGTCTTCTTCAATTTCTTTCATTAATGTCTTGTAGTGCTCAATATACAGGTTTTTCACCTCCTTGGTTAAATTTATTCATAGGTATTTTATTCTTTTTTATGAAATTATAAGTAGGATTGTTTTCTTAATTTCTCTTTCTGATAGTTCATTATTAGTGTAAAGAAACACAACAGATTTTTTTTGTATTGATTTTGTATCCTGCAACTTTACTAAATTTATTTATTAATTCTAACAGTTTTTTGATGGATTCTTTAGAATTTTCTATATGTAATAGCACGTCATCTGTAAACAGTGACAGTTTTACTTCTTTCCAATTTGATGTCTTTTATTTCTTTTGATGTAAGTCTGGCCAAGACTTACAACACTACATTGAATAAAAACGATGTGAGTGAAATCCTTGTCTTTTTCCTAATCTTAGAGGACAAGCTTTTAGCTTTTCACCATTGAATATGATATTAGCTGTGGGCTTGCCATATAATAAGGCCTTTGTTATGCTTAGGTACATTCCCTTTATACCTACTTTGTTAAGAGTTTTTATCGTAAATGGATGTTGAACTTTGTCAATTGCTTTTTCTGCATCTATTGAGATGATCGTATGATTTTTATACTTCATTTTGTTAATGTGGTGTATCACATTGACTGATTTGTGGATGCTGAACCATCCTTGCATCCTTAGAATAAGTCCCACTTGATCATGGTGTATGATCCTTTTAATGTATCATTGAATTCAATTTGCTAATATTTTGTTGAAGATTTTTGCTTCTTTGTTCATCAGGGATAATGACCTATACTTTTCTTTACTTTTGTGTTGTCCTTGTCTGGTTTTGGTATCAGAGTAACGCTGGCCTTGTAAAATGTGTTTGGAAGAATTACCCTTTTCTCTTTTTTGGAAGTTTTTGAGAGGGACTGATATTAGTTCTTCTTTAAATATTTGGTAGAAATCACCAGTGAAGCTGTCTGGTTCTGAATTTTGTTTGTTTGGGATGTGTTTTATTACTGATTCAATCTCCTTGCTAGTAATCAGTCTTTTCAGATTTTCTATTTCATCATGATTCAGTCTTGGTAGGTGGTATGTTTGTTGGAATATATCAATATCTTCTAGATTGTCAAATTTTTGGTGTATAATTGCTCATAGTAGTTTCTTATGATCCTTTGTATTTCTGTGATATCAGTTAAAATATTTTCCACTTTCATTTCTGATTTTATTTATTTGATTCCTTTCTCTTTTTTTCTTGGTGAGTCTAAAAGTGTGCCAATTTTGTTTATCTTTTCAAAGAACCAGTTCTTAGTTCCATTGATCATTATACTACCTTTTTAGTCTCTATTCCATTTATTTTTGCTCTAGTCTTTGTTATTTCCTTCCTTCTACTATCTTTGGGCTTTGTTTAGTCTTCTTTTTCTACTTCCTGGAGATATAAAGTTGGGTTGCTCATTTGAGACTTTTCCTGTACCTAGAGGTAGACATTTATGGCTGTGAACTTCCCCCTTACAACTGCTTTTTCTGCATCCCATAAATTTTGGTTTATTACATTTCCATTTTTGTTTGTCTCAAGGTATTTTTTGATTTCTCTTTTGATTTCTTCTTTGACCCATTGGTTGTTCAGTAGCATGTTGTTTAGTCTTCACATATTTATGAATTTTCCAGTTTTTTTATGGAATTTCTAGTTTCATACCATTGTGCTCAGAAAAGATGCTTGATATGATTTCAATCCTCTTAAATTTATTAAGAATTGTTTTGTGGCCTATCATATGATGTATCTTGGAAAATGTTCCATGTACACTTGAAAAGAATGTGTATTCTGTTGTTTTGGGATGGAATGTTCTGTAAATATCTGTTAAGTACATGTAGTTTAACATGTCATTTAAGGCCAATGTTTCCTTATTGATTTTCTGTCTGGATGATGCGTGCATTGTGCAAGTGGTGTCTTAAGGTCCCTTACAATTATTGTCTTGCTATTTCTCCCTTTGTCTGTTAATATTTGCTTTATATATTTAAGTGCTCATGTATTGAGTGCATAAATATTTACAAATGTTATATCCTCTTGTTGGATTGATCACTATCATTATATAATGACCTTTCCTGTCTTTTATTACAGTTTTTGTTTTAAAGTCTGTTTTTTCTTCTATAAGTATAGCTACTCCAGCTTTCTTTTGGTTTCCATTGCATGGAATATGTTTTCCATCCCTTCACTTTCAGTCTCTTCATGTCCTTAGATCTACATTTTGTCTTTTGTAGGCAGCATATAGATGGGTTTCATTTTTTATTCATTCTGCCAGTCTATGTCTTTTAATTTGGACTTTTAATTTGGACTCTCCAGTATTTTTTCTCTTCTTTAACTTAATAAGACATTCTATTAGAAGAATGTTAAGATTCCCATTCTCTTTTTCTATATTTCAAACTTAATTCATATAGTCTCCTATTTATACCTCTGAGCTCCATTCTGTAACATTTTTTGAGTATAGTTTCCCTTTTACTAATTGTGCCTTTATTTGCATCTATTTTATTATTTAACTTGTCTATTGAGATTTATATTTTTTCAATTACTCAAATTTGTATTTTAAAATTTTTATTAGTCTTTCTTCAGATCTTCTCATTTTGTATTCTTAACTTCCTAGTCCTGTTTCTGTTTCACGACTCTTATTTTCCCTTTCATCTCTGAGGATTTTTTAAAACAACATTTAAGGCCTTTGTCAGATTATTTTGTACTTTATTACCTTGGTGTTAGTTACCTCCTTTTTTTGAGTCAGGAGACTATACTTTATGACACTAAACTTCATCAATTTTTATGATAGTTGTTTTGAATATCATCTGTAGGAGTGAGAGATAAGGATTGACATATAATACTGGCTACTTGCAGACTGGCCTTCTGCAAACTTCATGGAAACCAGATATAGCAAAATGGTTAAGGCAATCAGTTTTGGTAGATTGGTGAGTTAGTGGCTCAGCCCAAGTTTTTGCCATATTGTACAGCTATAAATGTAATGCTAGAACCCTAGCTCCCTCATAATTCCAGAGGAAGAGCTAGTTTTCCCACAAACATGAGTGCTGAAGTCATGAATAACACTATTGGTCTTCCACATCATACAGCTGAGTCTGTAAGACATGGATCCTTGCCCCCTTATCACTTTAGCAGAGGACAGATGCCAACATTCCACCCCATTATAAATGCTCTGGATTAATAGGACTGTAATAAAGATTTTTATATGTCATTTTGACTTATGTATACCACAGTTCCCAATTATGCAAAGGAATGAGATGACACTTCTCCAATTAGACAGATAAAAAGCCCCGTAATCCAAGAGTTGAGTCCTTCTGCCAGAGTCTAACATTTATTTGGGTGGGTTGCTTTATAGGTATCTGTTCAGTTAAGTTGGTTGATAACATTGTTCAAGTCTTCTATATCCTTACTGATGTGCCGTCTAGCTCTTTTATTCAAAACTGACAGCAGAGTACTGAAATCTCCAAATATATTTTTAAAATTATCTATTTTTCCTTTCAGTTCTGTGTTTTTGCTTCATGTATTTCAGGCCTTTGTTTTTTTGTATATATATTTATAATTGTTTTATCTTCTTAATGAAATGACCCTTTTATTGTTATGAAATGTCCTTTTTCTCTAGAAAAATTTTTGCCTTAAAGTCTATTTTGTCTGATATTAGTATAGCCACTCTACTTTTTTAAGATTGTTGCTTATATGATATATCTTTGCCAAACTTTTACTGTCAAACTATTTGTACCTTTGAAACAAAAGTATGTCTCCTCTTTGAAACAAAAGACAACTTGTAGTTTAATCTTGTTTGTTTTTTATACAGTCTAACAATCTTCACCTTTTAAGTGGGATTTTTAAACATTTAATGTAATTAAAAAAATTGATGTGAGTGAATTTAAACTGGCCAATTTGTTTTTTTTTTTTTATATTCCGTGTCCTTCTTGTTCCTCATTTGTTTCTATATTTTGTATTAAACACATATTTTTAGTGAATTATTTTAATTTCTCTGCTGCATTTTTAAATTAATGTTGATGATCCAATTCTTTATTTCATTGAACAGATTGAACAACACTTATCAATCAATCCACAATTTCCTATAATCTGTCTTTGCTATTACTTTAATGATGCCATGGAATCAATGTCCTTTAAGCAACTGTCACCATGAAAAGATAGACTTGGCCTTGTCATATCAAATTGAATTTATGCTGAATTGTAAATTTTTTTGTCTTTCGTATTCTTTCTTTCCTCTCATTTTATGTCATCCTGATTAAAGAAGGAATACTGGGCTCATAGAGGCCAGGTGGTAGAATCTTGCTGTATAGCAGAGAGAAAAACTTGGCATGCAGAGACACAATAATAAACATTTTCCTTCCCAGAAATTGAGGGCCTTTTTGACCTTGGACAAGCCTCTGAGCTGCCGTAGCCTCAGTATCTTCATCTAAAAAATGGGAATAATTAATTGAATCTACTTTTCTCCACCAGCCTCATAAATGATTGATGCTGGCTTCAAGACATGATACTCTGCCCCTGGTTCCAAGAATGTTATATAAGAAAGAGAAAAGAGTAGACTGGGATCTCACCTGAGCCCTACTTATGAGGATAGACAGATAATGGTTGGAAACACCATGCACCAGAAACAGAATATGGGGCAACAGCTGGGAAGACTAGAAACAGAGTCTAAGGTCTTATCAAACTCATGGATCAGCCAGCACTGAGATTTCCAGAAGGCAGTAAGATACTGACCAGGTAGGCAAAACACAGTGGTAGAGACTAAAGGTAAAGCCAGACAAGCAGTCATTACTTGAGGATCTGTCCTTGAAACAGAATTGTCTTGCAGGGCTGAATTCAGGACTGGCCTGATGGTGGATTATGGATAGGTGAAAACTTTGACAGAGGGAACTGCAAAATAGGAAGGATAGACTGTGGCTTGGGGATCACACAAAGTCCAGTGGTCTTCCTGACTAGAAATATTCCATGGTGTTTTGGAAGGTAGAATTCTGAGGGTAACTGGGTCACTGAACAGAGTTAAGTCTTTGAATTATGTCTATACTTTTAAATTTGATAGTGTGTGTTTTATGGCCCAGAATGTGGTCTATCTTGGTGACTATTATATGTGAGCTTGAGAAGAATGTGTATGCTGCTTTTTTGGGTGAAATATTCTATAAATGTCAATTAGATCCAGTTGAATGATCATGCTGTTCTGTTCAATTATATCTTTATTGATTTTCTGCCTGCTAGATCCATCCATTCCTGATAAAAGCGTGTTGAAGTCTCCAGCTATAATAGTGTATTCAGCTATTTTTCCTTGGAGTTCTATCAATACTAGCTTCACGTATTTTGACACATGGTTTTTACGTGCATACACAATAAGGATTGTCATGTCTTCTTGGAGAATTGACTCCTTTATCATTATGTAATGCCCTTCTTTACCCCTGATAATTTTTCTTTCTCTGAAGTAAACTTTGTCTGAAATTAATAAATTTATTCCAGCTTTCTATTGATTAATGTTAGCATAATATATCTTTCTCATCACTTTACTTTTTTTTTTTTGTGAGGAAGATCATCCCTGAGCTAACATCCATGCTAATTCTCCTCTTTTTGCTGAGGAAGACTGGCCCTGAGCTAACATCTATTGCCAATCCTCCTCCTTTTTTTTTCCCCCCCAAATCCCCAGTAGATAGTTGTATGTCATAGTTGCACATCCTTCTAGTTGCTGTATGTGGGACGCGGCCTCAGCATGGCCGGAGAGGCAGTGCGTAGGTGCATGCCCGGGATCCGAACCCGGGCCGCCAGTAGCTGAGCGCATGCACTTAACCGCTAATCCACGGGGCCAGCCCCCTCATCACTTTACTTTTAATATAAATGTGTCTTTATACTTAAAATGGATTTCTTGTAGACAACAGATAGTTGGGTCTTGTTTGTTGATCTATTCTGACAATCTCTGTCTTTTATTTGTGCATTTAGACCATTGGGATTTTAAGTGATTATTGACATAGTTGGATTAATATGTACCATATTTGTTGCTGTTTTCTATTCATTGTACATTTTCTGTTTCTATTTTTATCTTCCACTGTTTTTCTGCCTTTGTGGTTTTAGTTGAATGATGTTCATGATGCCATTTTCTATCCTTTCTTAGCATATATATTAATTATATTTCTTTTATTTTTTTTTAGTGTTTGCCCTAGAAGTTGCAATATACATTTGCAGTTAATCCAAGTTTACTTTCCAATAACACTATACTATTTCACAGGTAGTTCAAATACTTTATAACAATGTATTCCTAATTCCTCCCTCCCATCTTTTCTATCATTGTTGTCCTTCATTCTACTGACCCATAAGCTATAAGCATTGAATACATTGTTGCTATTATTATTTTGAATTAACTGTTATCTGATAGATCAATTAAGTATGAAACAAATAAAATATTTTATTTTACCTTCACATAATCCTTCTTTAATGTTCTTCATTTCTTTATGTAGATCTGAGTTTATGATTTACAATATTTTCCTTCTGTCTGAAGAATATCCTTTAACATTTCTTGAAAGGCAGGTCCCCTGGTGATAAATTCTCTTAGTTTTGTTTGTCTGAGAACGTCTTTATTTATCTTTCACCTTTAGGTATAATTTCACTGGATTAGAATTCTAGGTATTTTTTTTTTTTATTGTTTCAACACTTCAAATAGTTCAGTCTATTCTCTTTCTTGCATAGTTTCTGAAAACAAGTTTGATATAATTTTTATCATTACTCTTCTCTAGGTAAGGTGATTTTTTCTTCTGGCTTCCAGCAAGGATTTTTTCTTTGTCTTTGTATTTCTGTAGTTTGATTATGTTAAGGCCTAGGTATAGATATTTTGACATATATTCTGCTTGGTGTCGTCTAAGCTTCTTTAATTTGTGCTTTGATGTCTGTATTAATCTTGGGAAATTCTCAATCATTATTGTTTCAAATATTTCTTCTGTTCCTTTCTTTATTCCCCTTCTGGTATTCCCTTTGTGCATATGTTACATTTTTTTGGAGTTCTCACATAATTTTTACCTATCCTGCTCCATTTTTTTTTGGTCTTTTTTTCCTCTTTGCTTTTCAATTTTTAAAGTATCTATCAGCATGTTTTCAAGCTCACTGATTCTTTCCTTGGCTGTGGTCAATCTACTAGTGAGTCTGTCAAAGGAATTATTCATTTCTTTTATTCACTTCTTATTATTCTTATTTTATTTCTAGCATTTCTTTTTTATTCTTCCTTTGTGTTTACATCTTACTACTTACAGTATTCATTTGTTCTTGTATGTCATATACATTTTCCATTAGAGCCCTTAGAATATTAACCATAGTTATTTTAAGTTCTTCCTATGATAATACAAACTACCCTGATACATCTGAGTCTGGTTCTTATTGTTGCTCTGTCTCTTCCAGCTATTTTCTTTGCCTTTAAATATATCTTGTAATTTTTTGTTGAAAGTTGGACATGAAGTACTGGGTAAAATGAACTGTGGTTAATATGTCTTTAGTGATGTGTTGGTAAGATGTGGAGGAAGGGAAGCATTCTATAGTCCTATGATTAGGTATCAATATTTTAATAAACGTGCCCCAGCTCTGTGAGCTTCATAAATGCTTCTGAGCTTCCAACCCTCCTTTATTTGAGACTGGAAGGCTAGGGAAGGCTAGACCTGAGTATTTTCCTTCCCCATATCAAAAGCTGGTGTGGGATGGAGTTGGATATTTCACTTTCCCCAAGTAACCTAGGATCTGGTAAAACTCTAATCTGTTAGGCTCTGTTGAAATAGTTTTTTGGAGGGTCAGGTCTTGCTAAGAACAGAATGCTCTGGAGGTATTTCAAAATGGTGACATTTTCCCTCTCCTTGCCAGAAGTATGAGGGGATTTTCCTCCAATTTTTCTGTGAAAACTTGGTATGGCTGCTGGACAGAAAACTCACAAAATTGTGGGAGCTCCCCTAAGACTGCCTCCCCATAGTTTGTAATCTCTCAAACTTGCCCAGGCAAGTCTCCAGAAATTCATCAATTACAGTATAGTGTCTTCTATCTTACTGGATCCTATGCAGGTTTCTGCTCTGGTAAATTGAGATTCTCTGTATCTGCCTGTCTATATTTTTAATTTTTTAGGCAGAGGTTTCTTCTGTGACTTCAGTTCTCTGGTGGCTCTAAGAAGAGTTATGTTTCTATTTGTTGTTTATTCAGCTTTTTCTTGTTCTATGGATGGGAGACATGACTTTCAAGCTTTTTACATGTCAAACTGGAAACCAGAAGTCCTTCTATTGATTTTTTAACTATATGTTTTGAGTTACATTTTTAGCAATTCCTATAAAAATTAAAATATACATCTAAATTCATCCCAATCTACTTAAGGTAAATAATGAATTAATTCTGTTAAGATATTCAAATTTTGTTGCCATATGGCTCTAATTTCTCTTCTCTCCTTTTTGCTATTTTTGTTACATATATTACATCTTATATGTTATAAGTCTGATAATGCAAGTTACAATTATTGCTTTATACAATTTTGTGTTTATAAAGGAATTAAGAAAAGAGAAAATTACGTTCATAAAATTTCATGTGTTCTTAAACTCTTCCTGTGAATTCAAGTTACCATACATGCCACTTATTTTTTTCTAAAATGCTTTTTTTCACATTTCTTGAAGTCAGTTACATAACTAACAAAATATCTTATTTTTTGTTTATCCTGAAATTCCTTATTTCACCTTCCTTTTTGAAGGAAAATTTTGCTGAATGTAACATTCTTTTTTCTTTTTAAGATATTCTACTAGGTTTTTCCCCCAGCTTTATTGCAATATAATTGAAATATAACATGGTAATGCTTTAAGGTGTACAACTAAATAAATTGACATTTGCATATATTGAGAAATGATTATCACAATAATTTAGTTAACATCCATCACCTTAATAGTTACAATTTTTTTCCTTATAATGACATCTTTTAAGATTTACTTTCAAATATAAAATACAGTATTAACAATAGTCACCATGCTGTACATTACATCCCCAGAACTTATTTATCATGTAACTGGAAGTTTGTACCTTTTGTTCACCTTCACCTATTTCCCCATGCCCCATTCCACCTTTGGCAACAATCAATGTTTTCTGTTTCTTTGAGTTTGTTCTTTTTTACATTCCATGTGTAAGAGAGGTAGTACAGTGTTGCCATTCTCTGACTTATTACACTTAGCATAATGCCCTCAAGATCTGTCCACATTGTCACAAATGGCAGGATTTCATTTTTTATGACTGAATAATATTCCGTTTTTGTATATATACATTTTGTTTATCCATTCATCCATTGGTGGACACAAGGTGTTCCTATGTCTTGGCTATTGTAAATAATGCTGCAATGAACATGTCGGTACATATATATCCAGAAGCAGAATTGCTGGATTATATGGTAGTCCTATTTTTAATTTTTTGAGGAATCTCCATACTGTTTCTATAGTGGCTGCACAAATTTACATTCCCACAAACAGTACACAAATGTTCCCTTTTCTTCAATCCTTGCCAGCATTTGTTATCTCTTGCCTTTTGGATGATAGCCAGTCTAACAGGTGTGAGGTGATATCTCATTGTGGTTTTGATTTGCATTGCACTGATGATTAGTGACGTCAAAACACCTTTTCATGTGCCTGTTGGCCATTTCTATGTCTTCTTTGGAAAAATGTCTATTCAGTTCCTCTGCCTACTTTTTAATTTGATTGTTTGTTTTTTTCCTATTGAATTGTATGAGATATCTATATATTTTGGATATTAACCCCTTGTCAGATATATGATTTGCATATATCTTCTCCCATTCTGTAGGGTTAGTTTTCATTTTGTTGATGGTTTCCTTTATATATTTATGTCTCCCATGTTAAGTGCATAAATATTTATAAAAGTTATATCTTCTTGTCAGATTGACTCCTTCATCATTATATAATAACATTCTTTGTCTCTTATTACATTCTTTGGCTTAAAGTCTATTTTGTCTGATATAAGTATAGTTACCACTGCTTTCTTTTGATCTTCATTTGCATGGAATATCTTTTTCCATCCCTTCACTTTCAGTCTTTGTGTGTCCTTAAAGCTGAAGTGAGTCTCTTATAAGCAGTATATAGCTGAGTCTCATATTTTTATCTATTCAGCCACTCTATCTTTTGGAGAAGTTAGTCCATTTGTATTTAAAACAATTATTGAAAGATAGGCACTTACTATTACCATTATGTTAATTGTTTTCTGGCTGTTATATAATTTCTTTGTTCATTTCTGCTTCTCTTGTTCTCTTCCTTTGTGATATGATGATTTTTTGAAGTGTTATGCTTAGATTCCTTTCTAGTTATCTTTTGAGTATCTATTATAGGTTTTTACTTTATGGTTACAATGAGACTTCAATATAAAATCTCTTATATTTAAAATAGTCTATTTTAAGCTGATAAGAACTTAATTTCAAATGCATACTAAAGCTCTACCTTTTTACTCTCCCTCCATTTTATGTTTTTAATGCCACAATTTACATCTTTTTACTTTGTATATCCATTAACAAATCATTTTATTCATAGTTATTTGTAATATTTTGTCTTTTAATTTCTGTACTAGATTTATAGGTAATTTACCCACCACCATTATTTAATTAGAGTATTCTGAATTTAACTATATATTTACCATTACCAGTGAGATTTATACTTTCATATTTTTTCATGTTACTAGATAGTGTCTCTTTATTCCAGCTTGAAAAAGTCCCTTTAACGTTTCTCATAAGCCTGGTCTAGTGGTGATTAATTTCTTCAGCTTTTGCTTATCTGGACAACTCTCTCTCCTTCAATTCTGCAGGACAACTTTGCTGAGTAGAGTATTCTTGTTTGTTTGTTTTTTTCTTTCAGCACGTTGAATATGTCATTCCATTCCCTTGTTGCCTGCATAGTTTCTGCTGAAAAATCTGCTCAAAGTCTTAGAGGGGTTCCCTTGTATGTAACAAGATGTTTTTATCTTGCTGATTTTAAGATTCTCTTCTTGTCTTTAACATTTTCAATTAAATTACAATGTGCTTCAGTGTAGGTCTCTTTATATCTATCTTATTGGAACTCTCTAGATTTCCTGAGTCTGGACGTTTGTTTCTTTCCCCAGGTTACAGAAATTTTCAGCCACTATTTCTTTGAATAAGCTTTCTGCCTCTTTCTCTCTTCTTTTTCTGAGACCCTTATAGTGTAAATATTGGTCTGCTTGATGATGTCTGATAAGGCCCTTAAACTATCATCACTCTTTTTCTTTTTGCTCCTCTGATTGAATTCCATTACTCTGTCTTCAAGTTCACTTACCTTTTCTTCCACATCATCCAGTCTGCTGTTGAACCCCACTAGTGAATTTTTCAGTTCAGTTATTGTATTCTTCAGCTCTATCATTTCTGGTTTTTTTTTGTGAGGAGGACTAACCCTGAGCTAACATCTGATGTCAATCCTCCCCTTTTTTCTTGAAAAAGATTGGCCCTGAGCTAACATCCGTGGCCATCTTCCTCTACTTTATATGGGAAGCCACCACAGCATGGCTTAACAAGCAGTGCATCAGTGAGCGCCCGGGATCTGAACCTGCGAACCCCGGGCCGCCGCAGCGGAGCATGTGCACTTAAGCAGTTGCACCACTGGGCTGGCCCCTTAAGCTCTATCATTTCTGTATGGTACTTTCTTATATTTCTGTCTCTTTGTTGAAATTCTCACTTTGTTCATGAGTTTTTCTTCTGACCTTGGGGAGCATCTATATGACCATTGTTTTGAGCTCTTTATCAGGTAAATCAATTTCCATTTCATTAAGGTATGTTTCTGTAGTTTTATCTTATTTTTTTGTTTGGAATATATCCCTTTGTTTTAATTTTCCTTGACCCTCTTTGTTGGTTTCTGTACATTAGATAAAACAGGTAACTCTACCAGTCTTTATGGAGTGGTCTCATGTAGGAAATGAATCTTACTGTTCAGCCCAGCTTAAGCTCTGACTTTCTCTCAAACTTTTGTGATTGTCCAAGCTGCTGCCTTTGTTTTTGTGTCTTCCAGTCCTTGAGGGTGTGCCAAGACCTGTTAGCATCCCAAAGGGGCTGATCTCAGTCAGCATATAGATGCAGGCTGATTGGAGTCTGGATCCTTAAGCAACAGCTTTTATTTTTTTTTAATATTTTTTTATTTTTGTGAGGAAGATCAGCTCTGAGCTAACACCCATGCCCATCTTCCTCTTTTTGCTGAGGAAGACTGGCCCTGGGCTAACATCTGTGCCCATCTTCCTCTACTTTTTTATATGGGATGCCACCACAGCATGGCCTGACAAGCGGTGCATCAGTGTGCACGTGGGATCTGAACCCAGGCCGCCAGCAGCGGAGTGCACGTACTTAACTGTTACGCCATGGGACCGGCCCCAAGCAACAGGTTTTAAAGTACACAAATAAACTTATTTCAGGGAAAGACTGGGAGATCAGTATTTCTCTCTGCTCCCTCTGTGCTGAGCCTCAAGGGAATAGCCATTAAAAACTGTTTCTTTGTTTGCTACAGTCCTGTGGGACCAGGAAATGCAAGCCTCATTGGGCACCAGAGCCAAGAGATCAAGGGGTGCATTCCCTGGGTGGCAGCTGCAAAATCCAGGACAGCAGGTGTATGCACAAGCTCCTTCCAGGTAGGCACTAGCAACCTGGAGTGGGCCAGAGGGAGAACAATGCTCCTCAGCCTCCCCAGTCTCTTGGGAAAATCACAGTCTGTCCCAAAATATATGCTAAATTAGAAGTCTGACTCTCAGGCCACAGCTTTTGAAGTACGTAAATAGGCCTTTTTCAGGGAAAGACTGGGAGACTGGCATTTCTGTCTGCTCCCTCTGGGTTGAGATCTGAGGTATATTTACAACAAGTCTTTGGGAGCCTGTTAAAAACTGTTATTTTGTTTGTTTCTTTGCTGTTGTCTTGTGGGTTTCACGGACACAAGCTTCGTTGACTCTCAGAGTTAGGTAATTTTGGGACCTGTCCCTCAGATGAAAGTCTTAAATTTGGGACTCTAGATATTGGGTTTAAATTCTTCATTCCTCAAGCAGAAGTTGAGGGTTGTGAGTTCCCTCATGATTGTATGTTGCTGTGCTGATAGGGTTCATGGGAAGTGTGTGTCTGAGTCTTTCCTACCAATTTTTATCTGGATATTTTCTTGTTCTCCCTATGCGTAGAAATTTCTCAGCTAGTTTCCGGATTTCTTTCAGAGAGAGTTGTGTCCATGGGAGTGATTTCAAGAGCTTCCTATGTTGCCATTTTGGACTGGAACCCACATACTATTCTTAATTGAAAGTATTTTTTCCCTTTTACTATGCTGAACTCATCATTTTACTCCCTTTTGTGTTCCAATTTTTCTGATTAAAAAATAGCTGTCAGAAGTATTATAGCCTTGTATGTCATGTCATTATTCTCTTATTTTTTTAATTAAAATTTTTTTCTTTGTGTGTCAAAGTGTTGTTTTTTTGAAGACGGTTGGCCCTGTGCTAACATGTACTGCGAATCTTCTTCTTTTTCTTTTTTTCACCCCAAAGCCCCAGTACATAATTGTGTACAATAGTTGTAGAGTTGTAGCTCTTCTATGTGGGATGCTGTCTCAGCGTGGCTTGATGAACAGTGAGTAGGTCTGTGCCCAGGATCTGAACCAGTGAACCCCAGGATGCTGAAGTGGAACACATGGACTTAACCACTATGCAACAGGGCCAGCCCCTAGAAGTGTTTTTTTAGTTTATTTTTTTATTGTATGAGTTTCAGTTGTATAGCTTTGTAATTTAACATTTGTTTATACTACAAGGTGATCACCACTACAAGTCTAGTCACCATCCATCACCATATAGTTGACCCCCTTCACCCATTTCACCCACACCCCAACCTCCTTCCCCTCTGTTAACCATGAATCTGTTCTCTCTATCTATGAGATTTTGTTTTATTTTGTTCATTTGTTTTGTTTTTTTAGATTCCACATGTGAGTAAAATCATATAGTATTTGACTGTCTCTGTCTGACTTATTTCACTTAGCATAATACCTTCAAGGTCCATCCATGTTGTCATAAATGGCATGTTTTCATTCATTCTGATGATTGAGTAGTATTCCATTTATATATATACACTACATCTTCTTTATCCATTCATCCATCAATGGACATTTAGGTTGTTTCCAAGTCTTGGCTATTATGAATAATGCTGCAATGAATATAGATGTGCATATATTTTTTTGAATTAGTTTTTTTGTGTTCTTTGGATAAATACCCATGAGTGGAATTGCTGGGTCATAAGTTCTATATTTAATTTCTTGGAGGTCCTCCATACTGTTTTCCATAGTGGCTGCACCAATTTACCTTCCCACCAACAGTGCACAAAGATTTCCTTTTCTCTACATCCTCACCAACATTTGTTATTTCATGTCTTTTTGATAATAGCAATTTTAACAGGTGTGAGGTGATATCTCATTTTGGTTTTGATTTACATTTCTCTGATGATTAGTTATGTTTAGCATCATTTCATATACCTGTTGGTCATCTGTATGTCTTCTTGGAAAAAATGCCTGTTCAGATTCTCTGTCCATTTTTTAATTGTTTGGTTTTATTTGATATTAAATTGTATGAATTCTTTATATATTTTGGACATTAAACCCTTACATGATATATAATTTGCAAATATCTTCTCTAATTCAGTTGGTTGTCTTTTCATTTTGTTGATAGTTTCCTTTTCTTTGAAAAAGCTTTTTAGTTTGAAGTAGTCCCATTTGTTTATTTTTTCTTTTGCTTCCCTTGATGGGGAGACACAATATTCAAAAAGATACTGCTAAGACCAATGTCAAATAGCATACGGTTTATGTTTTCTTCTAGGAGTTTGATCGTCTTAGGTCTTACATTCAAGTCTTCAGTCAATTTTGAGTTATTTTTTGCGTACAGTGTAAGAAAATGATGTACTTTCATCCTTTTACATGTGGCTATCTGGTTTTCCCAACATAATTTATTAGAGAGACTTTCCCTTCCCCATTGTATGTCCTTGGCTCTTTTGTTGAAAATTAGCTGTCCATAGATATGTGGGTTTATTTCTGGGCTCTCAATTTCTGTTCCATTGATATGTGTCTGTTTTTGTGTCAGTACCATGCTGTTTTGATTACTATAGTTTTATAGTATATTTTGAGATCAGGGAATATAATACCTCCAGCTTTGTTCTTTTTTAGCAAGATTGCTTTGGCTATTCAGAGCCTTTTGTCATTCCATATAAATTTTAGGATTCTTTGTTCTATTTGTGTTAAAAATGTCATTGAGATTTTGATAGAGATTTAGTTGAACCTGTAGATTGTTTTGGGTCCTACAGACATTTTAATAATATCAATTCTTTCAAGCCATGATCACAGTATATATTTCTATTTATTTGTGTCGTTTTCAATTTCTTTCATCAATGTCTTATATTTTTCAGAGTACAAGTCTTAAAACTCCTTGGATAATTTATTCCTTGGTATTTTTTATTCTTTTTGATGCAATTGCAAACCAGATTATTTTCTTGATTTTTGTTTCTGATAGTTTGTTAGTGTATAGAAATGCAACAGATTTCTCTATATTGAGTTTGTACCCTATAATTTTATTAATTCACTTATTAGCGCTAATAATTTTTTGATGGATTCTTTAGGGTTTTCTATATATAACATTGTGTCATCTGGAGATAGTGGCAATTTTACTTCTTCCTTTCCAATTAGGATGCCTTTATTTATTTTTCTTGTCTAAATGCTGTGGCTAAGACTTCCAATACTATTTTGAATAAAAGAGGTGAAAGTGAACATCCTTAGTCTTATTCCTAATTTTAGAGGAAAAGCTTTCAGCTTTTCACCATTAAGTGTGATGTTAATTGCAGGTTTGTCATATATGGCCTTTATTATGTTGGGGTGTGTTCTTCTATGCCCACTTTGTAGAGAGTTTTTATCATAAATGGATGTTGAATTTTGTCAAATGCTTTTCCTGCATCCATTGCAATGATGATACAATTTTTATCCTTCATTTTGTAAATGTGGTATATCATATTGGTTGATTTGCAAATGTTGAACCATCCTTGCATCCCCAGAATAAATGCCACTTGATTATGGTGGGTGTATGATCTTTTTAATGTATTCTTGAATTTGGTTTGCTAATATTTTTTGAGGATTTTTCCATCTATGTTCATCAGGGATATTGGCCTGTAATTTTCTTTTTAGGGGCATCCTTGTCTGGTTTTGGTGTAAGAGTAATGTTGGCTTCATAAAATGTGTTTGGGGAGGAGTGATATCAGCATCACGGTGGAGGGACCTGTTCCCCTCATGTCTTCCTCTTTGAACTACAACAAAATGGACATTCATTGACCAATGGACAATATCCACACAGCACAACAGGACACCTGAGAGAACCACACAGCTATACATCTGAATGTGGATAGACTGGGCCTTCAGGAAGTAGTGGAGATAGATGAGTGTTCCCCAACCCTTCTCTGGCAGCCTTGTGCACATGCACAATCACTTTCCCAGCCAGGAGCGCCCATAGTTCTACTGCAGTCCTGCAAGTGGGAACGTGCCTCAGTGTGACAATAAGAAGAGGCAGAAACAGCTCTGAGCCCACACATGAATGCTTTCCCAGCAAGTGGGAGAGTGCACTGTCCCACTGTTGTCCCAATGAATAACCCAGGCTCAGACCTCATGGAGAAGCCCCACCCAGCAAACACAGCAGCCAGTGCAATTGTAAGAAGAAGTGGCAGCAGATCCAAGTGCATGCAAATGCTTTCTCAGCCAGTGGGAGCACCCATAGTACCACAGTGTCCCCACAAATGAGCCTCAGCATGACTGTAAGAAGAAGTGGTGGCAACCCTGAGCCCACACACAAATGCTTTCCTCACTGGCAAGAGAGCCCACCATGCCACTGCAGTCCCAATGAGTGGCCAGGCTCTCACCCCATGAAGAAGCCATGCCCAAAAAGCAGAGCAGACAATGTGACCATAAGAAGAGGTGGCAGCAGATCTACATGCACATGTGGACTGTTCTCAGTTGGTGGGAGCGCCCATAGTACCACTACAGTTCCACAAGTGGGAACATGCCTCAGCTCAACTGTAAGAAGAGGCAGTGGCAGCCTTGAGCCCACCTGTGAATGCTTTCCCAGCTAGTAGGAGCACCAACTGTACTTCCACAACTTCCAGCAGAAGGAGTTGGATCAGAAACAAAGCTCCTGCTTCCCCCTAGTGGTAGCAGGTGGAATCTGGAACCTGATACTACCACAAATGTGTCAGCAAAATATTAGTTCATGAAACACCATGAGAAATGACAGCAACAATTCAGAGTAGAAGGAAAATGACAAGTCTCCATAAACCAACCCTGAAGTCACAGAAATTTACAATCTAAATGACAGAGAATACAAAATAGCTGTTATAAAGCAACTCAACAAGTTACAGGAAAACTCAGAAGGACAATTCAATGAGCTCAGAAATAAAGTTAATGAGAAGAAGGAAGATTTCACCAAAGAGACTTAAACTATAAAAAACAACCAAGCAGAAATTCTGGATATGAAGAACACAATTAATGAAATAAAAAATAATCTAGAATCCCTAAAAAATCGAGCTGATGTTAGGGAGGAAAGAATTAGTGATTTAGAGTAAGGAAATATAGAAATGCTTCAGGTGGAGGAAGACAGAGAACTAAGATTTAAAAAAAAATGAAGGAATTCTTTGAGAAATATTTGACTCAATTAGGAAAAGCAACATAAAGATTATATGCATTCCAGAAGGAGAAGAGAGAGGGGAAGGAGCAGAGAGCTTGTTCAAACTAAAAATAGCTGAGAACATGCCAAACTAGGGGAAGGAGTTGGGCTTATAAAATACAAGAAACCAACAGAACTCCTAATTACATCAATGCAAAAAGACCAAAGCACATACTACTAAAACTGTCAAATGTCAATGACAAAGAAAAAATAGTCAGGGCAAGAAGGCAGAACAAAATAACCTACAAAGGAACCACTATCAGTCTTTCAGCAGATTTCTCAGCAGAAACTTTACAGGCCAGCAGAGAGTGGAATGATATATTCAAAATACTGAAAGACAAAAACTTTCAGCTGAGAATACTCTATAAAGTGAAAATATCCTTCAGATATGATGGAGAAATAAAAGCTTTCCCAGATAAAAAAGAGTTGATGGAGTTCATAACCATTAGATCTCCCCTACAAGAAATGATCAAGGATGCCCTCATAGCTGAAACAAAAAGGCAAAGGTCCACAAAGCTTTCAGCAAGGAGATAAATAGACAGACAAGATCACAAAACTGCAGCTCTCTTTCAAAACAGGAAGCAAATACTTAATTATAAGTTAAAAGATAAAGAGAAGGAAAGCATCAAAAGTAACTATAAACACGTTAACTTAGTCACAAATTCACAACACAAAACAGAATAATTTGTGACAAGAAAAATTCAGAAGTGGAAGAGGAAAGGGATGGAACCTACTTAGGCTAATGGAGATAAGAGGCTATCAGAAAATGGGCTATCTCATCTACAAGATCTTTTATACAAACCTCATGGTAACCACTAAACAAAATATCAGACCACAGCCACAATTCATAAAAAAAGAGAAAACTGAGAAAACCTCCACAGAAAACCACCAAAATAAAATGACAGTCAGAAATACAAGGGAAGAGAAATGATGGAATCATAGAACAACAAGGAAACAAGAGATAAAATGGCAGTATTAGCCCTTGCATATCAATAATCATTCTAAGTGTAAATGAATTGAATTCTCCGAAGACACAGAGTAGCTGGATGGATTAACAAACAAGACCCAATAATATGCTGCCTCCAGGAAACACATCTCAGCTCTAAAGTCAAACATAGGCTCAGAGTGAAGGAATGGAAGATGATACTCCAAGCAAATGGTAAACAAAAGAAAGCAAGTGTTCCTATACTTATATGAGAAAAAGCATACTTTAAGATAAAAAAGACAGTGAGAGACAAAGAGGGACAGTATATAATGATAAAAGGGACTTTCCACCAAGAGGACATAACACTTATGAAAATATGCACACCTAACACAGGAGCACCAAAGTATATAAAGCAACTATTAGCTGACCTAAAGGGAAAAATTAACAGTAATACAATAATAGTAGAAGACCTCAACACCCCACTTACATCAATGGATAGATCATCCCAACGGAAAGTCAACAAGAAAATAGTGGATTTAAATGAATACTTGATTAGATGAACTTAATAGATATATAGAGAACATTCCATCCAAAAACAGAACACTCATTCTTCTCAAATGCACATGGAACATTCTCAAAGCAGACCATATGTTGGAAATCAAGGCAAGCCTCAATAAACTTAAGAACATTGAAATCATATCAAGCATATTTTCCAACCACAGTGCTAGGAAACTAGAAATCAACTACAAGAAAAATACTGGGAAAGTCACAAATATGTGGAGACTAAACAACATGCTATTGAACAAACATTGGATCAGTGAAGAAATCAAGGGAGAAATTAAAAAATACCTGGAGACAAATAGAAATGAAAACACAACCTACCAATTCTTATGGGATGCAGCTAAAGCAGTTATAAGAGGGAAATACATAGAAATACAGGTCTACCACAAAAACAAGATAAATCTCAAAGAAGTAACCTTAACCTACACCTAACAGAACTAGAAAAAGAAGAAACATGTCCCAAAGTCAGCAGAAGGAGGTAAATAATAGAAATAAGAGCAGAAATAAATGAAATAGAGACTAAAAACAAAAAACAATAGAAAGGATCAATGAAACCAAGAGCTGGTTCTCTGGGAAGATAAAGAAAATCGACAAACCCTTAGCCAGATTCACTAATAAAAAAGAGAGAGGACTCAAATAAATAAAATTAGAAATGAAAGAGGAGAAATTACAATGGATATTGGAGAAATACAACGGATTCTAAGAGAATACTATGAAAAACTATATGCCCCAAAATTGGGTAACTTAGAAGAAATTGATAAATTCTTAGACTCATACAACCTCCCAAAACTGAATCAAGAAGAAATAGAGAATCTGAATAGACCAATCACAAGTAAAGGTATTGGAAATGTAAACAAAAAACTCCCAAAAAACAAAAGTCCAGGATCAGATGGCTTCTCTGGAGAATTCTACCAAACATTCAAAGAAAATTTAATACCTATCCTTCTCAAAATACTCCAGAATAGTCAAGAAGATAGAATGCTTCCTAAGTCATTCTATGAGGCCATCATTACCTTGATACCAAAACCAGGTAAAGACAGCACAAAGAAGTAAAATTACAGGCCAATATCACTGATAAATATAGATGCAAAAATCCTCAACAAAATATTGGCAAACCAAACACAGCAATATATTAAAAGGATCTACATCATGATCAAATGGGATTTATATCAGGGATGCAGGGATGATTCAACATCAGCAAATCAATCAATATGATATACCACTTTAACAAAATTAAGAATAAAAATCACACGATCATCTCAATAGATGCAGAGAGTGCATTAGACAAGTTCCAAAATCCATTTATGCTAAAAACTCTCAATAAAATGGATATAGAAGGAAAGTATCTCAACATAATAAAGGCCATATATGACAAACCCACAGCCAACAGCATACTTAATGGTGAAAAACTAAAAGCTATCCCTCTGAGAACAGGAACTGGACAAGGGTGCCCACTTTTGCCACTCCTATTCAACATAGTACTGGAGGTTTTGACCACAGCAATTAGGCAAGAGAAAGAAGTAAAAAGAATCCAAATTGGAAAGGAGGAAATGAAACTCTTGCTATTTTCAGATGACATGATTCTATATATAGAAACGCTAAAGAATTCATCAGAAAACTATTAGAAATAATAACCAACTACAGCAAAGTTGCAGGGTACAAAATCAACTTACAAAAACCAGTTACATTTCTATACACTAATAATCAACTAGCAGAAAGAGCAGTCAACAATACAATCCCATTTACAATTTCAACAAAAAAGAAGAAAATATCTAGGAGTAAATATTAACCAAAGAGGTAAAAGGCTTGTACACTGAAAATTATGTTATTGAATGAAATTAAAGAAGATATAAAGAAATGGAAAGATAGTCCATGCTCATGGATTGGAAGAATAAACATAGTTAAATTGTCAGTATTACCTAAAGCAATCTACAGATTCAATGCAATCCCAATCAGAATCCCAATGACTTTCTTCATGGAAATAGAACAAAGAATCCTAAAATTTATATGGACCAACAAAAGACTCTGAATAACTACAGCAATCCTGAGAAAAAAGAGCAAAGCTGGATGCATCACAATCCCTGCCTTCAAAACATACTACAAAGCTATAGTAATCAAAACAGCATGGTACTGGTACAAAAACAGACACAGAGATCAATGGAACAGAATTGAAAGTGCAGAATTAAAACCACATATCTATTTACAGTTAATCTTCAGCAAACGAGCCAAGAACATGCAATGGTGAAATGAAAATCCCTTCAATAAATGGTGTTGGGAAAGCTGGACAGCCACTTGCAAAAGGATGAAAGTAGACCATTATTTTGCACCATCCACTAAAATTAACTCAAAGTGGATTAAAGACTTGAATGTAATACCTGAAACCATAAAACTAGAAGAAATTATAGGCAGTACACTCTTTGACATCGGTCTTGGCAGCAGCTTTTCGAATTCTATGTCTACTCAGGCAAAAGAAAAAAATAACAAATGGACTATATCAGACTAAAAAGCTTCTGCAAGGCAAGGGAAACCATGAACAAAATGAAAAGACAACCCACCAAGTGGGAGAAAATGTTTGCAAATCATATATCCAACAAGGGGTTATTTTCCAAAATATATAAAGAAGTCATACAACTCAATAACAAAGAAACCAACAACCAGATCAAAACATGGGCAGAGGATCTGAACAGACATTTTTCCAAAGACAAACAGATGGCCAACAGACACATGAAAAGATGTTCAACATCACTAACTATTAGGGAAATGCAAATCAGAACTACAATGAGATATCACCTTATACCTGTCAGAAAGGCTATAATTACCAAGACAAAAAATAACAAATGTTAGAGAGGATGTAGAGAAAGGAGAACTCTCATGCACTGCTGGTGGGAATGCAAACTGGTGCAACCACTATGGAAAACTGTATGGAGATTCCTCAAAAAATTAAAAATAGAAATACCATACAATCCAGCTATCCCACTAATTAGTATTTATTCAAATAACTTGAAATCAACAATCCAAAGAGATTTATGCACCCCTATGTTCATTGCAGCATTATTCACGGTAGCTAAGATGTGGAAGCAACCCCAGTGCCCTTCTTGGATGAATGGATAAAGATGTGGTATATATATATACAATGGAATACTACTCAGCCATAAAAAAGACAAAATCATCTCATTTCCAACAACATGGATGGAACTTGAGGGTAAGATATTAAGCAAAATAAGCCATATAGAGAAAGATGGAAGATTAAGAAACACATGGATAAAGGGAACAGATTAGTGGTTATCAGAGGGGAAGGGGGTTAGGGGGTGGGTAAAAGGAGTAAAGCGGCACATATGTATGGTGATGAATAAAAATCAGACTACTGGTAGTGACCACAATGCAGTCTATACACAAATTGATAAATAATAATGTACACCTGAAATTGCACAATGTTATAAACCATTGTGATCTGAATAAAGTAATTGAAAAAAAATATGTGTTTGGAAGTTTTTTCTCCTCTTCAGTTTTTTTTGGAAGAGTTTGAGAAGGATAGGTATAACATCTTTTTTGAATATTTTGTAGAATTTGCCAGTTAAGTGGTTTGGTCCTGGACGTTGCTTTCTGGTAGATTTTTGATTATTGTTTCAATCTCCTTACCATTAATCAATCTATTCAGATTTTCTATTTCTTCATTATTCAGTCTTGGAAGATTGTATGGTTCTAGGAGTTTATCCATTTCTTCTAGGTTGTTGAATTTGTTGACATGTGATCATTCACAGTAGTCTCGTGATTCTTTGTGTTTCTGTGGTATTGGTTGTAAATTCTCTTTCATTTCTGATTTTATTTATTTGAGCCCTCTCTTAAGTTAATCTTGCTAAAAGTTTGTCAATTTTGTGTATCTTTTCAAAGAATCAACTGTGATTTTCATTGATCTTTTCTATTGTTTTTTCAGTCTCTATTTTGTTTATCTCTTCTCTAATATTTTTTATAACCTTCCTTCTACTAATTTTTGGCTTTGCTCTTCTTTTTCTGGTTCTTTTTCATGTAAAATTATGTTGTTTATTTGAGACTATTCTTGCTTCTTGAGGGAGGTCTGTATTGTTATGAACTTCTCTCTTACAACCAACCACTTTTGCTGCTTCTCATAGATTTTTGTATGTCACATTTTTGCTTTCATTTCTCTCTAGGTAGTTTTTTATTTCTTCTTTGATATTTTGATGACCTATTGGTTGTTCAGTAGCATGTTTTTAGTCTCCATGTTTTTGTGGCGTTTTTTTCTTTTTTCTTTTTGTAACTGATTTCTAGTTTCATACCACTGTGGTTGGAAAAGCTGCTTGACATGATTTCAATCTTCTGGAGTTTATTGAAGCTCACTTTGTGGCCTAGCATGTGATCTTTCCCGGAGAATGTTCCATGTGACCTTGAGAAGAATGTGTATTCTGCTGCTTTTGGATGAAATGTTCTGTATATATATTAAGTACATTAGGTCTAATGTATCATTTAAGGTCAGTGTTTCTTTATTGATTTTTTTGTCTTCTAATCTATCCATTAAAGTAAATGGTGTATTAAAGTTCCCTACTATTATTGTATTGCTTTCAATTTCTCTCTTTAAGTCCATTAATATTTGCTTTATGTATTTTAGTATATATATTTATAAATGTTATATTTACCTGCTGGATTGACCTCTTTATCATTATGTAATTCCCTTCTTTGTCTTTTATTACAGTCTTTGTTTTAAAATCTATTTTGTCTGAGTACAGCTGCTCCAGCTTTCTTTTCATTTTCATTTTCATGGAAAATCTTTTTCTATCCCTTCACTTTAGGTCTATGTGTGTCCTTACTTCTGAAGTGTCTCTTGCAGGCAGCATATAGATGGATCTTGCTTTTTTTTAATCCATTCAGCCACTCTTTGTCTTTTGATTGGTGAATTTAGCCCATTTCTATTTAAAGTAATTATTTATAGATATGTACTTATTGCCATTTTGTTAATTGTTTTCTGGCTGTTTTTGTAGTGTCTCTCTGTTCTTTTATTCTCTTTCTCTCTTTCCTTGTGATTCTATGTCTTTCTTTAATGTTGTGTTTTGATTCTTTTCTCATTTTCTTTTCTGTATTTATTATGAGTTTTTCCCTTATTGTTACCCTGTGGGTCACATATAACATCTTATGTAAATAGTAGTCTGTTTTAAGTTGATAGCAACTTACATTTTAACACATTCCAAAGCTTTATCTTTCCCTCTCCTTGATTAATATCTTGATGTCACACTCACATCCTTTTCTTTCATGGAACCCTTAACTATTTATTGTAATTTTAGTTGATTTTACTACTTTTGTCTTTTAAGCTTCATGCTTACTTTATATGTGATTGATCCACTGCATTTATTATATATTTACCTTTTCTAGTGATATTTTTACTGTCATATGTTTTCTTATTATTAATTATTGACATTTCTTTTCAGCTTAAAAAAGTCCCTTTAACATTTCTTGTAGTGCTGGTTTAGTGGTGATGAGCTCTTTTAGCTTTTGCTTTTCTGGAAAACTCTTAATTTCTTCTTTAATTCTGATTGATAACTTTGCTGGCTAGAAAATTCTTGGTTGGAAGTTTTTTCCTTTTGGCACTTGGAATATGTCATGCCACTCCCGTCTGTCCTGTAAAGTTTCTACTGAAAAATCTGCTGATAGCCTTATGGGGTTTCCCTTGTATGTAACATGTTGCTGTTTTCTTACTGCTTTTAGGATTTTCTCTTTGTCATAAACTTATACCGTTTTAATTATAAGGTGTCTTGGTGTGGGTATTTTTGGGTTCATCTTGTTTGGTTCTCTCTGGGATTCCAGAACCTGAATATCTGTTTCCTTTCCTTGATTAGAAAAGTTTTCAGCCAATATTTCTTCAAATAATTTTTCTGGTCCTTTCTCTGTCTCTTCTTCTAAGACCCCTATAATGCAAATGTTATTCTACTTGATGTTGTCCCAGAGATCCCTTAAGTTATTTTTGCTTTATAAATTCTTTTTTTTTATTTTGCTGCTCTGTCTGGGTAAATTCCATTGTTTGGTCTTAGGTTACTGATTTGTTCTACTTCATCCAGTTTGCTGTTGAACCCCTCTAGTGTATTTCTCAGTTCAGTTATGACTTCCGGTTGGTACTTTCTTATATTTTCTATCTCTTCATTGAAGTTTTCACTGTGTTCACCTGTTCTTCTGAGTTCAGTTAGCATCTTTATGACCATTACTTTGAACTCTTTATTAGGTAGATTGCTTATCTCTGTTTCATTTTGTTCCTTTTCTGAGGATTTGTCTTGTTCTTTTGTTTGAAATATATTCCTGTGTCTCCATATTGCCTAACTCTCTGTGTTTGTTTCTATGTATTAGGTAGATCAGATGCCTCTTCCAGTCGTGAAGAAATGGCCTTTTGTAGAAAATGTCTTGCGGAGCCCAGAGGCCCAATCCAGTCTGGCCACCAGAGCCAGGTGCTTAAGTGTTGTCCCCTCTGTGGGCCACATGTGCCCTCCTGTTGTGGTGGGGCCATGGTTAATGCACCAGGATGAATGGAGTTGATGCCCAGTACTATTTCAGCATGTGGCCATTACTGCTGCAGCCCATTGGTAGGTGGGTATGGCCCCTGGATTGGCTGTAAAGCATGCTCACAACTGCTGCTGCACATTGGTGGGAGGGACTAGCCCTTGGATTGGCTGTGAGGCACACCCACAACTGCTGTCACACATTGGTGGGTGATATTGGCTCCTGGACTTGCTGTGAGGTGTGGCCAAGTTTGCTGTGGTGCTTTGGTGGGTGAGGTTATTGCCCTGCCCAGATATAAATTTCAGCTGAGGCATAGAGGTGGGTGGGGCTCTCAGCAGGGTGCACCCACTGGTGCTAGCACATTAAGGGGAAAACTTCAAAATGGCACCCACCAGTGCTGGCATTTGCGAGGTTGAGTATGATCTCAAAAATGGCTCCCGCCAGTTTCTCAGTCCTCAGAGAGGTCCCAACTTGTTCTTACCTCTTCTTATTTTTTTAAAAAGACATTCCCTTTGTTTTTGGTTTTTAGCAGCTGGACTATGATATGCTCGGGTGTGAATTTCTTTGAGTTTATCTTCCTTCTGTTTGTTGGATCTGTATAATAATCATTTTCATAAAATTTAGGAAGTTTTTAGCCACAGTTTCTGCAAATATTGTTCCCGGTCCCTTTCTTTTCTTTCTTTATAACACTTTCAATAAATTTATGTTAATGCAGTTGATATTTACCCACAGATTTTTGAAGCTCTGTTCATTTTATTTAATCTTTTTTTCTCTCTCTGTTCAGATTATATAATTGCTATTGATCTATTTTCAAGTTCACAGTTTATTTCTCTTGCTATCTCAATTCTGTGATTGAGCTCATCTAGTGAATTTTTCATTTCAGTTATTGTACTTTTCATCTTTTAATTTCGATACTTTGAGTAGTTTTTCTTTATTTATTTTGATTCCATATTTGTTGAATCATTGTCACTGTAATATCATTGAGTGCTTTAAATATAGTTTTCTTTAATTCTTTGATTGTATTTTTAATAGCTGCTTTGAAGTATTTCTGTGCTAAACTCAACATTGGGCTATTCAGTGTTAATTTCTATTGACTTTTCCTCTCTTTGTATATGTCCCATTTTCCTGTTTCTTTGCATGTTCATATATCTGTTGTTGCACAAGAGTGAATGCTGAAAGGTTTCCTATGTGTGTCATAGAAAACACAGAGCAAGAAATGAGAGGTTGATAGTCTGAGTCCTACAAAAGGTGCTGTTAGATTGCACCTGTGTGAAACTGGTGGCAGCTTGAACAAAAATATCACCCAGTAGTGGCAGGAGTAAAAGGTATGACCCAGCAATTTGAAATGGCATATGAGAGGTTATAGACAAAGGGTCTTTTCTATCTCTGATACTGTGAAACTGATCTGAATCAATTATAGGATGATCTGTTCTGGTGTCTACTGCAATATGACTGGTTCCAACTATGCCCACTTACTGGTACCCAATTCAGAAATCTATAGTACTTATAAGCCTCTGTTTGTATGTAATCTGAAATGTGTGGTCTCCTTGTCATAAGCTCAGGCTTCTTCTGATGCTCTTCTCAGCACATCTTGCCTTCCCAACCCTGCCAAGTATTCAGGGAAAATTCAGCTATGTTATCCCCCTGATACCACAATATTTAGGACATTGTGAAACTACTTTTAATTAATGCCTTCAACATTGCCTCTCTACTTCTCTCATGATATATTGGCTATGGTATTATTATGATAATTCTTATAATTTTCACAGGCTATGCCTTAAGAAACAAGGAGCCCCTCCCTCTTACCCCTTAATTGGGATCCTCTAAATACTGGCTATTTCTCCAATCCTTTTATTTATTTCTTACTCAGGAGTTTTGAGTTCAAAATGGATGTTATAGTAATTTAATTGCATATTTTGACTGTATGAGAGTCAGTTTTGTAAAGTGGTTATGATAACATGGACTCTGAAGTCAAATTGCCTGGATTCAAAGCTTAACTGTTTAACTTGGTGACATCTGTGTTTTACCAGCTGCATGATGTCTGGTATGTTGCCTAACCTTCCTTTGCTTCAGTTTCCTCATTACTAAAATGAGAACAATGATAGTGCATACCTCTTGGCGTTATTGTGAGGATTAAAGGAGTTAATACATAGAAAGCTCTTAGAATAGTGCCTGATATATATAAAGTGCTCTTTAAATGTGATATATAATAATTATATAATAAATATTATTATTATTATTATTATTATTACATCCTTATATCCTTTCACCTCATTGAAGTGCACAAAAGTCTTTTTTCCCTCATTTCATGTCTAGTGGTATCTTTGCTTACTTCAATACCACATATTCATTTTTTAAAATAATAGATTTGTTGAGATATAATGAAATCTATATTTATAGCTAAATTAGAAATTATATGGAATATAATTTCTATAAAGATCACCATTTTAAATTATACAATTCAGTGATCTTTAGTATACTTACAAAATTGTGCAACCACAAAATCAATTTAGTGTTAGAGTATTTTCATTACTCTCAAAAGAATACACCCCCATCCATTAGCAGTCACTCTCCATTTCCTTCTCCTCACAGCCCTTGGCAAGCACTAATCTACTTTCTGTCTCTATGAATTGGCATATTCTGGACATTTCATATAGATGGAATCATACAGTATGTCGTCTTTTGTGTTTGTCTTTTTTCAATTAGCATAATGTTTTCAATATTCACATTAGATCATGTAACAGTACTTTGTTCTTTTTTAATGTTGAATTATATTCAATTATATGGACATATTGTATAGTATTTATCTATCCATCAGTTGATGGACATTTAGGCTGTTACCATTTCTTGGCTATTATCAATAACGCTACTAAGAACCTTCATCTGTAAGTTTTTCTGTGAATATATGTTTTCATTTTTCTTGGGTCTATATCTAGGAACTGTGTCATATGGTAATTCTACTTTTAACTATGTGAGGAACTGCCAAACTATTTTTCAAAGTAGATGCACCATTTTGTAATGCCACCAGTGAGGTACAAGGGTTCCAATTTCTCACATTCTTGCCAATATTATTTATTGTTTGTCTTGTTGATTTTAGATGTGAAGTAGTATCTGATTGTGGTTTTGATATGCATTCTCTAACGGCAATACACATCTTTTCATGTGCTTGTTGGCCATTTATATATATGTTCATTGGAAAATTTCTCCTCAAATCCTTTGTCTTTTTTTTGTGTGTGAGGAAGATCAGCCCTGAGCTAACATCCATGCTAATCCTCCTCTTTTTGCTGAGGAAGAAGGGCTCTGAGCTAACATCTATTGCCAATCCTCCTCCTTTTTTTTCCCCAAAGCCCCAGTAGATAGTTGTATGTCACAGTTGCACATCCTTCTAGTTGCTGTATATGGGACGTGGCCTCAGCATGGCCAGAGAAGCGGTGCATTGATGTGCGCCGGGGATCTGAACCCGGGCCGCCAGTAGCGGAGCGCTTGTACTTAACAGCTAAGCCACGGGGCCAGCCCCCTTTGCCCATTTTTAATTGAGTTATTTTTTGTAATTATAATCTAGCTTATTCTTTTTCTTAAAGGCATATACAGGCTTATAAATTTATACGATCCAATTAGGCCAGGCTTGGTTCCTGGCATTCAAAGAAAGCTTTCAGAACTTGCATGGTCTTTAAGACTATTGTCATTATTGATTTTAAAAATCTAGTTTGAATTTCAAGGTGAACAATTTCTATATATTTTCTATTTTTCAATGAATGCTATTAATTCAAATGATAAGAAATTGAGAAAAATAATTTTTGTGTAATGAAAAGTAAATCACTGTGTTAATTTCAAAAATATTATCCATTATGAATATGTGTGTATTTTATGCAATTATATATATACATATTTATATATATTATTTATACACACTTGTATATACATACATTTAATCATTTCTCTTTTGAACATGGTATATGCAAGTTAGATAAAGCAATAGACAGGAGATTGAAAATCTAATCTGTAATGCTCAAAGAAGGATAATAAAAGAAAGAGGATAAATGTCAATAAGATTGTGTATTTCACTAACTAAATAATGGCTGCATGATGGAGAACTAAACAAACTCAATTGCTTTGATCTGTCATGGATTTAAGTCTTGTCTTATAGATTTAACAGTTATATGCAATTTTAGCTATAAAAATGGCTTCCTGTGAAGAGTCTTAGAGGTTTCATGTCGTCAGGCTTTATTGGTGTATGTGTGTGTGTCTGTGTGCGTGTGTTTATGTGCATTTTGACTGATATATTTTTTTAAAACAATAGGAATTAACTTCCATATGATATTCATAATGTATTTTATACTGAATGTTGAATTCTATTTTCTATTTCTCTAAAGAAAACATACAATGCACCTTTGACTAAATGATCGAAAGCACTGATAACATATCAAGTTATGTGTGTAATTTTTTTAAATCCCTTGCTAGGTTCTTCAAAGAATTCTCACAAGTGGCAAAATTCTCGGATAGATTGACCATGTAATTTATAAGAACTCAGTTTGAATTTGAACAAGTATAATACCTTTTTTATTAATTTTACATTCTCTCTATTCTATATCCAGTTATAGAAATGTCTGCATTTAATTAATGGTAAAACTTGCAAAGTATATTTCTTGAATGGCATGTGAGAAGCTCTGCTGACCCACTATCCAGAAAAAAAAAACAACTGTTAAAATTATAAAGTAATCATTTAAAGTCTCTGGAAATTGTCCTAGGGGCACACAGCAAATGAAGAAACATTCATTGATAAAAATCTACTAAGTATTGGTAAGAAGCGTAAGAGTCTGTGGTGAAGGAGCCATGACCAACCCTGTCCCTCCTCCACTGCAAGCTTAGCATGAAGGAAGCTCCACTATGGATGGGTGTGGCTAAGAAAATGAGGCTCCATCTCTCTCCCCAGCTCCCAGAGAAGAGCTACAGAATCTACTCAGCAGATGTAAGCTGCCAGTCTTTCTGCAAGTCAGGGTCTTCCTTTCTCCACCCAACCCCCACCCATAAGGTGGGGTATACTAAGGTACACTAAGTATACTAAGGTATAGTAAGGTATACTAAGAATACTAGGGCCGGGCCGGCCCCGTGGCTTGGTGGTTAGGTGAGCGCGCTCCACTGCTGGCGACCCGGGTTCGGATCCCGGGCTCCCACCGACGCGCTGCTTCTCCGGCCATGCTGAGGCCGCGTCCCACATACAGCAACTAGAAGGATGTGCAGCTGTGACACACAACTATCTACTGGGGCTTTGGGGGGAAAAATAAATAAATAAAATCTTTAAAAAAAAAAAAAAAAGACTATTGAGCTTATAGGGTTGCAGTTTCTATAAAAAAAAAAAAAAAAAAAAAAAAAAGAATACTAGGGCCAAAACCACGCTTTCCACAGCTCACTTGTAGGGTGGAGGTTCTATATCCTTCTCAGGCAAGCTGAGAAGACCAGAGGCAACCACTCCCACACAGTGCCCTGCTCATATAGCAAGAGTTTAATTCTGAGGAAAGTGGGTCACTATACTTGCCCACAATTCTAGAGCATTGACTCAGAGATTTTTCCCAGTGGGAGATACAGTCCACAAGAATAAAGAGATTCAAAGCTCTTCCCAAAGGAAATGATTTTATGTGGAACACAGTGAGGAGGAATCCAATCCTAAAGGTACTCTTGAAAATAACGGAGGCTTTTGTGCTAAGCAAATAGGAAAAGTCTGATAGCTCCATGAAAGCAACAGCCTAAAGTGTAGGCCACCTAGTTACCAGGGGGGACCAGGGACAGAAAATCTAAGAACCTTTCTGGGGTTAAACTCAAATACTGGCCTCAAAACTACCTTGCAAAGGGCTGGCCCGGTGGCGTAGTGGTTAAGTTTGCATGCTCTGCTTCGGCGGCCTAGGTTCACAGGTTCAGATCCCGGGTGTGGACCTATGCACTGCTTATCAAGCCATGCTGTGGCAGGTGTCCCACATAGAAAGTAGAGGAAGATGGGCACAGATGTTAGCCCAGGGCCAATCTTTCTCAATGAAAAGAGGAACATTGGCAACAGATGTTAGCTCAGGGCTACTCTTCCTCAAAGAAAACAACAAAAAGTACCTTGTAAAGCATATAAATTTTAATTGGATTAGGCTGTGGAGCAGTTTACTCCCCAGGGAAATTTTGAAAATGATAGAGCAGTCAGTTAGCAATTATTGAAGCCTAAAGGATGAATGTAATGCCGAAAGAGGAAGACCGTTTAACAGAGAGGTCAGGGAAAGAGATAGGCAAAGTGAGTCCTGCTCAAACCATTATTATCACAGGATGATTGTGCATATTTTTAAGGCTATGCCCTCAGAAGAGCAACATTAAAGTCTTTACAGTTAGGGGGAGGATAGAGTTTACGAAAATAGTCCAGCCAAGTCAAAAGACATTCAAACCAGCAAACAAAAGCAGCAATAAACCCCCGGTGGGAGGAGCAGTACTCAAAGTTGCGACAATATATCATCTAAAATGTCAACATTTCAATTAAAAAATATGAGATGTACAAAGAAGCAGAAAAGTATGACCCATATACACAAAACCAGGAAATATAAACTGTCTTTGTGAGAGCCCAGATGTCAGATATATCAGACAAAAATTTCAAAGCAGCCACTATAAAGTGTTCAAAGACCTAAACAAAATCATACTTAAACATGAAAAGGAAGACATGATGTAGTATCTTATCAAGTAGAGAATATCAACAGAGAGAGAGAAAGAAATGAAAAATAATCAAATGGAAAGAAATAATGTCTGAAAACTTCCCAAATTTAATGAAAAACAATCTAAGTATCCAAAAAGCTCAATCAACTCAAAGTAGGATAAACACAAAGAAAAAAAACCAAACACTTAATAGTAAAATTTTGAAAGACAAAAAGAATATATTGAAAGCAGTAAAAGAAAAATGACTTATCACATACCAGGAAACACCAATAAGATAAAGAGCTGACTTCTCATCAGAAAAAAAATGGGCACTTTACTTTCTTCTCTCACCTTCTTTAAAAGACATATAATTATATAAAGTAGTAATTACAACAATGCTTTGGGTTTATAGTATTTCTAGATGAAAAATGTATAAAATAATAGGACAAAAGTAAGAAAAGGCAATAGAACTATTTAAGAGTAACATTTCTATATCTAACTGAAGTTAATTCAGTATAAATGTGAAGTATATTCTGATAAGTTAAGATGTATTAGGTAAGCTCTAGAGTCACCCCCAAGAAAATACCTCAAAAAGTGTATTGAAATATCATTGAAGGAATTAAAATATTACACTAAAACAGAGTAACAATGCAAAAGAAAGCAAAAACAGAGGAATAGAAGGACAAAAACAGGAGACACAGAAAAAAAAGCAAAATGATCCATGTAAATCTAACTTTATCAATAATAACATGAGAACTGATTAAACAATCCAATCAAAGAGATTGAATGAACAAAAAAAAACAAGATCCAACTTTATGCTGTCTACAGGAGACATACTTTAAATTCAAAGATACAAATAGGATGGATGGAAAAAGAGAGATATTATGTAAATAGCAGCCAAAAGAAAACTGGAATGACTATACTGATCTCAGACAAAATAGGTTTTAAACCAAAAAATGTAACTAGATCTAAAGAGAAACATTTTATAATAATAAAATAGTCAATCATAAGAAAGATGTAACAACTAAAACATATATGAACATATATATATACATATATATTTAATAAGAGACCATCAAAGTACGTAGAGCAAAAACTTTCAGAATTCAACAGAGAAATAAACAATACAATAACAGCTTCAATGCCCCATTTTCAATGATTGATTAAAAAAATAAGCAGAAAATCAACAGGAATATAGAAAACTTGAACAACACTATAATCCAACTAGATATAACAGAAATGTACAGAACACTCCACAAAAAACAGCATAATATACATTCTTCTGAAGTGCACATGAATCATTTTCCAGAGTAGATCATATGGTAGAACATAAAACAAGCTCAATAAATTTAAAAAGATTAAATTCATACAAAGGATGCTCTCTGACCATAATGTAAATAAAATACATATCAATAACAAAGGGAAATTTGGGATATTTACAAATATGGAAAATTAAACAGCACACACACAATCCCTATCAAAATCTCAGATAGTTTCTTTACAGAAATTGACGAGCCCATCCTAAAATTTGTATGATAAATCACGGGACCCAGAAAAGTCTTGAAAACAACAAAGTTTGAGGACTCACACTTACCAATGTGAAAACTTAAATCAAATCTACTCTAATCAAGACAGAGTGATCCTGGAAAAATGACTGACATAAAGATCAATAGAATAGACTGGGAAATCCAAAAATAAACTCTCACATTTATGGTCAATTCATTTGCAACAAGGATACCAAGGAAAGAATATGGAAAGAATAATTTTTTCAACAAATGGTGCTGGGACAACTGAATATCCACTTGCAAGAGAAAAGTGGTGGACTCTGTCCTCACACCATACACAAAATTTAATTCAAAATGGATCATAGACCTAAATATAAGATCTAAAATTGTAAAACTATTGGAAGTAAATATAGGAGTAAATCTTTGTGTCTTTGGATTAGGCAAAGCCTTCCTATGTGTAACATTAAAAACACAACCATCAAAAAATTGATAAATTGGACTTTATCAAATTTAAAAATTTGTGCATTAATGGGCACTATCAAGAAAAAAAACAACCCACAAATGAGATAAAACATTTGCAAAGCGTATGTCTAGAATACATAAAGAACTCTTACAACTCAACAGTAAAATGACAGCCCAATTAAAGTTGGGCAAAAGACTTGAATAGACATTTCTCCAAAGAAGAAATGCAATGGCTGATAAGAACATTAAAAGATGCTCAACAACATTAGAAATTGGGAAAATACACACTAAAACCACAATGAGATACCACTTCACATCTATTAGGATGGTTATAATAATTTTAAAAAATTAGCAAGTGTCAGTAGGGACGTGACAAAAGTGGAACCCTCATATAGTGCTGGTAGGATTGTAAAATTATGCTGCTGCTATGGAAGAAAGTTTGACATTTCTCAAAAGGTTAAACACAGAGTTACCATAAGGTCTACCAACTCCATTCTTAAGTATATACCCATAAGAAATGAAAACATATGCCTACACGAAAAACATATACTAATATTCATAGCAGCATTATTCATAACAGTTAACAAGTGGAAACAAATCAATTGTCTATAAACTGATGAATGGATAAACAAAATGTGGTATATCCATATACTAGACTATCATTCAACAAAAAAGGGACTGAACGATTGATACATGCTACGACATGGATGAGCCTTGAACACATTTTGCTAAGTAAAAGAAACCAGTCAGAAAAGATCATATATTGTATGATTCCATTTATATGAATTATCCAGAATAGGCAAATTTATAGAGACTGAAAGTTGATTTGTGTTTATTTAGGGCTGGGAGGTGGTGCGATTGGGATGAAATGGGAGAGTGACTGCTAATATGTACAGGGTTTATTTTTGGAATGATGAAAATGTTCTAAAATTTATTGTAGTGATTGTTATACAACTTTGTGAAGATATTAAAAATCATTGATTGTACACAATATAATAAAGATCATGTTATCAGAAAATGGAATATGGTTATTCTAAACAAAGCACTTTATATTATATACTATTTAAAAAATAGAACAAATTCTCAGGTAGATTAAAATGAAATTACTTTTGAAATGAGGTAATTTTCAGTTTAGAGACTACACAATTATTTGGAGATGATGCTATCGAAGCAACTATGAATGACCTATGGAGAATTCCATGTCACTTTCTTCAGGGATGTGATCCTAGGTGGCAATGAAAAGATTTGTAATTAGAAGCAGAGAATAAGAGACTTAAAATTGTGCCCATGTTAAATATGTGGAATGTGAAAGGGAAGAATTAAAGGTCCAACACTTACTTGACCTATTTACTAAAGCTAAATGGCGAAGAAGTGAAGATTTTTATTTGAGGCACAATTCATGTGGAGTTAATTTTGTTCACAGTTGCATATATGAGAACAAACAGTACTTACTCTGTATGTAAAGAAAGAGATTTCAACTTATTATATGCTCATGTTGCCTACAATCTTAAAAACAGTGGTTGGTTCCACAGCCTTATAATAGTATATTTATTAGACAAAGCAGAATGAATAAAATAAAATAACCTAAGCTCTGGAATATGCTTTTAGAAACCATGTAGTCATGTTTCTTGTTTCTATACAGTAACTTAAAACTCCCTGTACTACATTGAATAGTGTTCCCCAAAATTCATGTCCACACAGAACCTCAAAATGTGACCCGATTTGGAAATAGCATCTTTGTAAATGCAATTATTTAAGATAAGGTTATACTGAACTATGGTGGTTATACTGAACTAATCTAATGATTTGTGTCCTTAGAAGAAGAGAAGACAGAGACATGGAAACAGACACTCAGGGAGAATGCCATGTAATGATGGAGGCAGAGATTAGTTATGCTGCCACAAACCAAGGAACGCCAAGGATCGCTGTCAACCACCAGAAGCTGAAACAGGCAAGGAAGGATTCTCCCCCAGCAGCTCCAGAGAGAGGATGACTATACAGACACCTTGATTTCAGACTTCTAGCTTCCATAACTATGAGACAATAAATTTCTGTTGTTTAGTGTTGTTATTGCCACTTTGTGGCACTTTGTTATGGAAGTGCAAGGAAACTAATACATTACATGAACAAATTTGAAGAGTTACAGCAATATATCTCATAAATTCCCTAATGTTTTAGGATGTACAATATTAAAAGTTTAACTACTGTTAATGTCAGGAAGCCCCCTTTTCTGTCTTACCTAAACTTTACTTTCCATAATTGCATCACTGCATTTCAAAACATTTAGTCATTTTACAAAATACTTATTGCACGTCTGCTATGTATAGGACATTGTATAAAGTGAGTACTTTAGGAATTTAAATATAAATATAAAAGATCCTATATAAAAAAAGACTGTAGGATATATTTAAATTTATATTTTATATTTTGAATTGATTAAGCAATCAATAAAAAAGGACATCTTCATAAATAATACTTCTCTATGATAGAAACATAGCCACTTAAATGCCTACATTTACACACCAGAGAGAGCCAGCCTCAATCTAGATGGGAAACAATGCATGACTTAAAGAAAATGACTTCTAAAAATCAACTGTTACTACATAAGGCAATACAAAGTATGAAGCCAATGACATCTTGGCAATAAAAAGAAATTAAGGCAGGCAAGATGTGTCCCTATCTCTTTATTTAACCAAGAAGAGGCATAGTAGTTTTAATATTTATGAGAGTTTGTGTCTCTTTTAGAATGGCCATGAGGTGTGTGTGGCATAGTTGCCTGATACCTGTTTCAGGATGGGATAATTAGGAAATTATGAAATGATCTCCAAGTTTAACCAATAATTGTGGGGGCTAATATTGATCACAGCTACAATAAATTCTCTTTTAGCAAGTGTGGTCATAAAGAAAGTTTTCTAGTGAATCACATATTAAGTTAGCAGAGATTTTCCATATAGTCTACACAAGAATCATCAATTTTCAGAGACTTAGAAGACAAAACTCACATAAAACTGAAATTATACTGAAAGTAATTTAATTTTTGATGATTCAGAAGGCACTTGATTGTCTTTCAAGGCCTCAGGCTCATCAGGTACCTATCACAGTTGTCCAGATATATGCTTATTCTGTTTCTGGGTAAAAGATTCTAGAAAAATGGACAATTCTTATATTAATATGTAGGAATTATTTTTATATAATTCTTCATTTAATATTGGATATTATACATTGAGAATACTGAGGATGATATGAAACTAGAAAAAAATGTTTGAATATGCTGTTAGTTTATTAAGACTGTGTTTTGAGTCCTATGGCTTTAGAACAAAGATACACTTTTATGTCTTGAGTAAAAAACTTGTTTTTCATTTGAGGTATTGCTGAAACCTGAAGAAGCATTGATGAAAAGTTTCTGATAAGTGAGAAGCAAAAGCAGCTAACTACATAAGTAGCATAGATTGCAAATGGGCATCTGTCAGATTCCTCTGTGACAATTTTGTTCATAACCTTATTACTTTCCAGAGAACCATGATACTGCCTGTATCAGAAGAAAAAGTTTTGAGGAAAATTGTATATCTCTATATTCTAGACTAAGTAGGATAGGCAGCAATGGAATTTTGAGCCATTTCTTTCATTACTATTTAAATAAGTAACATTAACAGTTGTATATATTTTGTTGTATCTCCATTGTAACACACACAAAATTAACACTTTCCTGTAACTGGTAAGGGTTCATATTTGACTTTGAAGTGTCATGCTCATAATCTAGTTTTTCTTTTTCATGCTTTACATTACATGGGTGAAACATTAAAAATAGCTCAAAAATGTGTATTGACAATGTTTCCAAGTCAATTTTTATGGGAGGTCATCTTCAAAAGATTACAATCGCATCTCAAAACATACTTAACATTATCTTTTGTTTTGAATTCACGATTTAGGAATATACCCATTTTCTTCTTGAATTTAACTGTATTTTCACCCTATAAACATTTTGTGTAATGAGTTTGTATGTTCAATATTCATTGTACAATGTAAAAAACACTTTATTTGTGTTTGTACAATTCTACTATTTCCTTTCTTCAAAAAACAAACTCTCATTTTAAGGTTCGGGGATTTGGTGATAATATGTACATTTTTAAGTCAATATTTTTCTCAACAAAATTGATTACTCTTAAATTGTATAAATGTTGCCTGAACAATTTATTGATTAGGGTGATTTTTAAATGCCATGTCTACCACCAAGTAAACTTTTATAACAAGGAAAATAATGCTTCATAAATATTCCCTTAACTATACTGCAATCACATTCCTATTTTTTTTATCTGAACCTATCTGAATACTCTAAGCAGATTCATGATTATTTCAATATCACATTTATTTAAGAAAAATGGTAACCTTAAGTGAAACAGTTCAATTGAAGAATTTGTTATTTACTAAGTTAATTTGTGTCATCATCTTTGAAGATTTTTACAGGAAAAAAAATAACCCTGTATGGTCAAAGATTCTAAACAATGAAAGAAAAATACTCTTATTTATCAAAGGAGATATTCTAATAGTTCATTTTGACAATGCTATATTTTCTTAACTGTAATGAGGAGCATATAGCTTAAAAGTAATTTCTTTCTCATTTTCTCTGACTAGTAAGCATTATATAAGAATACAAAATTTATATTTAGCAGTGAGTGGAGGTCTATTTGGATTGTTATCTCTATGTTTTTAATTATTAATTCTTGTTCATAACTTAAAAAACTTTTTGAATCATAGAGTTTGTCGAGGGAAAATCTGAATCTTTATTGGTATTTTCTTAGGTATGTGGGGCTTATAGACTGCAAACTCATAGTGTCTGGAAACAAAAGAATCTCACATCTCAAGTTTATAAAGAATTATACCTGTGCTATTTATCATTTTATTGCCTCCCAGCTCCAAATCTACCTTTCTTTGTCCTGCTTTGTTTTACTGGAGCCAGATTCTATAAATGTTTCTACTTTGCCACTTGACATGATTTAAATTTTGTCAGTAAAGTGTGCTATAGGTACACTACAGTAAGAAGAGCCTTCTTTTTATGGTTCTAATGTGCTCTTCACTGCTTGTTCCTGTAGTATGTGGTCTGCAACATGGGGACACTTAGTGGCACTCACCTTCCCAGCTATTTTCAGTAGTGCTTCCAAGAGTAGCTTCCCAAAGAATCTTGCAAGCAGTCTAGTTTTGTTGTCACACCAGTGGGTGGTCTCATGCTTACCTACCTCAACCTGAAGAATGTCAATGAACTTCCCTACCATCTAGTAGTCCATAGCCATGCCCATCCCAAAGAAGTCTAAATCTCAGTTTTGGGTGGGGAATGGTGGTGGTGGGAATCTTCCAAACCTTTTCCTTCTTTGGCTCCTCTGCCTTACCATGGAGGTAACAACTATATCCTTCCTTGAATACTCTACCTCACCCTTGAGGTAATGGCTCCTTCCTATATCTGCTATACTTGGATTTTTTGAGTTCTCTTTACTCTCTAGTATTTTATTCCCTTGTTACTGATTAACAATTCTTTACATTAAATGTTCCTTGTTCAAATCATAGTGTGGTTCCTGTCTTCTGACTGGATCCTTATGATATAAATTCCTTTGCTTAATATTATAAAATTCTGATTTTTTCTCTCTGCATATCTATATTTCAGTTACATCAAACATGGATTTTAATATCCTTGAATAGCGATAAACCATGGCAGAGAATGAAAAAATAATTAGAATCCTTATCGGTACTGCTATGACAACTCTTCTTCTAGGAAATTTTTTCTGATTTTAAAGCAAATTAAGGCAAGTTTCTTGCCATTTTTCCCTTCCCATCTAGTGTTTACTGATTGTGTTAGTTTTCTAGGGCTGCTGTAACAAATTACCAAAAATGAGTTTACTTAATACAACAGAAATTTATTATCTCACAGTTCTGGAGGCTAGGCTAATGTCAAGTCATTGGCAAGATTGGTTTCTTCTAGATGTTCTGAGGAAGAATCTGTCCATGCCTCTCTTCTACCTTCTGGTGGTTGCCAACAATCCTTGGCATTCCTTGGCTTGTAGAAGCATCACTCCAATCTCTGCTTTGCCATCACATGGAGTTCTCCCTGTGTGTGTTTCTGTGTCTAAATTTCCTCTCTTCTTATAAGAATAAAAATCACAAAATTATGGCCCTCCCTAATCCAATATGACCTCATCTTAATTTGATTATATCTGCCGAGACCCTATTTCCAAGTGAGGTCATATTCACAGTACCTGGGTTTAGGGCATCTACGTAACTTTTTGGGGAATACAATTCAACACACACAGATCGCCCTCTGCCTCTTTCAAATTCATGTTCTTCCCATGTGCAAAATACATTCACCTTTCCCAAATTCCCAAAATTCTTAACCCCTTCCAGCATCAACTCTAACACCAAAATCTCATATAAATATATTAACTAACTCACAATGTTCCACATCTCATCTATATCATCTAAATCAGTTATGGGTAAGACTCTGGGAATGGTCCATCCTGAAGCAAAATGTATCTCCATCTGTGGACCTGTGAAACTAGGAAACAAGTTATCTGCCTCCAAAATACAGTGGTGGGATAGGCATAAGATAGATATTCCATTATAAAGGGAGAAGGTGAAAGGACAAAAGGGGTCATGGGTCCTAAACAAGTATAAAACCCAGCAGGGAAAATCTCATTAGGTTTTAAACCCGAGAATAATTCTCTGTCACTTGATCCACCCTCTGGGCCCATGGAGGCTCAATGAGCCTCATCCTCCTGGCCCTCAGAGAAACTGTTGGCCCTGGCCTCTGTGCATGTAGAGGATGTATCAGCCTCACTCACTCAGCTCTCAGCAGTGGTTCTGCCCTCTGCAGCTTATTTCCTGCTTGTAGAATCCCAGAAGTCTGACAGATGTTCTTTATTCCCTCCTGTCTCTCTCCCCTGCAGTCCAAGCTGGCAGTATTTCTCCTGAGATGTTTGATTGGATCCAAGAGTCACATGCCTCATCTCTCCAGCAAGTTTGTCCAGCCAGACACTTAGTGTTCTCTTCAGAGGACACTTTCTTATTTTTTTCAATATGGATAGACTAAGAATTTTCCAAATCATCAAGTTCTGGTTCCTTTTTGTTTAACGGTTCCTTCCTCAATTTATCTTTCCTCTCATAGTTTACTATAAGCAGTAAGGAGACACCAGGCTGCACCTTCAATACTTTGCTTGGAAATCTCCTTAGCTTACAAGTTCTGCTTTCCACCCAACAGTAGAATATAATTCAGCCAGATTTTCTGCTACATTATAACAAGGATCACCCTTTTCTCCAGTATCCGATAACATGTTCCTGATTACTATCTGAGACCTTACCAGGAGCATCTTTAACATTCATATTTCTGACAACATTCTGTTCTTGATGATATACATGTTCTCGAAGGCAGTAGAAGCTTTACAGCTCTCCTATCTTCTTTCCGAGCACTCTACATAATTGCCTTTAACATCCATATTTCTATGAACAGCCTCTTCAAGTCAATCTAGGTTTTTTTCTATCATGAACCTGCAAATTCTTCAGCCTATTCCTATTTCCCAATAACAAAGCAAATTCCGTACTTTCAGGTATTTGTTACAACAGTACTCCACTCCTATATTAAAGTCTATATTATTTTCCTAAGACTACCATAACAAGTCACCATAAACTGGGTGGCTTAAAACAATAAGAATTAATTCTTTCACAGTTCTGGAGGTCAGAAGTTTGAAATCATGATGTCAATAGTGTTGGTTCCTTCTGGGGGTTCTGAGGGAGACTACTCCATGCTTTCCTCCTAACTTCTATTGGTTGTTGACAATCCTTAGTGTTCTTGGCTTGCAGGACATTACTCCAAATCTGCCTCCACTGTTTTATGGCCTTCTTCCCTGTGCATCTCTCTATCTCTGTGTGTCCTCTCTTCTTCCTATAGAGACATCAATCATATTGATTTTAGGGCCTACCCTAATGCAATATGATTTCATGTTAACTTGATGACATCTGGAAAAACCCTATTTCTAAATAAGGTCACAGTCACAGGTACCTGGATGTCTTAGTCCATTTGGGCTGCTATAACAAAAATATCATAGACTTATAAATAACAAAAATTTATTTCTCACAGTTCTGGATACTGGGAAGTCTAAGATCAAGGCAGACGCAGTATCTGGTGAGAGCTCACTTCTTGGTTTATAGACAACTGTCTTTTCTCTGTGTCCTCACATGGCAGAAAATAAGAAAAATCTCTCTGGGGTCTCTTTTATTAAGGCACTAATCTCATTCATGAGGGCTTCACCTTCCTGACCTAATCACTTCCCAAAGACCCCCGAACCAAATACCAACACATTGGGGTTAGGTTTCAACCAACAAATTTTGGGGGAACACAAATATTCAGTCTATGGCACTGGGGTTATGACTTGAATATAATTTTGAGGGAGACAAAATTCAAAATACAACACTGCTTAAATAAATGGTTGTATTGGAGCAGCACACTTATGCTCAACTCTTCAAGAAGATCTCTTTGCTTATATCATTTTTGAAGTTCCCAGAAGTTATCTTAGCCAAATTATAATACCTACTTTTACTCTTTCTTAATCTCCATAAGGAATCTGCCTGGTCAGAGCTAGAGATCAGAGACAGATAAAAGAGGCAAAAGAATTTGGGAAGCTGTAACAAAAGGATATAGTTCAGTAGAATAGCTTTTTTTTAGAACACACAGGGCACCTTAGATTTGCATTAATTTAGTCCCCAAGTAAAAGAAATACATCACTGTAAGTAACTGACTTTCTGTTTTAATTGGAATTCACAACTCAAAAGAAGTAGAAGGAAATTTCCTGCTTTTGCTAAAAGCAACTAGAATTATTTGTACAAATCGCCTTTTCAAAACTAGAAAATTATCTAAGATATAGTATAGAACCAGCTTTCTTAGAATCATATTACTAATCATTAAATTCCATTTACAAAGAGCTTTATCCAAAATATATTTGTTTCTTTTTATAAAATAGAGTGAGATATTATAGAGATAATAAGTTTCTCACTCTGGCATCCTCTGTGTGTGCTCTCTTCAGAATCAAGGGAGCCCTTCAGCTCCTTTGTTAGCAAGATCAATTATCCATAGCAAAGACAAACCAACTTATCTTTTTGCATTCAGGATAGATAAGCCATTCAGAGGTATAAATATATTCTATGGCTTTTCAAATTACTTCATGGTTAAAAAATAATAACATGCTCCTGTTGCTGAGGAAAACAGGGAGTTAAGCACCAACATAAAGGTAAATCAGAAGGAATCCTTAAGGAAATATTTCTAATGGGAAAGCAAAGAATACTTATAATGCTCAAATATATTTTTTCTCATAGAAGGTTGGGAGGTCCCAGGAAGGGAGAGGCTGGTGTGTGGAAGTGCTATTGGTGCTAAGAATAAATGTCCCATATGAGGTAGTTTTTCCCCTTGAGGGTCAAGTTAGGAGAAAAAATGTTTACGGATTTTTCAATAAATTTATAATGAAAATAGCTTTTTGAAGGCCCATTTGAAGTTAGACTTGAGCATTAAGCAAGAGGTTAGACAAGGGACATGAGACTGTCTACTATTGATCTATAAAAGTCAAATAACCTCTCCATGGAGGCTGCTTGGGTCCATTATGCTTAAGGCTGTTGGCACCATATAAGGGGTAAAGGGTTTTGAAGAGATGACAAAGAATGTCCTGAATTATATAATGTATTATAGAAAATTTATCAAAATGACTCCTTAAGATAGTGTTAAGGCTACAAAGAAATAAATTCTGAATTGTATGTGGCCAAGCCATAGTAACTGCTTGATAAAATACATATTATCTTGAATCATGTAGCTAATGAGTGCTTTATATGTGTCTCATAAAACGTGCACTAAATGTAACTGCCTCTGTAAGGGTCTTCAGCCTATTTTCTGCTACATTCTGACATGTGGTAGATATGGAGTTTCATTTAGAAATTAACTACTCTGGAATAATTTGTTTGATCTCCAAACTCTATTACCGGCCAACACCTGAGAAAAACTCTCCAAGTGATTAGAAAGATAACTTCTGAACTGTTAATCTAGGTGAAAATAGTAACACATTCTTCCTGGGTTGCTAGAACGTGAGGCTTTTCTGTAGTAGTGCCGGGATATCTAAAAGATGGATTGAAACTACTCAGGGTATTCTGGAGGTAAAAGGGGGCTACAGAAGCACACTTATAGAAGTTTAAAATCCCCAATCAATGGTTCCTTTGAGGAGGATCAACGAATGAGAGTTTATGATAAGAAAGTTGGAACCTGAGATAAAAATCAGGTTACCTGGAACTTCTGAAACACCTATGAATGTTTGTCTATGCCATCACAGTAAGCACATTTTTTAAATTCCATTTACACATTTAAGAAGAGTGATAATTGGGCTTGCTGAGTGAACAGACTTTTCTTATCTTTTATCTGAATACCACCAGGCTACATAAAATTAATTGACATGAAATAGAAGTATAATGATGTACACCTGAAATTTATTCAATGTTATGAACCAATGTTATTGCAATAAACAAATAATTAAAAAAAAAGAAATGGAGATTAGGACACAGACATGCACAGACCAAGGGGAGACCGTGTGCAAACACAAGGAGAAGGTGGCCATCTACAAGCCAAGGAGAGTGGCCTCAGAAGACACCAACCCTGCCAACACCTTGATCTTGGACTTCTAGCCTCTAGAACTGTGAGAGAATAAATTTCTGTTTTTTAAAGCAAAAAAACAAAAAAAAAATTAATTGACATGATTTCTCTACCTCTCCAAGTACACGCATGAATGGACGCGAGAGAAATCTAGTCACTCCTTTTAACCGTCTGTCATTAATCCCTCAATTTATGTTCAAGTTTATACTGTGTAAGCCATGAGACTAATTTTATGTACTTACTGGTGAAACTAAAATTAAGATAAATATTAAAGAAATAAGTCCCACACCATATAAAGCTTGCTATGATATAAATGTTTCCCTTGTGCCCCACTGTGGATGTCTACTCCACATTGTGCCTCACACATGATTCAGGCAAGTTGCCATACATCAATCAATTATTGGCAGAGGCAGAATATCATATATATAGGGATTCTCCTGGGTTTTGTCTCTGATGCATTACTTTGTTCAATCCTGTATTTTATATGAATAGAATGTTTTGCATGGATAAGACACATTCAAAAGGCATACCAATTTTTAATTCATTTTGTTTTGTTTTCATTCTGTTACTTTGAATTCTAATTCTATAAGCTATTAACCAGCCACTACCAACAAAAAATCAGTATTTAGTGAGAGGTGAGTATAAGAGAACTATTAAATTCTCTACCTAATAGACATCCACTATGATCAGGGAAGATTAGAAAATCCCCACATGCAAAAAATATTTGATTGTACCAGTAATTTTTAAATGATAGGGTGGTAATGATTTCTGGTTTATAACTCCAGCAGAACCCTCACAGGAAACTCATGTGTTACAGATATATTTAAGCCTGCCACATATATTTTTGTTCACTAGCCTAGTATAACCTAGAGATATCAGCTTTGTATTAATAACTATTGGAAGGCAATTTGGCATTGGAGAATTGACTGAAATTTCCTTTGATGATTAAACCCTTCTCTTAGTTAGATCTGTTATTTGTTTCTTCACAGAGAGTGTCCAGCCATTGGAGTATCCACGTATGCTCCCTATACCTATTGAAAAGAATCATTTGAAGTGGAGAGAATAAGGAGATTGAATTCATGGCAGTAAAAAGAGTGACAATCCAATTCAACAGCTCAAAAGAGGCTCACATTTTGTATGTGCTAAATATGCCTCACCAGTCTTATCATGCCACTTCACAGCTCATGCCACTTCACAGTTCCTTTAAAGCTCTCCATGGTTATTTTGAGAGTGAAAACATTCTCTACAAACATCTCTCGTACTGCTTTGCAGAATTTATGAGGATATGGAAACTTTCATTACTACTTTCTTTAATGCTTTGAAATAGTCAGAGGAAGCAAACACTTTGAGGAAAGTTTGCCAGCCTGCTTCTCATTTTACTGTGGACAGAGAACATAGTGTGGTTAGGATTTTTCTTTGTTTATTTATTCATTTATATCATATTTTTGATACAATGTTACCAAAATAACAAGTGTTAAAAACTTGAGAGCAAATAGTATTTATGGTGGGTAAATTCTGCTGTTTACCTAGTATATTCTCTCTAATTGGATATCGAATGCAGCAAACTGTGTATTATTCAGCATTTTTTTGAGCAACATGACCTCATAGTTACATTGTGAAAACATTTACTACTCATAATGATGATCCTTAGCCATGGATTCAGGTGTAAGGGAATTATTAAAGGAGTACTCCCAGGAAAATCATTAAAGGGAAGTGGCAGGACAAAGAAGGATTCAAGAAAGGGTACAATTTCAGGTGAAGTCAGAAATTCAGCAAATACCTCTGGACTTCCAGAGCATAAATTATAGTTCAAAACAGGGCCAGTATTATGGACATGAGGCCTAACTGCACAGACTCTCCCAACTTAGAAAGGCTCCTCTTAATTTTTGAACAAGGATCTACCATTTTTATTTGTCATTGGGCCCCATAAATTATGTAGTCATCCCAGCCTCAGGGTTTTTTTCCTGTTTCCAGACAAAGATATTGAAGGCTTTGTACTCCCACTTTTGTCAGTATTTGGTTACAGGTGGTTAAGGGGCAGATGAGTAAAACTCCCAGGCATCCTCATACAGGGTAGTAGATCCAGTACCTAAGGGCAAGCTCTAAAGTTTGCTGATCTAAATCTTCAGCACAAAATTTGCAGAAGCTTAGAGATGGCACAGGGATCTAGATGTGGCACCAATAGTATTAGCTACATACTATTAACACTTTGGGGCATATCTTGACAGACATTCATTCTGTGCTTACACAGACTTGCATATGTGTATCTTTTTCACAGTGGATAGTGATGGTGCTCAGGGCAAGCTATCCCAAGAGGCACCACTCTGGTATGCGGATTATTTCGAGCTGAAGACAATAAGGACTCAGAGAACTCAGGAAGAATATTTGAGTTTCCCCTCCCAAACTGCCTAAAGAATTTAAAACAAAAGATCTGTTTCAGGAAGGAGTTATTATCATGATGGCTGTAAAGATAATGTAGGATAGAGGTTACAATAGAAAAGGCACCAACAAGCCCATCTTATCGGAAGTTCTGTCTCTTTGGCCACATTCTCTGGATGGCCCTGCGAGGAGCTGCCAGACAATCATTTACATTTATAAGGGAAGTCTCCATTTGTAAAGGTATCTCCCTCTCTGTATTGGGAAGAGGGGGGATGACCTAATTTATAGAAACTTATCGATGTGGAAGGTGAGGCCTTAAAACTGCATAATAAACCTTACTCTTGTTTACAGTGTTTTAGTGATAATCTCCTGTAACTGACACCCCCACCCCCAACATCCTCCTTTGTCTTTGGTTGAACATGGTATTTAAGACGAGAATTTCTGCTATTGTGTTGAGAAACGCAGTGTCCCTGGTTTCTCCCATGTATACATGTTATTAAACTTGGTATTATTTTCTCCTGCTAACCTGTCTTGTTAATTATTTGGCCAGCCATAAGAACCTTAAGGAAAAGGGCAGAGGGAGATTCTTCCTCTCTCCCGACAATAGAAAGAGAAATTAGCAGACTACAGATCAACCAATAATAGGTCAAATTTCACATATTTATAAATTTTCAGTTCTTCATTTTGATTTATTTCTTATCTGGCTGCATTTAGTCAATAGGTAGGCTCCCTCCACCACCACTATTACTAGACATAGCTTATTTGTATTCTATTTTCTCTCATCCATTTATTCAACGAATATTACTTAGCTTACTAAATTCTCCAGAACTAATCAAGTGCTAGGAATATAGGACTGACCAAAACAAATTTCATGAGACTTGCTTTCTAGTAGGAGGATACAGACAATGTAAACACATGGCACATATATGAATATATATAATATATATATATATATATATATATATATATATATATATATATATATATATATATGATGCCAGATATATTAATAGGTGCTATGGAGAAAAATAAAGCAGGATGTGAAAAAATAGGGAGTGCCAAGCTAGGGGGTTCTTTTTCCTATAAGGTGGGTAGGCGAGGTTTCTGTAAATTGATGACATTACAACAGAGTCCTGAAGGAAGTGAGGAAGACATGTACAAATATGGGGTAAATGCATTTATGGCAGAAAGAACAATGAGAGTAAAGACTCAGAGACAATAGCATAATGAGGGTGACTGTGAAACAGCAAGGAGGCCAGTGTGCCTATGCCGGAAGCAGAATGAGCCCCAGGCAGAGTGGCAGAGTAGTAAAAGACAAGGCCAGAGAGGTAGGCGCTGAGGCCAAATCACTTATGACTCTGTGGGTGATTATAAAAGCCTTGGTTTTTACTCTGTGACTCCCTGAAGTATTTCACGAACTCGCTTCGGTTTTAAATGGACCACTTGGTGTTTTCCAGTGGTTAGGACATGGGGTATGAGAAAAATTGAGATTTCAAATATGTTGTAAAAAATGAGGGGTAATTGTGGTGATGGAACTTTTCTGTTTTTTGACTCTGGTGGTGGTTGGTTGCTTGAACCTATACTTGTGATAATATTGTGTAAAACTAAATACACACACATTCGCACACACACACACACAAATGAGTACAAATAAAACTGGAGAAATCTGAATAAGGGTTGGGTGGGACAATGTAAGCATTCTGATTGTGATATTATAATGTAGTTTTGCAAGATATTGTCATTGGTGAACTGGGTAAAGAGCATCTGGAATCTCTGTTTTGTTACTGTTTTTGTAACAAAATTTGTTACTGTTACTGCCCAATGTGGGGCCTTCTGCTCGCCGCCAGACATGCCAATAGTCAAGAGGCAAGGTGGTAGGAAAGAAAGGACTTTTTATTACAGCTTGCGAGCAAGAGGAAGATGGCTGACTCATGTCTGAAAGAACCATCTTAAAAGGGCACAAAATCTTACAACAGTTATGGGCCAGTGAGTTATAGGGGAGGGGGATAGGAATGTTGACATTCTAGTCTTACAGACTGAGAGTCACCACCCCAGATCTTGGTTTTCATTGATGATGGCTATTAGCATAGATTCTCTGTTGGGGGTCATCACATTCCTAAGTAACTCAAAAGAACAAAGTTATCATCTTATCGCAGCTGGGAGGTATATGCACAGGCAGGGGTTGTAAAATCAACAAAGCAGTTAGATCCCCTGGAGGGTGCATACCCAGCTGGGTTAGTTTGTCAGAGGTCATTCAAAGTTACAATAGGGTTTCTTTTCTACAACATGGCTTCCCTTATGTCAACCTTGTCATGAGCCGGTATTATTACAACTGCATGCAAATCTACAATTATCTCAAAATAAATTTAATTAAAAACATGTTGCAAAAATTTTTGATCTGAACAAATGAAATTTAACTGTGAGTGCTTGCTTTCCCACAGCTTTACCAACAGAATGTGTTGTCATTTTCTTTTTTGCCAGTCTGATAGGTGAGAAATGGTATCTCTTTTCTTTTTTGTTTTTTTAATTTACATTTCTCTACTTATGAGTGATCTTGAGAATTTTTTTCATACGTTTAAGAGTCATTTTTACGTCTTTTTTGTCAATTGTGTATTCATATCTTCTTTTAATTTTTTTCTATTGGGTTTTGGTCTTTTGTCCCTCAACATTTAATAGTTTTTATATATTAGGGAAAATAGCTTTTTGTGTATAGTATACGTTGCAAATATTTTTTCTTTGTCAATTGCCTTTTGACTTTATTTATGGTCACTTTTGTCATACAAAATTTTTTCAAAATAGTCAAATTTATCAGTCATTTATTTTATTGTCTCTGGATTTTGAGTCATAGTTAGAGAACCTTTCACTGCACTGAGGTTAAACAGAAATTCACCTGTAATGTCCAGCATGGTGACTATAGTTAATAATACTATATTGCATATTTGAAAGTTGCTAAGGGAGTAACTCTTAAAAGTCCTCATCCCCAAAAAAAATCGTAACCATGTATGGTGACAGACAGTAACCAGACATATTGTGGTGATTATTTCACAATGTATACAAATAACAAATCATTATGTTGTACACCTGAAACTAATATAATGTTATAGGTCAATTATACCTCAATAAAAAAAGGAAAACAATTAGATTTCTATTAAGAAAAAAAAGAGAAATTCATCCATCTTTTCTTCTAGTACTTTAGGCATTCATATATTAAGTTTAGATCTCTAATCCATTTGAAGTTTATTTTTTGGTATAGTGTGAAACATGAGTCTAATTTTATCTTTTCTCTGGATTGTTACACAGTTTTCCAATAATCATTTATTAAAAAGTCCATTTTGGGGGCCAGCTTGGTGGTATAGTGGTTAAGTTCACATGCTCTGCTTCAGTGGCCTAGACTTCACAGGTTCAAATCCCTGGCACAGACTGATGCACCACTCATCAAGACATGGTATGGCAGCGTCCCACACACAAAGTAGAGGAAGATGAGGACAGATGTTAGCTCAGAGCCAATCTTCCTCAGCAGAAAGGGGAAGATTGGCAACAGATGTTAGCTTAGGGCCAATCTTCCTCACACACACACAAAAAAAGTCCATTTTTACACTGTGAGTTGAAATACCGGCTTTGTTGTACACTAAATGTCCATATGTTGTTGTATCTAATTCTAGACATTAAATTCTGTTCCACTGGTCTATTTTTCCTACTCATGTGCCCATGTGCCAGTACTACACTATTTTAATTGCAGAGACTCTAAAGCATGTTTTCATGACTTATAAGACTAGTTCTCCCTCCTAGGTTTTCTTTATCAATATTTTCCTAGCTATTCTTTCATATTTGACTAGGTGAACTTTAGTGCCAATGTGTCTAACTCCATAAAATATTTTTTTTACAGTGTTTTTATTGGAATTGCATTGAATTAATAAATTAAGGAAAATTGACCTCTTCATAATATTGATTTATGCTATCCAAAATTAAGGGAATATTTTCTGTTTTAAATCTTCTTAGGTGTCACTCAGGAAGGTTTTAAAATTTCCCAATATAGGTTTTGCGTTTTTCTTATTAAATTTATTACTAAATAATCTTCTTTATTGCTATTGTAATGAGATTTTTTTAACATTATTTTCTCTTTTTATCATTTGTGTATATGAAGTGTATTGATTTTTGTATGTTAATTTCGTATCCTCCTACTTCACTGGATTCTTTTATTTTTTTAAGTTAATCTTATCATTGTTTCTTTGGGGCTTTCCAGGTAGACTATTAATGTGTAGAAAATAATTAATGTAGCAGGCCTGAGACTGTTATCTTTAGAAAGGCCCACTTGCAAGTTTGGCCCTTGCCTGGCATGTGGGAACTTGGATTTAGGAAGGTTTATCACCATTCCTAGAACTGATAACTGTAGCTCATTGTGCCTAAGTTGTACAAACAATATGGTTTATGGTGTACACTTGCTTTTCTTCTGAGAGACTGGAATTTTGATATGTGTTAGGCAGAGGATACTTCCATGACCAACCTCCAATAAAAACCTTGGAGACTGAGTCTCTAATGAGCTTCCTTGATAGACATTTCATACCTGTGTCACAATTTGTTTCTGGAAAAATTAAGTGCATCCTGTGTGACACCATTGGAAGAGGACTCTTGGAACATTGTACCTGATTTCATCCAGATTGTTCCCAATACACTTTTTTCCTTTGATGATTTTCCTTTGTATACTTTCACTGCAACAAATAATAGCCATGAATACAACTGTATGCTGAGTTTTGTGAGTCCTAACAAATCATTGAACCTGGTGGTAGTCTTGGGGAACCTCCTTCCCAACACAATTATCATATCATCTGCAAATAGAGATAATTTTATTTCATTTTTTATCTATTCTTATGCCTCATTGACTTTTCTTGCCTAATTGGATTAAGTAATATTAAATATTGAATAAAATATTCAGTAGTGTTGAATAGAAGTGAATAGTAGTGTTAAACAGAAGCAGAGATAATAAGTACCCTTGCCTTGTCCCTGAGTTTAGTGGAAATGCATCTAATGTTTCTCCATTAAAAGATACTTGTTTTAGGATTAAGAGATGTATATATTATCATTTTGAGAAAGTGTTCTTCAGTTACTATTTCCTTGTGTCTTGTTATCATGAATAGGTGTGGAATTTGTCAGAGCAATTCTCAGGGTCTAAAGATATAGTCATATGATTTTTTCATTAGATTTATTAATATGATGTACAATATTAATGATTTTTTAATATTGAACCACCTAGAATACTTTGAATAAATACCACTTAACCATGATATATTATGTTCTTATTGTGTAGTTGGATTTTGTTAGCTAATATTTATTTAGATTTTTGCACTGATATTCATGGTCTATTTTCTTTCTTTGTACTGCCTTTACCTGATGAAAGTTTTAGTGTTATATTTGTTTTATAAAAGGAAGGTTTTCCTTCTTTTGCAATGCTCTGGAATAATTTTTAGAACATTGGCACTACCTAGTCTCCTAAAGTTTGATAATATTTCTCAGTGAAATCATTTGGGCCTGATGCAGTATGGGGTAGTTCCTTAAAAACTTTATTTCTTCTTTGGAAATTGGTCTGTTTAAGGTTTCTAACTTTAATGGGATCAATTTTGGTTATCTGTGCTTCCCTTGGAAACTATTTTCATATCTATGTGCGTAGAGGTGTCACAGTTGTCTTTTATGTTTTTAAAATTTCTTCTATTTTAATGGTTAGTCCCCATTATCATATCTTATTTTATATATTTGTGCTCACTTTTTTCTTAGCAAATAAGATGAACATTTATATATTTTATTATTTTTTCAAAAAAATAGATTGATTAATCAGATCTATCAATTTACTATTAAATACTTTATTAATTTCTACTTTTATCTTTAGTATTTCCTTCCTTATGAGTTCTTTTGGTTTACTTTATCTTATATACTTTGGCCCATCTCTATTTTTAAGTCTTTCTGAATCCTGTTGTCTTGAGTGTGTCTCTTGTAAACAGCATATTTTGGGGTTTTGTTTTACAACACAAATGGAAACTTTTCTTTAAATAAGTGAATTTGTCCCATGCATATTTATTGTTACAATTGATATGCTTAATTTCAACTCTTTTATACTTTTCTATTAATTATGTGTATTTTGTTATATTTGTTTTGTTTTATCTACAAGGTGTGTATTCTTTGTGCTTTTTTTTTTTAAGTTTGGATATTTAGGAAGATTTCACATTTGTTCTACTACTTTTTCTTATACCCGTGCTTTTAAAAATGTTCTTAGTCTCCTGTTTTCTTATTTAAACTTTTACTGTCTAGCTTATCAGGGTTTTTTCCCCATTATCTTTTGATACCTGCCTATTGCCTACACAGCAATTAGCATTTTCTACTATAGTCTTTTCCTTTCTCTTTTCACTTTTTTTTAGTTGCAATATTTTTACTTTGTCACAATACGAATCCATTGTAAATTAGTCTTTCACCATGATCCCAAACCTTGTTTCAGTTTTATATGTACATTTACAGATTTTCAAATGCTCACCATTGTTTAGTTTATTGAAGTTTTTTTAGTCATCTTTTGGTTGGATGAAGCTCATCTCCTAGTGGATTCCTCAGGAAGGGTTGATGTGCACATAATTCCTTAAGCTCTTGTATGTTGAAGAGTATTTTTATATAGCATTGATATATGAAGGACAGCTTGGATTTATATAAAATTCTTGGTTTATAGTTTCTTTCATTGAGTGTTTTTTTCCCAATGCTCCTCCATTGTTGAGTTGGATGTTGCTTTCAAAAAGTCTTATGCTAAGGTAAATATTTTGCTTTGTAAGTTATTTGTTCTTTTATTTGTTCTTTCTTCCTGCAAGCCTTATGGATTTTATCTTTATATTTTAAATGTAATTGTTTGGCTATACTAAGTTTCAGAGATATTTGTCCTGGGTTAATTTTCCCGGGTAACCACTGAGACCTTTAAATATGTAATTCAGGTCTTTTTCTACATCTTGAAAGTTTTCTAGGATTATCATTTTATTTTATTTAAAGCTTTTTTTTTTTTAAGGAAGATTGGCTCTGAGCTAACATCTGTTGCCAATCTTCCTCTATTTCTTTTTTCTCCCCAAAGCCCAGTACATCTTTGTATATCCTCGTTGTAGGTCCTTCTAGTTCTTCTATGCGGGACACTGCCTCAGCATGGCTTGATGAGCAGTGAGTAGGTCCATGCCCAAGATCCGAACTGGCAAGCCCCAGGCCACTGTAGCTGAATGTGCGAACTTAACAGCTACACCACCAGGCTGGCCCCTCTAGGATTATCATTTTAGATGTTAGTTCCCTTTGTTTTGCTCTAATTCCTCAGAAACTCTGATAATATAGATATTTTTTCTACATTGCCTTTCTTTTATTTCCATTACTTTACTCTGGCCCATTTTACTTCTTTGTTATGTCATTTCCTTCCTATAGTTGTTTTCTTGCTTTTTGTAAGACTCTTATTACATTTTCTTTTTAGTGTATTCTTCTTTAGGCACCTTGTAATTTATCCTTCATTTCTGAAATAATTTTGTCCTTTTCTTCCATTTATTTTCTGAGTTAAATCAAGTTTTTTTCCATTTTTACAATTTCTCATATACTTCTGTTCTTAGATTTGAATTCTTAAATCAATTAAAATGTTTGAATATATTTAACTCTATTTGCAGTGTAGACTTATGGTTTTACTCTCTTTCATGGTTGTTTCTCAGGGGAAATTTTCCTCAGTTAGTTTGGGTGAAAATTACTTTCCTGATATACTGCAATAGTTCTTTATGGATTTTACTTCACCCTTATTCATCATTGTGATATTGTGATGTTTTACAAGATTCCCAGTTTAAGGATAACATTTTCTATCAGTCTAGCAAAGTTCAAGTACTTTAGCACATTTTTTATATTTGTTTTGATGATGGGGGCAGAGTTGAGAATCCTCCAAGATTTTTTGGTTCTCTTGCTTGCAACAGTAATTTTCCCTCTTTTCTTCTCTTCTCCTTCACAACTCAATATGAGAGAGTCCTTCTCTCTTCCTTTCTGACTTTTTCCCCCAGTAGCTACGTGTTTAGAAAACTGTCCCTTTAAATCTTTCTTGTCCCTTTAAATATTGTCCATGCCTTTAAATCTTGTGCCTGGCCCTTTAAATGGCTACCTGACCCTTTAAATAGCTCTTACTTTGAAATCCATTTCCTGCAGTCCTGCTCAGTTCTTCCAGGTTACTTTTTTTTAAACTGTTTTTATATTTTGGGTGATTTAATCTTTCTGGTGGTTACTCCAACTCTTCTAGGGGTTGGGGTGGGGAAACCAGTATACCTCCTGTATCTTCCTAGCAGTTTTATTGGGTTTGATTTTGCTAGTTGTGAAGCTCCATAGTGGGGCAAAGGAGGATCAGGAACATGTAGGGATACTACCAGAATGTTTTTCTTTCTTCATTTTTTTCCTTTTTACTCACAGTTATTTTGCAATCTTTCCAATGTGTGGTTTTGCATAGAAATTCTGTAATTATGGAATTATTCCATATTGTTTGGGGAGGAGATTTGGGGAAGTTACTTTCTATAAATTTACCATTGTCTTCACTTACCAGGAAGTCCTCTGATGCCTTTTTTTCTAGTTTATTGTTTGTTTCACTAGCTTTTTATCTTTCACTTTATTTTTTAATCTTATTTCATCTTATTTTCCCAATTGATTTCATATTCCTTTAATGTCCTCAAAAGTGTGAGAATGTGGTTTGGAAAATTCTTTTCTCTTTCCCCTGGAAGGCATTCCTCGGTAATACATGTATGTATATATGTGGTGTAGGCAGCCTCCAAGAGGCCCTCAATGATTCTGCCTCCTGGTATTCACACACTTGGGTAGCCCTTTCCCACATTGTACTAGGATTATTCTGTGTGACCCACAAAACAAGGCAGTTATTACTTTAGAAATTAGCTTATAAAAAGATGAGCCCTTTGGAGAGGCCTGTTTGTCATGGAACTGAAGACTCCTGCTAACAGCAATGTAAATAATCTTGGAAGTGGATCCTCCTTCCCTCACCTATACCTCATAAGAGACCCTCAGCCTCAACCATCAGTAAGCCACTCCAGATTCCTGAGGCTTATAAACTCTGTGACATACTGAAGTTTGTTATTTTTAAGATTTGAGGTAATTTATTATGCAGAATTAGATAGTTAATATAGTATGTGTGCATTTTTCTTGTATCATTTCAGCACGTTTTCTCTATTGTTTTCCATTATTTACCTTTAGGAGAACCACTTCTCTGAATCTTCTTTTTGAACCATGGACCTTATTGAGTATTCAATATTCAAATATACACTCAATATTCAAAATTTCATATACAAAAAATACAAAAATAAAAAATCCCAAAATATGGTGAGAGATTTGGAGATCCAAGTTCATAAACTTCATAGGTACCCAAACAGATTCAACCCAAAAATAACATCTCTGGTATACACTATAACAAACTGTCTAAAATCAAACACAGAGAGAATTTTAAAAGAAGCAAGAGAAAATTCCTCACATACAAGGGAGCCCCCATAAGGCTATCAGTGGATTTCTCAGCAGTAACCTTGCAGGTCAGTAGAGAATGGGATGATATATTCAAAGTGCTGAAGTAAAAAACCTGCCAGGCAAGAAAACTTTACCCAGTAAAGCTGTCCTTCAAAAATGAAGATGAGGTAAAGAATTTCCCAGAGAAAGAAAAGCTGAGGGAGTTCATCACCACTAGACATGCCTTATAAGAAATGCTAAAAGGAGTTATTCAAGCTTAAATAAAACATTTCTAATTAGTAACTTGAAAACATAAAAATAAAAAACACTGGTAAAGGTAAGTATATAGTCAAATTCAGAATACTCTAATACTGTAATATGGTGGTATGTTAATCACTTTTAACTATAGTGTAAAAATTAAAGGAAAAAAGTATTAAAAATAACTATACCTACTATAATTTGTTAATAGATATGCAATATAAAAAGAGGTAAATTGTGACATCAAAAACATGAAATTTGGAAGAAGTAAGAGGGTAGAGATTATGTATGTGATCAAAGTTAAGTTGTTATTAGCTTAAAATAGACTGATATAATGGTGTTTTATGTACACCACATGGTAACCACAAAGAAAAAATGTACAGAGGATACACAAATATAAAGAGAAGGGAATCAAAAAAGACCCCTACAGAAAATCATCAATTCACAAAGGAACAGCAAGAGAGGAAGAAAGGAGCAAAGGAACTATAAAACACTCAGAAAACAATTAATAAGATGGCATTAGTAAGTCCTTGCCTATCCATAATTACATTAAATATAAATGGAATAAATTCTCCAATAAAAAGACTTTGAGTGACTACATGAATGAAAAAATAAGAACCAACTATATGCTGTCTAGAAGAGGCTCACATCATCTTTAAAGATATAGATAGGCTCAAAGTGAAGGAATAGAAAAAGATATTCCTTCCAAATTGAAACCAAAACAGAGCAGAGGTACCTATACTTTTATCAGACAAAACAGACTTTAGGACTAAACTGTAACAAGAGACAAAGAAGGTCATTATATACATCAATTCATCAAAAGAATATAAAAATTGTAAATATATATGAACCCAACATCAGAATTGAAGGAAGAAATAGATAGCAATAAAATAATTTTAGGGGACTTCAATGCCCATTTCAATATTGGGTAGATTATCCAGACAGAAATCTTAATATGTAAACAGTGGACTTGATAACATCATAGCCTCAATGGACCTAATAACATATATGGATCATTCCATCCAACAGCACCAGACTACACATTCTTCTCAGGTGTACATAAAACATTCTCCATGATAGATCATATATTGGGCCATAAAGCATATCTTACCAAATTTAAGAAGATTGAAATCATATAAAGCATCTTTTCTGACCACAGTGGTATGAAACTAGAAATCAAGAAAAGGAAGAAAATTGAAAAAAAATTCACAAATACATGAAAATTAAATGATACACTCCTGAAAACCAATGAGTCAAAGAAGAAACCTAAAGGGAAATTAAAATTACCTTGAGACAGGTGAAAATGGAAACCCAACATATCAATACTTAAGGGATTCATCAAAATCAGTTCTAAGTGGGAAGTTTGTAGTGATAAACATCTACGTAAAGAGAAAAGAAAGATCTCAGTTAAACAATTTAACTTTACACCTCAAGGAAGAAGAAAAAGAGCAAACTAAACCCAATGTTAGCAGAAGGAAGGAAATAATCAAGATTAGAACAGAAATAAATGAAATAAAAGCTATTAATACAATAGAAATGATCAACAAAACTAAGAGTTTTTTTTTCTTAAAAGAGAAACAAAATTGACAAATTTTAGATAAACTAACAAAGAAAATAAAAAAACAAGAGGACTGAAACAAAATTATAAATAAAAGAAGAGACATTACAACTGATTAGCTTGAAGAAATGGATAAATTCCTAGAAACATACAACCTACCAGGACTGAATCATGAAGAAAGAAAATCTGAAAGATCAATAACAAGTAAGGAGATTGAATCCTTAATGAAAAATCTCCCAACACAGAAAAGCACAGGACAAGATGATTTTATGTGCAAATTATACTAAACATTTAAAAAAGTATTAGTACTAATCTTTCTCAAACTCTTCCAAAAAATTGAATAGGAAGGAACATTTCCAAACTCATTTTATGAGGCCAGCATTAACCTGATTCCAAACCCAGACAAGAACACTACAAGAAAAGAAAATACAGGCTAAAATCCCTGATAAATATAGACACAAAATCCTCAATGAAACACTAGCAAGAAATATTCAACAACACATTAAAAAGATGATAAAACATGATGAAGTTGTATTTATCCTTTGGATTCAAGGATGGTTCAACATATGTATATCAGTAAATGTGATACATCACATTAACAGAATGAAGGATAAAAATCATATGGTCATCTTAATTGATGCAGAAAAATAATTTGACAAAATACAACACTTTCATTATAAAATTCTCTAGAAATCAGATATAGAAAGAATATACCTCAAATATAATAAAGACAATAAATGATAAGCTCACAGCTAACAGCATGCTCAACACTGAAAACTGAAACCTTTTTTCTAAGATCAGAAATATTATAAGGATACCTACTGTTGCCACTTTTATTCAACAAAGTACTGGAAGTCTTAGCCAGAGCAATTAGGCAAGAAAAATAAATAAAAGTCTTCCAAATTGGAAGCAAGAAGCAAAATTGTCTCTATTTGCAGATGACATGATCATATATATACAAAACTCTAAGACTCCACCAAAGAACTGTTAGAACTAACTTTTTAATTAAGGTATTACATTTTTCAGACCCCAAGTTTCTGTTTGGCTCCTTTTTGTAATTTCTCTGTTGATATTCTCATTTTGTTCATATGTTGTTTTCCTGATTTCCTTTAGTTATTTGTCCATATTTTCCTTTAGCTCACTGAACATAGTTTAGCTAGTTGTTTTAGTTTTTTTCTAGTAGGTCCAATGTCTCTGCTTCTTCAGGGATACTTTCTCAAAATTATTTTCTTCCTTTGAATGAGACATGCATTGCTTTTTCCCCATACACATTGTTATTTTTTGTTCAATATTGGTCCTTTGAAAAAACAGTCACCTCTCCCAGTCTTTGCAGACTTTCTTTGTGTTGGCATAGTCTCCAATTAGGTGGACTTGCTCTGAGCCTAGTGATTCCCCAAGATGGAAGCTTAATGTTTTCTCAGGTCTCTTCTGAGTGTGCATCTTGTCTATGTTTGTTTTTGGCTTTCTCCAATCAACCATATACATGGCTGCTTTTGAACATCTACACACCTCAAAGAGTTTTACCCCACATTTTCCTCAGTGCCTTTGGTGGTCTATTGTATGTCTTCACCTGTACTCTCTTGCCCCAGAACTCTTCAGCCCTTTAGTATCCCTTTAGTTTTCACAACCAGTGGCTGTTCCAGCCACTTTTCCCTACCTGAGATCTGAGTTAGTCAAGTCAGAGACCAGTCTTTCAGGCAGAGTTCAGACAGGTTGGAACATTGCAAATAATGTCTGCTCTGCTTCCTCTTGTTCAAGGGAAGGAATTGGAATCAGGGCTGCTGCCTGCTCCAGATCAGGATTGATTGCACTGTGCCATGGAATGGGTGGGGCAAGAACAAATGAAAACCACATGAAATTTTCTAGTGTTTTGAATGTGGCTTTTTTTATGATTGCATATTTGCTTGACTGCTGTACATCTTTGTCTTTTTTCCAGATTTTCTATAATGTTAGTTCAGCCAGTTTCTAGTTGTTTTTTGATGTTTCTATTGGGGAATGAGAACTGGGAGCTTCCTACTCTGCCATTTTGTTCCATTTTGCAAGGATATTTTTGATGTATATAAAATTAAACATAGAAAATAGTTTCAGTGTTTTAAAGATGTTTTCCTTTTGTTTTTGCTTATACAGTTTCCAAATGGGAAGTCTATAATCATTCTTACATTTGTTCATGTGTCAGGGATCCCTTGGCCACTCCCTACATTCAGTGATTCATTAGAAGAACTCAAAGGAACCAGATGTAGTTGTATTCATGGCTATAGTTTATTACATTGATCATCAAGGGATAAGACACATTATTCAGAGTTTGGAGAGATTAAGAATTATTATGTTTGCTTCCTCCTCTGAGGGAGCACACTTGAGTGTGATCTTTTCTTCAGCAACAAAAATGGAAGAACATAGGTTCAATATTTCTGGCCAGAGAAGCCCATTAGAAATTAAATGCCTAAGGATTTGAATAGGGGCTGGTCATATAGGCACTGTCTATCAGGCACAACAACCCAAATTTCAAATTCCTAAAACTAAAGCAGATTTTTAGTGCTCCAGGCAGGCAAAACAACCTCATTGGTGTAGAGAGCCTTCCAAAGGCCAATTTCCTAGATGACAGTGAAAGGACAGCCATATAAGTAGGCTCTTTGCAAGATCAAACTTGCTATGTTCATTCCTACCTGCACAGTCCAACCCTCTGGACTTTGGCCAAGATATCTTTACTTCAAAACTACTATTAGCAAGACTTCAGGCAGCAGAATGAAGCCAAACTTCAGTATTCACATCAGTCATGCTCTCTAAGTGTCCTGAACTTAGCCAGTTAAAAGAAATCCCATTAACCATACTGGTCTTTCTTAGAAGTCAGGTGGCTGTCTCTTGTTTCCATATTAACTTTTTAGTATATTAACCTTTTTCATCTGTCCCGAAGCATTGATACAGGTATAGCAGAATATACTAATAATTTGACCAGATGTCACCTTCACCTGCAATGCAGAAGTCTATGGAAATCATGTTATCTATAACAATTCTGGCCAGTGAATTGATGCTGACTTGAATGACTTTTACATCTGAAGAAATGGCATAATCACTTCAGCTAAAATTAGGGGACACATACAAGGATCATAATTCCAGAAGGCACACAGGGGACCTCTAACACAGGTATTTTTTGTAAACAACTTTTAATTGATTTTTTTGTATACTGTCTAGCAATACTTTTTTGTAACTGGAGTATTGGTCCATTTGTATTTATTATTATAACTACATATTGGGATTTATTTCTGTCATATTACTTTGTGCTTTCTATTTGTCTAATTTCTTAAATTCTCTTGATTCTACTGAGTTTTAGTTTATTCCATATTTCACTGTGGTACTGTTTGTTTATGATTACTCTAATTAATTTTAAGATGCATACTTAATGTAGCAACATATAAAATTAACCCAAATCTTCAACTTCCTCCCAGTTCATATAAGAAACTAATTTTCCCTCCTGGAAACTTCTGATACTCATTTCCACAACCCTGTGCCATACTGCGTTGTGGGCATTATGAGGTTTCTTAGCCTTTGGGTTTGCAATCTGTAAAACAGTTTCGGATATGCCTTTGATTATTTAACAAATAATTGATCACAAACAGAAAAAGTGGTTGTAAAGAAAGGGTAGAACATCAAATATTACGTTTAATTAAGCTTATTATTTTTACTTTTTCTGTTTGCTTATTGTTTTCAGCATCCTAGTCCTTAATATTCTCTGATGATAGTTTAAATGAAGGGTGCAGTGTAATTGCAAATGCCCCAATTACATAATAAGTGCAAAGCAGGAAGAAAGTTGTTTTTAGGAACTGATTTTTAGCTACACCTCTACTAAGGAAAAAATATATTGTGTGATTAGCACTTCTAAATGTATTTTGTTGTTGTTGTTGTTGAGGAAGATTGGCCCTGAGCTAACATCTGTGCCAATCGTCCTGTATTTTTTTTCCCTATGTTGGACGCTGCCACAGCATGGATTGATGAGTGGTGTGTAGGTCCACGCCAGGGATCTGAACCTGTGAACCCCGGGCTGCTGAAGTGGAGCTCGCAAACCTAACCACTATACCACTGGGCCAGCCCCTAAATGTATCTTTTTATCATGTCATGATTACTGAAACATTTCACATAAAACACAATTGGGAGAAATAAAAAGTGCTCTTTAGGATATAGCTCGTTAAATCTCTACATGTAGTAATCAAAGAACATCACTGAAAATTAAGAGGACAGCTTTTAAATGGTATCCCATTCCACCCTCATCTAATTGGCAGGATCAACATCTAGGGCAGAGACTATGCATGCAATTAATAGTATTACCAATTATTGGATTATTTTTAATGGACAACTCACCAATTTACATATGTAACTTAATAATTATGTTGCTATTTCAATTGATTATCACATATACATACAAATGCACTATAAGGGATGCAATTTGCAGTGGATATGAGCATACAACTTTTTCATCAATAGATAACTCTGCTCATTTATATGTGAAAGATAGGTTTCCATATTTAAAATTGAATAAAAACATCACTTGGATATGAATATTTTTAAACATTATTGGAAAACCATCATAAAATAATTCCCCCCAAATGTGGTATAAAATGTGCCAGAAAGTTGTGTTTAAAAATTATATTCTCACTGGAAATCAATTATCCAGGCACAGTTGCCTAGTTACAAACAATCCCAGTAGATAACCTGTTAATTAAATTGTATAGTTTTTATGACTTGTAAAACTTTCAGAAATAGTCCATTGAGATTTAGTGTAAGCTGTAATTGTGTATATAATCATAAGTTTTGAGTGCTAACTTCAAATTCATATTTATATAACCTACTGTGAGTTATAACTGTGGAGTACTAAATTGTTTGGATCTCATTCATAAGCAGTTTTGTTCCTCACTCCAATTTGTACCTAACAATGTATTAGACACTCTGCAAAATTTATTTTACTCCTCCTGTGCTACTATTACTACCATTACATTAGAACTATTAATACTAGTGACTCTTTGTTTTGTTTTTACTATATACCAGACATTAGGCTAAGTGGTTTATAAATATTATTTTATTTAATCCTCATAGCAATTCATTGATGTAAGTATTCTTATTTAATTCTTTCATAAATAAGGAATTGGAGAGTTAAAGTGAAAATGTCACTCAGCTATATGCATCATAGCTAGATTTGATCTTTCTGAATAAAGAGTCCACACTTTTTAAGCACTTTGGTATACTGACTCTTTACAAATATTGTGTTTCATGTTCACATTATTTTTTTCTGAGAAAAGTGATATTTTTTCCTATTTTACTGATGGGGACACATAGCTTATGAAACTGTGCATTCATTCAACATGATATTTAAAATACATTACCAAACTTTAGCAAAATGCTAGTTGTCATGAATATTGGTCTTATTTGGCTAGTACAAACCCAGTGTTTTTACCCAGATTTGGGGAAAATACACAATCTATACATAGATCACAAGACTCCATGTAACATGTCAATTGGGGTGATGCTATTCTAAATGGAATATTTTATCAGTACATTTACATTCTTTTTCTTTCTAGTTATAGGACCTGGGATAATATGAGTTTTTCAGCCTCAATTTCATTATAATAGAATGTGGTTAACAATATTGTCCCTGAATGCTTGTGAAGATTAAATGATAATGATGCATCAAAAAGAGCTGGCAGCATGCTTGGCACATAATAATATTCAGTTGATGTTAGCCCCATCAGTTCTTTGCTTTCTTTATTTAAACCCTCCACGACTATTTTGACTTGATGCTTATAGTAGTGTATCCTCACTATTGGCTGTTGTTTGTTGTTTTCACTTTAAATAAAATACATTGGTTTCAAAATTATTAATATAAGATATGGAAATTGAGGTAAACTTTAGAAGTGCTAAAACATATAAAGAAGAAACTAGAAATTAAGCAGAATCTTACTATCAAGACATAATCAATATAAATATTTCAGAGCATTTGCCTCCCAAGATTGTACTTAGTTTATTCTGGACTCACCTGCTAAATGTAATAGTAATAAAAATAGAAAAATAATTTGCAGTAAAACATAATAAAAGAATTCTAAAGTTCATTTGGAAAAAATAAATAAGTGAAAAGAGCTAAAAATTTTTGAAAATGATCAGTGATCTGCCAGATTATAAACGTATATTATTAAGCATCTTTCTTTCCTTTTCTTACGCCACATTCAACGCATCAGGAATCCTATCAACTCTACATCCAAGATTCATAGTCAGTCCTCTTTTTTGCATCTCCACTTCTACCCTTTGTACCACATTAAGGTACAAAACAGAAGTTTTTAGCACCTCTCATTTTTTTTTTTTTATTTTAAAGTAGCTATAGTAATTGTTTTAAAGAATGTCTGTCTCGTGTTTTTGAATTACCTAATGACTTCCCTTTAGACTCATTAAAAAAGAACTTGGGCTGAGTGAGTAGTAAATAGTATAATGTGACATTTGAATAATGATTGGATTTTTACAAAGATCTCTATTCTATGGGAGAATGTGCATAGGAGAAATTTCCAAACTATTTTATCCACATTAAACTTTTTTAGTCCTAATATTTTCGGCATTATAATTGAGGACTTATAATATTTTGGGGAGATCTACATTTAGTAGATTAATTAACTACAAGTAAACACTTTGGTAACTGGGTTTTAAGTGGATTTGCTTGATCAAATTCATTGTTGTCTGAGCTGATTAGGACATTTTAAAGTTTTCATTATAATGTTTAACAAATATTTGATGTTCTGGTTCTCAAACTTAAGAATTACCACATTACCTTCTACATAAAAATCTTAGAATGTGACATTTCTAAATACATTTTATCAATCATTGACCTCAAGAAGAAATATTTTTGAAACATTATTTAATCTTATTGATGATCTATGAGAAAAGGCCCTGTAAGTATGGCCTTGACAAGTCACTTAGGCTCTCTGAATCATACTTTTCTCATCTGTAAATTGGAATGCAAAATTAATAACTAGTTTAATTAAGTGTTCTGTATTCCTCTTCTATTGCTGTTGTAACAAATTGCCACTCACTTACTGGCTTAAAACAGCACATTTGTTTCCAGGAACCAAGAGTCCTTGCACAGCATGCTCAGATTTCACCAGGCTGAAATCAAGGTGTTGGCCAGGACTGCATTTTCATCTGAGGCTCAGGATTCTCTTCCTTAGCACACTGGTTGTTGACCCACTTCAGTTGATCATGGCTATTTTCTTACTAGCTCTTGGCCTCTCAGCTTCTAGAAGCCACTACATTTTCTCATCATGTGGTCCCCATAGGCCATGCAGTTTAAAATAATGCTGTCTACTTTCTTCCAGGTCAACATGAGAGCATCTCTGATTTCTCCCTCTCCAATCTATCAGGAGGGAGCCTCATATAATTGTAATACAATCATGGGAGGGACTGTCTCACCATGATTGGCCATACAAGGTAACCTAATCTAGAAAATGACTATTCCATCATATTCATCTGTTCCACCCACACTCAAGCCTAGAGTATTTTATAAGGTGTGTACACTAGTGAATGGAAATCTTGATAGCTATCTTAGAATTATACCTACCACAAGTTCAGATTAGTTTGGTTTTAATTAACTGATATTTGATTCTCTCTCCCTACTATGTAAATACATTGAACATGACATAATCACTTCTGTTGTACTTCTAGATATCCTAGGACATATCATCTTATGTAGGATTATCCCTAGATACCTTGTGATAAATTGTTTTCAATATCTTTTCCTCTAAGCTTTTTTTTTAGGAACTTTCACATCCTCTCAAACTTGGTTTTGGCAAAATTTAAGTTAGACATTTAACCTATTAGGGTTTAAATATATAGTGGAAGGAAAGAACGTGGGTTGTAGAATTATGATGGAGTTCAAGACTCACTACCCCAAAATATGGCACTTTGGCACATTTAATATTTTAGGCTAAGTTTGAGAAAATGGCAGAAGCAGGAAGGTCACTCTGCCCTCCCCATTCCTTGCCCTTCTTCCCTGAAACAGGTCACAAAACTCCCATGTGAAAGATACCCTCCACACACCAGGAGGAAGGAAGACATTCTTATTACCAGAGATGGAGAATTTGGGGCTGAGAAATCTGTACAAACAAACCTTGTTAAACAAACCCTCATCTTCCCAGTTACTTGTTCATCACTTGCTACCCCTAGCCCAAACCCCTTTGTCTTATCAATTCTTCACAAATTTATTGTTTCTTTGTCGAAAAGGTATAAAAGCTTCTTGCTTTGGTCACTTCTTTGGGTCTTCATTCTCTTATGAAGAGTCCCAGGTATGTGTAAAAATTTAATAAAATCTGTATGCTTTCCTCCTGTTAACCTATAGTTGTCTGTTTAGTTTTTAGACCCCTAAAAAGGCTGAGAAAAGCCTTTTCCTCCCCTACAGTCACATATAAATCAGGTCCAGTTCTGGCTTGAACACAGTAAATTACCTTCTTTACAAACTCCATTAATTCTCTCTGAGACTCAGTTTCCTTACCAAAAACAAAGGGAAATAATACTTAACTCTTAGATTTGTTGTGAGAATAAAATGACAATGAGTGTGATAGCTTTTGGTAAACTCTGTTGCTTGTCACAATGTAGACACTCAGCAAGCCAGTCTTTAATATCTTACTATTTCCAGTGATTTTGATGTGGGGGTTCTTGATTGCTACTTATGAAGGTTGCATTTAAGCAATTATTTATTATTTGCTCAACTTTACATAATGCTACGGAGACTAGACTTAGTCTCCGTACTAAATTTAGTTTAGTTTCTGCAAGTTTAGTTTCTGCTAATGTAAAACCAAAGCTTCTACTAGTTTAGACTTGACTTTACCATGATTGCAATTTTAAAGTGTTTTACTGTTTTAATGGAAAGTAAAAAGTTTCCATATGTATTTAAACATTAGAAAAACACTAAATACATTATTAAAACCTATAAAAATAATTTTCTCTTGTAAAGAGAGAACTTATGTGTCAGAGTGAAATAACTATGATCTGTCCTGTACCTCTCTATTATTATCCAAGTCATCAAAAAAGAAGTAAAAAACATCTTATAGTTGGTCACCAAGAAAAGATAAAATACATGTAATAATGATGACTGTTTCTCTTAATAATGCTTTAGTCTGAATTATAAAATACTGTTAGTAATTTAAAAGAATGGAGATTTTATCAATTTAATTGAACTTTTTAGTTATCCATAAAATTAAAATCTCATTCTATTTTAGCATTGTGTACCATTCATTATTCTGATAATTCAGTAGGTCAAATTATTACCCTTACTAAATGTCATTTCAATTTGGTCTTTTTTATACTCAAAAACTTCATGAGACTCAATTATGTTATTTTCACAATCAAATTTTAGTATTCTATTAGAGAATAAGATTTGTCTTTCCAGAAACTAATTAATGTTTTCTTCCTAAAGTCATGTATATAAATTTTATTGAATAAAATAAGATGATTAATCAGAGCAAACTGCTAATGGTTTCTCTAGTGACCAGGGAAATGTTAACCGTTATATTTGTTATTCTGTCCTGGGAGAAAGAATGGAGATGCTACATATATTCCATTTTGCATTAAAATATCTCATGTGATTTTCAATTTTCTGTAATATTCGGTTTGTACACGTTACCCATATGTTTTATCTATCTCTTTAGAGATTTGCTTGTGGATTCTGATCTCTCCATATTGAATGTATCAGTTCCACATTTGTAGTTGCAATATATAGGAGTAATATTGAAGTAAAGCATATGTGAGAAATTTACCTTCAGCAACTTTTTTCCCCCACTGACAAAAATATGTCATGGAGTCATGCTGCAGGAAATTCCAGTCGTTTGTTGGCTGAATACAATATAGTCTCTTTTTAAATTATTATTTTTTAATACAAAAATATGATCACAGTATGTATATTACTTTGAAACTTTTTAAATTATTTTAGTAGAATGACATGGACATCATTCTAGGTTAATACTTCCTGTTCAAAATCAATTTTTCCTAGCTATGTAATATCCTGTAGTTTGCTTTCACCACAATTTATTCTAATTTGAAAATTTAGTTTTAGCCATTTTAATCAGTATAAACAATACTGAAATAAATATTTTAGTACATATATCCTTACCTACTTTTTAAACTTGTTTTGTTGTTTTTATTTTAGGCTGAACTGCAATGAGATTGCTGGGTCAAATAAATGTGTATTTTTAATTTTACTAGATATTTCCAAATTAGTTTTTCAAATGGGTCTAGAGATGCACATTTCAACCAGCACTATATACAAAGTTTATTTCCAAGGTATTCATCGTTACTGAATCTAATTCTCTTTTTAAATGTTTTACAATCTCTTGAGTCAAAAAATATGGAATATTAAGACTTAAAATTGCTATTTTAGTATCTCAGCAAGAGCACTTTTTGTTCCAAGGGATAGATGTCCAATTCAAGTTTCTGAAAAAAGAAATGGGAATCAATTGAATCATATAATTGACAAGTCCATGGGGTAGATATAAAGGCAGGGAAGGATGCAGAGGATCTAATAATATAACAAGAACTTGACTTGTTTCCTATTCTTGGTTTTATATTTATGAATTGATTTCAATCTTATACAGATTTTAAAATTATTCTTTACCCAGTGCATTAGCTTTCAAGAATAATTATTTATATTTGAACATGTTTTATATCCACATTTCAATGTTTATTTAGACCCTTCTATATTTTACTGATTTTAGTCCCCAAACTTGTCATTTTTTATCCTGTGTCATTGTTGGTCGCTTAAATGTGCTTCATCTCTTTCTCAGTTACAATATGCTTTCAAGCAACACTTTTCTAGAATGTTTCATGGGTACCATATTGTCTGATGTCTTGTAAATCTGAGAATGTTCTATCACATATGAAAAACATTTGACTTGTTTTACAGTTTGATATCACTACATTTTCCATCAAAACTCTAAATATTGCTACTTCATCACTTAGCATTTTTCATTGCATAGAAAAGATATAGAAATGACTTGCTATTTGGTTCCTTTTTAGGTAGCTAAGATTTATTGCATAAATGTTTATCATGCTCTACTTTTATCCTTAAAATTTAAACATTTTGCCTTTGTCATTGCCAATGGAATTTCTAAGTAGAGATCTCTTTTCAGTAACTTTTCCTGGAAATATATTAGTGCTCTTCAAAACAAGTGCTTTTTCTTTCTTTTTTTCTTTTTTTTGCTGAGGAAGATTTGCCCTGAGCTAACATCTCTTGCTCGTCTTCCTCTATTTTGTATGTGGGTCACCACTGCAGCACGACCACTGACGAGTTGTGTAGGTCTGCACCCAGGAACCAAAACCAGGCCAATGAAGCAGAGTGTGCTGAATTTAACCACTAGACCACCAGGCTGGCCCCAATGAGTGCTTTTCAACTTAAGAAATTGTTATGCTCTGCCTTTTTGATAAAGTTTGCTTCTTTTTGTTCTGCTCTTATCTTCAGGCATATCATGTATCATGTAAATATCTTCTCTCTGATCTCCTTATCTGTTGTCTTTTCTTGCATTTTTTTTTATCCTTGTTTCCTTTATCTCACTAATGATTTTCAATTTTTGGTCCTTTTTCTCTGAATTTGAAGAGTGCTCTTGCATATCCTCTAAAATATGAATTCAAATTTTATACGGATTCATAGACATTAATTCTGCTGTTATATTTTGGTTATTCTTGTATTCTTTCTTTATCACATCTTGTTACTGTTCACCTCACCTCATTTTTTCTTTACAACTTTATGCTCTACTTTCAAAGTCTATTTTCTTTTTATTTATTTTGAAGGTGACAATATTTTTGTTGAAATTCTATTTTGGATTCTGCATAAATAATTATTTAAAGTATTTATATTTCCAATCTTAGGTATTTTTTCTTATTTCAAGTTGCCATCTTATTTTTTTATCTATTTACTGTCACTTAAGACTATATTTTTTCAGGTTGAGATTTTGCAATAGAGTGTGAATACATCTTAAGTAGGTTCCCTCCCCAATTGTTATAGGATAAACTTATTCTTGCATCTACTGGTGTGGATCAACTTTATGTGTAGAATTCTCAGTCCAGTTCCTAGTGTACATGTACAGTATACTTCTTAAATACTAGAACTATGAAAATATTTAATTCAAAGGAAATAATGTTAGCAAAGAGATCCCTTTTTCTCCTCTTGTACAAGAACATTAACATGACTGCATAAAGAATAAATAAAGAAAGCAAGAGGAAACTTTTGGAGGAGATGATATGCTTATGGCATGGATTATGGTGATGGTTTTACAGATGTATGCTTATCTCCAAACTCCCACTGCTGGTGGGAGTGCAAACTGGTGCAGCCACTATGGAAAACAGTATGGAGATTCCTCAAAAAATCAAGGATAGAACTGCCATATGATCCAGCTATTCCACTGCTGGGTGTTTATCCAAAGGACTTGAAAACACCAATTTGTAAAGGTACATGCACCCCTGTGTTCATTGCAGCGTTATTCACAATAGCCAAGACTTGGAAGCAACCTAAGTGCCCATCAAGGGACGAATGGATAAAGAAGCTGTGGTATATATACACAATGGAATACTACTCAGCCATAAGAAACGATGAAATCCAGCCATTTGTGACAACATGGATGGACATCGAGGGTATAATGCAAAGTGAAATAAGTCAGAGGGAGAAGGTCAAATACCATATGATTTCCTTCATTAAGTAGTAGATAATAACCACAATAAACAAACACATAGGGACAGAGATTGGATTTGTGGTTGCCGGGGTGGGGCGAGGGAGGGAGGGGGTGAAGGGGATGGTTCGGTACATGTGTGTGGTGATGGGTTGTAGTTGGTGTTTTGGTGGTGAACATGATGTAATCTGTGCAGAAGTGGAGGTGTAGTGATGTACACCTTAAATTTTCACAATGTTGTAAACCAATGTTACTGCAATAAACAAAAAATTTAAAAAAAAGAAATGCTCAAATACATTATGTTTTAAATAAATGTAAATTAGAACAATAATGAGTTAATTTCTGCTTATTAGACTGGAAAAATTAGAAAGCTAGTAAATCTGTTTACAGGATTGCTGGGATCTTGAACTACTGTTTCAAACATTCCTTTTATTTTTTTTATAATTGTGGAAAAATACACTTAAAATTTACCATCTTAACTATTTTTAAGTATACACCTCAGTGACATTAAGTACACTCACATTGTTGTGCAACCATCACCACCATTCATCTGCATAACTCTTTTCTCCTTACAAAACTGAAATTCTATCTTATTAAACAAAAACTCCCCATTACTCTCCTCCCCAAACCCCTGAAAACTATCATTTTACGTTCTGTCCCTATGAATTTGACTACACTAGATACTTTAAGTGGAATCATATAGTATTTATCCTTTTATGACTGGCTTATTTCACTTAGCATAATATCCTAAAGGTTCAGTCATGTTGTAGCATATGTTACATGTCAGAATTTAGTTCCTTTTCAAGGCTGAATAATGTTTCAATGTGATTTATATATATATATATATAGTTCCATATATATTTTCCCATATGAATATGTCTGTTTTATGTCAATACCACACTATTTTGGTTACTCTAGCTTTGTAATATGTTTTGAAATCAGTAAGTGTAAGTCTTCCAACTCTTCTTTTTGAAGATTGTTTTGGCAATTTGTGATCCCTTCAGATTCCATATAAGTTTTAAGATAATTTTTTTTTATTTCTGCAAAATAATCATTGATATTTTGGTGAGAATTGCATTGAATCTATACTTTGGGTAGCATTGACATCTTAACAATATTAGGTCTTCCAATCCATGAATACTGGATGCCCTTGCATGTATTTTTATTTTCTTTAATTTTTCAGCAATGTTTTATAGTTTTCAGTTTACAAGTCTTTTGCCTACTTGCTTGTTTATTCCTAAGTATTTTATTCCTTTTGATATTATTGTAAATGGAATTTTTCATAATTATATTTATTGATTGGTCATTGTTAATGTCTAGAAACACAACTGAGTTTTGAATGTGATTTTGCGCAATTTTTCTGAATTTGTTGCATAATTCCAACAGTATTTTGGTGGAATGTTTAGAGTTCTCTACATAGAAGTTCACATTGTCTGCAGAAAAGAGAGAATTTTATTTCTTCTTTAGATTTTGAATGCCATTAATTTATCTTTTCTGCCTAATTGCTCTGGCTAGAACTTCTAGTAATATGTTGAATAGAAGTGGTAAAAGCAGGTATCCTTGTCTTTTGCTTGACTTTAGAAGAAAAGCTTTCAGTCTTTTAACATTGAGGGTGATGTTATCTCTGGGTTTTTCATATATGATTTCTATTATGTTGAAAAGTTTCCTGCTCTTCCCTCTGGTTTGATGAGTGTTTTTTTATTTTTTTTTAATGAAAGGTTATGGGATTTTATCAAATGCTTTTTCTGCATCATATGAGATGATTATGTGGACTTTTTTTCTTCATTCTGTTAATGAGGCATATTTCATTGATTGATTTTCATATGTTGAAACACCCTTACCTTCCAGGAATGAATCACACTTGGTCATATTCCATAATCCTGTTACTATGCTGTTGAATTAAGTTTGCAAGTATTTTTTGAGGATTTTTACATTAATTTTCATCAGAGATGTTGGTCTGTAGTTTTCTTTTCTTATAGTGTCTTTGGCTTTGATATCAACATAATGCTGGCCTCAAAGAATGAGTTTGAAATTATTGCTTACTCTTCAATTTTTTGGAAGAGTTTGAGGAGGACTGTTCTTAATTCTTCTTTAAATATTTAACAGGGTTTACTGGTAAAGCCATCGGGTTCTGGAACTTATTTTTGTAGGGAAGTTTTTGGGTACCGACTCAATCTCCTTCCTATTTATAGATTTACTCAGATTTTCTATTTCTTCATGAATCATTCTTGATAGGTTGGTTGTTTTTAGAAATTTGTACATTTTATCAAAATTATCAAATTTTTTAGTATACACTTCATCACGATATTTTCTTATAACACTTTTTATATCTGTAAAATTTATAGTAATGCCCCTTCTATCATTTATGATTTCAGTAATTTTCTTTTCTTCTTAATCAATCTAGCCAAAGATTTATCAAATTGGTTGATCTTTTTGAAGAACTAGCTCTTGGTTTTATAGATTTTCTGTATTGTTTTCCTAGTCTCTATATTTGTTCATATTTGTTCTAATCTTCATTATTTCCTTCTACTAGCTGTGGATTTTTTTCTAATTACTTAAGATTTATAGTTAGGTTGTTGATTTTTAGAATATTCTTTATTTTTAATATCAGCATTTACAATTTAAATTTCTCAGCACTGCTTTTACTTAGTCTCGTTACTTTTGGTATGTTTTGTTTTCATTTTTTTCAGATATTTTCTAATTTTTCTTTTGATTTCTACTTTGATCTATTGGTTTTTAAAGTGTGTTGCTTACATATATTTGTGGATTTTCTGATTTTCCTTCTGTTGTTGATATCTATTCCATTATGGATCAGAAATGGAATGGATCATATGGAATATTCCAATATTCCATTATGATCATAAAAGATACTTTGTGTGATTTAAATCCTTATAAATGTATTAAGACTTCTTTTGGGGCCTAAAATATAGTCTATGTTAGAGACTGTTCCATGTGCCATAGAGAAAATTATATATTCTGCTATTTTGAGTGGAGTGTTCTGTATATATCTGTTAGATCCAATTGGTCTATAGTGTTGTTTAATTCTTCTATTTTCTTATTGATCTCTGTCTTGTTTTTTTCCATGCATTATTGAGAGTGAGCTATTGAGGTCTCCTACTCTTATTGTGGAGCAATTTCTCCTTTTTTTTCTGTTAATGTTTGTTTCATTTAGAAGCTTTGCTCTTTGATGCATAAATATTAACAATTGTTATATCTTCCTCATGAATTGACATTTTTATCATAATATAATGTCTTTTTTTGTCTCTTATAACATCTTTTGACTTAAAGTCTGTTTTCTCTGTTATTGATATAGCCACTCCTGCTCTCTTTTGGTTACTATTTGCATGGAATATATTTTTCCATCCTTTCACTTTCAACCTATGTTCATGCTTAGATCTACATTGAGTACCTTGTAGACAGCATATAGTTGGATTCTGTTTTCTTTTATATCCATTCAGCCAATCTATGTCTTTTGATTGGGGAGTTTAATCTCTTTACATTGAAAGTATTTACCGATAGAGAAGACTTACTATTGACATTTTGCTATTTATTTTCTATATATCTTATAGTTTTTTGTCCTTTTTTTTTCCTTATTGTCTTCCTCTGTGTTTAGTTGATTTTTCATAGACATAGATTTTTATTTTTTTATTTCCTTTTGTATATATTCCATTAATATGTTCTTTGTGATTTCCATGGGGATTATATATAACATTCTAAAGTTATAACAATCTACTTTAAACTGATACTTATTTAACTTACAAATTACATTAAAAAATGCTACACCTTGCAGCTCCACTAATTACAAACTATCACCACACACATGTACCGAATTAGCCCTTTCACCCTCCTCCCTCCCCCATTCCCCTCTGGTAACCACCAATCCAAACTCTGTCCCTATGTGTTTGTTTATTGTTGTTATTATCTACTACTTAATGAAGGAAATCATACGGTATTTGACCTTCTCCCTCTGACTTACTTCACTTTGCATAATACCCTCAATGTCCATCCATGTTGTCACAAATGGCTGGATTTCATTGTTTCTTATGGCTGAGTAGTATTCCATTGTGTACATATACCACATCTTCTTTGTCCTTTCATCCTTGATGGGCAGGTAGGTTGCTTTCAAGTCTTGGCCATTGTGAATAACGCTGCAATGAACACAGGGGTGCATGTATCTTTATGCATTGGTGTTTTCAAATTCTTTGGATAAATACCCAGCAGTGGAATAGCTGGATCATATGGTAGTTCTATCCTTGATTTTTTGAGGAATCTCCATACTGTTTTCCATAGTGGCTGCACCAGTTTGCACTCTCACCAGCAGTGTATGAGAGTTCCCTTCTTTCCACATCCTCTCCAACACATGTTGTTTCCTGTTTTGTTAATTATAGCCATTCTGACGGGCATGAGGTGATATCTCATTGCAGTTTTGATTTGCATTTCCCTGATAGTTAATGATTTTGAACATCTTTTCATGTGCCTGTTGGCCATCTGTATATCTTCTTTGGAGAAATGTCTGTTCAGGTCTTTTGCCCATTTTTTAATTGGGTTGTTAGTTTTTTTGTTGTTGAGATGCATGAGTTCTTTATATATTTTGGAGATTAAGCCCTTATCAGATGTATGGTTTGCAAATATCTTTTCCCAATTTTTAGGTTGTCTTTTTCTTTTGTTGATGGTTTCCTTTGCTGTGCAGAAGCTTTTTAGTTTGATGTAGTCTCATTTGTTTATTTTTTCTATTGTTTCTCTTGCCTGGTCAGACATGGTGCTTGAAAATATGTTGCTAAGACCAATGTCGAAGAGCATACTGCCTATGTTTTCTTCGAGAAGTTTCATAGTTTGAGGTCTTATATTCAAGTCTTTAATCCATATGGAGTTAATTTTTGTGTATGGTATAAGGTAAGCATCTACTTTCAGTTTTTTGCATGTGGCTATCCAGTTTTCCCAACACCATTTGTTGAAGAGACTTTCTTTTCTCCATTGTATGTTCTTGACTCCTTTGTCAAAGATTAGCTGTCCATAGATGTGTGGGTTTATTTCTGGGCTTTTGATTCTATTCCACTGATCTGTGTGTCTTTTTTTGTGCCAGTACCATGCTGTTTCGGTTACTATAGATTTGTAGTATATTTTGAAATCAGGGAGTGTGATACCTCCAGCTTTGTTCTTTTTTCTCGAGAATCCTTTAGCTATTTGGGGTCTTTTGTTGTTCCATATAAATTTTAGGATTCTTTGTTCTATTTCTGTGAATAATGTTGTTGGAAATTTGATAGGAATTGCATTGAATCTATAGATGGCTTTAGGAAGTATGGACGTCTTAACTATGTTAATTCTTCCAATCCAAGAGCATGGAATATCTTTCCATTTCTTTGTGTCTTCTTCAATTTCTTTCAGCAATGTTTGATAGTTTTCAGTGTACAGATATTTCACCTCTTTGGTTAAGTTTATTCCTGGGTATTTTATTCTTTTTCTTGCGATTGTAAATGGGATTGTATTCCTAATTTCACTTTCTGCTACTTCGTTGTTAGTGTATAGAAATGCAACTGATTTTTGTATGTTGATTTTGTATTCTGTAACTTTCCCGTATTCGTTTATTACCTCTAAATTTTTTCCGGTGGATTCTTTAGGGTTTTCTATATATAAAATCATGTCATCTGCAAATAGTGAGAATTTCACTTCTTCCTTTCCAATTTGGATCCCTTTTATTTCTTTTTCTTGCCTGATTGCTCTGGCTAGGACTTCCAGCACTATGTTAAATAAGAGTGGTGAAAGTGGGCATGCTTGTCTGGTTCCTGTTCTTAGAGGGATAGCTTTCAGTTTTTCACCATTGAGGATGATATTAGCTGTGGGTTTCTCATATATGGTCTTTATTATGTTGAGGTACTTTCCTTCTATACCCATTTTATTCAGAGTTTTTATCATAAATGGATGCTGTATCTTGTCAAATGCTGTCTCTGCATCTATTGAGATGATCATGTGATTTTTATTCTTCATTTTATTAATGTGATGTATTACATTGATTGATTTGCAAATGTTGAACCATCCCTGCATACCTGGAATAAATCCCACTTGATCATCGTGCATAATCTTTTTAACGTATTGTTGTATGCGATTTGCTTGTATTTTGTTGAGGATTTTTGCATCAATGTTCATCAGTGATATTAGCCTGTAGTTTTCTTTTTTTATGTCGTCCTTGTCTGGTTTTGGTATCAGGGTAATGTCAGCTTCGTAGAATGAGTTAGGGAGCTTCCCCCTCCTCAATTTTTTGGAAGAGTTTGAGAAGGATACGTATTAATTCTTCTTTGAATGTTTGGTAAAATTCACCATGGAAGTCGTCTGCTCCTGGACTTTTATTTTTAAAAAGAGATATAAAAGGTATGGTATCATACATTTATTGAATTAATTTTGTTAAAATATCCATACTACCAAAGCTATCTGTAGATTTATTGAAATCCTCAGCAAAATACCAATGACATTCATTACAGAAATAGAAAAAGCAATCCTAACATTTGTATAGAACCACAAAAAACCTTGAATAGCCAAAGCATTCTTGAGAAAAAAGAACAAAACCGTAGATATCACACTTCCTGATTTCAAACTATACTACAAAACTAAAGGAAAAAAAAATTATGGTACTGGCATAAAAATAGACATGCAGACCAATGGAGAGAACAGATATCCCAGAATTAAACCCCCACATAGACAGAAAACTAATATTCTACAAGTGAACCAAGAACACCCAATGGGGAAAAGATAGTCTCTTCAATAAATTGTGCTGGGAAAACTGGATAAACATATGCATAACAATGGAATTAGACCCCTATCTTTCACCACTCATAAACTATAACTTGACATGGATCAAAGACTAAAACATAAGATCTGATACCAGAAAACTCCTAGAAAAAAACAGGGGAGAATCTCCTCAACATTGGTCTTGGCAATGATTTTTTGGATATGGCACCAAAAGCGCAAACAACAATAGTAAAAATCAACAAGTGGAACTACCTCAAACTTAAAGGCTTCTGCACAGCAAAAGAAACAGTTAACAACACAAAAAGGCAACCTATAGAACGGGAAAGAAAAATTTGCAAAACATATATTGGATACGGGGTGAATATTCAAAATATGTAAAGAAGTAATGCAACTCAATAACAAAAAGACCCAAACTGATTTAAAAATGAGCAGAACAACTAAATAGACGTTTTTCCAAAGACATACAAATGGGCAGCAGGTACGTAAAAAGGTGCTCAACATCACTAATCATCAGAAAATGCAAACTAAAACCACAGTGAAATATCACCCCACACCTGTTAGGATGGCTATCATCAAAAAGGCAAGACATAGCAAGTGTTGGAGAGGATGTGGAGAAAAAGGTACCCTTCATACTGCTGGTGAGAATGTAAATGGATCAACCACTATGGAAAACAACATGGAAGTTCCTCAAAAAATTAAAAATTGATTTACCATATGATTCAGCAATTCTAATTCTGGTTATCTTCCCAAAGGAAATTAAAACAGGGATATCAAAGCGATACATGCATTTCTATGCTTATTGCAGCATTATTCACAACAGCCAAGACATGGAAACAATCTAAGTGCTCATCAGTTGATGAATGGATAAAGAAGATGTGGTGTATTCCATATATATATGGAATATTACTCTGTCATTAGAAAGAAGGACATTCTGCCATTTAAGACAACATAGGTAGACCTTGAGCACATTATGCTAAGGGAGATAAGTCAGACAGAGAAAGATAAGTACTTTATGATGTTACTTATATTTGGAATCTAAAATACCAAACTTGTAAAAGGTCCTAGTTAAAACCTAAGTGTGAGTTTTCATGCCTAGCCATAGGCAATTACAAAATCTTTACTTGGAAGCTACACATGGGGAAAACTGCCTTCACCACACCAGACGTGACGCGGAGCCAATGTATTGCAAATTCTGAAGGGAGTTGCAGTCAAGAATTTATGCCCCCTCTGGCTGGTCATGCTCTTATGCATATTTGCATTCCTAACTAATCACCTTTATTCCTAGGTCTCCCTGTCTGGGGCCTTCCGCTGAGATCTTTTTCAGGTGCCTCAGCTGAGGCCTCATTATTGTGGAGAGGAGGAAGAAAACTAGAAGATACTTTTCTCTATTCTGATTCTGTACTCATTCCTCTTCCACTCCAGCCATCTCCCTCTTCACTCCCAGGGCCCATAAAACTGTAACAGTCTTTTGTTTTGGGCTCCCTCAACAGTGAAATGACCCCCATCTGTGCTGATCCACCTGGACATCAACCAATGTGCCATTCCATGGGGGAAAATTGAACAGGGAAAAGTTGGCACATTCTTTGGTTTTAGTTTCTTGCTTATACTAACATAGGAAGTGATTAAAGGCTTAATTGTTACTTTCATTTTTGGTTTGTTGCTTTAATTGGCTCCTCGCACCTGACAGCTCAGTGTTCTCAGTCTCTCTGGCTCAGCTGAGCTTCTGACAGAGTCTATTTACCATGCTACCTCCATACAACATTGTTAAACCTCTGATCCTGCTCCTCAAGGAATGCAACCTTGTGTATACACCCAGTCACACCGGGATGACAGTGATTTTGGCAGGGCTCTCTTTGACTGCTTCTTTCCCTGACCACACCCAGCTGTTCAGCTCTACTTATTGCTGGTGGATGCTCTGTGTTATTCAACAATGCTCTAGGGCATAAATTGCTCCTCACACTAAACCAATAAAATTCAGACTAATTTGAAAGGGTAGTTGCCAAGGCACTGCTTTCTGCTGGGTGGGAAGACAACTAATTAATATTAATCCAATCTAATATGTATCGATGTAACATTTCCTCAAGCAGCATCTGCATTTTACCAAGGATTTTTCTGGCATTGATATCTCGCCTTGTTGTTCAAGATTCTGATATATTCTGAGATATCTCTGGAGGTCCAGAAGCACTTCCCCTTAGCTCATATCACATAAGCAAGGATGCAAATTTAGGTTCTTACTGTTGCTTTTAATTTTCTTCTCAGTGATTTTGTATTATTAAACAAGATCCATGTATATATGGATGGTAAACTTAGGTAAAGACTATTCTCCCAAATTATGTTTCTCATCATAGGGACTGAAATTTTCATGGTGGCCATATAGACGGAGGAATAAAAAAATAAATTCACAACTCTCTAAAAATGGTTTGATACACTAATTTCTACTTTGAGTTTCTGAGGCATATAACAAAGATTCCATGTAGATTATCTCATATAGTTGGCTTATCTTGGTTTTCACTTGTTTATTCCCTCTTTAAGAATTTTCCACTTTTTATCAGTTTATTATTCTGTCTTTTTTATATACACTTATTTTCATGTTCTATAAATAATTTAGGCCTTTCGTGACACAGTAAAATAATGTGTAGTTAAGTTGTAACTTCCTAAGAAAGTACAACTTAAATTATGACAATCACAAAGCAGTTCTACCAATTTTAACATGTGGAGTAGCAATAGTGCAAGTTAAATGTCATATTTTTGATTCTGAGGTGCTAACATATAATTTTAATCATGACCTTACAGAGATATGTATTGTTGTTTATGAAAGAATATTTTACTTTTGATAAGACATATTGCTACAGTAGAAACTAGACAGATCATTATAATTCATTTTAAAATATGTTATACTGAAATAAAAGTTCCTATTAAAATGCTTCTGAAGAATGAACGTTTTCAGGACAAAAGGTAAGATGAAGTTCTTAATTTGCAACTTTTGTTTCTGCAAATACTAAACTACAATAAAATATTTGAATTTCTCTTCATAACTTTCACATCCATATTTTATTTGATCATTTTAATCCTGAGATGATGATGATTATCTACACTGTAGAAATTTAAAAAAATAAAGAAAATGAACTTCAAATAACTCCTGCCAAGAGCAGAATCCAATCTTCTAGCTCCTTTTCTCATGATCCTTTTGACACAGATGTTTAAATCTTTTCCAAATCATTTTATATATTGAAAGCATTCATTGATTCCTTGTTCCAGGTCTGTGACTTTTTCACATAGACATCACACTATAAAATAAAAATATTCATATACATTTACACATGTGTGTATATATGTATACACTATTTTAATATATGAAATTCATGTAATATGTAGCAAATATAATATAATTTCTGCATCTTAGCAGTTTATAATTTACTAAAAATGGGACTGGCATGCAGAAGGAAATGTAAACTTCATAAAAGATAAAATGATATCTTATTTATCTTTGCTGTGTTATCCTAGCAGTTTCCAGTTTCTTTCAATGAATGTGATCACATATATGTTTATATATGTATGTGTCCATAACATATATAAAAGGTATGTATAAATAAAGTGGTATGTATAAATCCTTTTAAAATTTATACCTCTTCTTCATTTTCTACCACAAACACACGCATAATTATATTCAATCAATAGAATATAGAATAATATTTAGGATAAAAAAATATGTTTTACTGAGTAATACTCTACTCCCTACTCAGTCATAGCATCAATCATGTTCAAAGTAAAGACTATTCTCATACATGCAAGGAATTAGTAAAGCTGCTAACCATAGATATTGTTACCGGATACATACCCAGGTTCTTTACCCGCCACACAAGAGGGGCTAAATAAAACTGGAATGCCAGGCTTATGGCAAGGAAAGAGTTTTTATTTCAGGTGACATCAGCCGGGAGACGAGAGCTCTCAAATTTGTCCCATCTCCCCGAAAGATGGGAGGCAAGGGGTTTTAAAGGTTGCAAGGAAGAGCACATGCTGGGGTTTTAGGTAAAGGAGGGGGAGCATGTGGACGTGCTGGCTGGCACCTTCCCACCAGCCTGCATTTGGCCTTGAAGACTGAATTTCTTTGCCTTGACTGTCTGGAGTTTTCTGGTTAGTTTTCCTCTTCAGCCTGAGTTTGGCCTTGTGAGGCTGAATCTTGATGTCTGGACCTCGATTTCCAGGGAAAGACAGCTCACTCATATACTAAGGAGGGATAGAAAGACCTGGTTAGTTTTAAACAACAGTTGATTATGCTGAATATGCACAGCTCTAGTTAGCAAATCTTATCTCACAGTTTTTGCTCTCTTCTTCTAGCCCTGGGAAGATTTTTTTAACCTCTTCATGCTCGGTTTCAACATGTTGCTTAAATAATCCAAATTGTTAATTAAAAGTAATAGCAGAGAAGTCATGCACTATGGAAATTATGGACAAGAAAAAGTAAATAATGACAATGTATGCAAGTGTTACATGTTAATATATATGTAAAACATAAGACAAATGTGAAATTTACTTTTGAGATTTACTAATGTAGCTTTTTATTATGGTAAAATATACAGAACATAAGTTTCTCATTTTAACCTCTTTTGGGTATACAGTTCAGTGGCACTAAGTACATTCTCATTATTAACCAAATATCAACACCATCTATCTCCAGAACTTTTTCATTTTCACAAACTGATACTCAACCCCAAGCAAATACCATTCTATTTTCTGTCTCTAAGAATTGACTACTCTAGGTACCTCATATGAGAGGAATCATACAGTATTTGTCCTTTTGTGTCTCCATATTTCACTTAGTATGAGATCTATAAGGTTCATCCATGCTGCAGCATGTACCAGAATTTCATTACTTTTTAAGTGCAGGTATTATTCCATTGTATGTATACACCACAATTTGTTTATCCATTCATCCATGAGTAGACACTTGGATTTTTCCACTTTTTGCCTAGTGTGAAAAATGTTACCATGAACATGGGTGCACAAATATCTGTTTAAATCTCTGCTTCCAATACTTTTGTGTATATACCTAGGAGTGAAATTGCTGGATCATATGGTAATTCTGTTTAACATTTTGAGGAAGGGTTAAACAGTTTTCAATACAGGTTGCACCATTTTACATTCCCACCAATAATGCACAAGGGTTCTAATTTCTCCACAACTTTGCCAATAATTGTTATTTTCTGTTTACCTTGATAAAACACATCTTAATTGATGTGAAATGTTATCGCATTGTGGTTTTGATTGAATTTTGCTAATTAATGATGATGATATTTTCATATGCTTTCTTGGCCATTTGTATATGTTTTTTGGAGAAACATACACTAAAGTCCTTTGCCTATTTTTAATTGGGTTGTTTGGGTTTGATTTTTTTTCTTTTGGTTGAGTTATAGGAGTACTTTATATTTTCTGGATATTGATTCCTCATAAGATAGATAATTTGCAGATATTTTCTCCCATTCTTTGAGTTGTCTTTTTATCTCACTAATGACGTCCTTTGATACACAAAAGGTCTTTTTTAAATTTTGTCAACACTAATTTATTCATTTTTAAAAGAGTTATTTGTACATTTGGTATAATCATTGCTAAATCCAACGTCATGAAGCTTTATCCTATGTTTCCTTCTAAGAGTTTTAGCTATTACATTCAGGTCTTCAATCCACTGTGAATTAATTTTTGTATATGGTGTAAGGTAAGGGTCCAAATTTATGCTCTTGTATATGAATATCCAGTTTTCCCAGCATTTATTGAAAAGACTGTCCTTTACTCATTAAAGCTTTTTGGCACCCTTGTTGAAAATTATTTGACCATGTATCGGAGGGTTTGTTTCTGGGTTCTCTCTTCTATTCCACTGGTTTCTATATGTCTCTTTATTCTAGTACCACACTATTTTAATTAGTGTAGCTTTTGTAGTAAGTTTGGAAATCAGGAGGTGTGAGACTTCCAACTTTGTTCTTTCTTATCAATATATTTTTTTGACTATTCAGGATCCCTTGATATTCCATATGAATTTTAGGATCTGTTTTTCTATTTCTGTAAAATCAAAATTTGAACTTTCATAGATATTGCATTGAATCTATAGATTGCTTTCGGTATTACTGTCATCTTAAAAATATTAAGCCTTCGAACCATGAACTTGGAATATCTTTCTATTTTTTTGTATCTTTCATAATTTCTTTCAGCAATGTTTTAGTTTCCAGTGTACAAGTTTTTTACCCCACTTAGTTAAGTTTATTTCTAAGTATTCTATTCTTTTTTCTGGGAAAATTTTATTTCTCCATCATATCTGAAGGATATTTTCACTGGATATAGTGTTCTTGGCTGAAAGTTTTTGTCTTTCAAAATTTTGAGTATATCATTCCACTCTCTCCTAGCCTGTAACATTTCTGCTGAAAAATCTGCTGAAAGCCTGGTAGGGCTTCCTTTACAGGTTATTCTCTTCTGCTTTGCTGCCCTTAATATTTTTTCTTTATTGTTGACTTTTGCCAGCTTTACTAATATATGCCTTGTAGAAAGTCTTTTTACGTTGATGTAATAAGGAGTCCTGTTGGCTTCTTTGACATGTAATTCCAGCTCCATGTCCAGGTTTGCAAAGTTCTCGGTTATTATTTCTTTGAACAAGCTCTCTGCTCCTTTTTCCCTCTCTTCTCCCTCTGGAATACCTATACTCCTTATGTTGCATTTCCTAATTGAGTCGAATATTTCTCAGTGCATTTCTTCATTTCTTCTTAGTCTAATTTCTCTCTCCTCCTCCATCTGAAGCATTTCTGTGTTCCTAACCTCCAGATTGCTAATTCTATCCTCCATATTATCAGCCCTGTTGTTTAAGGACTCCAGATTTTTCTTTATCTCATCCATTGTGTTTTTCATCTCTAACAATACTGTTTGGTTTTTCTTTATAGTTTTAATCTCTTTTGTGAAGAATTCCCTCTGTTCAGTAATTTGGTTCCTGATTTCATTGAACTGTCTTTCAGAATTCTCTTGTAGCTCATTGAGTTTTCTTATGATGGCTATCTTGAATTCTTTGTCATTTAGATTGTAGATTTCCATGCCTTCAGGATTGATTTTTGGGTGTTTGTCTTTTTTCTTCTGGTCTGGAGTATTAATAAATTTCTTTACACCATTTGATGGAGTGGATTTATACTGGCTGGTAGTGATAGATTTTGGATGTAGGTTCTGCCTACTGCCATTTTGGGGGGGGAGGAACTGTGTAATCTGAGCCCACTGCCATGATCCCTGTCAGCTGTGCCTGTCCAAGCCTGGGTCACTTCTTGGGATCACAGTGGCCCTGTGGTGTTTCCCACTGAATGGGAAAGTAGTCACATGGGGGGCTCAGGGCTACTGCTGCCTGCTCCCACAGACCCCAGGGGTTGTGCTCCCTGCTTCTGGGCCACAGGAGTACTATAGCTGTTCATGGAAGCCAGGAGCTTGTTTGCCCAGACTGGGATCTCAGCCATCCTCTGCTCTTAGGTAACACCAGCTGTTGTGCTTGGTGGGTGGGACTTCCCCTCTGGGGCCAAGCCAAAGCCACTCCCTGGGACTGTGTGGAATTGTGGATTCTCCCACCAGATGAGAGTGTGTTCACATGGGGGCTCAGGGCTACTGCCACCTGCTGTCATAGTCCCCCTGAGACATGCTTCCTCCCTTTGGGGCCACAGCGGTACTATGGGTGTTCATGGCAGCCAGTAGCTTGTTTGCCTGGACTGGGATCTCACCTGCCCTCTGCTCCTAGGTCGCACCAGCCATTGTGCTTGGTGGGTGGGATTTCCCCTCTGGGACCAAGCCAAAGCCACTCCCTGGAACTGGGTAGGACTGTGTATTCTCCCACCAGATGAGACAGTGATCACACAGGGGTTCAGGGCTACTGTCGCCAGCTCTCACAGTCCCACCAAGACACACTTCCCCCTTTAGGGCCACAGCAGTACCACGGGTGTTTATGGCAGCTTGGAGTTTATTCACCCAGACTGGGATCTCAGCCACCCTCTGCTCCTAGGTCACACCAGCTGTTGTGCTTGGTGGGCAGGACCTCCCCTCTGGGACTGAGCCAAAGCCACTCCCTAGGACCACTGTGGGGTTGTGGTTTATCCCACTAGATGGAAGAGTGATCACACGGGGGCTCGGGGCCACTGCCACCCGCTCTCACAGTCCCGCTGAGACATGCTTCCCCACTTTGCGGCTGCAGCAGTACTATGGGTGTTCACAACAGCTGGGAGCTTGTTTACCTGAGTGGCAGCTCAGCTGCCCTCTGCTCCTAGGTAGCACTGGCATTTGTGCTTAGTGGGAGGGGCTACCACACTGTGTCTAAGCCTGTGCCACTCTCTGTGGGCTGTGTGGCCCTGAGGGCTCCCCCACTAGATGGGGAAGTGATCATACGTGGGGCTCAGGGCTGCTGTCACCTGTTTCCACAGTCGAGTTGAGGTACGCTCCCATCCTTGTGGCCGCAGTGGTGTTATGATCACTGCAGTCAGGAAAATAATCACACACGTGTGTGCTGGGCTGCTTGGGATCCAGATGGTGCTCACCTATCTCCACCACCTCCTTGGAGGTGGGGTGGTCCATCCACCTTCAGATACACAGCTGCTTGGGTCTCTCAAGTGTCCTGGTGTGCTGTGTGGGTGTCCTCCACTGATTGATGAATGTCGTTTTAGTAGTAGTTGGAAGGGGGAGAGACACAGGGAAAAGCTCACTCTGCCATGTTGTTGACATCACTGCAAATATTTTATTCTTTTTTGATGTTACTGTAAATTGAATTTTCTTAATTTACTCTTTAGAACTTATATTGTTAGTGTATAGAAATGCAAGTGATTCTTGCATGTTGATTTTATATCCTACAACTTTGCTGAATTTGTCTATTAGTTTTAACAATTTTTGCGAATCCTTAGGGTATTCTACATATAAGATTATATCATCTGTGATCAGAGATAATTTTATTTCTTCTTTTCTAATTTGGATATTTTTCTTTCTTTTTCTGCCAAATTGTTCTGGCTGGAACTTCTAATACCATGTTAAATAGATGCGGCAAAAGCAGGTACCCTTATCTTGTTCCTAAACTTAGATGGAAAACATTCTTTCTGTTTTCATCGAGCATATGATATTGTCTGTGTGTTTTCTGTATATGACCTTTATTATGTTGAGGCACTTTCCTTATATTCGTAATTTCGTGAAATTTTTTTTTTTTTTATCATGAAAGTTTGTTGAATTTTGTCAAATGCTTTTTCTGCATCAATGGTCCTGTAAGGTTTTGTTTCCTTTATCAGTGTGGTGTATATGTTGATTGTTAGATTGATTTTGTAAACCTATTTTCATTAAGATTTTATTTGTTTAGAGCAGTTTTATGTTCACAGAAAAATTGAGGGGAAAGTATAGGTATTTCCCAAATATTCTCTTCCCTCACTTATACATATACTCCCCCATTATTAACATCCCCTACCAGTTGGTACATTTGCTACAATTGATGAACCTACATTTTGTTGTTAGTGCCATGGAATCAATTTCAACTCCTAGGGACCCTGTCTGCAGCAGAGCTGAACCCTGCTTGCTCAGTCTTTTTGCCACATCCTCTCATCTTCTGGTGCTATGTCAGACAATGCTCCATTGCTATTCATAGGGTTGTCATGGCCAATTTTTTCAGAAACAGGTGGCCAGGTCCTTGGCTTTCAGCATCAAAACAACACACAGCTGCCCCAGTATGACAACTGACAGATGGGTGGTGTGGTTCCCTGACCAGGAAACAAACCTGAGCTGTGCCAGTGAGAGTGCCAAATCTTAACCACTAGACCACCAGTGCTGGCTAGAACACCAGGATTATCTGGACCTACACTGACAAATCATAATCACCCAAAGTCCATATATTACATTATGGTTCACTCTTGGTGTTGTGCATTCTATGAGTTTGGACAAATGTATAATAACATGTATCCTTCATTATAGTATTATACAGAGTATTTTTATTTCCCTAAAAATTATCTGTGCTCTGCCTATTTATCCCTTTCCCTTTCCCTACCAACCCTTGGCAACCACCAAACTTTTATTGCCTCTACAATTTTGTCTTTTCCAGAATGTCATATAGTTGGAATAGCAAAGTATGTAGCCTTTACAGATTGACTTCTTTCAGTTAGTAATATGCATATAAGATTACTCCATGTCTTTTCATGGCTTGTTAGCTCATTTCTTTTTAGTGCTGAATAATATTCCATTGAATGGATATAACACAATTTATTTATCCATTCAGTTACTGCAGACATCTTGCTTGCTTCCAAGTTTTGGCAATTATGTATAAAGATGCTATAAACATTCATGTGCAAACTTTTGTGTGAACATAAATTTTCAAATCCTTTGGGTGAATGCCAATGAGCACAAACACTGGATCATATGGTAAGAGTATGTTTAGCTTTGTAAGAAAGTACCAAATTGTCTTCTAAAATGACTATGCCATGTTGCATTCACACCAGCCATGAATGAGAGTTTCTGCTGCTGCATGTCCTTGTCAGCATTTGATGTTGTCAGTATTCTAGATTTTGTTTATTTTAATAGATGTGTAGGGGTGTCTCATTGTTGTTTTAATTTGCATTTCCCTGATGACATATTATGTGGAGCATCTTTTCGTATGCTTATTTGACGTCAGTATATCTTCTTTGGTGAGATCTATGTTAAGGTCTTTCACCCACTTTAAATCAGGTTGTTAGTTTTCTTATTGTAGAGTTTTAAGAGTTCTTTGTGTATTTTGGATTATAATACTTTATTATATGTGTCTTTTGTAAATATTTTCTCCAAGTCTATAGCTTGTCTTCTCATTCTTATGACATTGTCTTTTGTAGAGCAGAAGATTTTAATTTTAATGAAACCCAGCTTATCGATTATTTCTATCATGGATCATGCCTTTGGTGTTGTATCTACAAAGTCATTGCCATACCCAATGTCATCTAAGTTTTCTCCTATGTTATCTTGTAGGAGTTTTATAGTTTTGCATTTTACATTTAGGTCTGTGGTCCATTTTGAGTTAATTTTTGTGAAGGGTATACAATCTGTGTCTAGATTCATTTTTTTGCATGTGGATGTACAGTTGTTCCAGCACCATTTGTTGAAAACATTGATTGATTTTTGTCCTACTTTGTCATAGTGTATAATCCTTTTAATACACCATTGAATTATGTTTGTTGTACTTTGTTGAAAAACTTTTTTCATCAATATGCATAAAGGATGTTGATTTTTAGTTTTCTTCTAGTGTCTTTTTTTGGCTTTGGTATAGGGTAATGCTAGCCATCATAAAACAAATTGAGAGATGTTCTCCATCTTCAAGCTTTTGAGGGATAGCTTAAGCAGATGTGATAAATAAACTTAATGTGGTAGTATGCTAGATGGGATCCTGAAACAGAAAAATAATAAAAAAGTAAAAATTAAGGAAATCTAATCAAGTATAGGCTTTATTTAATAAAGTGAGAGTGTATCAATATTGGTTAATTAATTGTGACAAATATATTATACTAATGTAAGATGTTAGTGTGGGGAGAGAGGGAGAATCCCCCTCTGCCCTTTCCCTTAAGGTTCTTATGGCTGGCCAAATAATTAACAAGACAGGTTAGCAAGAGAAAATAATACCAAGCTTAATAACATGTATACATGGGAGAAACTCAGAAATGAGCAACTTGTCCCTCTGTCTAAGCTGCTTGCTTAAGTATTGTAGCTAAAGGCAAGGAAGGTGTTGGGGGTGGGTAGTGGTCTGGTATTTCAGAGGGCAAGAAGACAATTCTTTTCAGGGTCATCTATAGATAATGTGGTCAGGGAGAGATAGAGTTTTTTGATAAAAGGGGCTTGGTGCCCCTCCCATTGTAACATCTATTTTACATTATCATTACAGCCATCAAGATAGAAGATCTGTTCCAGGAAGGAGACACCATGTCAAATTCTTTGGGCAGTTAGTGGGGGAGGTCAAATGTCCCTCAGAGAAAACAATCAAGGTAAAGAGATATATTTCAGGGTGGCCAAATCTTGATCTCCCACATTAGCAATAGAGGAAACTGGGTGTGAGGTGTAAGGGAACTCTCTGTACTATCCTTGCAACTTTTCTGTGTATCTAAAATAAAAAATGTGTTTAAAAAAGAATATGTACCTTGAAACAACAAAGAAGCTTTCAGAGAATTTCAGAAGGTGAAATGTGTTAGATTAACTAATCATCCCTCTTTGCCCAAGACTGTCCCACTTTTAACACTGAAAATTCTTCCTCTTGGTAAATGCTTCAGTCACTGGCAAATCGTTACAATTATTCACCCTTAGTGTGACTTGGTACGTAATATTTGAGGTAGCTAGACCTCTGTGGGCTTTTCATCCCTAAGCCTGAATTCATTTATGATGTTCATATATGATCTTCTAGCGCTTGTATGCCTTGACACGTTGGTGATTGCTAAGCTTTTTCTAATCATAAAATATTTTTATATCATTATCCCATAGTTCATGACAGCAACTCTGCCACCATATCTGCCGTATTTAATTTCACCTAATCTAGGCAAGAGTTTAAAGTACATTTGCAGAAAAAGGAGTTAGAGGTGTATCATTGATAATATACTAAAAAAACTTATGATAAGCTACTTCTGTCTTCTGAATCTGTCCAAAGTCGGTTGCTTGTTTAGAGACTACAAAGGCACATGAACTGTTGGCAGTACGTCTATGTCTGTGGCCAATAGGAGGGAAAAAAATCCTTTCATTTGTATTTTATAGTTTTGAAAAATTCTTGCTTATAACCCAATACTTCTTAATGTTCTTATTTCTATAACAACTTGTTTCATGGATAAAATGGAAAAATCTCCATGTAGCTCTGAAAGCAGCAAATGAGTCTTGAGGCTTTTACTTGTGTCATTGTACTAGCTATTCTACTATATTCATGTGGTAAAACAAATTAAGAGGGTTGGTTCTCTATTGTCAAAATATTTTTCAGAAGTTGTGAGTGTGTGTGTGTGTGTTCCATTAGCATCTAAAAAAACTATTAGATATGCCTAATAGGCGAGCTTAATCAGCAAGTACTTAACTAGTGCTTAGTTCTCTAATTTTGAAACTGTAACAATGAACTTAAGTTCCAGTAATTAATTCTAGTTGCACCAGATTTTCCCAATCTTACCTGGACATTAGAATTACTTGGGTACCTTTCAAAAATTCCAAAGACCAGGCCACATCCTAGATGAAGTATATCTCACTTTCTTGGGGTGGGACATAGATATCAATAGTTTTTGAAGCTCTCTGGATGACTCCAGTGTGCAAATAAGTTTGAGGACCACTGAGTTACATTCTAAAATACTTTTTTGGACAATTTAAATGGTTCCAAGTATGTATAGATAACGTGTGTGGAAAAAGTTTAACATTCTTAAAAAATTCTATTAACAGCAAGAAATGTCTTAACATTATTAGCCTCTGATATCTTTACCATTTATTCATTGCCAAATGTTAGTATATAGATTCCATACTACAGAAGGTTTTCTGTACTAAAGTGAAAAATTCATTATGTTCTTGATGAAGAATCATACCCTCTCTGCATTCTTATTCTTCTTTCTTTTGTGATCATAGAATTGTGTGCATATTAACAAAGCAATTGTTTCCTAAAACAAGCTCTTACAGGTTAAGAAATGATCTATTTAACTACTGTAGATCCTCTCATTATCTTAGAGTTTAAAAACCATTCCAGAGAAACAGCCCTAAAATGATAGTATACAATTTTGTGTTCTACAGTGAGGGAATCTGTTAGTTACAGGAAAAGGAATTAACCACTGTGTCATTTAGAAGTTTTTACAATTAAAAGTTTTATTCCTGGAGGAACTACAAGACAATTAAATGAAATGCTAACAACAAATTAAATGCTTTATAGGTCAGTCATCCCATTAGGTCTCTTTAGGGAAGCTGTTCTCATATAAAGCATGTCATAACCTATTTGCATAATGATTCTATCTTAACCGTGCCTTCTGCTCTTTTATGGCATGTTGTTTATCCTGACGCATGGCTGATATAGGAAAGATATAAAGGATGTAAAAGCTGCTATTTATGGCAGATAAAACTTGCAGAATCCAAGCATAGTAACCTAAGCATATTAAACCTGACAGTGAGTCTTTAAAAGCCATAGATGTGATATAGTATAAAATACATTAAGACTATGCCTTCACAGGCAAAGAAAAGCAGAGGGTTAAAGTAATAATATAGGTAATTTGGACCAAAAAGAAATCCTCCTATGGAAGAAATTAACATTTGGTTGCCTGATTTTTTTACATTGTTCATCTACACAGCCTAAATGAACTTTGGATTGTCCAACCTGTTGACCTTAAACAAATAGACGGCTGGTTATTTCTCCAGCAAAAATGGGTTTATTTTAGATCAGCAAAGAATTGCAATTTGGGGTCTGCAATCATGGCAAGCCACGTTCAAGTTCCCCACAACTAGGAGAGGAGAAACTCTTTTATAGAGGGAAAGAGGATGTTGAGAGAGCTATTGTAAACAAAATGTCCATTGGAGGAGACTGGGAATTCAAACTGCAGCGGTTTTTCATTGGCTGAGTTGTGACAGTCTCTCATTGGCTAAACTTCTTGCTGGTTAAGAAAAGGAAGTGTTTCCTTTTCCTGTTGGGCTGTGCTATCAGTGTAGGGCATGAGAGCTCCCCCTTTTGGCCTCCAAACTCCAATCTAATGAGGATTCTGTTTATTAATTTTCACAAACTCTTTATTTCACTTTGCTTATGTGCACAAAAGTAAATGCAGCATTTATAAATTTAGCTATTTCTTTTGGTCAAGCAATTATAATGTATCTCATGGTGAAAAGAAAATAAATATAGTACTTATATAACTGGCCTTCTTTTATTACTTATTATTAAATTTATTCTAAAATGGGGGAAGAAATAATTATCATAATATCTGTGTATATACCTTTTGCCCACCTTAGCAGCCTTCATTTATCTTTGAGCTTCTAATTTCTTATTTCCTAAGTGATTTGGGAAATGTTGATCAGAAGATTGAATAATCAAAATGTACATGTCTTCTTTTGACTTTCACAAACTTTCATCATATATATATATTTCATAGAGGAATTTATTTTAACACAGATATATTTTGCTTTGTATTTCAAGTTTCATTAATTTAATAGAACTTTATAAAATTATGGTGTCCAACGTATTTTTTTTTGCTATAAATTCTATTATTAGTTTTACCAATGTGTCAAGTTGATTCTCCAAACTAAAGAGATAGACTTCAGCATAAATATTTCAAGGAGGTTTCTTTTGTGTGTGTAGATTCCACTGTGTACAACTTGATGATTTGCTATACAAATTGTGAAATAATCAAGCTAATTAACATATTAATCACCTCACACAGCTTCCTTTTTGTGTGTGTGTGGTGAAAACACCTAGGATTTATGCTCTTTGAAAATTTCAAGTCTATAGTATATTATCTTTATGTAGAGTCACCACACTACCCTTTAAATCTCCAGAACATTCTCCTCTTCCATAACTGAAGAATTGTACCCCTTGACCAAAATCTCCCCATATACCCCTCCCCCTAGCCCCTGGTAACCACCATGTTACATTTTGCTTCTACTGAGTTTGAACCTTTTAGATTCCACTTATGAGTGAGTTCATACAATATTTGTCTTTCTGTGTATGGCTTATATCACTTAACATGTCCTCCAGGTCCATACATGTCACAAATGCCAGGATTTCCTTCCTTTGTAAGGTTGCATAATGTTCCTTTGTGTATATATATCACATTTTCTTTATCCATCTACCTGTCAATGGACATTGAGTTTGCTTCCATATCTTGGCTATTGTAAATAATGCAACAATAAACACAGGAATGCAGAAGTTTCTTTGAGATACTGACTGCAATACTTTTGGAAAAATACTCAGAAATGGAATCACTGGGTAATATAAATTTTTATTTTTAATTTTTTGAGGAAACTTCATACGTTTTTCCACAATGGACGAACAAATTTATAGTACCACCTACAGTGTACAAGGGTTCCCTTTTCTCCACATCTTGCCAACACTTATCATTCTTTTTTAATTTTTTTAAATAATAGCCATTCTAATAGGTGTAAGATGACATCTCATTGTGGTTTTGATTTGCATTTCTGATGATTAGTGTTACTGAACACTTTTTTATATATCTAGTGGCCATTTGCATTCTTCTTTTGAGAAATGTCTATTCAGATCTGCCCTTTTTTTTTTAATTATTGAATATTGCAGTAACATTGGTTTATAACGTATAAATTTCAGGTGTACATCATTATACTTCTATTTCTGCATAGATTACATCATGTTCACCACCAAAATACTAATTACAACCCATCACCACACACGTGCCAAATTATCCCTTTCGCCCTCCTCCCTCACCCCGTGCCCTCTGGTAACCACCAATCCAATCTCTATCTCTATGTGTTTGTTCACTGTTGTTATTATCTACTACTTATTGAAGGAAATCATACGGTATTTGACCTTCTCCCTCTGACTTATTTCACAATGCTTAATACCATCAATGTCCATCCATGTTGTAACAAATGGTTGGATTTCATTATTTCTTATGGCTGAGTAGTATTCCATTGTGTATGTATACCACCTCTTCCTTATCCATTCGTCCCTTGATGGGCACTTAGGTTGCTTCCAAGTCTTGGCTATTGTGAATAATGCTGCAATGAACACAGGGGTGCATGTATCTTTATGTATTGGTGTTTTCAAGTTCTTTGGATAAATACCCAACAGTGGAATAGCTGGATCATATGGTAGTTCTATCTTTGATTTTTTGAGGAATCTCCATACTGTTGTCCATAGTGGCTGCACCAGTTCACACTCTCACCAGCAGTGTATGAGAGTTCCCTTCTCTCCACATCCTCTCCAACACATGTTGTTTCCTGTCTTGTTAATTATAGCCATTCTGACAGGCATGAGGTGATGTCTCATTTTAGTTTTGATTAGCATTTCCCTGATAGTTAATGATTTTAAACATCTTTTAATGTGTGTGTTGGCCATCTGTATATCTTCTTTGGAGAAATGTCTTCTCAGGTCTTTTGCCCATTTTTTAATTAGGTTGTTAGATTTTTTGTTGTTGAGATGCATGAGTTCTTTATATATTTTGGAGATTAAGCCCTTATCAGATGTATGGTTTGCAAATATCTTCTCCCAATAGCTATGTTGTCTTTTTCTTTTGTTGATGGTTTCCCTGGCTGTGCAGAAGCTTTTTAGTTTGATGTAGTCCCATTTGTTTATTTTTTCTATTGTTTCTCTTGCCCGGTGAGACATGGTGCTTTAAAATATGTTGCTAAGACTGATGTTGAAGAGCGTACTGCCAATGATTTCTTCTAGAAGTTTCATAGTTTCAGGTCTTACATTCAAGTCTTTAATCCATTTGGAGTTAATTTTTGTGTATGGTGTAAGGTAAGGGTCTACTTTCATTTGTTTACACGTGGCTATCCAGTTTTCCCAACACCATTTGTTGAAGAGACTTTCTTTTCCCCATTGTATGTTCTTGGCTCCTTTGTCAAAAATTAGCTGTCCATAGATGTGTGGGTTTATTTCTGGGCTTTCGATTCTATTCCATTGGTCTGTGTGTCTGTTTTTGTGCCAGTACCATGCTGTTTTGGTTACTATAGCTTTGTAGTATATTTTGAAATCAGGGAGTGTGATACCTCCAGCTTTGTTCTTTTTTCTCAGAATTCCTTTAGCTATTCGGGGTCTTTTGTTGTTCCATATAAATTTTAGGATTCTTTGTTATATTTCTGTGAAAAATGTTGTTGGAATTTTGATAGGGATTGCATTGAATCTATAGATGGCTTTAGGAATTATGGACATCTTAACGATGTTAATTCTTCCAATCCAAGAGCACGGAATATCTTTCCATTTCTTTGTGTCTTTTTCAATTTCTTTCAGCAATGTGTTATAGTTTTCCGTGTACAGCTCTTTCACATCTTTGGTTAAGTTTATTCCTAGGTATTTTATTCTTTTTGTTGCAATTGTAAATGGGATTGTATTCTTAACTTCTCTTTCTGTTACTTCGATGTTGGTGTATAGAAATGCAACTGATTTTTGTATGTTGATTTTGTATCCTGCAACTTTACCATATTCGTTTATTACTTCTAAAAGTTTTCTGGTGAATTCTTTAGGGTTTTCTATACATAAAATCATGTCATCTGCAAATAGTGACAGTTTCACTTCTTCCTTTCCAATTTGGATCCCTTTTATTTCTTTTTCTTGCCTGATTGCTCTGGCTAGGACTTCCAGTACTATGTTTAATAGGAGTGGTGACAGTGGGCATCCTTGTCTGGTTCCTGTTCTTAGAGGGATAGCTTTCAGTTTTTCACCATTGAGGATGATATTAGCTGTGGGTTTGTCATATATGGCCTTTATTATGTTGAGGTACTTTCCTTCTATCCCCATTTTATTCAGAGTTTTTATCATAAGTGGATGCTGTATCTTGTCAAATTCTTTCTCTGCATCTGTTGAAATGATCATGTGATTTTTATTCTTCATTTTATCAATGTGGTGTATTACGTTGATTGATTTGCGAATGTTGAACCATCCCTGCATACCTGGAATACATCCCACTTGATTGTAGTGTATAATCTTTTTAATGTATTGTTGTATGTGATTTGGTAGTATTTTGTTGAGGATTTTTGCATAGATGTTCATTAGTGATATTGGCCTGTAATATTCTTTTTTTGTGTTGTCCTTGTCTGGTTTTGGTATCAGGGTAATGTCAGCTTCGTAGAATGAGTTAGGGAGCTTCCTCCCCTCCTCAATTTTTTGGAAGTGTTTGAGGAATTTGGAAGTGTATTAAGTCTTCTTTGAATGTCTGATGGAAGTCGCCAGGGAAGCCGTCTGGTCCTGGACTTTTATTTTTGGGGAGGTTTTTGATTACCGTTTTGATCTCCTTACTGGTGATTGGTCTATTAAATTCTCTACTTCTTCTTGATCCAGTTTTGAAAGTTTGTATGATTCTAAGAATTTATCCATTTCTTCCAGATTGTCAAATTCGTTGGCATATAGCTTTTCATAGTATTCTCTTATAATCTTTTGTATTTCTGAGGTGTCTGTTGTAATTTCTCCTCTCTCATTTCTGATTTTACTTATTTGTACCTTCTCACTTTTTTTCTTCATGAGTCTAGCTAAAGGTTTGTCAATTTTTTTATCTTTTCAAAGAACCAGCTCTTGGTTTTATTAATTTTTTCTATTTTTTTTGGTCTCTATTTCATTTATTTCTGCTCTGATTTTTATTATTTCCCTTCTTCTACTGATTTGGGGCTTGGTTTGTTTTTCCAGTTTTTCCAGTACCTTTAGGTACATTGTTAGACTGTTTATTTGAGATTTTTCTTGTTTGTTGAGATAGGCCTGTATTGCTATAAACTTCCTTCTTAGAACCGCTTTTGCTGTATCGCATAAACTCTGGCATGTCGTATTTTCATTTTCATTTGTCTCCGGGTATTTTTTGAATTCTTCATTGACCCAGTCTTTTTTCAGTATCATTTTATTTAATCTCCACGTATTTGTGGCCTTTCTGATTTTCTTCCTATAGTTGATTTCTAGTTTCATACCGTTGTGGTGAGAAAAGATGTTTCGTATTATTTTAATCATCTTAAATTTATGGAGACTTGTTTTGTGGCCTAATATGTGATCAATCCTGGAGAATGTTCCATGTGCATTTGAAAAGAACGTGTATTCTTCAGTTTTTGGATGGCATGCTCTGTATATATCTACTAGATCCATCTGTTCTAGTGTGTCATTTAAGGCTAATGTTTCCTTATTGATCTCCTGTTTGGATGATCTATCCGTTGGTGTAAGTGGAGTGTTAAAGTCCCCTACTATTATTGTGTTACTGTCTATTTCTCTTTTTATGTCTGTTTATAATTGCTTTATATATTTAGGTGCACCTACATTGGGTGCTTAGATATTTACAAGTGTTATATCCTCTTGTTGGATTGTTCCCTTGATCATTATATAATGTCTTTCTTTGTCTCTTTTTACAGTTTTTATTTTAAAGTCTATTTTGTCTGATATGAGTACTGCTACCCCAGCTTTCTTTTCATTGCCATTTGCGTGGAGTATCTTTTTCCATCCCTTCACTTTCAGTTTGTGAGTGTCTTTAGGTCTGAAGTGTGACTCTTGTATGCAGCATATATATGGGTCTTGTTGTTTTATCCAGTCAGGCACCCTATGCCTTTTAATTGCAGCATTTACTCCATTGATGTTTAAAGTAGCTTTTGATAAGTATGTACTTACTGCCATTTTTTAACTTTTTTTCTCAGTATTTTAGTAATCCTTCTCTGTTCCTTTCTGCTTCTAGACAGAATTGATGGTCTTTTTAGTTTGACCTCTGTCTTAAAGTTCTACTCTTTACCTCCCCTCCTCCCCCATTTTATGTTTTTGATATCATATCTAACCTCTTTTTAGTGCATTTGTATCCATTACCCTCTTATCATGGAAATAGATACTTTTCCTATTTGTGGTCTTCTCTTTTCCCCTTAAATCAGTGATTTTAACATTTCTTATAGCACTGGTTACTTATTGACAAACTCCTTTAATTTTTGCTTGTCTGGGAAATTTTTGATCTCTCCTTCCATTTTGAATGATAACCTTGCCGGGTAGAGTATTCTTGGCTGTAATATTTTTCCTTTTAGCACTTTAAATATATCGTGCCACTCTCTTCTAGCCTGTAAGATTTCTGCTGAGAAATCAGCTGATAGACTTATGGGGTTTCCTTTGTATGTAACTTGTCTTTCTCTTGTGGCTTTTGGGATTCTCTCTTTATCTTTAATTCTGGACATTTTATTATGATGTGTCTTGGTGTGGGCTTCTTTGGTTTTATCTTGTTTGGGGCTCTCTGTACTTCCTGTACCTGCATGTGTGTTTCCTTCCTTAGGTTAGGGAAGTTTTTATCTATTATTTCTTGAAATAGATTCTCTGCCTCTTTGTCTCGCTCCTCTCCTTCCGGGACTCCTATAACATGGATGTTAGTGTGCTTGATGTTGTCCCAGATGTCCCTTAGACTGTCCTCACTCTTTTTAGTTCTTTTCTCTTTTACCTTTTCAGCTTGGGTAATTTCTTCTAGTCTTTCGTCCAGCTCACAGATCCGTTCTTCTGTATCGTCTACTCTGTTTTTGATTCCCTCTAGTGAATTTTTCATTTCCAGTGTTTTATTCTTCATTTCTGATTGGTTCTTTTTTATATCTTCCATTTCTTTGTTGACATTCTCACTGAGTTCATCTATTCTTCTCCCCACATCAGTGAGCATCCTTAATACTCTTTGTTTGAACTCTCTGTTTGGTAGGTTGCTCATTTCTGTTTCACTTAGTTCCTTTTCTGGGGTTTTGTCCTGTTCCCTTACTTGGAATGTATTCCTTTGCCTCCTCATTTTGCCTCTTTCCCTGTGCTTGTGTCTACGTATTAGGTAGGTCTGCTACGTCTCCTTTTCTTGCAGAGGTGACCTTATGTAAGTGATGCCTTATGAGGGCCAGCAGTGTGCTTCTCTCTGTTCTCAATTTTCCAGGAGTGACCGCTATGTGGGCTGTGTGTGTCCTTCTTTTGTCACGTGGTTGATCTTCCCGTAGGTGCCCATGGAGGCTGAGCTATGCTCCTGGCCAGCTGTTGTAATGTTCAGCTGCTTGTAGTTGTTGTGGGCCCTTCAGTCCCTTTATCAGGTGTGAGGAGCCCCAGCACAGTTGGCTGCAAGTTCTAATACCACATTTGTGTTGCAGTATTTCTTTTAAGTGAGTAGGCCCCCAGCGTGGCAGATTTTTAGGCTCAGGGGCTTACAATTTCTGTAAGCCTCCAGCCCTTAGATCTCTTGTCAGCTCTCTGAGGATTGCAACTAGGTGGAGCTGGCCTCAGGCATGGGACCACCCAATTGTTTCAGGCTTTGGAAGGTGGGGCAAACCCCCTATGTGGATCTTAGAGAAGCACAAGTCTTCTGCAGCTGACAAGCCCCACCACCCAGTGGTCCACACACACAGTCAACACAGTCCTGTCCCATGTGCATGCCTTGACCTCCTGAAGTGGACCCAGTCTCTCCACGGTGAGAGCCCCACACACCCCACCAGCGCCCCACACTCTTCATCGCCTCCTTGTGCATGCCCTGCCCCACTGAAGTAGGCTCAGTTGCTAGGCTGCAGAGCATCCAGTCACCAATCTATGCAGGCCCACAAGTTGCCTGAGGGCTTGTTGTTGGGTGGGGTTAGTCTCTAGTGTGGGCTGCCTGCCCTGGCTAAGCTTGATTAAATCTGTGCTCTAGTGGGTGGGGCAGACCTGGGCTAGCAGGCCCCAGGGAGAACTCCAACTGCATCTGTGAGGTCTGTCCACTTTTAAATCGTATTTTTTGCTATTGAGTTACATGAAGTCCTCATATATTTTGGATATTAACCTCTTCAGGTATTTTGTTTGCAAATATTTTCTTGCATTCCATAGATTACCTTTTCCTTTTGTTAAAAATTTCCTTACTGTAGACATGCCTTTTAGTTTGATGTAGTCTCACTTATTTATTTTTGCTTTTGTTGCCTATGCTTTTGATGTCATGTCCAAAAAATCAACACAAAGACCAAAGTCAAGGAGATTTTCCCTATATTTTTTTCTAGGAGTTTTATGATTTCAAGTCTTATGTTTAAGTAATTATTATTTTGAGTTGATAGTTGTGTGTGGTGTAAGATAAGAGTCCTATAACATTCTATTTTTTTTTTTTTTTGCATGTGGATGTCCAGTTTTTCCAGCACAATTTATTGAAGTGACTATCTTTTCCCCATTTTGTGTTCTTGGTGCACTTGTCAAAGATTAATTGACCATACATATATGGCATTGTTTCTGGGCTTTCTATTCTGTTCCTGTGGTCCATGTGTCTGTTTTTATGCCAGTACTAAACTGTTTTGATTATTATAGGCTTGTAATATTATTTAAAATAAGGAAATTTGATATCTCCAGCTTTCTTCTTCTTTCTCAAGATTGCGTTGTCTATTCAGGGTCTTTTGTGGTTCCATATGAATTTTAGGATTGTTTTTTCTATTTCTGTGAAAAATGCCATTGGAATTTTGATAGGTATTGCATTAAATCTATAGATGGTTTAGGGTAGTAAAGACATTTTCAAAATACTAATTCTTCCAGTCCATGGACATGGGATACTTTTCCCTTTTTTTGTGTCTTCTTCAATTTCTTACATCTGTTTTGTAGTTTTCAATGTACAGATTGTTTATCTCCTTGGTTAAATGTAGTCCTATTTTATTGTTTTTGATGCTATTGTAAATGGGATTTTTTTTCAAATGGTTCATTGTTAGTGTACAGAAAATCAACTGAATTTTATATATTGATATTGTATACAGCAACTTTACTGAATTTGTTGTATAGTTATAAAAGTTTTATGGTGGATTCTTTAGAGTATTATACATATATGATCAGTAATCTGTAAACAGAGACAAATTTACTTCTTCCATTACAAGTCAGATGTCTTTTATTTCTTTTTATTGCCTAAGTTCTCTAGCTAGGACTCCAGTACTATCTTGAATAGAAGTGGCAGGAGTGAGCATCCTTGTCCTGTTCCTAATCTTAGAGGACAAACTTTGTTGGGTAAAGTAGTGTTGGTTGGTAGTTTTTTTTCTTTCAGCACTTTGAATATATCATCCCACTCTTTCCTGACATGCAAGGTTTCTGCTGAGAAATCTGCTTATAGTCTTATGGGCGTTGTCTTTTATTTAACAAGTTGCTTTTCTCTTGCTACTTTCAAAAATCTGTCTTTAACTTTTGACATATTAAGTGTCTAAGTGAAGATTTTTTGATTTTCAGTCTATTTGTGGTTTTTGGACATAATGAATCTGGATATTCATTTACTTTTCCAAATTTGGGTAGTTTTCTGTCGTTATTTCTTTCAATAAGCTTTTTGGCCCTGTTTATTTCTCTTCACCTTATGTAACTCAATTTGTATATTGTGTATTGTTTTCTTTGATGGTGTTCCATAAGTTATGTAGGCATTCTTTCTTCTATTTCATTATTTTTCTCTTTGTTCCTTTGACTGTATTGTTTCAAGTGGTCTAATTTTTGTTTGTTTATTCTTTCTTCTGCGTATCAAGTTTGTTGTTGAGGCTCTCTAATGAATTTTTCAGTTCAGATATTGTATTCTTCATGTCCGTAATTTCTGTTTGGTCCTTTTTTTGGTTGCTATCTCTTTGTTGTACTTCTCATTTGTTTCATGTATTATTTTCCTGATTTTGTTTAGTTTTCTATCTGTGTTCTTTTGTAGTCACTGAGCTTGTTTAAGTCTATTATTTTGAACTCTTTGTCAGGAAAATCATAGCTCTCCATTTTGCGGGTCATCCACTGGAACTTTATTGTATTCCTCTTGTGGTATTATATTTCCTTGCTTCTTCATTTTCCTTCAAGTCTTCCATTTCTCTCTTTGCGTTTGAGGAAGAAGTCCCTTCTCCCGTCTTTACTAACTGGCCTCAGGAAAGAAAGATCTTCACCAGCCAGCCCAGTTAAAGATTTTGGAGGTCTTTCAAGCCTTTCATTTGGATATATCTGCTCCAATTCTCCTTTTCCCTCTTGGGTAAGGGAAGTCTTAGGATTGTTTACCTTCTCTACATCCCACAAAGTCAGATCTAGTGTTGAGAGCCTCCCATTTATTTTCCCCAGGGAAATCCCCTGAAATGTTCAAGGTTATGTACCTTCTCCCAATCCTGTCGAGTCAAGCCAGCTACTGATATCAATATAAGGCCTGTGAATGTTTGCGTGTGCCCTCTGTGGAAGTGTGTGCTTGCTATCCTGGGAAGATTGCACGTGCTGTCTGTGGGAGTGTGCACACTGTCTGTGGAGGCTATCATGCACCTACAGAGTGGTGGAGGGGCATATTGGCCAATTGTGTGGGACGTTGCAAGTGAGGCATCCTAGAGACATTGTGAGAGGGCCTCTCAGTGGAGACATGAGCCAGTTAGTAGGATCTGTGGATAGTTTTTTGAAATTCATGCAACTGTTGCTATGAGCACTTGCCTGCTTTCCCTGATCTTATCTTCCCTCAGACTACACAGCTGTGCTAATCCCCTCAGTGATCTGAGTGGGGAAATGCAGAAGTGGGCATCTTGAGCAATTTTCTGCAAGGGTGAAGAAGCCAAGTGTTCACTCTTCTCACTCTCCTCTGTGTGAAACATCACGGGTCAAGGGAGTATCTCTTAGCACTGAGCTGTGCCACCTTGGGGGAGGGATGTCATGGTTAAAGTGAAGCTGTTCTTTTTATCCTCAACAATACATATATTTTCAGATATTTTCTCAAAGTGCTGGAATCTCTTCACTATACCCCCAGGTTCACCATACATGGAAAGTTGTCAAAGTTAGTGTTTCTGTGAAGGTGTGAGAGTTGGAATCTCCTATTCCACCATCTTGCTGATGTTACTCCTCAAAGATACTGTTCAATTAGTCAAGTTGTTGCTTAGATTTAAAATTTTAAAACAACAAAATTTCATTTTTTTAAAGAATTATTTCACAAGTCCAAAATTTAAATGTTCTCTCCCTATTTAGAGTATGAACATTATCTTTGGTCAAATAATACGGGGGAAGAAATTTGCTAACAAAAAGGTTGTGATGGTTAATTTTATGTGTCAATTTGTCTGGGCCATTGAGTGCCCAAATATTTGTCAAACATTATTCTGGGTGTGTCTGTGAGGTTGTTTTTGGATGAGATTTACATTTATATTGGTAGACTGAGAAAAGTAGATTGCCCTCCCAAATGTGGGAGGCCCTCATCCAGTCACCTGAAGGCCTGAATATAACAAAAAGAATGACTCTCTCATGAGTAAGGGGGACTATTTCTGCCTGACTGTTTGAGCTAGGACATCATTTTTTTTTGTGCCTTCAGATCTGAACTGAAATGTTAGCTCTTCTTAGGTCTCAAACTTGACATATTTCAGGCTGGAATTTATACAACTGGCTTTTTTGATGTTCAGACCTTCAGGCTAGGACTGAGACAATACTATTGGATCTCCTGCATCTCCAGCTGTCTAACTGCAGATATTGGGATTGTAACCTTCATAATTGTGTGCTCTAATTCATATATATATATATAAATTGTTTCTATTTCTCTAGTGTAATAGAGAAGAAACTACTTACTAATGCAAAGATGAAATTTTTGTGTGTGTCACATGAGTATACAGAAAAACCTTTCTCTTGTTGATTTCCTCCATGCTCCCACCTAAATATCATAAGGAATCAAAACTAGGAAAAGGGACCAGAGGAGACAACATTATCTTGGCAGAGTAAGAGGATCCCTTTGTATTTACCCTTCAATCTACAGCAAGTAAAGCATCCATAACCCAATAAAGGCTACATTACCTAACACACCAAGATGCTGGAGAGATCAACACATCAGTACATACAGAAGTGGGTGGATTGGATCTCATAGAGGAGGCTAGACAGGAGAAGAGCAGAGGTAGAGTCCTGGACCCCCGTGTCTGAGCTAGCCACCCTAAGCCCCAAAGAACCTGTTGGGCAGCAGTGGAGGCATGTGTGTGTCTCTAGTCAGCCAGCTGCAGCACCATCTGTGGCCGTCGGAAGTAAAACAGCAGTAGAGCTGAAGCCCCATGATCTCAGGCCCCCAGCCATAGCTCAGACTCTGGTAGCAGTAGCAGAGGTGTGCACAGGGCTCTGACATCCTAACTCTAGTGGCACCTGTGGCCACCAGGTAATAGGCACCAGCTGAGGCAGTGCCCCCTGAATCCAGCTCCTTTCCTACCCTCCTCCTCTCCCCACCACTGTGGCAGAGCTTCAGACCCAGATGATCCCAGACACAGTGGAATTGTCAGTCATCCCGGTGCCCCAGTGGCAAAGCCAGGGGCCACAGGCACACCAGCAACAGCAAGGCATCATTGACCCCTAAGAGGCAAAGGCAGCAATGACAAGAGTACCAGAAACATCTCAAATAGAAGTGGTGGAAGGTGAAACATGCATAACTTCATATATAGCCAGAGGCAGCTCAGGTAAGAGGAACCAAAAACTAGCATTATAGTACCACCTACTGAAAAATAAAAGAAAGGCTTCTAATGTTGAAGTGGTTGAAAAGTTTGAATCAAAACAAACAAAACTATACCTAAATAGGAAACCTGTTTGCTATGACAAATGCACCAGCACAGGTATAACTGAGCAATCACCACAAAAAGATATGGTGAAATGGCATCACAGAAAGAAAATAGCAATTCTCCAGAATCCAAATATAAAGTCATGGAAGATTGTGATTTTATTGATAAAGAATTCAAGGTACTTGTCATGAAGAAACTCGATGGGCTACAAGAAAACTCTGAAAGATAGTTCAATGAGCTGAAGAATAAAACCAACAAACAGAAGGAATATTTATCCAAAGAGATTAAAACTCTAAAAAGGGAGCCAAACAGAGATTCTGGAGTTGAGGAACTCAATAAATGAGAGTTTATTGAGAAAAGGAGCAGATCATATGGAAAGGAGAATTAGCAAGCTCAAAGATAGAAACGTAGAAATGATGCAGATAGAAGAGGAGAAAGAACTAAGACCAAAAAAAGTAGAAATTCCACAGGAATTATACAACTTGATTAGAAAGGGAAAAATAAGAATAATGTGTATCCCAGAAAGAGAAGAAAGACAGAGGGAGCAGAGATCTTATTTAAAGAAATAATAGCTGAGAACTTCCCAAATCTGGGGAAGGAACTGGATATACAAATCTATGGTGCTAATAGAACATCCAACTATCTCAACACAAAAAAACCTTCACCAAGACTCATGGTAATAAATCTGTTCAAAAATCAATGACAAAGAAAGAATATTAAGAGCAACTGGGAACCCAATACAAAACAAAACAATAACCTACAAGGGAATCCCCATTAGGCTATCAGCAGACTTCTCAGCAGAAGCCCTACAAGTCAGGAGAGAGTGAAATGATTATCTTTCAAAATATTGAAAGATAAAAACTGTCAGCCAAAAATACTTTATTCAATAAAGTTGTCTTTCAGATATGAAGGAGAAATAAAGAATTTCCCAGACAACAAAAGCTGAAGGATTTCTTCGCCACTAGATCCGACTTACAAGAAATCTTGAAAGGAGCTCTCCCACATGAAACGAAAAGGCAAAGTTATGCAAAGAAATGGTATACAAAGAAAAAGTATACCAAAAAAAATAGATAAATTCTTAGAATCATACAACTTTCCAAAACTGAAATAAGAAGAAATAGAAATTCTGAATAGATTGATCACTAGTAAGGAAATTGACAGTAAACAAAAACCTCCTAAAAAACAAAAGTTCAGGACTTCTCTAGTGAATTCTACCAAGCATTCAAAGAATATTTAATACTTATTCTTCTCAAACTCTTCCAAAATATTGAAGAGGTAGAAATGCTTCCTAACTCATTTAACAAGGCCAACATTACCCTGATACCAAAGCCATACAAGGACAATACAAAAAAAGAAAATTACAGACCAATATCATTGATGAACATAGATGGAAAATCCTCAGTAAAATATTAGCAAATCAAGAACAACAATACATTAAAAGCATCATACATTGCAATCAAGCAAGACTTATTCCATGGATGCAACGATGGTTCAACATCTGCAAAACAATCAATGTGATATACCACATTAACAAAATGAAGAATTAGAATCACATGATCATCTCAATAGATGCAGAAAAACCATGTGGAAAGATTCAGCATCCATTTATGATAAAAACTCTCAATAAAATGGGTATACAAGGAAAATACCTCAACATAAAAAAGGCCATATATGACAAACCCACAGCTAACATCGTTTTCAATGGTGAAAAACTGAAAGCTGTCTCTTTAAGAGCAGGAACAAGACAAGGATGCCCACTCTCACCGCTGTTATTCAACATAGTATTGGAAGTCCTAGCAAGAGCCATTAGGCATGAGAAAGAAATAAAAGGGATCCAGTTTGGAAAGGAAGAAGTAAAACTGTCATTATTTGCAGATGACATGATTTTATTTACAGAAAACCCTAAAGAATCCACCAAAAAACTGTTAAAAATAATAAATGAATAGGGTAAAGTTGCAGGGTACAAAATCAACATGAAAAATCAGTTCCATTTTTACACACTAAAAACAAATTAGCAGACACAGAAATCAAGAATAGAATCCTATTCATGACTGCAACAAAGAGGCTAAATACCTAAAAATAAATTTAATCAAGGAGGTGAAAGACTTGTACATTGAACACTATAAAGCATTGTTGAAAGAAATCAGACAAGGCACAAAGAAATGGAAAGATATTCCATGCTCGTGGTTTGTAAAAATTAATATGGTTAAAATATCCATATTACCTAAAGTAATCTACAGATTTAATGAAATCCCTATGAAAATCTCAATGACATTTTTTTATAGAAATAGAACAAAGTATGCTAAAATTGATATGGAACAACAAAAGGCCCTGAATAGCCAAAGCAATCCTGGAAAAAAGGACAAAACTGGAGGTATCACACTTCCTGATTTCAAAATATATTACAAAGCTATAGTAAGGAAAGCAGCATAGTTCTGGCAGGAATACAGACACACAGGTCAATGGAGCAGAATTGAGAGCTCAGAAATAAACCCACACATTTATGGAGACCTTATTTTCAACAAAAGAGCCAAGAACATACAATGGGAAAGGAAAGTCTCTTCAATAAATGGTGTTGGGAAAACTGGGCAGCCACATGCAAAGGAATGAAAGTAAACTGTTATCATTCTTACACCCCCCCATGCACAAAAATTAACTCAAAATGGATTAAAGACTTGAATGTAAGCTCTAAAACTATAAAACTCCTAGAAGAAAACAATAGGCAATATGCTTTTTGACATTGGTCTTAGTAGTATCTTTTTGAATGTGTCTCCCTAGGCAAGGGAAACAAAAGCAAAAATAAACAAATGGGGCCACATCAAACTAAAAACCTTATGCACAGCAAAGGAAACCATCATCAAAATGAAAAGACAACCTATCTATTGGGAGAAGATATTTGCAAATCATATATTTGATAGAGGGTTAATATCCAAAATATATAAAGAACTCACACAACTCAACAACAACAAAAAAATGAACAACCCAATTAAGAAATGGACAAAGAATCTGAACAGACATTTTTCCAAAGAAGATATACAGATTTCCAATTGGCACATAAAAATATATACAACATCACTAATTATTAGGGAAATTCAAATCAAAACCACAATGAGATAATCACCTCACACCTGTCATAATAGCTATTGTTAAAAAGATAAAATAACATGTGTTAGAGAAGATGTGGAGAAAAGGCAATCCTCATACACTGCTGGTAGGAATGTAAATTGGTACAACCACTATGGAAAACAGTATGGAGATTCCTCAGAAAATTAAAAATAGAACTATATCATCCAGCTATTCCACTTCTGGGTATTTATCCAAAGAATATGAAAACACTAATTCAAAGAGATATATGCACCCCTATGTTCATTGCAGCACTGTTTATAATAGCCAAGACTTGAGAAACAATTTGAGTGCACATTGATAAATGAATGGATAAAGAAGATGTGGTATATATGTATATACAGGGGAATACTACTCAGCCATAAAAAGATGAAATCTTGCCATTTACAACAAAATGGATGGACCTTGAGGGTATTATGCTATGTAAAATAAGTCAGATGGAGAAAGACAAATACCATATGACTTCACTCATATGTGGAAGATTAAAAAGAAACAAACAAACAAGCACATAGATACAAAGAAGAAATTTCTGGTTATCGAACAAGGAAGATGATGGGGAGAGGGCAAAAAAGGTAAAGGGGGACATTTGTACAGTGACAGGTGGAATCTGGACTTTTGGTGGTGAACACAATGTAATCTATACAGAAGTCAAAATATAATGATGTACAGCTGAAGGTTATATAATTCTATAAACCAATGTTGCCTCAATAAAAAAAAGAACTTTCAACTTAGCAAGAAAAAGACAACCTAATTTAATAATGGGAAAAATTATTTGAATAGATATTTCTTTAAAGGATATATACAAATAAACAGTGAAGACATGAAATGATGCTCCATATCACTAATCATTAGGAAAATGCAAATCTAAACCACAGTGAGATACCACTTCACAATAACATGTTTTTAGGAGGTTGAGGAGAAATTGGAATTCCTATACATTGTTAGTGAGAAAGTAAAATAGTGTAGTTGCTTTGCTTTGGAGAATAGTTTGGCACTTCCTGAGAAAGTTAAACATAGAGTTAGATACAATAACAATTTTTCTCATAGGTATATAAGCAAGAGAACAGAAAACATGGTTACTCAAAGGGAAAGGAAGTTGATCTAACACAGGGATGTAGCAAGAAGAATATTGAGAGAGTCAGGACAGAAAACATTTTTTTAAATTAATTATTCATTCACTTAGTATTATACTCTGCTTTTTGTCCTACATTTTTTAATAGATATAGGAAAAGCTGGAGAAGACCCAGAGAAGAACGTCATGAGAGTCTAAAAGTTTGACATCTATCGCTTGTGGAAAAGCCTTAAGACCTGTTTTAATTTAAAGAGGCGGAGTGATTTCATGACAGCACTTAAGGCAATGAAACTTGTCAGGAACCTAAATACAAAAATTAGAAAAGTATTGGAATATGTATATGATTTTCTTATTCTTGAAAAGAATACTTATTTGTAAAATATTTTCTGATAAAAGAAATTGTTCTTTCCATTATGGAAATGTTCCTTTGTCACTCCGACCATATTCTAATAAAGTTGCAAATAACGGTGAATGGTTCAGTTTCTATATCACCCAGGCCCTCCTGAATATACATCCCTATCTACCTGATCATCAGCTCTCATCTACTTGTTTTATTGGTTGATCATAGGGCTATGCATGATATTGAACATGGGCCAATCAGAGTGTTGACCTATGCTTTATATATTGAAAAACTGAGAAAGAGGTTCTCTCTTCACTCTTTACCCTCTGAGATCATTAATGGAGGAACAACAAGAGCCTGGAGCAGGTTGAGGTCATGACCCACCTCACCCACCAAACACAACCTACTACCTCAATTCCATTAATTCTATGTGCTATATCAGTGTTCTCTTCAAGAATTCCTTTAATTTTATTTATAATAATCTACATTAGGCTTTGTTACTTGTGGTCCAAGTATTCCTTATGAATACACCATACTTGATACATTAGGAACAAGCTGACATCATCTTTTATAGCAGATGCCACAAATTGGTACTCTCTATGCCAAATCCAATCCATAGCAGCAGTTTGCTAGTAAACCAGCTCTCTAGAAAATAAATAATAAGAAGGAGAAGGAAAAGAATTTTTATGCATTGCGTATTTCTGTGGTGTAAATACTCCCACCATGTCCAATTTCAAGCTACCGATGTGATTTCATTGAAGCACCATTGGAAAAATATGTGCACAATTAGCTCTCATGAGCAGATAAGAGATGGCTCCACCGATCCAGAGATATGTTTGGGAGAATAAGAGAATGATTAGATTCAGATAGTGTTGGTCTGCAGGGTTATCAACATATGCATTCATTGCTATTATTTAAAACTACTTAAAATATTGGCCTTTAATGTTCTTTCTCAAAACCACAAGATTTTGTTTTCCTTCACAAATAGATAAAATTGTCTAAAACTGCATTTCTTTTTCCATTGTCTCACTGACCCCTATTATCCCCATAACGATAAGACTAAGTGTCAGTTGCCATTTATGCTCTTATACACAACCCATATTTACACTATTTCCTTGGCCGCTGAAAGCATTTGAGTTTGAGATCTCTGCCCTACACTGATTGGTTGCATTAACACTCTCCCAAACCAAGGTGCAGCATTTCAATTTTTAATGACTTTTCTAATCTGGTATTTATTAGCAGTTGAAAAACAACTGGAGTATCCACTAAATTTCCTTTTTAGTTTTATTTATTTATTTATTTATTTATTTATTTATTTATTTATTTATTTATTTATTTTAGGGAGAAATATCTATAAAATGTACAATGAAGTCCTTTGGGGCATATAAGTTAAAATTTGTAACTGATCTGATGGGCCATAACAAAGAATCTTAGATAACACAACAGAAGTCGCAGATATGTACATAACATAATATTGAATCTTCTCTTGGGTTCACTGCTTTGTTTATTTTGCTTAGCTGAAGTTAGTGGTATTTTGATATTTCAATTGCTATTAGCTGTCTTGGAATATGTATTGAAATTCTAATTAATTTTGAATGGTCTGAAAGATTCTTCAATATGAGCAGAGCTTATCTGGATATTTGCAGATAGGCCAAACTACAAATGAGTAAATTGTCATATATTGGTTAATATTTAATTTGTTAAATTGAAAATTGGTCAGCCTACAATATAATTGTTTTTCTCTGTTATATACAGTAACATAATACTCCGAATTAATTTCTTTGGTCAAGGGCTAAGTGATTTGAAAAGGTTTAGAATGTTAATCTTAGACTATATAATCCTAAATGAATAAATGATCTTGGAGAATTATTCCTGGGATACCAATCATATGGAGGATATCTTTATCCTGTTTCTTGAATGTTAAGCACGAAATGAAAGTATAGTGTAGTGTTCTGTGCAACAGTGGAATCAGAGAATCTTGAATTCTAATCCCATATCTCCTAGTCAAGAAGTTTTGGATAAGTAACTTATTCTCTGTGTCTTAGTTCTTTCATTAGTAAAAAGAACAACATAATAGCACCCAATTTATTAGCTTGATGTGAGTGTTATAGGATACAATATATGCAAATTTTGTATTATAGAACTTGGATAATAGTTAACTTTCAACAATATTAACTATTATTAGTATAAACTATTATAACAGTTAACAGATCAGCAGGTGAATGTTGAACCACTTCTATAGCAGCAACTTTTCTACTTTTTCTGTAGGAGGCTTCCTTAGTAGTCTAGGATAGTGGTTCTCCACCATAACTTTACATAAGATTCACCTGGAGAGCTTAAATATACTCCCCCAGATCACTTCTTGAGAAATTCTGATTTAATTTATCTGGGGATGAGGCAAGATCTTCAGAATTTTTAAAAATTTCCCAGATAATTGTAGCGTGCAGCCAAGATGCAGAACTGCTAAAGAAATCAGACACCACACATTACGGACAATCTGCTTATATAAATTATTGATTATGAAAGTTCAAATGGATATTGTTGGATGAAATGTACAATCTCAGCTGCATACTTTTGTAATTATTAGACTGGAAATTTCACAGTCACAGATTTAGCATTGCAGTTTTATCTGCTTGCATTCAACTCTGAAAGCTCCATGACTGGCATTAATCTGTCCTGTATTGTGTCATTAATTCAGTGAATGGGAAGAGGAGGCTTGCATTCAGAACTGAGACAGTGATTGAGTATAGCAAACAACACAATATCTCCATGACAATAAGCATTATTTTTCTCAACTTGTGTTCTTGTATGTATAACACTCAGGAAGATAGATGAATACACACACATGCGCACGCCTGTGCGCATGCAGGCACACACACAGAGTAGGTTTTTCATGGGCTGTCTCACTTTAGGTCACCTTGTCATTTAGGTTTAAGATGAGGTTACTCCAATATTATTCTAATCTCAGTGGAAAGCCCAGTGTCCTACCTAGGATTTCTGTGCATTCCTACTAGCCTTATGCTTTCAGGGTCATACTGACTCAGACTAATTGCCTCAAAATCTTAGTTCCCATTTCATGTCATGGGGATATAGCCATTTCTCTGCCCTGGTTTTGTCAGAAATGTAGAACTCATTCCTTCAATTCTAGAATAGGATACTCCACTTTATATTTGAATAAATAAAAGATAATTTAAACCTTTTTCCTCAAAGCAAAGAACAGTATCTCTCCAAAAATAAATTTTAAAAATTACTGGGAAATTTAAAATAGAAAGTTGTTCCAACTTCTAGCCATTTGTTTCCTAAACTCCTGGGTGTCCAGTCTCAGAGAACTCTGTTACAACTCTTTACTCTACAGAACATTTGTGGTCCTTTGAAAGTGTGATTTCCCTACACAAACAATCATTTTACAGAGGATGCTCTCTGAGCACAGCTTTTTCAAAGAGTTCTCGTATTAGCAATAAATTATACTGATGGATCTGCTATTACATTTTTTCTTACACTTTAAATGAAAACATCACCCTAGTCTTTTACATCATTAGACAAGGAATTATTTTCAACCAGTTAGCTATTTTTTACTTAATAGACTGTTCCAAATTCCACATTAAGACTCAATCTCTTTATTGCAGCTCCTGATATCACACTTAACTATCCAATTAAAACTTATACCTATCAGTGTTAATGCAAGTTCCAGTGGTGGCTAACCATTTTTTTATCCTGTAGTGTGTCTTAGTTTGGCTACATACTGAGAGGAAATCTGCAAATCCTTAGTCCCCTTACTTACCACAATTAAGATGTCAGTGTAAAGTCAGTGTTCCCACCCAAACAAAAAAATGAGAGATAATTACTCATAGTTGAGTATTAGACATGTGCAAGTAATGCTGCACACTGATCATTTTAACTATTTGGAGACACAGAAACCTAAATGAAATAGTCAGTGTAATTAGCGTGTAGCAGTTGAAATTCTCAGTTAGTAAACTCTCTGGTGGGAAAAGGAACATTTTTATCCCACATAACTTGAATACTCAATGCAGTTGACAAGTCTCAGAGCACTTCCCTAGATGTGCATGACTTATACTGAGAAATTCACATAGTGAGAAGCATTTCTTCAATTACACCTGTGTAACTATGTAATTCCTCTGCTTTCAGTGGGATAATTTTGCTCATAGATGTTCAAGTGATCATTCACTATCGTTTTTTCATATATCACCTTTCAAAGGCAAGAAGTGTGTGTATACTAAATATAGAGACTGGTTTTTCAAATTGTTTCCAGGTAGGTTGTCCATATTATCAATATTTTCCATTAATTGAAGAAGCAATACACCTCATAATTTATTTTCCATTCAGCTGCTATCTTAGGCCAAAAATTAGGTCCAGTATATATTTTAGAATTATTCCACGTGGGCCAAAATCATCATGCAAAGATCTCAGAATCAGAAGATAGCATTCTCGGAAAAAAAAAATCATTTGTATCTTTTGTCCTCACAAGTAGTCTTTAAGTATTTCTTAAACCATGTTTTGGTTTTACTTATCTTTAATCAAAATTCTATGTCTCCTACGGAAGATGCTGGTTCTCGTCTCATCTTCTTATTGTGTATTCTTTGAGTCTTTTTATTCAAGCTTGGTTCTTGATTTAACCAAGGTTATATACTTAACTGTGACTATCTCTGAAGACAATATCATTAATTTCTGTTATAATTCCCACAGGGAAACATCCACACTTTGTTTTTTTTCCCAAATAGACTTAATGATAATAGCTTATTGGAAGAGACTGAACCAGAAAGCATCAGGATCCTTAGTGTTGTTCACAAACTTATAATAATCATTTTTTTTCTACTACTACCTCATCCATAATGATTGGCAGCATTTAGCTTGGCTTTGTGAACACATAGATACGTCAATTGTTCTCAGTCCACATCTGACAGGATAACCTCTACTTGAATCTATCTGTACTTCACTTCCCAACTAAGAACTAAGGATCAATAAACTCAGTGGCATACTTTCACTGACATAATGTGCAACTGTGAGCTCCATTTTATGACTCTGCTATAGGATATCCTCTAAATCTATAAAAGTTTCAAGGGCAAAGAGGGGATGGGGATTGATTTTCCCCAGGTCTTTCAAATGTCTCCTCTATATTAAAATCACGGTTCTGATGTAATTATCCCAAATTATGTAAGTAAGGGGTTTTTAAGTCCTAGATTTATTCATTTAGTAAAAAATTATTTCTAATACCTATTCAACCTTAAAAAAGGTCTCTTTTATGAGCACAGTAGATTTCTTTCGCTTTCCCTCTCTCTCCCCTGCCTCTCTTGCCTTTCTTGCCTCCCTCCCTCCTTTTGTCGCTTCCTCTATTTCTGCCTGCCTTACTAAATTTTTTTTTCATTAGTGGAATGGGATACATTGAAAGGTAATCTATCCTAGCCCTTTCTTTTTAATACATGTTTTAAAATAAAATTTCTAATTTTTACAAAAGTACTGAGTGGACTTTTGAGTGTGATTTCATTTAGTATAAAAATCAGTTTGGGGAGATTTTACATCTTAAGAATATTGAGTTTTCTGATACATGAACAAGTAGTATCTCTTCATTTAGACCTTTTAAATTTTTTCAGTATTTTTTAAAATTTTATATTTTCTTAGCAGTTTTAGGCTTGAAAACTATTGAGAAGAATGTACAGAAATTTCTGATATACCTCATGTACCCACACATTCATACTCTTCCCCGTTATCAACAATATGCACCAAAGTGACATCTCTAAAATGTTGACATCGGAGACCTCAGCCTCCATCCCCCCACAAAGATAAAAAGTCAGACAGCTATCCACAAACTAAAACAGCTCTGAAAAATCTCTGGAGTCCACTTAAGAAATTTTAGCAACACAGTGGTACAAAAACCATGACAATACCTTCACAAGAAGAGAAGGAAGGCAGCTTTATTTTACCTCCATTACCCCATTCCCCAAGCTGGCATTGCTCAGCACAAACAGGGACTTCCCAACGAGAAAGAGTTTCCCTTGCCAGAAAAGGAAGAGTGGGGTGAGTGTTCAGCTTCCACAGCTTTTTATGGCACTGTAAGAAAGTCATACTTTGGTTTTGCCCCATTCAGACTTACAAAGCTGAGACATAGAGAGGCAGCTAGAACAAGGAAGGAAAGCAGGGACTACTAATGACAGCCATGCAGCAATATTGATCATGGTTCATAGTGACCTGCTCTGTAGACAAGCACAGCAGATTTCACCACTGAAGAAACTAACAGCCAGCACAGTCACCACAGACACCTTGCAGGTTTCACCAGCTTTTGCCCCACAAGCATTTGTGTTCACAGATGCCAGCCACCTGAGTCCCTCCCTGATGCCTCCTCTCCCACCCCCGCTGGAACCAGAAACCACAACAGCAGTCAGCCCAGGCCTTGCAGATATGGGAGTAAAAGACACTAGCCTAGACCCTTGTAGCTGGGCCCCACTGCTGTGTGCACACTTGGGGCTAACCCCACTAGCTGTGTACTTGCATGCCACTGGCCTTATACCTGTCACTGGCCTACACTGCATGCATACACCTGAATAGAGACTGTGCACTATGAAAGAGCATGCCGATAGCCAAGGGCCCCACAGATGCTTGTGGGCCTGTATCAGATCTTGTCTTCTGTCACTGGCCTGCACCAGCATGTGCACACCAGCATCTAAATCCTCCAGTTGTGCACCGGCCTGCCCCCCACCCATCCTCCATCATTGGCCTCCATTGCAGTGTGCATGCCTGGGGGAAGTCTATGTAGCCATAGGAGAGAATGCAGACAGGCAGGACTCCCACAGCTACTAGTGAGACCATCATTGGCCTGAGCCCTCATTGCCTGCCCTGGCTGCCATAACAACTTATGATCTGCATCCATCCCTGCCACTACATAGGCATCAGCATGTGGTCCCCACAGCTGAATGTGTGCACAACACTAACTCAAGCCACCACTACTGCCTACCCCTTGGCTCCTAACTGCTATACTTGGAGGTGACACCAAGGAACCCAAAAACCTTGCAGTCACTGCAGTCCCCCAGCATTGCTTGCAAAGGACCACACAGGTGCTGATGCTGTGGATGCCAGTGGCCTGAGCTGAAGAAACATCACACCTCACTGTACCTGGTGCCACCACACACCCCTGTACTTGGTGCCCTGCACCACTAGACCCACAGTAACAGCATGTTCCAGTATGTCCCTACCCATATGTGAAGTTTTCTTTTACCGAAGTCAGTCTATAAAGTCTGAAAGAGGTGACAGCTTCTTCACATGCACAAACACCTACTCAAGGCTATAGAGTCATGGAGAATAGGAAAACAAAACTTTGCAAAGGGAATTTAGTAAATGTCCAGTAACTGGCCCCAAAGAAATGGAGATCAAGGAATTGCTTGACAAAGAATTAAAAATAATTATTCTAAAGATTCTCAGAGACCTACAAGAGAACACATAAAAACAATTTAACACTATCAGGAAAGCAATACAAGAACAAAATGACAGGTTCAACAAAGAGCTAGAAAACAGAAAAGAACCAATCAGAAATTTTGGACCTAAGAATATAATGATTGAACCAAAGAATTCATTACAGAGCTTCAACAGCACACATTACCAAGCAGAAGAAGGAATCAGTGAGATAGAAGAAAGATCAATTGAAATTAAGCAATCAGTGGAGCAAAAATGAAAAAGAATCAAAAGGAGTAAAGAAAGCCTATGAGACTTATGGCATACCACTAAGAGAAATAATGTGTGCACCACTGAATTCCCAGAAAGAGAAAAGAGAAAGAAAAGGATAAAAACTTTTTTTTTAAAGAAATAATGGCTGAGAAGTTTTTAAACCTTGGGAGAGATTTGGACATTAAAATTCATGAAGTGAATATGTCATCTGAATATTTCAATCCAAAATGTTTTTCTCCAAGACAAATTACAATATAACTGTCAAAAATTAAAGATAGAGAGAGAGTTTTAAAAGCAGTAAGAGAAAAAACAATGTCTCATGCAAGGGTACTCCCATAAGGCTATCAGCAGAATACTCAGCAAAGACTTTGCCGGTCAGGAAATAATTGGATGGTATATTCAAAGTGCTAAAGGAAAGAAACTGCCAACCAAGAATACATTACCCAGCAAAGCTGTCCTTCAGAAATGAAGGTGAAATAAAGACTTTCTCTGACAAACAAAAGCTGGGAGAGTTCATCACCAATGGACCTGCCTTAGAAGAAATGCTGAAAGAAGTTATTCAAGATGAAAGGTAAGGAGGAAAATTAGTAACATAAAACCATATGAAAATATGCAACATACTGGTAAAGGTAAGCAGACACTGGTAAATACTGACTGATTCAGAATGCTATAATACTGTAATATTGTGGTATGTTAACATTTTACCTCTACTATAAAGTTTGAAAGACAAAGTATTAAAATTATATCTACAATAATTTATTAATGGATAGAAAATATGAAAAATATAAATTGTACCATCAAAAACACAAAAAGGAGGGGAGTGAAAAGATAGAGTTTTTGTATGTGATTGGACTTAAATTGTTATCAGCATAAAATAGGCTATTATATCTATAATATGTTTTATGTAAGCCTCAAGGCAACCACAAAGCAAAAACCTACAGTAAATACACAAAAGATAAGGAGAAGGTAATGAAAGCATAAAATTAGGGACAATCATCAATTCAAAAGGAAGGCAGAAAGAAAAGAAGAAAGGAACAAGGGAACCACAAAACAGCCAGAAAACAATTAATAATATGGCATTAGTTGGTTCTTATCTAGTAATAATTACTCTAAAGAAAATGGATTGAATTCTCCTATCAAAAGATATAGAGTGGCTGAAAGGATTAAAAAAAAGTAAAAGACTCAATTATAATGTTGCCTACTAGAGACTCACTTTAGCTTTAAGGACACTTATAAGCTCAAAGTGAAGGGATGGAAAAAGATATTTCATGCCAGTAGAATCCAAAAGAGCAGGGATAGCTATACTTATATCAGGAAAATAGATTTTAAGCCAAAATTCAAAAAAGAGATAAAGAAGGTCATAATATAATGATAAAGTGGTCAATTCATCAAGAAGATATAACAATTGTAAATACCTATGCACCCAAGTTTGAAGCACTTAAATATAGTAAGCAAATACTAGCAAATCTGAAGGGAGAAATAGAAAACAACATAATATTAGTAAGGGACTTCATATTCCACTTTTAACAATGGAGAGATCTTCCAGACAGAAAATCACAAGTAAATGTTTGACTTCAACCACGATTTAGACCAAATTGACCTTATAGATTTGTACAGATGTTCTTTCAAACAGCAGCAGAATACACATTCTTCTCAAATGCACATGAAACATTCTCCAGTATAAATCATCTGTAGGTCACCAAACAATGGGTTGTAATTAGTATTTGGGTGGTGAACATGATGTAATCTATGCAGAAATAGAAGTATAATGATGTACACCTGAAATTTATACAATGTTATAAACCAATGTTACTGCAATAAAGAAAAAATTAAAAAAAAAATATTAGCAAATTTAAGAAGATTGAAATCATGCCAAGTATACTTTGTAATCACAATGCTATGAAACTAGAAATCAATAACAATAAGAAAATTGGAAAATTCACAAACATGTGGATATTAGACAATGCACACCTGACAACTAATGGGTCAAAGAAGATATCAAAATGAAATAAAAAAACATCTTGGAACAAACAAAAGTGCAATCACTGCATATCAAAACATATGGGACACTTTGAAAGCAGTTCTGAGAAGGAAGCTTATAGCAATATACACCTACATTAAGAAAAAAAAGATTTCAAATAAACAATATAAATTTACACTTCAAATAACTAAGTAAGAAGAGCAAACTAAGCTCAAAGTTAGCAGAAGAAAGAAATAACAAAGACCAGAGCAGAAATAAATGAAATAGAGAACAGAAAAACAATAGTAAAGATTAAAAAACTAAGAGTAGGTATTTTAAAAGATAAACAAAATTTACAAAACTTTAGCTAGACTAACAAGAAAAAAAGAGAAGACTCACATAAATAAAATCAGAAATGAAAGAGGAGACATTACAACCAATACCAAACAAATAACAAGGATCATAAGAGACTGTTATGAATAATCATATGCCAATAAATTCAATAACCTAGAAGAAGTGGATAAATTCCTAGAAACACAAAATGTTCTGAGGCAGAACTATGAAGAAATAGAAAACCTGAACAGATCAATAACAAGTAAAGAGATTGAATCAATAGTCAAAATCTTCCCAACAAAGAAAAGCCAAGGACAAGATGACTTCACTGGTGAATTCTAAACATTTAAAGAAGAACTAATGCCAAAACTTCTTAAACTATACAAAAAATTGAAGAGGAAGAAACATGTCAAAACTCATTACCTGAGGCAAGCATTACCCTGATAACAAAGCCAGGTAAGGACACTGCAAGGGAAAAATAAAACTATAGACCAATATTTCTGAAGAACATAGATATCAAAATTTTCAACAAAATATTAGCAAACTGAATTCAAGAGCACATTGAAAGGATCTTACCCCATGATCAAGTGGGATTTATCTGTGAAATGTAAAGATGGTTCATCACATGCAAATCAATAAACATGATTTACCACATTAACAACATAAAGTACAAAAATCATATGATCACCTCGATAGATGTAGAAAAAGTATTTGACAAATTTCAACATGATTTCATTTTAAAAACTCACAAAGAATTGGGTATAGAAGGAATATATCTCAACATAATAAAGGCCATATATGAAAAGCCCACAGCTAGCAATATACTCAACAGAGAAGGATTGAAATGTCATCCTCTAAATCAGGAACAAATCAATGCTGCCCACTCTCACCACCCCTATTCACATAGTGATGGTATTAATAGCCAAAGCAATCAGAAGAGAAAAAGAAAAAATGATTCCAAATAGGAAATGAAGAAATAAAATTATCTTTGCAGATGGTATGATCTTATATATAGAAAGTTTTAAAGGTCTACCAAAAAACTTATAACTAACCAATGAATTCAGTAAAGTTGCATGATGCAAAATCAACATACAGAAATCAGTTGTATTTCTATATACTAACAATGAAACATCTGAAAAAGAAATAAAGAAAACAATGCCATCAAGATAGTATCAAAAACAATAAAATACTTAGAAATAAATTTAACCAAGGAGGTGAAAGATCTGGACACTAAAAAGTAAAAGATACTGATGAAAAAAATCAAAGAAGACACAAACAAATGGAAATATATCCCATGTTTACGGATCAAGACAATATTGTTAAAATGCCCAAAGTCAACTATAGATTCATTGCAATCGCTATCAAAAATCCAATGATGTTTTTCACAGATATAGAAAAAAAATTACATCCTAAAATTTGTGGGGAACCACCAAAGATCCTGAGCAGCCTAAGTAATCTTGAGAAAGAAGACAAAAGCTCAAGGCATGAAACTTCCTGATTTCAAACTATGCTACAAACCTATAGTAATCAAAATAGTATGATACTAGCCATAAATATTGACAGAGACCAATGGAACAGAATTGAGAGCCCCAAAATAAACACACACATAGATAGTCAACAATTATTTGACAAGGGGTCCAAGATTATTCAATGGGAAAAGGATAGCTACTTCAATAAGTTGTATTTGGAAAACTAGATAACTATATGAAGAAGAATAAAATTGGACCCCTATCTTACACCACTCACAAAAATTCACTCAAAATGGTATAAAGCCTTAAACATAAGAACAGAAACAATAAAATTCCCAGGATAAAACACAGGGAAAAAACTCCTTGAAATAGATCTTGGCATTGATTTTTTGGATATGATACAAAAATCACAAGCAACAAAGGCAAAAATAAATAAATGAGGCTCCAAGAAACTAAAAACTTCTGTACAGCAAAAGGAACAATCAACAAAAAGTTAAAGCAATCTACAGAATGAGAGAAAATATTTGCAAATCACACATCTGATAAGGGATTAATATGCAAAATAAAGAACTCATACAACTCAATAGTAAAAAAAAAAAAAAAAAAACATTAAAAAATGGGCAGTGGAACTGAATAGACATTTTTCCAAAGAAGACATAGAAATGGCCAACAGGTACATGAAAGGGGCTTGATATCACTCATCATCAGGGCAACACAAATCAAAACCACAATGAGATAGCATCTCACACCTGTTAGAATGGCTATCATCAAAAAGACAAGAGATAACAAATGTTGGCAAGGATGTGAAGAAAAGGGAACCCTTGTGCACTGTTGGTGGAAATGTAAATTGGTTCAACCACTATGAAAAACAGAGCGGACCTTCCTCAAAAAATTAAAAAACACTCACCAAATTGGTACACTTTTTTTTCATGAAGGATGAACCTACATTGCCACATCATAATCACACAAAGTCCATAGTTTAAATTAGGGTTCACTATTGGTGTTGTGTATTTTATTTGTTTGGACAAATGTGTAATGACATATACCCATCATTATAATATCATACAGTGTATTTTCACTGCCCTAAAAGTTCTCTATGTTCCACCTATTCATCTCTTCCGCCTGCTCACTTCAGGCAGCCACTGATCTTTCTATTGTCTCCATAGTTTTGCCTTTTCTAGAATGTCATATAGTTGGAATCATACAGTATGTAGCCTTCTCAGATTGGCTTCTTTCACTTAGTAATATGCACTTAAGATTGCTCTTTGTCTTTTCATGGCTTGATAGCTTATCATCTTTTTGTTCTTAAGTGAATATCACTGTCTGGATGGACCAAAGTTTATTTATCCATTCACCTACTGCAGAATATCATGGCTGCTTACAAGTTTTGGCAATTTTGAATACAGCTGCTACAAATATTTGTGTGAAGGTTCTTGTGTGGACATAAATTTCCAAGTTGGATAAATGCCAAGAAGCATGATTGCTGGATTATATGATAAGAGTATGTTTAGCTTTGTAAGAAACTGTTAAGATTCCAACATGGCTGTAACATTTGGCATTCCCACCGGCAATGAATGAGAATTCCTGTTGTTCTACCTCTTCATCAGCATTTGGTGTTGTCAATGTTCTGGATTTTGGCCATTCTAAATATGTGTGTAGTGGTATCCCACTGTTGCTTTAATTTGCATTTCACTGATGATATATGTTGTGGAGCATCTTTTCCTGTGCTTATTTTTCAGTTTTCAGCGTATAAATCTTGCACAAATTTTCTAATTTTACTCCCAGGTGTTTCATGTTCTTAAATGTAATTTATATGATGTTTTTATTTAAATTTTCAATAGTTCTTGATATTATGTAAAAATATTATTGAACTTTGTATATGGATGTTGTTCCCTGTGAACTTGTAAAAGTCACTTAGTAGACTGAATAACTCTTTGAAGATTTGTTTGATTTGCTACATACTTGATCATATTGTTTGAGAATGGATAAATTTATTGTCAAAGAATAAAGACAGTTGTATTTCTTCTTTTACTGTCTTTCTTTTTCTTTTCCCATTATAAAAGCTAAGACCTCCAGTACAATGTTGAATATAATTGTGCAAGTGAACAACCTTGCCTTAATTCCATTCTGAGATTGAAAACATTTAGTCTTTTATCATTAAGCATGATGTAATTTATTTGTAGAAGCTCAAGTTTAGGAAATTCATCATAAGATTGTGAAGAATTTTTATCATGAATAGATGCTCAATTTTGTCAAGTACTTTTTCTTGAGTTGATTTATTGAGATGATTACATGATTTTTTTTTAATTAGCTGATAGGGTGAGTCAAATTGATTTTCAAATGTTTAACCAATCTTGAATTCCTTCTAGGATAACTTCTACTTGACTATGATGTTTATCATTTTTATGTGTTACAGAATTCAATTTTCTACAATTTTGTTAAAAATTTTCAATTCTATATGTATTAAGTATATTAGACGTTAGACATGTTTCCTTGTAATATGTTTAATTTTGGTATCGAGGAATGCTGACCTCATAAAATGACTTGGGAAGTGTTCCATCCTATTCCATGTCCTGAAAGCAGAGGATTAGTAGAGAAATAGAAAATTTGTACAAAATTGTAAACCAGCTATACCTAACAGATATCGACAGAACATGCCACCCAACAATAGCAGAATACACATTCTTCTCAAGTGCACAGAGAACATTCTCTAGGATAGACCTTAGGTTAGACCATAAATTAAGCCTCAATAAATACTAAAAGATTAAAATACACAGTCTATCCTCCATTCACAATAGAATGGAATTAGAAATTAATAACAGAAAGAAATTTGGGAAATTCACAAAGTTTTGTGGAAATTAAATAGCACGCTATTAAACAAGCAATGTCTAAAAGAAAAAAAAACGAGAATTAGAAAATATTTTGAGAAGAATAAAAATGACACACTATACCAAAACTTTTGGGATGCAGGAGAAGGAAAATCTCAAATCAATGACCTAATTTCCACATTAAGACACTGGAAAAAGAAGAGCAAAATAAGCCTTAAGCAGAAGGGAGGAAATGATGAAATTGGGAATAGGAAAACAATAGGGAGAATAAATGAAACCAAAAGTTGGTTCTTGGAAAATATTAACAAAACTGATGTAATCTTTCTTAGGCTGACAAAGAGAAAAAGAGAAGACTCAAATTAGTAAAAACAAGAATACCAAAGGGGACATTAGTACCAACCTAAAAGAAATAAAAATAGTTTTAATTAAATACCGTAAACAACAATGTATGTAAACAAATTAGATAATTTAAATGAAATGGACAAATTGGAGAATGCCAGAAATTTGAAATCAAGGTGTCAATAGGATTGGTTCCCTCTGGAGGCTCTGAGAAGAAACTGTCCCACTCTTTTCTCCTAGCTTCTGGTGGTTGCCATCAATCTTTGGCATTTCTTGCCTTGTAGATCTATCATTCCAATCTCTGCCTCCATCTTCACATTGCTGCCTTTTGTATGTCTCTCTTTCCTCCTCTCTTGTTACAAGGACATCAGTCACTGGATATAGGACTCACCCTAAATTTAGTATAATATCATATTGAGATCTTTAATTACATCTGCAAAGACCCCTCTTACAAATAAGATCACATTCTGAGGTTCTGAGTGGACGTGAATTTTTGGGTATCATTATTCAACTCACTGCAGAAATTAACAGCTAAGTCATGCAAGATTTCTTTTTTGGGTAATTAAAATGTTCTATAATAGATTGTGATGATGATTGCACAACTCTGTGGCTATGCTAAAAGCCATTTAACTATGCACCTTAAATGGGTGAATTGTATGTAAATTATATCTCAATAAATCTCTTAAAAATTAAAAGTGAGAAAAATTGTCTTTGTTAATGTTTGCATTGTGGGAGATCAAAATTGGCCAGCAGAAATACATCTCTTTACCATAATTATTTTCTCTAAGGGACATTTGACCTCCCCCAAACTGCCTAAAGGAATTTAACTCTGGGTGTAGACAGACTGGCAGGGTCCTCGCTAAACCCATTCTTAACAAAGTTCTGTTTACCAAATATTTACATTTGTAAAGGTATCTCCCTCTGTGTAGTGGTAAGAGGGGGGGATGACCTTATCTGTGAAAACTCTTATCAGGACAGAAGAAGAAGACTTAAATCTACATACCCTTGATTACTGTGATTTCTGTCTCCCTCCCCACCCCCAACATCCTCCTTTGCCTTACCTGAAGATGGTATTTAAGACAAGGATCGCTGCCATTGTGCTGAGAAACTCAGTTTCCCTGGTTTCTCCCATGTATACATGTTATTAAACTTGGTATTATTTTCTCCTGCTAACCTGTCTTTTAATTATTTGTCCAGCCAGAAAACTTTAAGGGAAAGGGCAGAGGGGGATTCTCCCTCTTCCCTGACAGCATATATTTACCATTTTATGTTCTCTTTATTAATTTTTATGGGCCTGGACTTCTATCTGAAATATTTTTGTTCTTCCTGAAAAACATTGTTTAACATTTTGATTTTGCAGATCTCCTGGCAATAAATTATCTCACTTTTTATTGTTTGGAAAAGTATTAATTCTGCTTTTATATTTGAAAGATATTTTCATTGGGTACAGAATTTTATGTTGAAATTTTTTCCAGTTCTTTAAGGATGTATCTCTATTGTCTTCTTGCTTGTATAGTTTCTGACAAAAAGCTTAAAACTATTATTAAAACTCCATCCTCATGACCTAGTCACGTCCCAAATGCCCCATGTCCATATACCATCACTTTGGGGTTTACGTTTCAACATATGAATTTTGAGGGAGACAAATATTCAGTCTATAGCATGGATAAATTCATGTGTTGCATGTATTTGCTTACTTCGGTTATGTCTATAAGGCATAATTGAAATAAATTAATAAAGCCAAATTTTTACTTTACTCAATTATATTTCTAAGGCCAGTCACATGTTATACCATAAAGTATAAAGTATTACTATAGATTAGCTTTCAACTAAAGTGGTAATATTTACAAAATGACCAGGATAGATTTATATTCACATGATGCGTGTGCTTTTTTGCAAGCAAAACTGATCTATGTGTAAAAGAAAAATTCCCCATTATTTTTCTGTGACATTCTTAAATAATTAAGACCTGAGTATGAGAGCTTTGCCTAAGTAGGACACACCCACCTCAGTTAAAGGATAATTCTTTTACATATCTAAAGAATGTCCTCTGAGACACAGCTTAGAACAGAGGATTTATTCCATAAAGCCCACATTCATTGAGCATGCACAGTAAATATCTTCATTAAGAATTCAGTGTAAAGGAGCTACACCACTATTCAAAAGGAGCAGAGAGGTGAACATGACAATAAAAGGGGCAGTTAAGAGGTAGTCATATCCAGCAATTTTTAAATTGTGCTTTTCTTATTTTGTGCCTTTAAAAAAAATCAATTTGAGGAGGTTGTTTGCAGATAATATTGGATGAAGAGAATGAACTGATGTGCAGGTCTAGAGTGCAGAGATCAGAGAAGACTGACCCGGAGAGGACCAGTCAGTATTGCTACGGCTAATGTAGTTGCAGGTAGCTTGTTAACTGAGGCCAATGGAAAAGTTAAAAGCGCAGCAAGTTTGGTGAAAGCTGATAACCCTCTATCACCTCTATTATTTTTATGTTTTGGTTAGAATCAGTTGCCAATAACAGATGGAAAATTGATTACAGCAATTTCGTCTTCAGGTGTAATTAGCAGACCAGAAGAAGGCTCTGACTGTGAGAAGAGAAAGGGTGAATAATGGTAAGAAATTACCGTCCAAACATGTAAACAAAAACTAGCCACTTAGAACCAGATAACTGGGAGCTGAGTCAAGATGGCGGCGTAGGCAGACTCTGAACTCACTTCCTCCCGCGGACACAGCCATTTTACAAAACTACTCGTGGAAAAATTAACCCTGAGACAGAACTGAAAACCGGATAAGAGGAACTCCTGCAAGAAAGGACAATCCTAATTGAGGTGGAAGAGGCAGAAACTCCCTTGGGGAGAGAAAAAATGCTGCCTTCGCAAGCCGCCAGCTTCACGGCTGCCTGGGAGCTGCCCACAGGTACGCAGCCCTCCCTAGAGGCGAGGGGGCAGAGCCGGGGAGTGCCCCAACTGTGGGCATTTTATGGACCCAGCAAAACCGAGACAAGTGGCAGAATAACTGAATTTTCCTACTACTAAAACATTGGGGAGTACCCCCAGAAAAGCTGGTTCACAAAGAAATTAAAACTGCTCTTAAAGGGCCCAAGCACAATCTCACCCGTTTCAGAAAGCAACTGAAAATCACCAGAAAGAAAAGTGCGTAGTGCTTTGGTGAAAAGAGACTCATCTGATAGGCCCTGAGTGCATCTTAGTGAGAGGTGAGACCTCTCCAGGGACTGGGACATTGGCGGCATCCATTGTTGTGGCATGGTGTGGGCGTGCTGACACAGATGCCATTGGACTTCTCCCTGGGGCCAGCTAGCCCAGGGTTTGCCCCACCCGCTAGAGCACCCATTTAATCCAGCTCAGGCACGGCAGGCAGCCCACCGTAGAGACTGGCCCCACCCAACAACAAGCCCTCAGGCAACGTGTGGGCCTGCATAGATTGGACCTGGATTCTCTGCAGCCTGGAAACTGAGCCCACTTCAGTGGGGCAGGGCATGCACAAGGAGTGGGTGGAGAGTGTGGGGCAGTGGTGGAGAGTGTGGGACTCTGGCTGTGGAGAGACTGGGTCCACTTCAGGAGGTCAGGGTGCACACACGGGGCAGGACTGTGTTGACTGTGTGTGTGGACCTGTGGGTGGCAAGGCTTGTCAGCTGCAGAAGACTTGTGCCTCTCAAAGACCCACATAGGGGGTTTGCCCCACCTTCCAAAGCCTGAAACAATTGGGTGCTCCCGTGCCTGAGGCCAGTCCCACCCAGCTGCAATCCTCAGATAGCTGACAAGACACCTAAAGGCTGGAGGCTTATAGCAATTGTAAGGCCCTGAGCCTAACAACCTGCCATGCTGGGGGCCTACTCACTTAAAAGAAATACTGCAACACAAATGTTGTATTAGAACTCTCAGCCAACTGTGCTGGGGCTCCCCACACCTGATAAAGAGACTGAAAGGGCCACAACAACTGCAAACAGCTGAGCATTACAACGGTGACCAGGAGCATAACTTGGCCTACCTGGGTGCATACAGGGAAAGCAAACAGGCCACAACAGACGGACACACGTAGCCCACATAGGGGTCAACCCTGCAACATTGAGAACTGAGGGAAGCTCACTGCACGACTCCTAAGGCATCACTTGCATAACATCACCTGTCCAAGGGCAGGAGACACAGTTGACCTACCTAATATGTGGTCAAACACACAGGGAAAGAGGAAAATGAGGAGGCAAAAGAATATATTCCAAGGAAGGAAACAGGACAAAACTCCACAAAAGGAACTAAGTGAAACAGAAATGAGCAAGCTACCCGAAAGAGTTCAAGCTAAGATTGTTAAGGATGCTCACTGATCTGGGGAGAAGAATAGATGATCTCAGTGAGAATGTCAACAAATAAATGGAAGATATAAAAATGAACCCATCAGAAATGAAGAATACGATACCGGAAATGAAAAATTCACTAGAGGGACTCAAAAGCAGATTAGAGGATACAGAAGAACAGATCTGCGAGGTGGATGAAAGACTAGAAGAAATTACCCAAGCTGAACAGGTAAAAGAGAAAAGAATTAAAAAGAGTGAGGACAGTCTAAGGGACCTCTGGGACAACATCAAGCACACTAACATCTGTGTTATAGGAGTCCCAGAAGAAGAGTGAGACAAAGGGGCAGAGAATCTATTTCAAGAAATAATAGATGAAAACTTCCCTAACCTAAGGAAGGAAACAGACATCCAGGTACAGGAAGCACAGAGAACCTCAAACAAGATAAACCCAAAGAGGCCCACACAAAAACACATCATAATCAAAATGTCTAGAATTAAAGATAAAGAGAGAATCCTAAAAGCCACAAGAGAAAAACAAGTTACATGCAAAGGAAACCCCATAAGGCTATTAGCTGACTTCTCACCAGAAACCTTAGAGGCTAGAAGAGAGTGGCACGATATATTTAAAGTGCTAAAAGGAAAAAACTTACAGCCAAGAATACTCTGCCCAGCAAGGTTAACATTCAAAATGGAAGGAGAGATCAAAATTTTCCCAGACAAGCAAAAATTAAAGGAGTTTGTCACCAAGAAACCAGTGCTACAAGAAATGTTAAAGGGACTGATTGAAGGGGAAAGAGAAGACCACAAATAGGGAAAATTATCTACTTCCATGATAAGAGGGTAATGGATACAAATGCACAAAAAAGAGGTTAGATATGTATCTAAAACATAAAATGAGGGAGGAGGGGAGTTAAAGAGTAAAGTTTTTAGACAGAAGTCAAACTAAAGAGACCATCAATTCTGTATAGAAGGAGAAAGGAACAGAGAAGGACGACTGAAAAACTGAGAAAAAATAAAAAGTTAAAAAACGGTAGACAGTACATACTTATCAATAGCTTCTTTAAATGTCAATGGACTAAATGCTCTAATTAAAAGGCATAGGGTGGCTGATTGGATAAAACAACAAGACCCATATATATGCTGCATACAAGAGTCACACTTCAGACCTAAAGACACTCACAAACTGAAACTGAAGGGATGGAAAAAGATACTCCACGCAAATGGCAATGAAGAGAAAGCTGGGGCAGCACTTCTCATATCAGACAAAATGGACTTTAAAACAAAAACTGTAAAAAGAGACAAAGAAGGGCATTACATAATGATCAAGGGAACAATCCAACAAGAGGATATAACACTTGTAAATATCTACGCACACAATGTAGGTGCACGTTAATATATAAAGCAATTATTAACAGACATAAAAACAGAAATAGTAACGCAATATTAGTAGGGGACTTTAACACTCCAATTACACCAATGGATAGATCATCCAAAGAGAAGATCAATAAGGAAACATTGGCCTTAAATGACACACGAGAACAGATGGACCTAGTAGATATATACAGAGCATTCCATCCAAAAACCGAAGAATACACATTCTTTTCAAATGCACATGGAACATTCTCCAGGATTGATCACATATTAGGCCACAAAACAAGTCTCCATAAATTTAAGAAGACTGAAATAATACCAAACATCATTTCTGACCACAATGGTGTAAAAGTGGAAATCAACTATAGGGAGAAAATCAGAAAAGCCACAAATACTTGTAGATTAAAAAAAATGCTACTGAACAATGACTGGGTCAATGTAGAAATCAAAGAAGAAATCAAAAAATACCTGGAGACAAATGAAAATGAAAATACGACATGCCAGGATTTATGGGATAGAGCAGAAGCGGTTTTGAGAAGGAAGTTCATAGCTATACAGGCCTATCTCAACAAACAAGAAAAATCTCAAATAAGCAATCTAACAATGCACATAAAGGAACTGGAAAAAGAACAAACAAAGCCCAAAATTAGTAGAAGAAGGGAAATAATAAAAATCAGAACAGAAATAAATGAAATAGAGACTAAAAAAATAGTAGAAAAAATTGATAAAACCAAGAGCTGGTTCTTTGAAAAGATCAACAAAATTGACAAACCGTTAGCTAGATTCACGAAGTAAAAAAGAGAGAAGGCACAAATAAGTAAAATCACAAATGAAAGAGGAGAAGTTACAACAGACACTTCAGAAAGACAAATGATTATAAGAGAATACTATGAACAGCAATATGTCAACCAATTCGACAATCCGGAAGAAATGGATAAATTCTTAGAATCATACAACCTTTCAAAACTGGATCAAGCAGAAGTAGAGAATTTGAATAGACCAATCACCAGTAAGGAGATTGAAACAGTAATCAAAAACCTCCCCAAACATGAAAGTCCAGGACCAGACGGCTTCCCTGCTGAATTCTACCAAACATTCAAAGAAGACTAAATACCTATCCTTCTCAAACTCTTCTAAAAAATTGAGGAGGGAGGGAAGCTCCCTAACTCATTCTATGAAGCCAACATTACCCTGATACCAAAACCAGACAAGGACAACACAAAAAAAGAATATTCCAGGGCAATATCACTGATGAACATCAATGCAAAAATCCTCAACAAAATACTAGCAAATCGCATACAAAAATACATTAAAAAAATTATACACCACAATCAATTGGGATTTATTTCAGGTATGCAGGGATGGTTCAACATTCGCAAATCAATCAACGTAATACACCACATTGATAAAATGAAGAATAAAAATCACATGATCATCTCAATAGATGCAGAGAAAGCATTTGACAAGATACAGCATCCATTTATGATAAAAACTCTGAATAAAATGGGGATAGAAGGAAAGTACCTCAACATAATAAATGCCATATATGACAAACCCACAGCTAATATCATCCTCAATGGTGAAAAACTGAAAGCTATCCCTCTAAGAACAGGAACCAGACAAGGATGCCCACTGTCAGCACTCTATTTAACATAGTACTTGAAGTCCTAGCCAGAGCAATCAGGCAAGAGAAAGAAATGAAGGGGATCCAAATTGGAAAGGAAGAAGTGAAACTCGCACTATTTGCAGATGACATGATTTTATATATAGAAAACCCTAAAGAATCATCCAAAAAACTTTTAGAAGTAATAAACGAATCCGGTAAAGTTGCAGGATACAAAATCAACTTACAAAAATCAGTTGCATTTCTATACACTAACAACGAAGTAGCAGAAAGAGAAATTAAGAATACAACCCCATTTACAATTGCAAAAAAAAGAATAAAATGCCTAGGAATAAACTTAACCAAAGTGGTGAAAGATCTGTACACCGAAAACTATAAAACATTGCCGAAAGAAATTAAAAAAGACACAAAGAAATGGAAAGATATTCCGTGCTCTTGGATTGGAAGAATTAACATAGTTAAGATGTCCATACTTCCTAAAGCAATCTATAGATTCAATGCAATCCCTATAAAAGTTCCAACAACATTATTCACAGAAATAGAACAAAGAATCCTAAAATTTATATGGAACAACAAAAGACCCCAAATAGCTAAAGGAATCCTGAGAAAAAAGAACAAAGCTGGAGGTATCACACTCCCTGACTTCAAAATACACTACAAAGCTATAGTAACCAAAACAGCACGGTACTGGCACAAAAACAGATAAACAGATACACAGATCAATGGAATAGAATCGAAAGCCCAGAAATAAACCCACACATCTATGGACAGTTAATGTCAAAGGCTCCTTTGACAAAGGAGCCAAGACCATACAATGGAGAAAAGAAAGTCTCTTCAACAAATGGTGTTTGGAAAACTGGATAGCCACATGCAAACAAATGAAAGTAGACCCTTACCTTACACCATACACAAAAATTAACTCAAAATGGGTTAAAGACTTGAATGTAAGACCTGAAACTATGAAACTTCTAGAGGAAAACATAGGCAGTACGCTCTTGGACATCGGTCTTAGCAACATATTTTCAAGCACCATGTCTGACCAGGCAAGAGAAACAATAGAAAAAGTAAACAAATGGAACTGCATCAAACTAAAAAGCTTCTGCACAGCAAAGGAAACCATCAACAAGACAAAAAGACGACCTGACAATTGGGAGAAGATATTTGCAAACCATACATCTGATAAGGGGTTAATCTTCAAAATATATAAAGAACTCATGCATCTCAACAACAAATAAAACTAACAACCCAATCAAAAAATGGGCAAAAGACCTCAACAGACATTTCTCCAAAGAAGATATACAGATGGCCAACAGACACATGAAAAGATGTTCAAAATCATTAACTATCAGGGAAATGCAAATCAAAACTACGATGAGGTATCACCTCATGCCCGTCAGAATGGCTATAATTAACAAGATAGGAAACAACATATGTTGGAGAGGATGTGGAGAGAAGGGAACTCTCATACACTGCTGGTGAGAGTGCCAACTGTTACAGCCACTATGGAAAACAGTATGGAGATTCCTCAAAAAATCAAGGATAGAACTACCATATGATCCAGCTATTCCACTGTTAGTATTTATCCAAAGAACTTGAAAACACCAATGCGTAAAGATCCATGCACCCCTGTGTTCATTGTAGTGTTATTCACAATAGGCAAGACTTGGAAGCAACCTAACTGCCCATCAAGGGACGAATGGATAAAGAAGCTGTGGTATATATACGCAATGGAATACTACTCAGCTGTAAGAAACGATGAAATCCAGCCATTTGTGACAACATGGATGGACATTGAGGGTATTATGCAAAGTGAAACAAGTCAGAATGAGAAGGTCAAATACCACATGATTTCCTTCATTAAGTAGCAGATAATAACAACAATAAACAAACACATAGAGACAGAGATTGGATTGGTGGTTACCAGACGGTACGGGGCATGGGAGGAGGGCGAAAGGGATAATTTGGCACATGTGTGTGGTGACGGGTTGTAATTGGTATTTGAGTGGTGATCATGATGTAATCTATGCCTAAATAGAAGCATAACGATGTACACCTGAAATTTATACAATGTTATAAAGCAACGTTACTGCAATAAACAAAAATTAAAAAATAAATAAATAAATGAAAAAGAAAGAATTAAAAAACAAACAATAAAACCCCCAAAATCTATGAGGATATTCCAGCTACGTATTTCCTCTGGTGGAATGGCACAAGCCATTCCTTTTCTCCACATTCTGAACCGTATTATGAGAAAATTCCAATCAGCTTTAAGAAGGATAACCAACCCTGTCTTTATGCACTTATAGCAAACTAAGTACCAGGGAAAGAAATTTGCTAAAACTATTAATTGTCATGCATTGATTCTCTAACAAGAGCTAGTTAAATTGTCTGGATTAAATTTAATTGGAAAAGGCAATAAAAATAGCATACAGTTCCTGCATAATTAGTTTACCTATGGAAAAGACTAAAGAAAGATTTTTATTTAGATCCTGCCTAAGGCACAAAAATTATATTCTGAGCCTCTTTCCTTACCTCTTGACTCTTAATTCTGGTAAACCATAATATATGCAATTGACTTTTCTGCCAATTTGTGTGTGTGTTTTTGTGTGTGTAGGGTTATATAGTAGGTACACTTTGTTGTTAGTGTCATTGAGTCAATTCTGACTCTTAGCAACCCTGTGTACAGCAGAGCAGAACCCTGCCCAATCTTTTGGTGCCATCCTTTCACCTTCCCACACTGTATCAGACAGTGCTCCACTGTTATTCATAGGGTTTTTATGGCCAATTTTTTGGAAGTTGGTGGCCAGGTTGGTCCTTCTTCTTAGTCTGTCTTATCCTGGAAGCTCCACTGAAACCTGTCCATAGAGAAATATGGACCTAAGTGTTGCTCTATCTCAGGGAATTAAGCAGTGGTTTAAGTTATAAAAGATGCTGTAAATTCAAGGAAAAAAATTACTTAGAAGAGCCTTTATTTCAGTAGTATAAGAATTGTATGGAGTTAAGAAATGTGTATTCCTTCAAATTCAATTGGAGAAAATAAAATTTGAGAATAGCATCACCTCAGTCAGTAAAGCAGGAGGGATACATAATTTCAAATTTGGTCAGAGAAAGGAACTGAATTAGAAAAGCTTCATCTCAGCATCTTAAGAAACATGCTGGAGTCGGGAGAGGACTCTTTCAGAATTAGCTGAGGAAAAAAGCCAATCTAGGAAAGACAAAGAAGGAACAATTGTATGTGCAGGCATGTCAAAACAACCAAACAATTCAGGGTGGAAAGAAATATTCAGCCTCTATTCTGGATGTTGATTCACACTAGAGCCAATCCTCTGTATTTTGTCTGTCTAAACAGCAGTCCATCAAGGCAGCCAGGCTTCTGTGTTGTTTTCAGTTATTTGCCTTGAAAGATAGTTTGTGGCTAATTTATTTGCTGAAATTCTAAAGCTTCCCTGCCCAATATATTGTTACTAATTATATGTAGCTGTTTAAATTAATTAAAATGAAATCAAATAAAAAATTCATTTCCTCACTTGCACCAGCCACATTTCAAGTACTCAAGAACCCCTTGTGGCTAGTGGGTATTACACTGGAAAGTGCAAATACAGAAGATTTCCATCATGCAGAAAGTCCTATTGGAATCTGGTTATTCTAAAGAACAAATCCTATACATAAAATTAAAATAGGTTATGTTGAAATTATTAAACCACTTCAATATCACCTCAAGCCTTCTTCTCCCTGGCAAATACCTTCATATATTCCCTTATTGAATTACCAGTGTCAATCTACCTGAGGTTTTCTTTACTCTATTGGTTCTCAACTGGGGGGTGTTCATTAGAATGACAGGGGAAGACTGAAAAACAAACCCCAACTCTGGACCTATGTATTTTTTTTTTAATTTTTTGTTTATTGCAATAACATTGGTTTATAACATTGTAAAAATTTCAGGTGGACATCATTATACTTCTATTTCTGCATAGATTACATCACGTTCACCATCCAAATACTAATTACAACCCATCACCACACACATGTACCGAAACCGAATTATCCCTTTCACCCTCCTCCCTCCCCCATCCCTCCGGTAACCACCAATCCAATCTCTGTCTCTATGTGTTTCTTTATTGTTGTTATTATCTGCTACTTAATGAAGGAAATCATGTGGTATTTGACCTTCTCATTCTGACTTGTTTCACTTTGCATAATACCCTCAATGTCCATCCATGTTGTCACAAATGGCTGGATTTCATCGTTTCTTATGGCTGAGTAGTATTCCATTGTGTATATATACCACAGCTTCTTTATCCATTCGTCCCTTGATGGGCACTTAGGTTGCTTCCAAGTCTTGGCTATGTGAATAACGCTGCAATGAACACAGGGGTGCATGTACCTTTACAAATTGGTGTTTTCAAGTTCTTTGGATAAATACCCAGCAGTGGAATAGCTGGATCATATGGTAGTTCTATCCTTGATTTTTTGAGGAATCTCAATATTGTTTTCCATAGTGGCTGCACCAGTTTGCACTCCCACCAGCAGTGTATGAGAGTTCCCTTCTCTCCACATCCTCTCCAACACATGTCGTTTCCTGTCTTGTTAATTATAGCCATTCTGACGGGCATGAGGTGATATCTCATTGTAGTTTTGATTTGCATTTTCCTGATAGTTAGTGATTTTGAACATCTTTTCATTTGTCTGTTCGCCATCTGTATATCTTCTTTGGAGAAATGTCTGTTCAGGTCTTTTGCTCATTTTTTAACTGGGTTGTTAGTTTTTTGTTGTTGAGATGCATGAGCTCTTTATATATTTTGGAGATTAAGCCCTTATCAGAAGTATGGTTTGCAAATATCTTCTCCCAATTGTTAGGTTGTCTTTTCGTTTTGTTGATGGTTTCCTTTGATGTGCAGAAGCTTTTTAGTTTGATGCAGTTCCATTTGTTTACTTTTTCTATTGTTTCTCTTGCCCGGTCAGACATGGTGTTTGAAAAGATGTTGCTAAGACCGATGTCGAAGAGCGTACTGCCTATGTTTTCTTCTAGAAGTTTCACAGTTTCAGGTCTTACATTCAAGTCTTTCACCCATTTGGAGTTAATTTTTGTGTATGGTGTAAGGTAAGGGTCTACTTTCATTTGTTTGCATGTGGCTATCCAGTTTTCCAAACACCATTTGTTGAAGAGACTTTCTTTTCTCCATTGTGTGTTCTTGGCTCCTTTGTCGAAGATTAGCTGTCCATAGATGTGTGGGTTTATTTCTGGGCTTTCGATTCTATTCCATTGGTCTGTGTGTCTGTTTTTGTGCCAATACCATGCTGTTTTGGTTACTATAGCTTTGTAGTATATTTTGAAATCAGGGAGTGTGATACCTCCGGCTTTGTTCTTTGTTCTCAGGATTCCTTTAGCTATTCGGGGTCTTTTCTTGTTCCATATAAATTTTAGGATTCTTTGTTCTATTTCTGTGAATAATGTTGTTGTAACTTTGATAGGGATTGCATTGAATCTATAAATTGCTTTAGGAAGTATGGACATCTTAACGATGTTAATTCTTCCAATCCAAGAGCACGGGATATCTTTCCATTTCTTTGTGTCTTCTTCAATTTCTTTTGGCAATGTTTTATAGTTTTCAGTGTACAGATCTCTCACCTCTTTGGTTAAGTTTATTCCTAGGCATTTTATTCTTTTTGTTGCAATTGTAAATGGGATGGTATTCTTAATTTCTCTTTCTGCTACTTCGTTGTTAGTGTACAGAAATGTAACTGATTTTGTATGTTGATTTTGTATCCTGCAACTTTACCATATTCGTTTATTACTTCTAAAAGTTTTCTGGTGGATTCTTTAGTGTTTTCTCTATATAAAATCATGTCATCTGCAAATAGTGCGAGTTTCACTTCTTCCTTTCCAATTTGGATCCCTTTTATTTCTTTCTCTTGCCTGATTGCTCTGGCTAGGACTTCCAGTTGGACCTATGTAAAGTATTTAGACATGTGACTGGTGTTTAGTTAGCACTATATAACTAGTAATAGTAGTATTGTTATTATTTTATCTTCTCTAGGGATGTTGGGCTTATTTATTTTATTTCAGTGTTTCCTTTATTAAGATTCTCTGTAGATTCTGTTCTTTATACAAGCCGTGGTTTTACTTCTTTTAGCAATTGCTTTATTTTCATCTAATGGGTACTGTGCATGACCTAACTGATATTTTTCTTCCATTTCATATTTTGTACAAGAAACTTTATGACTAAATATCGGGTTCATCTCTAATGGGTGCGTGGACATTAATGATTAAATATTTCAAATTGTGTTATTCCTGTGTCCATTTTTCATTCTTACAATTGATTTTTTTCTGACCTTGTTATGTATTGTTTGTTATTTAATGTTGTTTATTTTCTTTTATGTGTTTTTAAAATTTGACAAAACCATTGTGGAACAAATAAAATCATGTAAAAAATAGAAAAAAACAAATAAATGAAAGATGGATATGTTTTTAGCAGCGTACCTTGAAATAAAAATTTACTTTTATTGTGCTGCACACCATAAAGTGTAATCCTAATGAAGAGATTAAAACCAAAGAGAAAAGTAATTTTGAAGTGGAACAAGTGGAACCTGCTCTATTCTTCTTTTCTCACAACTAAAATCACTGAGCAGAACTCTCTTTTCACAAAACATAGTTTATTTTTTTTTCAAAAATAGGGAAACAACAAGAATGTAAATTAAATTCTAATACTTTAAGATTATATTTTTATGAATTCATGATATATAGTTTACTTCCACTATTTATCATATGATTTAAAACACAGTTGTCATGCATTTAGTCAATTAAGCTCTACATTAAAAAGTTAGGTGAATATTTGCATATAAACAGAGCACAAGCTCACTACCAGCCCTCAGTGAAAATGGGAAAGAAACTAATAAAAAGTAAGCCTGAGAATTGTGAAAAAAAAGGTTTTGAGTGAAATTAATACATTTAAAACAGATGGCACTACAATGTATTTTTCCAACTATAGTATAAAACTTTTTAAAAAATCAATAAATTCAACATTATGTCTTTTAAATGTATTGTGAAGGCTATAACAACATCCTATACAATGAAATCTCCCTCTCAAGTATGGCTCACTGAGAAGGTTATTGCTTCTTAAAGGTTACCTTGAGGAAATTAGAGAACTATTTAGGGTGAATAAAAGTTATTTTTATTGTATATTTAAAATTTTCTAGTTTCTTGAGTAGTGTTTCTTCTCCTTTCCCTCTTATCCTCCAGGCAATGTTTGAGTTTCAATGGAGCTCAGAAAGAATTCTTTGAAAATTAGTTTTAAAGATGACTGACAATCCTATGTCTTCTGGAAATTAACTGTACAAAAAGCATATTCTATAAGCAGAATATTTCCGAACAATTTTCCCCCGTAATATCTACCTGTTTATTTTTTTTTCTGACATTTTAAAGTTTGAGTTCCCATTTGCTTGGGATAAAAGTCATTATTACTCTATCTCATAAACCAATGTTACTGCAATAAACAAAATATTTTAAAAAAAAGTCATTATTACTTTATCTCTAACATCCATTCCAATGTTTTACCACATTCTCTTTTAACATTTCTGGATTTAATATTTAGTAATGAATCGTTTGTTTTCGCATTCCATAATTTATATACTGGAGATGCTTGTCATTTTCCTATTTGTCTGAGACATAATTAGTTTCAAAAATTACCCATTGATTTTCTCTATAGTATTATTTCATTCCTAATAATAACTGTTTTAAAAGCTATTTCCATAATATTATTTCATATCGAATGCCAATAACAGACAATATGCTAAGCAAATTTTAGAAGTGATACAATATTAACTTAGTGATGAAATAGAAGCATCATTCTCTTTTTGGATAATTTAAAAATTGAGATTACATTTACATAACATAATAAAAATCATCATTTTAAAGTGTACAATTCAGTGTTTTTTTTTAAATGTCAGCTGTTTTTAGTATGCTCACAATGTTGTGCCATCATCTCCATTATCTAGTTCCAAAACATTACCATCACCCTCTAAAGAATCTCCATACCTAATTAATTTTAATATGCACCTATCCTCCTCCTCTGTCTCTATGGGTTTGCCTATTCTGGATATTTCATATAAATAGAATCACACATGTGGCCTTTTATGTCTGAGCTGTTTTCTGTAGCATGTTTACAAAGTTCATCCATGTTATAGCATGTATCTGTGCTTCATTCTTTTATTTTTATTGCGGTAAAATATATAACATAAAAATTTGCCATTTCAACCATTTTTAAGTGTACCACTGAGTAGCTTTAATAACATTTACAATATTGTACAACCATCACTATTATCTATAAAATTTTGATCATTCCAAATAGCAATTCCATACCCATTAAGGAATAACTCCCCATTCCCACCTCACTACAGTCCTTGGTAAACTCTAATCTCCTTTCTGTCTCTATGAATCTGCCAATTCTTAAAAGACATATTTGTCCTTTTTTACCCGACTTATTTCTCTTAGCATAATTTTTCTAGGTTCATCCATGTTGTAGCATATATCAAAATTTCGTTAGTTTTTATGGCTGAATAATACCCCATTGTATATATATATATACCGTTTTTTATTTATCCATTCATCTGTCCACAGACACTTGGATTACTTCCAACTATTGGCTATTATGAATGATGCTGCTATGAACTTGGTGTGTAAGTATTTGTTTGAATCCCTGCTTTCAAATTTTTGGGGTATATACTTAGTAGAGAACTTGCTGGATTATGTGATAATTTTGTTCAACTTTTCGAAGAACTGCCCTAATATTTTTCACAGTGGCTGCACAATTTTATATGCCAATCAGCAATGCACAAGTGTTTCAATTTCTCCACATACCGACATTGTCATTTTCTGTTATTTTGATGATTGACATCCTAATTGGAGGGAAGTAATATCTCACTGTGGTTTTGGTATGCATTTCCCTGATGATTGGTAATATTGATCATCTTTTTATGTGCTTATTGGCCATTTTTATATCTTCATTGGAAAAATGTCTATTCAAGTATTTTGCACATTTTTTAATTAAATTGCTTGTTTGTTTTTTTATTAAGTTGTAGATGTTTGTTAAATATTCTCGATATTAAACCCTCTTCAGATATATGATTTTCAAATATTTTCTCTGATCATGTGAGTTGCCTTTCACTCTGTTGGTATTGTCATTTGATGCACAATAGTTTTTAATTTTGATGTAGTCAAATTTATCCATTTTTCTTTTGTTGTCTGTGCTTTTGGTACCATATCCAAGAAACCATTGCCAAATCCAATATCATGAAATTTTCCCCCTATGTTTTCTTCTTAGAGTTTTATAGTTTTACCTCTTATGTTTAGGTCTTTGATTCATTTTGAGTAATTGTTTGTATACGGTGTAAAGTAAAGGTTTGACTTCATTCTTTTGCATGTGGATATCCAATTTTCCCAGCACCATTTGTTGAAGACTATCCCTTCAGTATATTACTGAATATAAAGGGAAATGCAGAGAATTAAAGGAAATCAGAAAAATGGTAAATGGACAAGATGAGAGTGTCAACAAAGAGATAAAAACTACAAAAAAAGAGAAATTCTGGTGTTGAAAAATACAATAACTGAATTTAAAAATTCACTGGAGGGATTTGATTAAGCAAAAGAATCAGAGAACAAGTTCAAATCACCTGTGTTAAGTTCCCTTGTCAAAAATCATTTAACCATATATGTGATGATTTATTTCATTTGTTGAACCGTTGAATCACTGATATATATATATATATATCACATGATATATATATATATCAATGATTACTCAATACTGTGCTTATATATATATAATATATATATTATATATATATCATGTGATATATATGTATATATATCAATGATTACTCAATACTGTGATTACTGTGGATTTTTGACAACTTTTGAAATCAAGAAGTGTGAAACTTACAACTTTGTTCTATGTTTACAAGATTGTTTTGGCTATTCGAATTTCCTTGAGATTCCACATTAATTTTAGGATAGATTTTTCTATTTCCATAAAAAAAAATGTGATCGGAATTTTGATAAGGGTTACATTGAATCTGTAAATCACTTTGGGTAGTATTGACATCTTAGTAATATTGTTTACCAATACATAAGCATGATATGTCTTTCCATTTATTTGTGTCTTCTTTAATTTTTTTCAACATTTTGTAGTCTTCAGTGTACAAGTCTTTCACCTCCTTGGTGAAGTTGATTCCTAAGTATTTTACTCTTTTGGATGCTATAGTAAATTGAATTGTTTTCTTAATTTCCTTTTTAATTTTTCATTATTAGTGTATAGAAATGCAACTGATTTTTGTGTGTTGATTTTGTATTCCACAACTTTGGTAAATTTGTTTATTAGTTCTAAAATTTTTTTGTGAAATCTTTCATATTTTTTACTTATAAGATAATGTAATCCATGAACAGAGATAATTTTACTTCTTCTCTTCCAATTTGGATGCCTTTTATATCTTTTTCTTGCCTAATTGCTCTGGCTAGGACTTCCAGAACTTTGTTGATGAAAAGAGATGAAAGTGGGCATTACTATCTTGTTCTTGATTTTAGAGAAAAAAACTTGCAGATTTTCACCATGAAATATGAGGTTACCTGTGAGGTTATCATGTATGACCTTGATTATATTGAAATAGTTTCCTTCTATTTCTAGTATTTTGAGGTGCTCTTTTTTTCAATCAAGAAAAGGTATTGCATTCCATCAAATATTTGTTTTGCATCATTTGAGATTATCATCTGGTTGTTTTCCCCCTTTATTCTGTTAATGTGCTGTATTACACTGATTGATTTTCATTTGTTGAACCGTTCTTGCCTTCCAGGAATATATGTCACTTGACCATAGTGTATACTCATTTAATTTGCCATTGAATTCAGTTTCCTAATATTTTCGTGAGGATTTTTGCATCAATATTCATAAGGGATATTTGTCTATAGTGTTCTTTTCTTGTAATATCTTTCTCTAGATTTGGTATTAAGGTAACACTGGCTTCATAGAATGAGTTTAGAAGTATTTTCTCTTCAAATTTTCAAGAGTTTTAGGAGTATTAGACTCAATTTTTCTTTAAATGTTTGGTATAATTCACCAATGAAGCTATCTGGTCCTGGGCTTTACTTTGTTGGGTTATTTTTTATTATTGATTCAATCTTCTTATCAGTTATATTCTATTCAGAGTTTCTATTTCTTCAAGATTCAACTTTGGAAGGTTGTGTGTTTCTAGGAAATTTTCCTATTCAGCTAAGCTATCCACTTTGCCAGCGTACAGTTGTTCACACTACTGTCTTCTAGCCTTTTTTATTTCTGTAAAATCCATAGTAATGTCACCATTTTCATTTCTGATTTTAGGTATTTGAGTCTTCTTTTATTTTTAGTCATACTAGCTAAAGGTTTATCAATTTCGTTGATGTTTTCAAAGAACTTTGTTTTATTGATTTTCAATATTTTCTATTCTCTATTTTGTTTATCTGTGCTTTAATCTCTATTATTCCTTTTTTTCCTGCTAGCTTTGGGTTTCTTTTGTTCTTTATTTCTAATTCCATAAGATGTATAATTAGGTTGCTGACTTGAGATCTTCCTTCCTTTTTAACATAAGTAAGCATTACGGCTGTATATTTTCTGCTTAGCACAACTTTCACTGCATCCCATATGTTCTGGTATACTGTGGTTTTATTTTTATTTGTGTCAAGATATTTTCTAATTTTCTTTGTGAATTTTTCTGCAACCCATGGCTTTTTTAAGATAATGCTATTTAATTTTCACCTATTTGTGGATTTCAAGTTATCCTCTACCATTGATTTCTTGTTTCATTCCATTGTGATCAGGAAAGATATTTTATGTGATTTCAATCTTTTTACATTTAATAAGACTTATTTTGCAGCCTAAGATATGACTTATCTTGGATAATGTTCTTTGTACATCTGAGAAAAATGTGTAATCTGCTATTGTTGGGTAGAATTTTCTGTATATTTCTGTCAGGTCCAATTGGTTTATTGTGTTGTTCAAGTCCTCAATTTGCTTTTTGATCTTCTTTCTAGTTGTCCATCCTATAATTTGCAGGGGGTATTGAAGTCTATGATTATTGTAGAGCTGTCTATTTCTCCCTTCAATTATGTAAATGTTTGCTTCATATGTACAGGAGCTCTGATGTTTGGTACATATATGTTTACAATCATACTATCTTCTTGGTAAATTGATCCTTTTATTATTACATAATGTCCTTCTTTGTTTCTTATAACAGTTTTTGATTTAAAATCTATTTTCTATGAATAAGTATAGCCACTCATATTCTCTTTTGGTTACAGTTTGCATTAAACATCTTTCGCCATTCTTTCACGTCCAGACTATGTGTGTCCTTAGATCTAAAGTGAATCTCTTGTGGATAGCATATGGTTGGATCCTGTTTTTTTTTTTTTTAATTCATTCTGCCAATCTACATCTTTTTATTGGGAAGTTTAATCAATTTATATTTAAAGTAATTACTGATAAAGAAGGACTTACTATCTCCATTTTATTAGCTTTCTGTGTGCTGTGTAGCTTGTCTCTTATTTCCTCCTTGACTTTATGTTTAGTTAATCTTAAGTATTGTGGTGTTTTGATTCCATTCTTTCATTTTTTGTATATTTTATAGATATTTTCTTCATGGTTACCATGGGGATTGCATATAATATCTGAAGATATTACAATCTATATTAAACTGATACCAACTTAACTTCAATTGCAAACAAAAGCTGTATTCCTTTACAGTTCCTCTTCTCCCTCCCTGAGGTTATTGATGTCACCAATTAAATATTTATTTATTGTATACTCATTAACTAGATTTAAAATAATCTTTTATGCTTCTTCTTATAAATGCTATAGAGGAAAGAAAAGTACTGTTATGACCCAAAATTATATTATACTTATCCATGTATTTACCTTTACCAGAGATCTTTAATATTCTTATGGTTTCAGGTTGCTGTCTAGCATACCTTTGTTTCAACTTGAAGGACTCCCTTTAACATTTCTTATAGAAAAGATCTAGTGGTAATGAACTCCCTCATCTTTTGTTTATTTGAGAATGTCTTAATTTCTTCCTCAGGTTTAAAGAACACCTTTATCAGATATACAATTGTCAAGTATTTTTTTCTTTTAGCACTTTAAATATATTATACACTGACTTCTAGACTGCAAATTTTCTGTTGAGAATCCACTGATAATCTTATTGAAGATTTCTTGTATGTGTTAAGTCACTTTTCTCTTGCTGCTTTCAAGATTCTGTCTTTGACTTTGGCTTTCAACAGTTGGACTATAATGTGTCTCTGTAGATCTCTGGGTTTTCTTCTTGGAGTTCATTAAGTGACTTCTATTTGTATATCCATGTGTTTCCTCAAATTTGGGAAGTTTTAGGTCATTATTTCTTCACATCAGCTCTCTGTTATTTCCCTCTTCTCCTTTTGGGATTCCCATATTGTGTATGTTGGTGTTCTTAATGATTTCTCATAAATCTCTTAGCCTCTGTTTACTTTTCTTAATTATTTTTTCTTCTGTTCCTCAGACTCAACAAGTTTAAATCACCTGTGTTAAGTTCCCTGATTCTTTTGCTTAATCAATTCCCTCCAGTGAATTTTTAAACTCAGTTATTGTATTTTTCAACTGCAGAATTTCTTTTTTTTTGTAACTTTTGTCTCTTTGTTGACATTCTCATTTTGTTTATTTACCAATTTCCGATTTCCTTTAATTCTCTGCATTTTCCTTTAACTCTTTTTACATATATAAAACAATTGTTATAATTTTTTTCTAGTAGTACTGAAGTCTGTGTTTCGTTAGGGTCAGTTTCTAGAGATTTATTTTGTTCCTTTGAATAGGTTATGTTTTCTTGTTTCTCTGTCTTGTGATCTTTTCCTAAAATTGAGCATTCGATAAAAGAGCCACTTCTGCCAGTCCTTGCAGAATGGTTTTATGCAGAGAAAGAGCTTCATTAATTAGCTCGGCATAAGGTCTTAAGGTCTTCTCAGACCTCTTTTGAGCATGCACTTTCCCTGGACTTGTCTGGGTGTTTTTTTCCCCCAAATTCTTCATATATATGGTGGCTTTCAAATATCTTACTTTCCTTTAGAGTCTCACCTCTGCTTCTACTTTGAGCCTTAGGCATTCTATTATATTACTCTGCCAAGATTCTTTTGCCCCCATGCTTCTGTGGGTCTGCAATATCCCTGCAGTTTTTATATGCAGCTGCCCCCCACTGCTTTCTGTGGTCTCTCCCAACTCAGTATCTGAGCTATGCAAAACTGTGCTGCCATTCTATTGTGGTTTCCAAGTCTAGTGAGACAGAAATGAGTTTCTTGGGCAGCCTACAGTTAGATCAAAACATTATTAATAAGTTTCACTATATTCCTTTCATCTGGAGGGAGGGAATTGGAACTTGAGTTGTTGTTTCCTAACTGTACCATGCTACATCAATGAGAGGGTGGACAAGTGTGAGCAAAAATGTCATGATATTTCCTATTGTTATGAGTGTGGCTTTTTCACTTGATTACTGCAGATCCTTGACTGGTGTTTAGAGTTCCCACAAAGCTATTTTGGTCATCTGTAGAGCTTCCTGGTCTACCATGTTGCTGATGTCACACCAATGTTTAACTGATTTTTGTAGTGTATCATTTTGACTCTTTTCTCATTTCCTTTTCTGTGTATAGTTTTTAGTTATTTTCTTAATTGTTATCCTAGGAGTTACAATTAATCTTATAAACATATAACAATCCATTTTAAATTATGATCTTTCTTTTTTTCCTCTGTGTATTTGGATTACATAATCTCTATCAATCTTTCTTCAATTTTGCTAATTCTTTCTTCTGTGTGCTCAAATCAGTTGTTGAATCCCTCTAATGATTCTTTTAATTTTAGTTATTGTACTTTTCAACTTCAGAATTTCTATTTGATTATTTTTTATAATCTCTGTATCTTTAGTAATTTTCTCTATTTGATGACACTTTGTCATTATCTCTTCTTTTACTTTTTAAAACATGGTTTCCTTTAGTTCTTTGAACATATAAATAATGTTTCCTTTGAAATATTTAAGTGCAACATCTGGGCAATTTTTCCAGTAGTTTTTATTACCCAAGTTTTTAAAACAAATTCTGTATTTGGGTCAAGCTTTCCTGTTTCTTTGCATTTCTTATGATTTTATGTTGAAAACTGGAGTCTTTTTCATAATAAATGTGGCAACTCTAGTGAATAATTCTTTCCAGGGCATTTTACTGTTGTTGCTTACTTGTTTATTTGTTTTGTGACTTGGTTGGATTTTTTTTAAAGTTTATTTTTCCACAATATGAAGCCTTTGGTTCCATCGCTGGGAGAATTCAGTCTTGGGTGTACACACAGTAACTCTGGGATGACAGTGATTTTATAGAATTCCCTTTGACTTTTTCTTTCCCTGATCACCTTTAGCTGTTAAGCTCTTGTAATTGCAGAATGATTACTCTGTTGTTTTTGACAATGCCCCGGGGCATAAATTGCTTTACATTCTGAGGCAATAAAATTTAGGCCCCTTTGCAGAGATAGTTTATGAGTTCAGTCTGTGAGGTTTGTTCTGATCCCAGAATGACTCTTCTTAGCTGTCTGTTTCTCTGCTTCTCTCTGGTAAACTTGCTGGCTTATGGTTTAGCTTGATGGTCTCATGGAGCTACCAGCCTCCTCTTTATTACTTACCCCCCCCACCAATAACTATTATTTTGGATAGAATCCTTAAACTTACAGTTCCTTATACACTGTTTCAAATAAAGTCAATATCTTTGGGAAAGCTTTCAGAATTCTCTCTTCTTAAGGCCTGCATCTACACCTGAGTAAAATCTCTGAACCATTGCTCCAGAGCTGGGAGAAGGGACAATGTTCTGCTTCTCCCAGAATTATATCCACTTTACAAACAATGCTCTGAGCTAATGTAGTAACCTCTAATTTTGGCTTTCCTCACCATTGTTGAAACTTTGTCCTACATGCAAGCTGAGATGAGAACAATTGAGGCCCCAGTATTTACCTGCCATGCCTGGTAACCTCTTGGCCATACTCTTCTGGAATTTAGCCCCTTCAACATAGATTTGGGGAGTAATGAGAAATGCAGGTACTCCCTCCTGCGGAGATAATGTAGCACCTGACTAGGAGCTGAAGGAAGAAAGAGTCCTGTTTTCTTGGTCACAACCACCTGGTTGGAGTTTCCATCAGGCTGACATGCTGAGCATGGGGCAAGGTCAGGGTGCGTGGGTGAGGAGGGAGAACCTCAAGTGCTACAGAGTTTAGCTGTTCTTAATGATATTTAGTAGATTTTCTTGAATAAATATTTGCACATATGCCGTGTTACTCTAGGGTAATTTCCAATTAATTTAAATTTTGTTGTTGTTATCCTTGATTTTTTAAATAATTTTTGTCAGTTATGCTTGTTTTGTTGGAAGAGGATCTGCAGAACTTCTCACTCTGTCATTCAAGAAGGTGTTACCCTATGTGCTAGATTTCGCTTATCACTGTTTCCTTAGAACTTAGTATAGTGCTTGATATGTAGTAGAGACTCGATAAAGATAATATTGAATTGAATATTGGTGTATTAGTTTGTATTGCTGCTGTAAAAAATTCCCACAAACTTAGTGGCTTACAACAACACAGATTTATTATCTTAAAATTCTGGATGTCACAACATCAAAAATGAATTTCACTAGGTTAAAACCAAGATATTAGCAGGCCTGTGTTCCTTTTGAATGGTCTAGAGGAAAATCCATTTCCTTGCCTTTTCCAGATTCTAAAGGTCACCTACAATCTTTGGCTCATGGCCCATTTCTCCGTCTTCAAAGCCAGCAGGATAAGTCTTTAAATATCAAACTCTGACTCTGATACTTCTTCTCTCCTATAAGGACCCCTGTGATTACATTGAGTCCACCCAGATAACCAAGGGCAATATCCTCATTTCAAGATTATTACTTTAGTCATGTATCTAAAATTTCTCTCACCACGTAAGGTAACATATTCATAGGCTCCATGGACTATGCCATAGATATATTTGGGTTGCCATTATTCTGCCTACCACAAGAGAAAGAACGGAAAAGGAAGGAGCAAAGATTTGTTCTATTTGTCTATTATTCACCCATAAGAAAGTAATTTTATGCTTCAGATATATATTGTATTTCACTTGTATTAAGTAAAATTATCATCAAAGAATAAACCAAAAAAAACACTGATAATGTCAAGTCAGTGGTTCGTGTTATATTTTTCTAAAGTGCTTTGATAAATATTCACAAGATAGTAAGCTAAATAATAATTTAGGTTTATGCCAGTGTCTCATGCATTCATTTGATAACATTTTCAAAGAATTATGGAAAATATTTGTTCACTTTTCCTCCTATTAAAGCCTAGTTTCCCAAGTTTATTTTTTTAATAATCAATTTCTGAGATACAAACTCTCTTAGAAAGAAAGGAATGTGGAGATTTTAATGTAAGAATATCTTATGAGAATCTTTATTCAAGGATTAATGTGTCCAGGACCATCATAATCTTTCAGGCACTTCAGTAACATGTATGTTATAGGGTCCAGGACCAAATTTTCTACATCTTTTAAGTTTGACACTTTGGATGATTTGCAAAGAGAGCTGCTTAGAGACAAGCACAAATGGAAAGGATATATTTTGAAATTTACTTGGTAATCCTGACCATTCTACATTTGACTCTGTTCTAAATAATTTTTATAACCACAAAAATACTGCCAAGGTTCATGCCCTTTCTGGGAAAAAACAATTTTAAGTATAATTAACCATTGAAGATTATTTTCTCCACAAGCTTTATTCTAAGAGGCACTGGGAGAAGGCATCTGGTGTTATCCATGAATCTAAACTTGAAAACCTACTTGGCTCATTGTGCTCATCATCTGTCTTCATTTCCTGGCCTTTATCACTGATATTATTAACTATCTCCTTCTAGATTCCTGTTTTTCTCTGCTTCATTAACTGCTAATGAGTTGAGATAAAATACAGCAAGTCTTTCCTCTATCTTTCTACATTAATTCCTTTACTACATTAATGTATTTACAGAGTTAAGAAAAAAAATCTATATTTTATTATGATCTCTAAGCCTAGTACTATTCTCAAGTATTTTGCGGTATTGTTAAGCTTTCATGTATAAAGAAATGTCCTCACCTGATTTTCAAAAAAGGACTTTTAATTTATTTGCTCATGAAGGAAATGATAATGTGAAAAAATAAAATATAAAAATGTAAAAAGTGAAAAATGATAATGACAACAGATCTCAGGGCTGGATTGTATGCTCCTCTTTGACTTAACAGTAACTTTATTATTTTATTAATTTTTCCAATGTTACCAGAATAGCTGAGTGTCCTAGGAAGTACAATATTTAATCATGTTCATGTCACAATATTTTTATGACATGGCTGACTCTGATAAGGTTGTCTCATTATTTTTTTACCTCTAACTTTCCCCAAACCACTCAAATTATTTTATACCTACACCCATATTTTACATTATTGTCAATATCAGACAAAATCTTCACATGGTTACAAATAAAACAAATTTCTCTTTAATAGGCTTCTAATAGTCCCAAATCTTAATTTAAAGTTGCTAGAGTTTTTTTTTTTTGAATGAATGAAAAGGTAAACTTTATTATAAACTTTGTTAGTAATAAGAGAAGTGCAAGTTAAAACTTCAATGAAATACCAGCTTTTATCACTCAGACTAGCAAAGATTTAAAAATATGAAAACATTGTTTGTAAGAATACGTGGGAACAGGCGTTCCATTCATACACTGCTGGTGGAAGTATAAACTGTACTACCTTTATGGTAACAATGATCAAAATTACAAACCCTTGATGACATACCCTTGGTCCAGCAACTTTATTGCTAGGACTTTATTCATAAATTTGTACATAAGCAATATGACAGAGTTTTTTAGCAGGGATGAAAAGTTTGAGTTTAGATTGGATACATGAATGAATTATGAGGAAGAACACAAGAATTATTTATCCACATACAATTTTATCTACTATCACATTTTATATTGGTGTGCACATTAGATTTTGTACATTTTAAGTCATCTCTTTGGCATTATCAACTAATTTTGAACATTCTCATACTCTAAGAGGCCACATTTTCACTCCTTTAGACTTCCATACATATAGAACAAAATAAAGTTTATAATAGTTTTGTTCATGATAGCTGTGACTGCAAAAACTCAAAAGGCTATTGCATGAAGAATAGACAAATAAATTTGGTATTTTCACACAAAGGAATATTCTAGAGCATTGAAAAGGAATGAATTACAGTTATATGCAAAAACATGGATGAATCCCAAAAACTTAATATTAAGGAAAAAAGACAGTTACATAAAAGACATAAAAGTACATACTTTATGATTCAATTCATATAAAGCTTAAAAATGACAGAGCTTTCATATGGTGTTATAAATGCTTCCTTCCAGGTACTACACCCACCCTGGAAAACCTCATCCTGATTTCTAACACCAAGGATTAAATTTTCAAGTTTTTGAACTTTATTTAAAAGGTATTGTGTACTATGTATGTGTAGTATGTATTCTTTTGTGTCAGGCTTTTCCTCAGCATTAGTCTGTGTTTGTGTGTAGGGGTGGTAGTAGGTGTTTAATTTACTTAAATGTTATTACATGGTTATTTCAAATTTTTTACAGAACAAACAGGATGCAGTAACACCTGCCTACATTTTTGTTAATAAATTTAAATTATAGAACAATGTTAGATTTACAGAGAAGTTGCCAAATTAGTACAGAAAGTTCCCATATATCTGACACCCAGTTTCCCCTATTATTTTACATGAGTATTTTATATTGTAACAATTAATAAACCAATATTGATAGTCTATTATTAATTCAAGTCTATATTTTATTCATATTTCCTTGGTTTTTACCTAATATCCTTTTTCTATTTCAGGATCTCATACAGGATACTACATTTCATTTAGCATCATGTCTCCTTAGGCTCCTCTTGGTTATGACAGTTTCTCAGATGTTTTTTGTTTTTAATAACCTTGACAATTGTGGGGAATTCTTGCTCAGGTGCTTTGTAGAATGCCCCTCAATTGGATGTATCTGATTTTTTTCACGGTTTGCCTCAGGTTTTCAGGAGGAAGACCACAGAGCTAAAATGCCATTCTTAGCCCATTATATCAAGGATACATACTAGCAACATGACATCAGTGTAGATATAGACCTTGTCTCCTGACTGAGATGGTGTTTATCATCCTTGCTCACTGTAAAGTTACTCATTTTCCCGCTTTCCATACTATGCACTTTGGAAGGAAGCTACATGTATAGCCTACAGTTAGAGACTTGTGGGTTATGCTCCCTTTCTTTCCTACACAAATTATTCAGAATTCTCCTCAATAGGAGATTTGTCTCTTCTCCCCTATTTATTTCCTTTTCCAACCACTTATTTGTATATCAGTATGGACTCATGGAACCCTTTAGTTGATCACTATAGTGATAGTTAAGGTTTCTTATTCTTCTAAGAGGTATTTTCCCTTTAAAAGGAAAGTATTTGTTAACTAAAATCTCAAATTAATGGATTTTTACACAAGAAGCTAAATGTAATGAATGAATTTTGACTTATGGAGAAGGATGCTTTGGGGCATAAAGTCCATCTTCCTTCAGAATCTGCCCTGAGGATCAGTTCCTCTGATTCTCAATATATTCCCTTAGAAATTTTCGTGTTCTTGATAGACTTCTATTTTTACAGTAGTTTCTATGGTAATTATGATGGCTCTGATCATGGTAGTACAGGGTGAAAAAAAGTTATATGTTGCAAGGTCTATGTTTTGTGCCATTTTCACTTTTGTGTCACTAGTAAGTGGCACATAGGAGTTCCTCAATGAATGACATTTGCTCTTTTTCCATCACCTGGGCTCCCATGTGCTGTGCTGTAATTTACATATCTACAGATCCTTATTTCTACCTAGAGAGGAAGTTTGGAGTAGTGGAAAAGTCAATGATTTGGAACTAGGGAACTTAAACTGAAATCCTTGCTCTGTCATATTGGGTTAATTATTTAACCTCTCAGTGCCTTAATTGTTCAAAAAATAAGGCAAACAAAAGAAACAAAACAAAGTAAAACAGAGGTAACAGTTCTTACCTCAAAGGACTGATGGAAGAATGAATTGAGATAATATATAAAGCTTAGGACAGTTCTGGACACATATCAAGTGCTCAATAAATCACAGAGGTTATTCACCTTATTGCCATCACCATCATCATTAAAATTTTAACTGTGAAACCTTACACAAGTTACATTACTTCTATGTACCTCAGTTATATCGTTTAAAAAATGAGAATAATCCTGGTACTTACCTCATAGGATTATTGTGCAAATTAAATAAAATAATACGTGTAATTAAATGAAGTAATATACACTTAGCATTTCATGGACAACGCACAATGATTGCTCACTAAATGTTAATGCTTAATAGTAAATACAGATGCAGTTATAGGCACTCTGAAGCTATGGAATGATAAAATACAGTCAAGTTTCAACGGGGACAGAGAGTGTGATCAGAGTAGTGACCTAGAATGGGGTGGCTTTTTATTGTTTACCAAGGAAAAACTCAAGTAAGGGAAGACTTTGCTGAGGTCTGGTACTGAGAATCATGGAACTAAGGGCAGTTGAATGCAAAAGAAATAACTAGGTCTGGGAAGACTGCTCAGAATTATGGGAGAGACTTAGCTAAGACATATGGAGGACCTCAGACCCTAGTAACATGGAAAAATTTACTTTACCAAGACACAATGAAGTAGTTATCCTTCTGTCCATTTTTTCCAACATCTACCATCTGTATTCTTAACTTTACCAAGGTTGACTGTAAAGAAGTAAAAAGTATGTAGCTCAGCTACCCTCAAAGAATTTGATTAAATTGAACAGAACTTGGCTCCAAAGTCAAATAGTCCTGGATCCAAATCCTGAGTATTACATTCACCATCGTTATGAAATTGGAAAAATTACATAACTTTTCTTAGGTTCAGTTTCCTGTTTTTCAAATGAGCAAACAAGATAATTCACAGCACTTTCAAGGATTAAATGAAATATGTACATGGTGTTCCATGTGAGTGGCATGTAATTCATGCTTTTTAAACATCTGCCTCCACAAAATTACATATATGGTAAAAAATTATGACCATGATATCTTAAGAAGGATTGGAGACTTTCTTTAAAGAAAAATCTTGTTTGCAAATTCATCTACAGAATTTCATAGAACCAATACAAATGCTCTCCCAACAATCATTACATCAATATTTCTCCATTTTCAGACAACGTCAAAGAGATTATCAGTCATATATGTAATTACATTTTGAATCACAGTTGAACTGATTAATTTGTTTCTTTCAATGCCGGTTTTCCTTCAGTTTGGGGAATATTTGAGAATTAAGTAGGCCAGGCAATTCACATCATTGACATCATTTTGTGAAATCCAGTAAATAACTATATACACTATTATTATTTTTATAAGAAAGGATTCTGTTTATATCCCTTGGAGAATATTTCCTCCATTCAGGATGGCCTTTAATGGATTTAATAATTGTTACATCCTATTTGCTTTCCTAATACATGCCCTCCTTCACTTTACAAAAGTTTCCATTCCTAGCAATGGAAATTATTGAATATTAAAATACATATTTCAAATTAATCCAAAACTTTATAAGCTTAAGAGATAAGTTTCCTTTTTTATTTTTCTGATTAATTGTATCTATTTCAGTGGTTCTCAAAGTGTGGTCTTAAGATCAGCAGCATCAGCAATACCTGGGATATTGTTAGAAATGCAAATTTGTGGGCTCTACCCCAGACTTGTTGATTAGAAACTCTTGACATTGGGTTCAATAATCTGTATTTCAACAATCTTTTCAGGGATTCTGATGCACACAAAAGCTTGAGAATGACTGATCCAGAGTATGTTTTGGATATACATTGGAATATGTATGTTCATATATGTGTGTGTGTGAGAAATATTTGTATTTGTAAGAAACATTATTTGAACCAAATGGAATTTTCTTTTTTTTCTTTTGTGAGGATGATCAGCCCTGAGCTAACATCCATGCTAATCCCCCTCCTTTTTTTTTTTTGCTGAGGAAGACAGGCTCTGAGCTAAAATCTATTGCCAATCCTCCTCCCTTTTTTTCCCCAAAGCCCCCGTAGATAGTTGCATGTCGTAGTTGCACATTCCTCCAGCTGCTGTATGTGGGATGTGGCTTCAGCATGGCCGGAGAAGCAGTGCATCGGTGCGCACCTGGGATCCGAACCCGGGCTGCCAGTAGTGGAGCGTGCGCACTTAACCGCTAAGCCACGGGGCCGGCCCCAAATGAAATTTTCAAAGAGACACGATTCTCATTTTAAAGGAAATTTCCTCTATTTAACTTAGATTTTATATTCTACTAGGACACTGACTTATTCAAATACCACAAGTTAAACTACACTTAAGAAACCCGATAGCAATTGACAAGAAGATTACCAGTACCTCCAGCTATATTTCTCATTTTCAGGTTCTACTAAAAAATAAAAGCTATTTTACCTTCACATTTATAGATATGTTTTCATGCAAAATACACACCCTGATAATCTGAATGCTACACTTTCAGGCTCATACCTAGAATTCCTATTCTCTTAATAGTGTGTGTTAATCTAGTTTGAATTTTTAAAAATAATTTTCTAAGGTTTTTATTGTTGTGTAATATACATTACAAAAACATACAAATCATGAATTTTCACAAAGTGAATATACCCATGTAGGCAGTGATTGAATTGTTTGGATAATTCTGTGGGCTTGCAAAAAGTGAAACCCATTAGAACAAGGACTGGAGGGTGCAGCTATTCTGGCTAATAGGAGAACTAGCTGGATAGGGAGCTCTTCCCACTGGATGGCAGAGGCCAAATATCTGGCAAGAACAGAGTAACTCATAGATAGGCCTATGGGGCCCTATGAGGCTCAAAGATGTCAAGGAAGCACTTGAAATTTTAGATCAGACTTTACCATTGACCTCTTGATGCCTTGACATCATTTCAACCCTTGGTAATGACTAAAACTTGTAGAGAGTGGAAATGCCTCCCTAGAAAGCAAAGTAGGCATTTGACTATGAGGGAGAGGGCCACATCATGAGGTGGTCATCAAAAACATGAACTTTAGAGGTGTCCCCTCCTTTACGGCCAATAAAGGGAATTAAAAGATCTGTGTAGCATTAGTGTAGGGAGTGTATGTCTCCAGGGGGCTTAATTTTAGATTAATCAGTCACTGTGGAAATAGTGACATACAACAGAGGGTCTATTTATCACTTTGCTACTTAAAGAGATGTTCTTTGAGGAACACATTATGCCTCTAAATTTAACGGGCTGTCTGGGATTTTTTGAGGAGAAGAAAATTTCAGTGAATGTCTTTTCCAAGAGCCCAGAACTGTGTATGCTGAAAAGTGAAATATGCGTCTTGGTCACCATTAATAATATCTGAAACTCAAAAAGAGATAAAGAATGTCCTGGTGAGGCCTTTTATTGTGTCCTTAACATATGTAGAGACATCCGTTACCTTGATTTACCTTTTGCATATCTGCGGGGCAAGAAATTCCCGGAGTTCTTTACCCCAAAATGGGCAATTTTTAGGAAATGGCCTAAGAGTTTGCAAAAATGTGCAGATGGGTGCATTTATTGGCCATGGCATCCAGTGCTAAGATGGCTGCCTTAAGTTTGGCCGATTATGCTGACCCTTGGGTCCTGTCTTTTATCAGGGACATCCTGGTTAAGGGATGGAAAGCAGCAAAATTCTACTGAGTTCCACCACTTATGATGGTGCTATCCATATAGTCTATGCCACACATAAAGTATATGAATCTCCATTGCTGTTCTATTATTTAATTCCAAGGGACTTCTCAGGTAGCCAAGGGGTTTGTTTAGGGTGAATTAGCTCCTCCAGCACTATGCTATCTGGCAAGGTACTGGGGATAGGGGAGGTCACGCCCTCCTGCATATGTAATATGCCAGAGGGGCCAAGTTTGGCTCCATCCTGTAGCAAGGAGGCCTGAGTAGCTCTGCCAAGCTTGTGAGGTGCTGCTTTCATGACCCAAGGCATAATGGGTAGCTAAGTATAGAAGGTCACAGGTTCAAGGTAGGTGAGAACCACTATTTCCAGGAAAGCCCAGTATGTGGATAGCAATTGCCACTCTAATGGCGTATAAAGTAGTGCTGAGAAGGGCAGTTTCTTCCATGTTGCCCATGAGCAACTTATGGCCATTATGGTTAGTCCAGAGACTCCAGGAGGCACGAGAGGAGGTTCTAAAGCCTCTATAGGGAAGTAGTCTCTGAGAGCATTAACAGAATACCCGTTGATTTCAATTTGAACTCATTCCAGAGCCTCTTGTTAGAGGGAGCCTCATTCCAGGTGGGCCAATTTGTAAATAACAATATCAGTAAGATTAAGTAAAATTTTAACTGAAGAATCTGTTGCCCCCAGGACACTAAATAATAAAGATATTGGACTTGTATGTCCTTAATAACTTGTATGTTAAATGAATCTCCTCAGAGGATGGTGTCATTCACATAATGTCATACTTATGTTCCTGGAGAAAGGTATATGCAGTTAAGATCTTGTCTGCAAAGATTGTGTGCAAAGACAAGGCTGCTGAGGTACCTCATGGGTAGCCTGGTAAAGGTGTATTTTGTCCCTTTGGAAGTGAAGGCAAATTGTGGCTGAGATGCTGTATAAATAGGTAGACAATAGAACTGTCAACCTACAAAAACAGAAACGAGTTTGAGGCAAAGCATTTATTTGGGATCGAAGAATTACAATTCAGGGAGCACAGATTCAGGTAAAAACCAAAATAGTGTCCCAATTACAGGAGAGAGGCTCAGAGTTTTTATGAGAAAAAGGATGGAAGATGAGATAAGTTGTATTAAAGAAGAGCTCATTGGTGTTAGATGAGGTAAGGCTAGGTTTGTACTTCATGGATTGGCTTGAGATTCAATCATGGGGCAAAAGGCTAGAATTGTACTTCATTGATTGTTTAGCAATTCTGTCATCAGCAAAGTCCAACTTCATCAGTCTTTACAGGCAGGATATTCTTGTCCTTACTGACTTCTTGGAATGTTGAGAGTTTGGTTTAGTTTGAAAGATAAAGAAAACAAGACATGCAAGGCAATTCCTCTGAAATGGCTTCTCTGGCTCTATTTTAATATGGCTCCACTCATGTCATCTTTCACAGAACATATTAGCCATATCTATAAATAGCAAAATATTTACTGATTGCTGATTGGGTGGAGTCAATCATTTCAATAATATTTAATGTGGGGGCTATAATGGTTGGAACCACAGCAATAAGATTGCAGTAATCCATAGTGAGACATAATTCATTCTTTCCAGGTTTAAGAACATGTAAAATTGGGTTCTCACATGGAGAAAACAGTGGGATAATTATCCTTCACTAATTAAGTCTTAATAGATTTCAATCCTTGAAGTCTCTGTTTCAATTTACATTGGGCCATATTAACTATTTTAACTGCGGGGTCTGTAGGATCTCATTTTGTCAAGTCTAATTTTAAACATCAAAGAATTAAGTTTAATTTACTAATCATCATATCAGAATGTCCATGCCCACTGTAGGATATTTTAGGGCAATGGATGCTATGACAATGGAAAATTTAGACAAGGCAATAGTTCTGATGGTTAAGGTGAGGCATATCTATTTGTCCTCTATTTTATATGTAGTTACACCCCTAAGATTATAGGGAGTGCCATGTTTAAACTTAGTGAGATCCCCATGTAGAACTGTAATTTGAACCCCAGCATTAAGTCCATGAAGTTTTGCCAGTCAGTGCGTTTCAGTAGACGTTGAAGTTAATTCAAACTTGTGTTATAGAGGTCCAAAAACCAGTCAATGTCCTTTTATCTTTCTTGCTGAATGAATTATTTTAGTAAATTTTAGATTTCCAATTGGGTCTAATTGTAGGCCTTTGTTTCAAGTTTTGTTTATTTGTTTCCTCCCCCCTCCCTGTATTCTTCCTTCCTTCCTTCCTTCCTTCCTTCCTTCCTTCCTTCCTTCCTTCCTTCCTTTCTTTCTCTTTCTTTCTTTCTTTCTTTCTTTCTTTCTTTCTTTCTTTCTTTCTTTCTTTCTTTCTTTCTTTCTTTCTTTCTTTCTTTCTTTCTTTCTTTCTTTCTTTCTTTCTTTCTTTCTTTCTTTCTTCTTTCTTTCCTTCCTTCCTTCCTTCTTTCCTTCCTTCCTTCCTTCCTTCCTTCCTTCTTTCTTTCTTTCTTTGTTTTTCTTTCTTTCTTTCTTTCTCTCTCTCTCTCTCTCTTTCCTTCCTTCCTTCCTTCTTTCCTTCCTTCCTTCCTTTTTCTTTCTTTCTCTTCCATTCCCTCTCTCTTTCTATTTCCCTCCTTCCCTCCCTCCCTTCATTTTTCGTCACTGAATATACTTGGGGGGAGAAAGTGTTCTCTTCTACTCTGTTCTTATTTATAAATTTCTTCTTCTAGAAAGCATCAAATCAGTATCCTCAAGGTTAAGGACCTCCTCCATGGCAATGGCTTAAGATTCTGAGCTTAAGTCATGTTTTAATAAACCCCTTCACAGTGCCACAGAGGATTTTCCACTATAACCCTGAGGATTAGACTCTTTATTGCAATACAATTATAAGTAGCAGAATGGTGCAGTGGAAGAATGATGGGCCCACAAAATCCAGAGGTGGACAGATTAAAACCACCCTCTCACATGGCTCTTGCTTTTTCCTGCTGCCTAGTCTTCTACCTTTTGAATTTCTGGCCATATAGTTTTGAGGTTCATTTTCTATCACTCTCTGGTCACTCAGGAATTAGATCTTCATCTGATCACTCATAATGCTGACTTTCTGAGTAGTTATTTGGAAAGATGTGGGGGCACTATGTTAGGGAATCATCTTCCTCCTCTGGGAATGCCAGTCAATATTCCCAGGAATCAAGGTCCACATACAGTAAGGTCATTTTGTCTATGGCCCTTGGTGGGGGCTATCAAGCTCAATGGTTAAAAGATTAGCCCTTTGGTGTGTTGGTTAGCAGCAGTATTGAGCAAAGCCCAAGTGCATTGTCTAGGGGTTTTGCATTGGGAGAAGAGTTGAACACCAAATGTCCTTTCCCCCTTTTTTTGTAATCACTGTTGGGACCATGAGAGGCCATAGATGTATACCTCAATATCCTTGGGCATCAAGAGAACACTCACAATAACAGCAAGGGAAGAAATAACACAGCAGATAGGCAAAGTTGCTGTCCTTGCCTGAACAAGAACCACTCTCACTACACTATCAGGGGGTTATTCTTAATTCCTCTCTTGTTGGTGGCCTGGGATAATGCTTTTCTGCAGGTCTTTAGGATGTTGAGCTCTGGGTGTATGTGTTGGATGGAGTTAACTTGCCAAATAGGTGGCTGAGTCTTCACCCCAAGTGATCAATCTGTAGTCACCAGGCTACGCACAGTACACCGGAATCCTTATCCTCCAGAGTTCTAGCCTGATCCCTCACAAAAGGGACTCAAAGGCCAACCAGTTCCAAATGCCTGGTCTTGTGCTCCCTATCCCCTATTGGTAAATCAACACACTATTTTCCTCTGTACAGGTTTGTGGACGGTCCCCCTGCCTCAGACTGAGTGGTAGGAGTTCCAGAGACCATCTGCCAAACACAGGCCCCACCTGCTGGCACCTAACACCAAGATATAGTCAATTAATGGTAGTTCTCTCCTGGGTGGTGAGAATGACACCTTAGAGTGGCAGGAGATGGCAGCACCCAAGAGAAACAACTGAAAACAGTGTAACCTAAAGTACAAACTGGCCAGCAATTGGCAGTTCCATCCCAGGTACCTTTCACAGTATCAGGAACCCATTAATTAGCAAAGGAGAAGTTAATTAAAGCTGTCTAGATGTCCTTGATCCTGGCTGGGCCATCCTGTTTATGACACCAATTGTTCTGATCAACTACTGTTTACTTTTACTGTTGGTAAAAGAGAAATCCCCCTTCCTAAGCAGTATAAGATGGTCTAACACATATATCTGACACTAAATAGATAAGATTCACATCAGTTTATTAGTCACATATACTCACAGCCTGAGAGAGGAGGAAGCCACACACCATACAGGGCCACAAGGGGGTTTGCATTGGGGAGCAGAGTGAAACAGAAGGGCTGTGAGAAGCAGTCTTGGAAGGAACGGGGGGTAGGTGCCCCTTGGTTCCTGTGGAAGGATGTGATTGGCTTGTTTGAATAATTTTGCTGGCTGAGAAGGAAGTGAAACCTGGTAGCTCAAGGACCAGGTGGGACACAGATGGTCTAGCTGATGGGGGAACTCACCTGGTGGTGATCTTTCCCTCTGGGTAGACAGCCATATCTGACAAAAGCAGTAGAACTCATGGCCAGGCTTTTGGGACCCTGTGAGACTCAAAGATGTCAAGGCATCACTTGAAATTTAGTTCTGACAATAGAGACTGCCCTAATAAATTACCACAAACTTAGTGCTTAAAACAACAGAAATGTCTTCTTTCATAGTTCTGGTGACTCGAAGTTCAACGTCAGTATCACTGGGTAGAAATCAAGGTGGTACCTTGTCCACACTCCCTCCGGAGGCTCTAGGGGAAAATGTTCTTTGCCTCTTCCACCTTCTAGTGGCTGCTGGCATTCCTTTGCTTGTGGCCACATCACTCTCATTTTTGACAATGTCTTCACATTGCCTTCACCTCTTCTCTGTGTGTGGTGGTCTAATCTCTCTGCCTCTCTCTTATAAAGACACTTGTGATTGAATTAAAAGACAATATTGTTAATCCAGGATAATCTCCCCATGTCAAGATCCTTAATTTAATCACATCTGCAAGGACCGTTTTCTTTATAAAGGAACATTTACAGAGTCCTAGGATTAGGACCTGATATCTTTGGGTGGCCATTATTCAGGCTGCTACAATATAGTTGGGTCATTTTTAAAAATGTATTCTGCCAATCTCTGACTTTTAATTCATGTGCCTAGAACATTTACTTTAATGTAATCATTAATATGTTCAGTCTACCATTTTATTATTTCTTTCTATTTGTTCCTCTGTTTCTCTTTCCATTTCCTTGCCTGCATTCTTTTGGGTTATTTAAACATTTGTTCTTATTCCATAATATTTTATCCATTGTAATTTTGACTATATCACTTTTTATATTTTTCAGTGGTTGCTCTGAGGATTACAAAATACATACATAATTTTCATAGTCTATTTAAAATTAATATTTTACAACTATAGTTGAAATGTTGGAACTTTATAAGCTTTTAGATCCTTTTATCCCTCCCTACTTTATGTTGTAATTCTCTGTAGCCTGTGATGCCCTCTCTATTTGGCATCATTAAAATAATAAGACATTGAATCTTCTAATCTATGGATAATTTTCTTGTCCTTCCACTTACTATGGTCTTCTTTAATATATCTAAATAATATTTTGCTGTTTTCAATGTATCAGTCTTGCATATCTATCCCTAGAATTTTTTCATAAGTATTTGATGTTTTGTGATGGTATTGTAAATGGCATCACATTCTTCTACAATTCACATTCTATTTGATTGTTACCTAGATATAGAAATACCATTTATTTATACTGTCTTCTATAGAGCAAACGTGCTAAATTCACTTGTAAATTCTTGTAGTATTCCTATAGACTCTTGTGGATTATCTATGCACAGAACCATGTAATCTTCCAATAAAACCTAATTTTCTACTTTTGTCCTTTTGTATTCTTATTCATTTTACTTATTTCTCCCCTTACTTAACTGACTATGATAGTGATGGTGGGCAAACATGTCTCTTTCTTGATCTCAAGGCAAAATCTTTCAATATGTTGTCAGTATGATATTACTTGCTAGTTTTCTTTTTTTTCTAGTTGTGCTATATCAGGTTAAGGAAGTCTCCTTTCATTTCTTGTTTCCTAAAACTTTTATATCATGGATGATGACTTTTATCAAAAATTTTTGCATTTACTGAGATATGCACATGGATTTTCTCTTTGTTGTTGTTGTCAATGTGATATAATATTCTTTCATTTTTAAAAAAGTGTCAAACTACTGGGGCCAGCCCCATGGCATAGTGGCTAAGTTTGCGTGCTCTGCTTCAGTGGCCTGGGGTTTGTGGGTTTAGATGCTGGGCACAGACCTACACACTGCTCATCAAGCCATGCTGTGGCAAGGTCCTACATCCAAAATAAAAGAAAATAGAGGAAGATTGGCACAGATGTTAGCTCAGGGACAATCTTCCTCACCATCCACCCACAAAAAGTCAAACTACATTTGCATTTATGAAAAAAAGCCCTCATCATGATGCATCACTCATTTTATATATAACTTGATTATATAGATATTAGAGATGCTAATAGTTTATTTAGAATTTTTTCAACCTTAAACAAGAAAACTTTATGATTTTCCTATTTTGTAGGATGTTAGTGAGGTTTTTTATCTAACTTATCTTGGCTTTGTAAAATGAGTCGAGAATTTTACCCTGATATTTTTTGTGAAAGAATTTGAGATTGACAGTCTCTTGTATTTTGATATTTGGAAGAATTCCCTGATAAGGTCATTTTAGCCTGATATTTTGTTTGTTGAAAGGTTTTAATAATAGACTAAATTTCTTTATGAGACATATGACTCTTCATATTTTTAAAACTTCTTATTATATCCTTTATAAGAAGTTTTCTTTTTTAAGGTATTTGTCTACTTCATCAAAATTGTTAAATTTATTCACATAAATATATGGATAAATATGTTGTTAGTATTCTCTTAATATTTTTCTTCTATGTCTATTGGATCTGTAGTGAGGTACAAATTCTTTTTGTTCCTCAGTGTTGTCCACAATTTACCAATTTTATTCAATTTTTAAAAGGCAATAGTTTTGTTGATTTATCTATTTTATGTGTGGGCTTTTTAGAAAAATTTTCTTTAAATTTTTGTACTTCAGGTGTGGATAGCATTTTGTTTTAATTTATGACTATTCAGAAGGATCTATGTTCAATTATTATTTCTTCCATAATTTAACTGAATTGATTAAATATGAAAAATATTTTTAAAGGGAACCTATCAATTTTCCTTTTGCTGATAATCATTAACTTCTTAAATTGTTCTAATAGATGTTATATAAATGTTGGTTTTATCATAAATGTTAAAAATTGTGATGCCAAATGTTATAAAATTTTCAGTATGAGATAAAGTTATATTAATCTGTAACTATTTCACAAATGCTATTGTGTTTTGCAAAACAAAAGTGCTCTACCAAGTACTCACATTTATAATTTAGTAGGCATTCGTTGTGAATGTTAGGTTGTTTATAAGAAAGTAATACATACTGTGATTCTTTAATTCCATATCTTCTAGAGGCTGGTTTCTTCTTTTAGATAACTAAAAAGTGAATTTTAAGGCAATGAAGTTTTCGTGGATGTCAATGACCATAAATAAAAAAGAGAATTGTTTTAATAATTATCCATTTCTTTAGAAATTGAAAATATTTTAGATGATTTTATTATACAATAGTGTCACTCATGAATATCAAGAAGCTAAAGGGGTCAACTAGTCCAATTTCATTTCTGTAGTATACCTTCTCATAAGCAAATGTAAGAGAGGAAATATAATTTTCCCTCTAACCTTTTCTAAGTTCTTGGCTGAGACCCTATAATAAAAGATAGATGATGGGGCAAGCCCAGTGGTATAGTGGTTAAGTTCATGTGCTCCACTTCAGTGGCCTGGGGTTCATGGGTTCGGATCCTGGCCATGGGTCTACATTGCTCATCAAAGCCATGTTGTGGCAGCAACCCACATACAAAAAGTAGAGGAAAATTTACACAGATTTTAGCTCAGGGACAATCTTACTCACCAAAAATAAAAGATAGATGAAGAAGAGAAAAACAAATAGAAGTTTATTATTAACATGTTTAACTTGTATATACATGGGAGATATCCAGGGAAAAATGAGTAATCTGGAGTGGTAGTGTGGGAGATCAAAATTGACCACCCTGAAATAGGTCTCCTTACCTTGATTATTTTCTCTGATAGACATTTGACCTCCCCCAAACAGCCTAAAGAATTTAACATAGAAGGCCTGTTTCAGGAAGGAGCCACTACCATATGATGGCTATAATATAATGTAAAATAGATGTTATAATAGGAAAGGCACCACCAAGCCCAACTTATCAAAAAGTATCTGTCCCTGGCCACATTCTCTAGGTGGCCCGGTAAAGGGTTGTCAGACAAACATTTGCATTTCCATCTCCATGTTAATTGTCTTCTTCCCCTCCAAAATCCACCATAGCTGTCTCCTCCCCCACACCCAACATCCTCCTTTGTCTTTGTCTAAATCTATTTAAGATGAAAACTGCCACCATGTGTTGAGAAACTCAGTTTCTCTGGTTTCTCCCATGTATACATGTTATTAAACTTGATATTTTCTCCTGCTAACTTGTCTTTTAATTATTTAGTGAGCAAAAAGAACCTTAAAGGAAGGGGTGGAGGGGGATTCTCCCTCTTCCCTAACAGTGGCTTAGAACTTCAGTTTATATAGCATCGTCAACAAAGAACAATACATTTCTGGAGAAATGAGAGGGCAAAAATAAAGCAGTTTTAGGCTTTCAAATGCTGCAAATTGTGGAAATTTAAATATATGGGAGGAAAGTAATACTAGATAAAGGCTAGTTAGTAAAGTTTCTTATATAGATTCCTTTGGTGCTGTCTTCAGGCTGACATGGTCTAAAGTTGTCTCTGGTGATTAACTTTTGTACTTCTGGTAGAGAGGGGAGAAGGGACACCTTTGAAAGTTTATACCCTGCTTTTAGCCAAATAAGGGGAGGACAGGAACTTTTCTTGTATCTACTTTTTCTCAATTGCCTTCAGCCCAAAATAATTCTTATGCCAAAGTGGCATGTTTTGGGGCAGCATATTCTGCCATCCTTTGCAAGTATTCATTCATTCAACAAATGTTTATTACATATAAAATTATAATTTCTACTATGTGCCAGGCACGATGCTTAGTATTTTAATATATGCTATTATATTTAATTTATTCCTCACATTAAATAGATTGTAGTGATGAAGAAACTGAAATCAGAGAGGTTAAATAATTTGACAACCTTTGTTAAATGTCTATTTAATGAATTGATAAATAACTATATCTGCCTAGAAATATATTTTACTTTCCATTTCATCATACTTTGTGTGTGTGTGTGTAGATGGTGATAAGGACTAAAGATTGTAAAATATTGTTTAAATACTACTTTTCTGACTTTTTTAATTCCTTCAGTCATTCAATAAATAATATATTTACATTAAAATTATAAATCAGTAAGTTTAATTAAATTTCTGTTGTTTTAGGACCACTTCTATTAAATACTATGGTTCATAAACTATAGACTGCTAAATATAGTTTAATTGACAATTTTGTTTTAAGTGATCAAATGTTTACAATTGACCATTTTTTTTCTCTGCTTTGTCTTGGCCAAACTTTAGTCAGGTTTCTCTTTCTTGCAGGACGCTGAACTCTGCTTGCCCTTGAGACTGAACAAGCAAGCACAAACAAAGTGGAATGTGCTTCCCTCATCAAAGTCTCTTAGCAATCATCTGAGCACAGCAGGACACTTTCCTGTCAGAACTCACTGATCATTTCCCCTTGTTCCTCCAGTTTCCCCTCCAAAGATTCTGCTTATCTCTGCTTGTCTCTTCTTTACCTTTAAAAAAAGTCTTTTTCTTTTTGATTTTGAAACACTCACAGATTTCTGAAATCCAAAGTGTGCTCCCCATGAAAATTGTGTTCTTTTTTAATTAAAGTCTCTCCCTATCTAAATCTGGAATTGTTTTTATTAGACTTAAGTGTAAACAAGCAATTAAAATTCTAAGAGCATTTTGAATGGGTTTAGTGTTGTTGTGGTCATATTGTCTAGGAAACACAAAACCTGTCTCCATCAGATAAATCAGAGGGGCAGATGGGGGTAGAAAGAGTTGGACCAAATAGAGGAGTTCAAAACCATGATCACTTGTTGAAAGTTCATATTGTAGGAAACAGAAGATTCTCTTTTCTGAAAGAACAAATGTTAATTTTATTTGTGGTCTCAGAACCATGATTTTTTTTTTAGTCATCATAAAAATCAATTTTATGTGGCTACATAAAAGAAAATATCTACTATTCACCAAGAAAGAAAATAAATTTCAAAACTTCAGGTTACAAGAAAGATTAGAATTTAAATAAAAGTAAAAACAAGTATCTCCTTGAAGACTTTTGACTGCTGTTGTCTACTACCAGTAAAGGAACATTTCCACTGTCAAGTCTGTTAATTGTGTCAACAAGTTTTTTAAATTAATCTCCAGTATTTCTAAGGCAGTGTTTTTCAAAGTGTGATCTCCAGATCAGCAGCATTAACATCACCTAGAAACTTAATATAAATGCAAATTATTATGCTTAACCTTAACCCTACAGACATTCTGGGAGTGGGACCCAGCAGTTTGTTTTAATAAGCACTCCAGGGGATTCTGATATATTATCAAGTTTGAGAACTACTGTTCTAAAAGAATGTAATCAGATAATTTTCAATCATAGCTTCTTTTTCTCTTGTTTATTTCAGTGATTTACACCATGCTTTTGGTCAGGCCATCTGCATTCTTCAGGACTCCATTTTACCACTTTGGGTTGTTTAAAAATAATATTTTGTATATAAATAAATCCTGGGATTTTCATGTCTTAAAAAGATGGATTATGCTGTAAGACTAAAACTAATCAATAATATTTTATATAATCCTAGAACTTTAACTTTTTACCCAAATTCACAAAAAATTATACTTGAGTCACAGTTCCAATAGAACTAACACTGGTGTGCAAGATGAAATATCAGAAGCCTAGGTTGTGTTTTTCAGCAAAGCATATTCAAGTCTGCAAATATTAAAAATTGTATAAGAAACAATTATAAACTATAATGAAAGATTTTTGAAATTCAATAAATATATATTTTAATAGCAAGGATGTTGATCAAATAATCCCTAGTAGACATGTTCTTCTAAATATAGCACTGTGGTTCCAATGAAAAATTAACGTCATAAATAGAGTAGTGGTCAAAGGCAGAATAATATTTTTCTGATCAGATTATACATATTTTATCAAGTGTTGACTTCCTTAAATGTGATTGTACATAAATTAGTTTAGCTTGGTATTTTTCTGGAGGTGAAAGAAATTCATACATTTTTCCTGTCACCCCATTTTTAAAATATGTGATGTGTCCTTTCCATAACCAATTCATCTCAATATAAAAGTTTGAAACATCTTTTTTTTAGTGTTTCATACTTTATTCTAACATCTATGTTTTGAAGGGAAGAAAAAAAAGAGCTTTGAGAAGATTTGATATGCTTTAATCCACAGAAGCAGTGTATTTCTTATAATAAAACCATTATTATGATAGTATCATCCAAAAGCAAATGCTTACAAAGCTTTTTTTTCTTCCATGTCCCAGTGTTTTTGAGATCATGACCCAGATTCTCTGTGACCACTCATTATAGACCTTGTTAATCTAGCTGCTGGCATTCTGGGGTACAATCACAACTGCAGAAACCAAAACTACTTCTCAACTATGAGAAAAAAGGCATAGGACTAAAATATCAATGGTTGTAGTATTTTATATATTACAAAATTCATAGCTACCCTAGGAGACCACAAGAATAATATATATTATTTGTATAAGATTTGTATATTTTTATTGTTTTAGACCAGGTGATTAAATCTTAAAATGATGTATTTTTAGGAAAAACCTACAAATTAGGAAAAAACAATAGGGAATACTACATCAACTATAATTAAAACAATAATAATGAGAAAGAGAATTATTAAAAAATAATAATAAAACAAAAGACACAGGAAAATTATATCTGAATAGAAATTGAGAGTTTATTAATACTTTTTATTAATATTAATGTAACACTGAGCCAGAAGATTGTGAATTATATCAGAAGTCAAAGCAGAAATGAACAAATATAGAAGGTATGCAAAAAGAGATCTAAAGCTCCAATACTTGGTATAAGCACAAAATCTTCACCAGAATATAGAGTTACATTAGAATTAGGCTTTAGAGCAGCAGTGATATATATTCTGGAAGTGCATGTGCCAATCGATATAAAGCATTACTTGTTAAAAAAAGAAAATAAGATCCAAGAAGAGTCGAACCATCAAAGTGTAACATTTTAACTTCCTGGGCTTTGTATATTTGTCTTTTTTAAGTAAAAAGTAGATCCTATTACTGTAGATTTCAGCATAATACAGAGCCTAATTAAGTTTGGGACCGAGATATAGACTCTTATTTAGTTAGCACTAGCAGCGAGATGTAGTATATAGTGTTAAATGTCAAAACTAAAGCAATTTAGTAATGAATTTGATGTTCTTTATTCAAAAGAAAAAATCCATGGATTAGGGGAGTAGAGTACCTCACAAACAGTGGAGTACTCTTCCTGAGGGATTTTGGGCAAGAGAAAGTTTTAAGAATGTTAGAAGTGGCAATACAGAAACAGAGCATGATTGGCTAGAAGGTCGAGGATTTCCTTATAAGGCTATCAGCTCTCATTTTCCAGGGTAATGTAAGCTGAGTTGAAGAACTGGTCTTTGTTAGGTTTCCTTGACAGGTGTTTCCCATGAGTGCAGGCTGACCTAGGTTTAGATCTGTGACTTGGGACAAGCCACTAGAACAGCCTCCATTTTGTGGTTCCGGATATGTGAATTAACTTTATCAGTAGTTTTAGTTTCTGGTTACCAAAAGAATTTTGGCTAATGGGTCAATGGCTTCAGTTTGTTAATTCATCAGGCACAATACAGTGTAAATATGTGTTGGAAGCAGAAGGAAGAGGAAGCTCATTGAAATATTAGTTTCCTACAAAAAGTTCTTTTAAAAGGTAATCTGCTATTTTTCTTAGCACATTACACAAATTTATTGTATTTTGTTTATAGCATATTTTACTTAATTGTTTAAATAGCTGCCTTCCTCAAATGACTATAAGTTTCTTAAGAATCAGAATGCTTTCATAATCAACTTTATATTCCCTATAGTATCTATCAGAATCCTTACCAAGGAGGAAATGATCAATACATGCCTGTTAAATTAATTAGTAACATTTTGAGGGATATATTTTAGAAACATGTTTAATTTTAGGAAACCCAGAAGTATCCAAAATGCAATCCAATGGGAAAAAGTGTTTTCCTGCAACTAAATTTTAAACTCAGAAATCAAATGTATGATCTACCCTGGAATATGTCAGGTTGAAAGTTCTATTCTAATATGGTTTTCACAGGTACTTCACAATCATTTTGTTATACAAATATTTTATACATTTTATATATATATATATACACTTTTTTGTGTGAGGAAGATCAACCCTGAGCTAACATCCAATGCTAATCCTCCTCTTTTTATTGAGGAAGATTGACCCTGGGCTAACATCCATGCCCATCTTCCGTTACTTTATATGAGACATCGCCACAGCATGGCTTGACAAGTTGTGCATTGGTGCAAGCCAAGGATCCAAACCTGTGAACCCTCGGGCAGCCAAAGCAGAGCACGCACACTTAACTGCTACGCCACCAGGCCAGCGCCTATATTATATATTTTATAAAATTAAATTTCCATATAGCCACATGACTTGCACAATTCAAATAGTTTTAATTTGACCCAAGACAAATATCTCCAGTTTTACTATATCATTTATTATCAATCTTCTACACACCTATCTCAATTACATTACAAACTACAAAATAGTGTTACTAATAAAAAATGTTAATGGTAGATGTGTTTTAAACGTTCAGTATATAAGAGACATCTTATATACAGAATCTTATCTTAAAACATTCTGTATATAAGAAAAAATGTATATAAGAAAAAAATGATATAATGAAAGCTTAGAGTAAAAGCTAGCAATTCCAGATATCAAACATATGTATGAAATCAGTATATGTAAGTTTATTTTTGGGGGTAGTATTTATTATTTCAAATAAGGAAAACTTTTCTCTTTTATTATAGTGAGAAAATGAATAAGTATCACTATAAACTCTTCATTTTTTAATCAAAAATAGTCAGGAAAATAATTGTTCACCAAGATATTAGCTCAGAATTTATTATATAAAATATTCAGCCTTTTTTCCCTAAAGCTTAACTGTCATTTTACAGTTAAGCATTAGACATTGTCAAATGACAAAAATAAAACAATTTAGTAACTAATTTGATGTCCTTTACTCAACGGAAAACAACTCGTGGGTTGGGAGAGTATAGTGCTTCACAAGCAGTGGAGCACTCTTCCAGAGGGAAGTTTGGGCAAGAGCAAGTTTTATAGAGTGTTAGAAGTGGCAATATGGAAACAGGGCATGTTTGGTTGGAGTTGCATATCTGACTTTATTTAGAAAGATCAAGGAATAAGGAAATAAGTATAAAGCCCAGAGTTGGCCTAGCATTTGTTGATTAGCTGACTGGATATACTGCATTTCTGGTCAAGCAGAGCATTTAGAAGAACAAGAGACTGGTTTGCTGACACGGCACCCCGAGTAGGAGCAGCTTCAACTTGGGCCCTGAAATTTATTTCAACAATCCCCTCTTATGACAATTTTCTTGACCAGTCAAGAGGGTTGATAAAAAATATTGGCTTTAGTGTGACTCTCAGTTACTATTGTCTCTTGGGGTCTCAGTGTAGTATTTACAAGAGATATTGTCAGGCTCATTTTCTTGGAACTGATTATGTTCTTTTCTTTTGTCATTCCATTCAGAGAGAGACCATCTATTACTTGGGAAATGGCTGCCCACATGTATTTAAACTTTTGAAAGGATGCAATGCATTAGGGAGGCAATTATTAACAACAAAACAATACCCATGGCTTAAAGAGCATTCCTGATCCTGAGTCCATATGACCCAAACCAACTAGAATCAAATAAGTAAATAAATGAGCACAAAGAGGTGAATATTTCTTTAAGCCAGTTAGCCTGTTTATGTATTTTGTGTAACTGTGTCTCCGCTTCCCCAGAAGTGTTTATTCAAGTACAGTATGTGCTGTTGGTCACTGCACAAACTCCTCCTTGTTCTGTGAGTAGGTAATCCAAATCTACCCTATTGTCTAAGACAACTTCTGCAAGTGAGTCCAATGATCTCTGGTGGGCAGTGGACCCTGCTATTTCCTCTTGAGTAGGAAATGGACTCCTAGGGTTAAGGAGTCTAACACATTAGAAAAGGGGCTAAGTTTGTCCCAGAGAATCTGAGGCATTGGAAATCAGTGAGAAGTTTGTTATGGGCAGAACTATGGGATCACTAGCATTGTAGCAAAAGCAACAGTCAGTTGGAGGTTGGATTACCCTGCTTTGCAATGGTCTGAGATATGTGAACAACAGCATTATCTTTCCAAGACAGAGCAAGGCAAAAGGTGGACAAAAAATTATAAAGGCTTTCATCATGTAAGAATTAGGAAAAGAATAATAGGTAGAAACGTTCTTGATCTGATGTCTTGGGAGGAAACAGTCTACCTCAATGTCAGTTACTTCTCTTCCTTGTCAGTTTGGTTTTGAGGTTTCTAGCATTTGTATAGGATGAGATGTCAGGTGGAGCCTTCCTCAGCTGTAAAATATACATCTGTGGGAGATCAAAATTTGACCACCCTGAAATATGTCTTTTTACCTTGATTATTTTCTCTGATGGACATTTGACCTCCCCCACTAACTGCCTAAAGAATTTAACATAGAAGGCCTGTTTCAAGAAGGAGTTACTATCATATGATGGCTGTAATCTAATGTAAAATAGATGTTACAATAGGAAAGGAACCAAGCCCATCTTATCAAAAATTCTGTCTCACCCAAGCCACATTCTCTAGGTGGCCCAGCAAAGGATTGCCAGACAAACATTTACATTTATAAGGGAAATATCCATTTGTAAAGGTATCTCCATCTCTGTATTGGGAAGAGGGGGATGAATCTTATTTCTGGAAACTCTTATCAGTACAGAAGGAAAGGACTTATATCTACATACTCTTGATTACTGTGATATCTGTCTCTCCAACCACATTCTCTATAGATGGCCCTGTAAAGAATTGTCTGACAAACGTTTACATTTCCCTCTCCATGTGAATTGTCTTCTTCCCCTCTGAAATCCCAAACCACTACACACCCAACATCCTCCTTTGTCTTTAGATGAAGATGGTATTTAAGATGAGAATCACCACTATTGTGTTGAGAAACTCAGTTTCCCTGGTTTCTCCCATGTATACATGTTATTAAACTTGGTATTATTTTCTCCTGCTAACCTGTCTTTTAATTATTTGGCCAGCCATGAGAACCTTAAGGGAAAGGGTGGAGGGAGATTCTCCCTCTTCCCCGACACAACCAAGATTCAACACTTTGTAATTTGGCAGTGATGTCAGTGGTCAAGAGTAGTTGGCAGAGTCATTTCCATGAATCTCACTTTTGCAAAAGCATCAGAGTAAAACAATAACCATCTGTAAATGACTAAAGACTTAAAAAGCCCATGGTTAAAGATGTGATGACAGTTTATTATAATAGATTTGATAAGGAAATTTGGTTATTTCTATGACATACAACATTTTAAGATAATAACTAGAATAATGAATGATAAAAATATACCAAGACATATCAGATTTTTAAGAATTTCATACAAATTCTTGAACTTTTATATTAACAACTTGTATCCATACAAATGTAACCTAAAGAAGGTTTAGTATTACTTCTTATTTGACAATGCTTCCCATGTAATTCAACACATCAAATAAGCCTAATTAGTTTAACATCTCTTCTTGGATAAGGAGAGAAAATAAATCCTTTGAGATTTTTAGGACCCCTCTGGAAAATCCCAAAGATAATTCTAGGTCATAAAGACTTCATTTAGAGTTTGATTTTGAGAGGTTTTTCAAAAATATCAAAAGTTTAGGACACTTGACTAAATAGGATTACAGATCATTATGAAACAATACTTAACTATCTATTTAATCAAAGCGACAATACAAGATTTTAAAGACAGATATAGAAGATTACATGGTTATGAGTAAAACTTAGCTCTTTTAATATTGAGAAGACTCAGTTTTCTTAAGTAATCAAAGACCTGATGATAAAGACAACATGAAGTACAGGAAATTATTTTGACAAAACACAAAATATTTGCTTTCTAGGTATATTACTTAAAAGGTAAAGAAAAACTTTCCACAATCTCTTGTTAGGATCTGACGAATAGTTTAAGAAAAGTTTGTCCTTTTATCAGATGAAAGAAAATTAAGTTTTAGTTTTACATATTGATACATAAGTATATAAGTACACCTATTAATATTAAGGTTTATTAGAAAAATAAATTCATTTCATTTTAGCCACCTTCTCTACAAAAGGTAAAATTCTCTATCTTTCTCTCTCTCTCTTCCCAAGTTTTTGTATCCATTTAGTTTGTAATTTATTAGCTTATTTCTCATTCTGAAACAACCAGTTCTTGTACTTTAGGACAAAATTACTTTTTCCGTTGATAAAACCAAATCTCCATACCTCACACATTCCCTTAGCTAAAAACACATCTTACTTTCATTGCATACAGAGTTATTTTCCTTATTACTTCTAGTAGTTTTAATTACTTATATTAATTAAAATTCTTAACTCTTAGAAATCTTAATTTCTAGTGAAAACTAGGAAGTAAACAATTGTGAACTGTGTGTTACACTAACATTCTTTAGACTGGGAAGTTTATGAATACATTTCATAATTTCTGGAAGTGTATTCAGCCACATGGTAAATTATTTAATGTGGCACAAGACATGTTTGCTAATAGAACCAAATATCTTTAGTTTCTATTTAATACCTACTTACCAAATTAGGAAAACTTATATTCAATAATTAACATTTCAGTATTTTATCTTATTTGGAAATGATCTAGATACTCAATGAATATTCACTATTTAACTTAACTTAGTATAACTATAAATATATTGGAAACTATTTTTATGTAGATGTACCATGAGGCACAATTATTGTTGAAAATTTTATTTATAAAAAATGCTGGCCTAAGCAACTTTGCAACACAGTATTTCAATTCAATACTGTAAAGTTAAATACAAAATGAACTATACATAAAAATCACTGTAGTGGGTAAATTTGTTTCACACAGGGGTATTAGCAATTTTAAACTTCTCTACATGTCTACTAGCTTCAAACAAATACATAAACAATTCACAGACAATGGGGACAAGATTTCTCAATTTCAGAGAAGGAAGTTGTAAATAAGTGAGAGGCAATGCCTAGAATTAACTTTGAGTACCTAGATTAGAGTTACATAGACATCACTATGAACTCATGTTTATTTCAGATAGATGGAAACAGAAATAAATATAGATAAGTGTATATTCATGAGTCTATAAATACATATGTTACCTAGTTGTTTTGTTGTTGTTGTTTGTGTTTTGTTTCTGCTGAGAGGACATAGAATTAATGACACCCTAGTAGTATGATCATACCTAGCACCCAGATGTTGGTTTCTAAATGCCATTCTCTAATAAAATGAACCAGGACTCCTTAAAGTAATGGTTGATTCTAGGGCTTTGGGCAAGGAATATAAATGATGAGCCAGGAACACCATTCAAGGCAAGAAAGTAAAGAAATGTTCAAAAAGCTAGTGAAAGAATGAAGGGGAAAGAGATTGGGAATGAACATGAATGAGCTCTCAGTGTCCAAAACTTGAACAATTGAAGAAACATTATAAATATTGATGGTATTGGACAATAATCTCAAAAAACAAAATATATGTGAAACCATATTCATATATGATTGGGTAATAAAATAAATATGGAAGAGAGACAAATCTTCCTTGCAGAGGAATTTCAAATAATAGGTGTAGAAATAAAGAGGAAAAGGATAAAATTCACTTTAGAACACACCAGTAATAATTGCTATAGGCAAGATCCATTAATAAATGCTAAAATTAGTGGGCAAAAGATTAAGGAGAAACAAGATGTTTTTATATTTATATTTATATGCTTTCAAATATCAGGTGATTTCAACATATATCCACAAATTGTTTGGTAAGTCTCCTTTCTACTGGTGGAGCTTAATTCTTAGTCCCTTGAGTGTGGGCCTGACATAGTGACTTGTTTTTAAAAAATAGAGTATAAAAAGGTAAAAATAGTAACTTTACAGTGATTTTGGCAGATACATTGTTTGTCAAGTGACTAAGGTTCACCAATAATAAGTCATATTGATATTGTATATCCCCTGATAGAATACAATGAGAAAGACACTTTATCTCTGCTGTATTCTTCCCAAATATCCCATACTTTGGTCTAATTATGAAAAAACATCAAAAGAAAAAAAATTGAGAGATATTCTACAAAATTTATGACCAGTATTTTTCAAAAATGTCAAGATTATGAAAGCCAAGACATTGAGAATCTGTCACAGATTAAAGGAGACTAAGGAAACATTACAACTAAATTCAATATGGTATCCTGAATTACATCTGAAAATAGAAAAGGATATTAGTGAAAAATTATTTACGTCTGAACAGTTCATCACTTAGTTAAAAACAAAAGCCAATGATTTAAAGAATGGGTAAAAAACCAAAATCCTACTATATCCTGCCTATAAGGGACATATTTTAAATAAAAAGATGTTTATTGGTTGACTGTAAATGGAAGGGAAATATTACACCATGCAAACAGTAAGTACTAAGAAGCTGGAGTGGATATTTTAATGTAGAATTCAAGATATAGTATTATTAAATATAAAGAGATTATCACTTGATTGATAGATATAAGGGATGATTCATCAAGAAACCATAGCAATTATAAATATGCATATGATTAATAATGAAGCTGAAAAATTAACACAATTAAAAGAGATAAAAGACAACTCTAAAATTATAGAAGATTTTTATGCTCCTCTCTCAGCAATTGATAAAATAACTGGGGAAAAAATGGTAATGTCGTAGAAGATCTCAAAAACACTATCTATAAAAACTATAAAAACACAATATATTAAATTTTGTACCTTGTAATTAAGTCAGTGTTTAGAGGGAAATACATAGCTTTGAATCCTTATGTTACAAAGAAATATCCAAAAATATTAAAAGAATAATGAGGGAATATAATGAAAAATGCTATGTCTATAAATGTGAAAACTTAAATGAAATAGACAAATTCCTTGGAAAGCACAACTATCAATGCTCACTCAAGAAGAAATAGATAACATGAATAGCTCTATATCTATTAAATAAAATGAATATTTAGTTAAAAACCTTCTCACAAAGGAAACTCTAGGCTCAGGTGACCGCAATGAGATATTTTAACAAACGTTTAAGAAAGAAACAATGCAAACTCTACAAAAATTTCTTCCAGACAATTAAAGGGGAGAGATTAGTTACTTATTAGCATCACTTTGATATCAAAATCAGAAAAAATAACTACAAGAAGAAAGACATTTGACAAAAATCATCATTCATTCATGATAAAAAGCTCTCAAGAAGCTAGGAATAAAAGGGAATTTTATCAAGCTGATAAAGAGCATCTATTAAAAACTACAGCCAATATCATATTTAGTAGTGAAAGTCTGAATGTTTTTACCCTAAGATCAGGAGCAAGACCACACTATTCACTCTATTCAGTTCTTTTCAACATTGCGCTGGAGGATCTGACAGGCGCAATCAAACAATAAATATTTAAATAACGGGTATTCATAATGGGAAGGAAGAAGTAAAATTGTCCTATTTTTACAGATAACATGATTATATAGAAAATCTGATGGAATCTCAAAAAATTCTACTAGAACTAATAAAAAAGTTTTTAGCAACACTGCAAGGTACAAAATGAAGAGACACAAGTCAGTTGTATTTCCATATACTAGCAAAAACTCTCAGAATTATAATTAAAAATGTAATACCATTTACAATAGCATCAAAAATATGAGAAATTTAGAGACAAATCTGCCAAAAAAATGTGAGAGGCTTGTTCATTGAAAATTATAAACATTGCTGAGAGAAATTAAAGAGGAGCTAAGAAGTAGAAAAATATACCTTCTTCATAGGTCAGAAGACCTATTTGATCTATAGACTCAATGCAGCCCCATAAATAATCCCAATAGTTTTTTTTAAAGAAATTGAAATTCTGATTCTAAAATTCATATGAAAATGCAAAGGACCTAGAATAACCAAAACAACTTTGAAAAAGATGAATACAGTTGAAGCTCAAATACTTCCTGATTTCAAGACTAATTATAAAGCTATGAAAATCAAAATACTGTGGTGTTAATGTAAAGATAGATGGATTGATGGGCAGAACAGAATAGAGATCTACATATTTATGGAAACTGATTTTTGCCAAATGTGCAAAGAAAATCCTATGTAGAATGGATATTTTTTACAACAAATGATGCTAAAATTTGTATAGAAATGCAAGGCAGTTACAACAGACAGATATTTTGAAAAAGAAGAACAAGGTTGGAGCACTTACCCTACCTGATTTCAAGATTTATTTAAAATCCAATAATAAAAAAAAAACATGGTTTTAGCTAAAGAATAAATATATAGATAAATGGAATGGAAAAGAGATTTCAGAAATAGACCCACCCATGTGTAAGATTAATCATATTTTAAATAAATATATTTAGATAATTCAAAGGAGAGTGGAAGATATTTTTAAAAATGGTGTTGGATGCAATATATATCCATATGGAAAAAAAAAAACATGAACTTTACCTCATCATTTCACAAAAATTAACTTCAAATATATCTACACTTAAATGTAAAGCCTAAAACTGTATAAACTCTGGAAGGAAACAAGAGAAAATCTTTGTTATTTTGGTTAGGCAAAAATTTCTTTGACCAAACACAAATGCAAACACACACACAATGAAACGTGAAAGAAAAATTTGTAAATTGGACATCAACAAAATTTTTACAAATTTGCACATCAAAAGAAGAGAAAAGTAATGAAAATCCAAGATGTGCTGACTGAAAGTAATTATTCACAACACATATATCAGATATTTGCATCTAGAATATATATAAATCACACTTACAAATCAATAATCGCAAATCAGAGTTTTAAAAAGGGCAAGATATTTGAATAAACACTTAACCAAACAAGATAAACAAATGGCAAATAAGCACATGACAAGATGCTCAACTTCATTTGTCATAAAGAAAAGAGCAGTTAAGCCCAAACTATGATATCATTCATACACACTAAAATGATTCTAATTAAAAAGACTGACAATACTAAGCTTGAAAAAGATGTGAAACAATTTGAAATCTCATACACTGCAATTGCGAGACGTTATAGCCTCTTTGGGTAGACTTTGGCAATTTCTTACAAAGTTAAACGTATATTTATCATACAACCCCAAAATTCTACTCCTAGGAATTTACCCAGTAGAAATGAAAATATATGCTTCCCAAAATGCTTATAGTCAAATGTTCACAATGGCTTTATTTATAATAGCCAAAACCTAGAGACAACCCAAATGTGCATGAGGTGGAAATAGATGAATAATTTGTGGCATACACATACAGTGGAATACTACTCATCAATAAAAAGGAATAAACTATTAATATGTGAAACAATATGAATGAGTCTTAAAAGCATAAGGAAGCCAGACACAAAAGATTGCCTACCATTGTCATTTTATTTATTTGAAATTCCTGAAATGGCAAAAATATAATTTCAGAAAGAAAAATAGCTATTGCTAGGGACTGGAGAGGAGGAGGGCGTTGACTTGACATAAAGGAACATGAGAGATCTTTTTTGTGGTGATGGAAAGAGGTTATATAACCTGATTGTGTCTGTGGTTATTTGACTATATACATCTGTTGAAATTCATCAAATTCTTACCTTAAAATTGATGCACTTAATTGTACTTAAATTAAATTTTAATAAATCTGCTTTTAAAGCTTTGCTTTTATTACTAGAGTGAGGCATATCTGATTTTTTTGCCATTTTTAGCTAAGAAACCTAAATTCACAAAAGAGAATTCTTTTTTATACTCTTGTCATTTATTTATTTATTTGCCTATTTATTTATTGTGGCAAGAACACTTAACACGTGATCTATCCTCAACCAATTTTTAAGTGCACAATAGAGTATTGTTCACTATAGGCACAATATTGTACAGCAGATCTCTAGAACTTATTCATCTTGCAAAACTGAAACATTATAAACATTGAACAGCATGTCTCGATTTGCTCCTCCCCCTAGCCCCTTAAAACCACTATTCTACTTTCTGCTTCTATGAATTTGATTATTTTATGTACCTAATATAAAGTGAATCATGCAGTATTTGGCCTACTGTACAATGGCTTATTTCACTTAACACAATATCTTCCAAGTTCATCCTGTTATCACATGTCAGAATTTCCTTCTTTTTTGATGCTGAGTAATATTTAATTGCATGTATACACATTTTCTTAATCCATGCATCTGTTGATGGACACAGGTTGTTTCCATATCTTGGCTATTGTGAATAATGCTGCAATGAACATGGGAGTTCAGATATCTCTTCGAGATACAAGAGAACAGAGAAAAGCAGTTCAGTGTGCTGAAGAATAAAATGAGCCTCTTCACCCAAGAGATTGAAACTATAAAAAAAAAAAAAGCAGAAATTATGGATACGAAAAACATAATCAGTGAAACAAAAATAACGTCGAATCCTTAAAGAATAGAGCAGATGTCATGGAGGAAGGAATTAGTGATTTAGAGGATAAAAATATAGAAATGCTACAGGTGGAGGAGGAGACAGAAATAAGATTTAAAAAAAATCTCTGACATTTCCCTTAGCATAATACCCTCAAGGTCCATCCATTTTGTTGCAAATGGTACAATTTTGTCTTTTTTATGGCTGAGTAGTATTCCATTGTATATTTATGTCCCATCTTCTTTACCCATTTGTCCATTGATGAGCACTTGTGTTGCTTCTACCTCTTGGTTATTGTGAATAATGCTTCAATGAACATGAGGATGCCTAAATCTCTTTGAATTGTTAATTTCATGTTCTTTGGCTAAATACCCAGTAGTGGGATAATTGGATCATATGGTATTTCTATTTTTAATTTTTTGAGAAATCTCCATATTGTTTTCCATAGTGGCTGCACCAGTTTTCATTTCCACCAGCAGTGTATGAGGGTCCCCTTTTCTCTGCATCCTCTCCAATATTTGTTATTTTTTTTCTTGTTAATTATAGCCATTCTGATGAGTGTGAGATGATATCTCATTGTAGTTTTGATTTGTATTTCCCTAATAATTGATGATATTGACCACCTTTTCACATGCCTGTTGGCCATCTGGATATCTTCTTTGGAAAAATGTCTGTTCATGTCCTCTGCTCATTTTTTGATCGAGTTGTTTATTTTTTGTTGTTGAGTTGTGTGAGTTCTTTATGTATTTTGGAAATTAACCCCTTGTTGTATATGTGATTTGAAAATATTTTCTCCAGTTGGTGGGTTGTTTTTTCATTTTGATGATGGTTTCCTTCGTTGTGCAGAAGCTTTTTAATCTGATGTAGTCCCATTTGTTTATTTTTTCTTTTGTTCTCCCTGCCTGAGTAGATATAGTATTAGAAAATATACTGCTAAGACTAATGTCAAAGAGTGTACTGCCAATATTCTATTCTAGGAGATCTATGGTTTCAGGTCTTGCATTCAAGTCTTTAATCCATTTTGAGTTAATTTTTGCGTATAGTGTAAGATAATGGTCTACTTTCATTCTTTTGCATGTGGGTGCCCAGTTTTTCCAAAACCATTTATTGAAGAGACTTCCCTTTCTTCATTGTATGTTCTCAGCTCCTTTGTCAAAAGTTAGCTGTCCATAGATGTGTGGTTTTATTTCTGGGCTCTCAATTCTGTTCCATTGATCTGTGTGTCTGTTTTTGTACGAGTACCATGCTGTTTTGATTACTATAGCTTTGCAGTATAATTTGAATTCAGGGAGTATAATACCTCCAGCTTTATTCTTTTTTCTCAGGATTGCTTTGACTATTCAGTCTTTTATTGTTCCATATACATTTTAGGATTCTTTGCTCTATTTCAGTGAAGCATATCATTGGGATTCTGATTGGGATTGCACTGAATCTGCAGATTGCTTTAGGTAATATGGACAATTTAACCGTGTTTGTTCTTCCAATCCATGAGCATGGGATATCTTTCCATTTCTTTATATCTTCCTCAATTTATTTCAATAAATGTCTCATAGTTTTCTGTGTATAGGTCTTTCATCTCCTTGGTTAAATTTATTCCTAAGTATTTTATTCATTTTATTGTGACTGTAAATGGGATTGTATTCTTGACTTCTCTTTCTGGTATTTTGTTATTAGTGTATAGAAATGCAACGGATTTTTCTATGTTGATTTTGCACCCTGCAACTTTGCTGTAGTTATTGATTATTCCTGGTAATTTTTGGTGGATTCTTTAAGGTTTTCTATATATAAAGTCATGTCACCTGCAAATAGTGAGAGTTTTACTTCTTCCTTTCTGATTTGGATTCTTTTTATTTCTTTTTCTTGCCTAATTGGTTTGGCTAAGACTTCCAATACTATGTCAAATAAGAGTGGTGAGAGTGGGCATCCTTGTCTTGTTCCTGTTCTCACAGAAATGCCTTTCCATTTTTCACCATTGAGTGTGAGGTTGTGGGTTTGTCATAAATGGCCTTTATTATGTTGAGATATGTTCCTTCTATACCCATTTTAATCAGAGTTTTTATCGTAAATGGTGTTGGATCTTGTCAAATGCTTTCTCTGCATCTATTGGGATGACTGTGTGATTTCTATTCTTCATTTTGTTAATGTGGTGTATCACATTGATTGATTTGCAGATGTTGAACCATCCCTGCATCCCTGAAATAAATCCTGCTTGATTTTGGTGTATGATCCTTTTAATATACCGTCATATTTGGTTTGTTAATATTTTGTTGAGGATTTTTGCATCTATGTTCAGCAGCAATATTGGCTTATAATTTTCCTTTTTTGCCTTGTCCTGGTCTGGTTTCAGTATCAAGGTACTGTTAACCTCATAAAATGAGTTAGGAAGTGTTCTGTCCTCTTCAATTTTTTGGAATAATTTGAGAAGGATAGGAATTAATCTTCTTTGAATGTTTGCTAGAATTCACCAGAGAAGCCATCTGGTCCTGCACTTTTTATTTTTAGGAAGTTTTTGAGTACTATTTCAATTTCTTTACTTGTGATTTGTCTATTCAGATTCTCTATTTCTTCCTGATTAAGTTTTGGGAGGTTGTATGATTATATGAGTTTATCTATTTCTTCTAGGTTATCAAGTTTGTTAGCATATAGCTTTTCATAATATTCTCTTACAATCCTTTGTATTCCTGTGGTGTCCATTGTAATATCTCCTCTTTCATTTCTGATTTTATTTATCTGAGTCTTCTCTCTTTTTTTCTTAGTGAATCTGGCTAAGGGTTTGTCAATTTTGTTTATCTTCTCAAACAACCAGCTCTTGGTTTCTTGGTCCTTTCTTTTTCTTTTCTTTTCTTTCTTTTATTTTTATTTGTCTATTTCATTTATTTATGTTCTGAGTTTTATCATTTCCTTACTTCTACTGACTTTGTGCTTTGTTCCTTTTTTTCAAGTTGTTTATGGTATAGTGTAAGCTTGTTTATTTGATATTCTTCTTATTATTTGAGATATGCAGGCATTGCTATAAATTTCCATTTTAGTACCACTTTTGCTGCATCCTAAAGATTTTGGTATGTTGTGTTTTCATTTTCATTTGTCTCCAGGTATTTTTTTATTTCTCCTTTGATTTCTTCATTGATCCAATAGTTGTTCAGTTGCATGTTGCTAGTCTCCACATATTTGTGACTTTACCAGTTGTTTTTCTTGCAGTTGATTTCTAGTTTCATAGCATTGTGGTCAGAAAAGATGCTTGATGTGATTTCAGTCTTCTCAAATTTATTGAGTCTTGCTTTGTTTCCCAACATATGGTCTACATTTGAGAATACTCTGTGTGCACTTGAGAAGAATGTGTATTCTGCTGTCTTGGGTTGGAATGTTCTACATATATATCTATTAAGTCCCTCTGGTCTAGTGTTTCATTTAAGGCCTCAGTTTCCTTGATGACTTTCTGTTTGGATGATCTATCCATTGACATAAGTGGAATGTTAAGTCCCCTACTATTAATGTGTTGCTGTCAATTTCTCCATTTAGGTCTGTTAATAGTTGTTTTATATACTTTGGTGTTCCTGTGGTAGGTACGTATATATTAATAAGTGTTATGTCTTCTTGGTGGAATGTCCGTTTTATCGTTGTATAGTGCCCACCTTTGTCTCCTGTTATCTTTTTTATCTTGAAGTCTGCTTTGTCTAAGTATGGCTACAACTACTTTCTTTTGCTTGTCATTTGCTTGGAGTATCATCTTCCATCTGTTCACTCTGAGCCTATGTTTTTCCTTAGAACTGAGATGTATTTCCTGGAGGCAGCATATTGTTGGATTTTGTTTTTTTAATCCATGAAGCTACTCTTTGTCTTTTGATTGGTGAATTCAATCCATTTACATTTAGAATGATTATTGATATATGAAGGCTTAATACTGACATTTTATTGCTTGTTTTCTCTTTCTCTTTCCATTGTTTCTCTTACTCTGTATTTCTGACTGCCATTTCATTTTGGTGGTCTTCTGAGGAGATTTTCTCAGTTTTCTCTCTTTTTGTGAATTGTGGCTCTTCTCTGTTTTTTTGCTCAGTGGTTACCGTGAGGTTTGTATAAAAGATCTCGTAGATGAAATAGTCCATTCTCTCATAGTCTCTTATCTCCATTAACCTAAGCAGGTTCCATCCCTTACCTCTTCCCTTTCCAAGTTATTGTTGTTACAAATTATTCTGTTGTTAATGTTGTGAGTTTGTGACTAAGTTGAAGTGTACATAGTTAATTTTTATGCTTTTCTTCCTTTTATCTTTAGGTTATAACTGAGTATTTGTTTCCCTGTTCTGATAGAGAGCTGCAGTTTTCTGATTTGGTCTGTCTAATTATCTCCTTGCTCAACACATTGTAGGCTTTTGTCTTTTTGTTTGTGGTGTGAGTGTGTCTTTAATTATTTCTTGTAGGGGAAGTCTGGCAATGAACTCCCTCAGCTTTTGTTTGTCTGGGAAAGATTTTATTTCTCCATTGTATCTGAAGGAAAGTTTTGCTGGATAGAGTATTCTTGGTTGAAAGTTTTTGTCTTTCAGTATTTCGAATATATCGTTCCATTCTCTCCTATCCTGTAAAGTTTCTGCTGAGAAAACCACTGAAAGCCTGATAGAGGTTCCTTTGAATGTTATTCTCTTTTATCTAGCTTCCCTTAATATTTTTTCTTTGTCATTGACTTTTGCCAGTTTTACTATTATATGCCTTGGAGAAGGTCTTTTAGCATTGATGTAGTTAGGCATTCTATTGCCTACATGCATTTGTAAATCTAGTTCCTTCCCCAGGTTTGGGAAGTTCTCAGCTATTATTTCTTTGAACGAGCTCTCTGCTCCTTTCTCCCTCTCTTCTCCCTCCGGAATACCTATAATCCTTATGTTTCTTTTCTTAATTGAGTCAGATATTTCTCAAATAATTCCTTCATTTTTTTAAAATCTTATTTCTGTCTCCTCCTCCACCTGTAGCATTTCTATATTTTTATCCTCTAAATCACTAATTAATTCCTCCATAACATCTGCTCTATTCTTTAAGGATTCAACAATATTTTTATTTCACTGATTATGTTTTTCATATCCAGAATTTCTGCTTGTTTTTTTTTTTTATAGTTTCAATCTCTTGGGTGAAGAGGTTCATTTTATTGCTGAGCACACTGAACTGCTTTTCTGTGTTCTCTTGTATCTCATTGAGTTTCTTTATGACAGCCATGTTAAACTTTTTGTCATTTAGATTATAAATTTCTGTGCCTTCAAAGTTGGTTTCTGGAAAATTGTCATTTTCCTTCTGGTCTGAACTGTTGCTGTGGTTTCCTATGGTATTTAATGAGCTAATCTTTTGTTGGGGCATTCATGGTCGTATTAGGTCACAGATTCCACCTGCTACTGCTAGGGGGAGCAGGAGCAGAATTTCTGGTCCCGCCTTGTCTGATGGAAGTTGTATGGGTACTGCAGGTGCTTGCACTGGCCTAGGAGTGCATTCAGGCACTTGTGTGGATTGTGCTTGGTGGGCAGGGCTTCCTCCCATGGGACCCAGCTGGGGCCACTCCTTGGAGATGCAGGGGCATGATGGGCTCCCTCCCTAGTCCAGGAAGTGATCATGAGTGAGTTAAGGGTGGCTACTGCCTCTTCCTGCAGTCCTCCATGGCTCACTCCCTCTTTCAGGGCTCAGCGGTACTATGTGCACTGGCGCAGGCCTGGAGAATGCTTGCCCTGGCATGTTTAGTTCTGTCACAGACTCTGTTTGCAGACAAGCACGTTAATGTGCTTGGTGGGCAAGGTTTCTCATGTGGACCCAGTCAGGGCCATTCCTTGGGGCCACAGGGCCATTGGTGGGCTCCCCACCCCTCACCAGGAGAGAGATCACCAGCAAGCTAAGGGCTGCCACTGTCTCTTCCTACAGCCGCCCCAGGGCACGTTCTGTTCCCACTTGCTGGGTGCTTGTGCCAGGGTGGAAAGTGATCCTGTGTGTGCACAGGGCTGTGGGGTGGATAGGGAATGCTCACTTATCTCTACCACTTCCCAGAGGGTCAGTCCATCCACCCTCAGATGTATAGCTGCATGTGTCTCTCAGGCATCCTATTGTGCTGTGTAGGCTTCTTCTGTTGGTCAATGAATGTCCATTTAGTTGTAGTTCAAAAGGGGGAAAAGCAATGGGAGCAGCTCACTCTGCCATCTTGCTGATGTCACACCAAAATGCTTTGATAGCAAAGCATTTTGCTGTCTTCCATTATTTTCTCCATCAACTTATGAGGCAAGTTGTGCAGAGATTACTATGCCCATTCTTTAGGTAATGAGAACTATGTCTCAAGATGTAATAAACTGCCCAGGATCATCCAGCTCATAGTGGCGAATCTGGATGCCTGTCTCCAGAGTCCTAGTTCAGTTAACACATTTGCCACTCTGAGCTTGTATTTTGGTATTTATTATTTTAAGAATAGGCAGCATTAATATAGTTCCAAAGGTGAAATGCAAAGAAATACAGTTTCTTGCTCTGGATTTCACAATTTTCTAATGTACTGAGTATCTATTAATTGATTGACAAAATTTTATAATATGTATCTATTTTCACACTTACTAGGGTAGATTTTTGAGAGGTAAACCTAGATGAAAATCTAAACCACCTGTCAAATAGGATCTCAGGTCTGAGAAGTTTATGTGTTTTCTAGAATGGACTCAGTTTATTATAAACAAATGATTATTTATGCTAACTTTAGGTTGAGTCATTTCTATTTGAATTGAAGTATATGAATAAATAACTGAATGTTTTCCACATATTTCAGAATATTTTATAATCTTTATGAAGAATAAATAGTAATGTACAAAAACTACCGTATACAATATCTAATATATACTTATATTAGATATTTTAATTATAAGTATGCTCTATATTTCTAATCCTAGAGAAAAGAAGTTGGATAAAATATTTTGGAGTTTGGCTAATGGAAAAAACTCTAGGCTCTAGTATGAAGAAAAATGCTTAGTTAAAATGATTGTTCTCGTTTACCATTCAATCATCTCCTCAGTTGCAGCTATCACAGTCAAAGATAAGAGAATCCAAGCATATGTTTTTTTTGTTGTTAATTTCATTTTTTTCTGATCTGTTTAAGCTGAGGTACTCCAATGTGATGTTTTTGATAGGAGTGTGAAGGGGTCACAGATGGGAAACTTGGCGAGCATATTTCTTTATAAATCTTTTCTACCACGGAGGAGGACATTTTCTATTGTATGCTTATCCTATTAGTAGTTCTCAATATAATTTATGTAAAATATTTAATATTAAATGAGAATTTTGACAATTTAATTAACCTAATTTCTGACCTCTAATCTTTCTCTTTACTAGCCATAGAGTACACAACATTAGTTTCAACATCTCATATATACTTGCTTATGAGTAATGAGTGGTAAGTGACCTGGTTTGTGACTCTGTACCTCAGCCCTTCATGTCAGATATATATTCTACCTTCAGAAACCATCAGGGAGAGTATTTGAAATCATGAGGTTTGTAGCATATTTCATAAAGTTGACTAACAAGTTAGTGATATGCACCCAGTATGTAAGTTCAATAATTTCTTTCCAGTAATTATTGATATTTTACAATTACATAAATGCATAATGACAGTATACATATATGCCTATATATATACACATATATATGCCGGTATATATGCCATGCATATCTGAGTTGGAAAAGTTATTCTAAACTATACATTATAGATATAAGAAAACTTCATATTAAGGGAATAATGTTTTTATTTCTTTTTCCAGTGTGCCTGTTGAATGAAACCCTTTTTCATGTAATGTTTATATGCACCTGTTGTGAATTATGTGCGTGCATATCTATGATATACTTATTCTCTAGTAGAGCAGTAACTTCAGTTCAAAATTCAGTTGATGATTCAGATTGCTCAATAGTGAAGGCAATTTATTTTTATCTTGACACATGAGTAGAAATATCAGTGGTTCACATAAAGAGCATCTTTCTAATTTAGTGTTTGACCTTTCATTTAATGTTCGACTTAATCAGTTATTTGCAGCTTCAATTTGAGTTTCACAATATGAATTAAAGTGGTGGGTTCTCATTATTTCCTAGGAGAATCAAAGGTATTGGTAAAACTAATTTACAATCTTCACTAGAAGCCAAGAATTATGAATGCATCATTTTTTTCTCATTTACTTGTTTTTATTATTACATTTCATTTTGAGGGGAAAGACTAAAAAACTGAACTATCTCAAACTTGTTATTTTTCTAGCTCATTATACAAGTTGAATAGGACAAAGAATTGCTCACTTGTAAGTTGAGCCATTTTGCTACACTAACCATCTGGGGCATGGCTTAGGACTACTCCATGAAGTCCAATTTTGAAGTCCTATTTTTTCCTTTAAGAGCTACTGGTCTTGAAATCAAACAGAGAGATTAAAAGAAAATTGAGTAGGTTCATGTGGGAATCATTAATTATATACAATTAAAAAGGATGAAAAAAACAGAAAGCATATTCACTCCCTGGTCAAGCTCTAGAAACTGTGTGAACCAGAGACTTAAAGACTATAATTTTTTTCCTCTTTTTTGGGGGGCTCTGATTTTAACTTTTCTTAGATGAATATATGAAAATTTCTTATATTGTACTATGGTATGCCATTTTTATTAGTAGAAGAGTGCCACCATTTCCTAAATTAAGATAAGCAACACATTGTGAAATACTATTCTCTCACATAAAGTGGAGAAAGTGCAGCTTATTTAGTGATTTCATTCCTTTTCAAAAATGTAATTTGAAGATTACAATACATTTAAATATTTATTCTTTTCCACTATGCTTTGTCTTATGTATTCAGAATCCCCATTAGCCCACTTCTCAATTGCTCAATATGACTTTTGTTCTTTTTTCATGAAAACAAGCATGAATTCTTAATGAAAAATTATAATTTGTGGTGGTATTTAAATATTAATCTTGTATTTAAGTCTTGAATTTGATTCCACTATTTTTGTTACCAGATATGTATTCTACAAATGTCATTTTTGTTTGGAATTATTTGAACACTGCCCAAGAATAAAACAGCAATAACAAAACAGATCAAGGTTGTGTGTCTTAGCAACAACATCTCATTAGACTGTAGAGTACGTAAGGTAGAAAAAAATATATTTTTATCACTTGTGTAAGGAATCTATGAGGATAAAGCTAGAATATCTTGCATCTGTAACTTAGAGAATAAACCAAATATGTCAATTTGGATATAAAATTATTTATATATATCTATATCTATCTATCTATCTATCTATAATCTCTGTATATCTATCACAGCATTTCCGATTAATTTTCAGCTCAAAAATTATCTGATGTTTGCAGTGTGTAGTCACTTGAGTAACAACTATTGTGATGTGAAAATTTATGTAAGAGGTACGAGTTAAAGATTGCCTGTACACATTATTAAACCAAAAAATGTTATGCTTGTTAATGGTTGTGACTTGAAACAAACTCATTTTATGGAAACCTATGTTTGAATTATCATTTCATATTAACTTAGCTTTTGTTTAATGTTTCCATTTAAGCAATTTTATCACTCACAGTCTATTGCATAACTAGTCATCCGCTTTCAATTATCTTTATAATTCCTTACGTCTTCTCTAATACTTTTGTTGGATACTTGATGAAAATTGTCATTTGATGGGGCCGGCCTGGTGGCACAAACGGTTAAGTGACCGCACTCCTCTGCGGCGGCCTGGGGTGCGCCAGTTTGGATCCGGGTGCTCACCAACGCACCACTTGACAAGCCATGCTGTGGTGGCATCCCATATAAAGTGGAGGAGGGTGGGCACGGATGTTAGCCCAGGGCCAGTCCTCCTCAGCAAAAAAAAAAAAAAAGAGGAGGATTGGCAGATGTTAGCTCAGGGCCAATCTTCCTCACAAAAAAAAAAAAGAGAGAAAATTGTCATTTGAGGATTCTCTTTTGGTAAAATGGTTCTGTTCATTACAAATGCAATAGGAAACTATTAGAAATGAATGAACAAGTTTTTAATGGATTAATTCTACAAATGAAAAAAATTATTGAATTAGACTGCCAAGACAAACACTACCAAAAGTAGCTGAAGCCAAAGCAAAAACACTACCAAAGGAAAACAAAATCTCAGTCTTTGGCGGACAGACCCTAGAGTGGCTGGCAATCCCTGCCTCCTGGTGTGCACACTTTTGTATAATCCCCTCTCCATAAGTGTGGGTGGGACCTATGACTGGCTTCTAACTGATAAAATACAACAAATTGATGTCATTCCCATAAATATATTATGATATATAATTTTGTCTTGCTAACTTTCTCTTTTGTTGGCTTTGAAGCAGTAAGCTATCATATTGTAAAAGGACCTATGTAGAGGGAAGTATAACAAGAAACTATAGCCAGCCCCTAGGAGCTCTTAGTGGCACCTCATCAGCTTCCAGCAAAAATTTAGGAACCTCAGTCTTACAATGTCAAGGAGATAAATTCTCCCTACAGTTTGAGTGTACTTGTAAGTGTATCCATCCACAGTGGAGGATCCAAATGAGAAATCAATCTTGGCCAACATATTGATTGCAGCATTGAAGAGGACACAGCTAAACTGTGCCTGGACTCCTGACTCACAGAAACTGTGAGATAGTAAATGTGTGTTGTTTTAAGCTGCTCAATTTGTGGTAACTTCTTATGCAGCAATAGAAAACAAATACACCATTTTTGTTTAAGTCTGAAATAAGGAAAATTACTTAAAGAATGTGACCTTAGCAAGGGTAAAGACATCCAGCGACAATATGTGTTTGTATCCGCTGTCTCTATACTTTGAGTACAATTGGCCTGGAGATAGATAGATAGATAGGTAAATAAATAAATAGTGAAACTATGGTGAATTTTTTTTGTTCAGCATAAAATATAAAAGATCTCAATGCAAACTTGAAAGATTATTTGACTAGCATCTTCATACATCAACATTTTCCAAGGTCCCAGATCCATCCTGAACACAGTTCTTGACTTTGAGGCTAGTGAAACTTTTTTTCAGGTACTTCAAAGTGAAGACCAGGGGAGATCATTCTTGGCTCCATTTTGGGATGCTTATAGGACTTACATAATTCAGAGTAAAGTGGCTACAAAAGATACCAATGTTTGTCCTATTAATATTGAGTGTCTCTAATGTTATAATTATGGTACATCATTACCCTCAAAGATATATACAGGTGGCAATGAGGAGAATGAATACAGTTAAGGTACTGAAACTCCATTTTGCACATAATGCTAAAAAATCAAGGTTCACAGAATTATGAAAAAATAGAAAAAGAGAAATTAATCTTGTCTGGGGGATCAGAGAAATCTTCCCTTATTAATTTATTTTTGAGCTTAGATCTCAAAGATAAGTAGTTTATAGCAAACTTTATGTGTGTATTGAGGTGAAAGGTAGACAGTAAAGAGGTGTATTTCATAATATTATATATACCATACTTTTACTATTAAGAATATTTTTTTCTACTTTTATTTTTCAAACGAAATGTGTCATTGATGGTATCTTTTGGTTAGTTGGAACACTATTCTCCACTCATTCTCAAGGAATAGGCAATTAATATATATGGCCATTTTAAACATTTGAATCCCTAATGTCAATTTTTCAATGTGTTTTGCAGAAGATTCTGCATTTGTTTTATCTTTAGCTATATAGAGTCACAGTCCTACACAAAGTTCTCAACTATGTGAGAAAAATCGTTTTTCTATAGCCAAATGAAAATGTATAACTGTCACAATTTTTGATATTGTCTTGTGTTTGTCATTGGTAAGTCAAGATGGAATAGGTTCCTACCCAAGTAATGTTTCTCTTGCCCGGTCAGATGTGGTGTTTGAAAAGATGTTGCTAAGACCGATGTCGAAGAACGTACTGCCTATGTTTTCTTCTAGAACTTTCACAGTTTCAGGTCTTACATTCAAGTCTTTAATCCATTTGGAGTTAATTTTTGTGTATGGTGTAAGGTAAGGATCTACTTTCATTTTTTTGCATATGGCTATCCAGTTTTCCCAACACCATTTGTTGAAGAGACTTTCTTTTCCCCATTGTATGTTCTTGGCTCCTTTGTCAAAGATTAGCTGTCCATAGATGTGTGGGTTTATTTCTGGGCTTTCGATTCTATTCCATTGATCTGTGTGTCTGTTTTTGTGCCAGTACCATGCTGTTTTGGTTACTATAGCTTTGTAGTATATTTTGATATCAGGGAGTGTGATACATCCAGCTTTGTTCTTTTTCTCAGGATTCCTTTAGCTATTCGGGTCTTTTGTTGTTCCATATGAATTTTAGGATTCTTTGTTCTATTTCTGTGAAAAATGTTGTTGGAACTTTGATAGGGATTGCATTGAATCTATAGATGGCTTTAGGAAGTATGGACATCTTAACTATGTTAATTCTTCCAATCCAAGAGCACGGAATATCTTTCCATTTCTTTGTGTCTTCTTCAATATCTTTCAGAAATGTTTTATAGTTTTCGGTGTACAGATCTTTCACCTCTTTGGTTAAATTTATTCCTAGGTATTTTATTCTTTTTGTTGCAATTGTAAATGGGATGGTATTGTTAATTTCTCTTTCTGCTACTTCGTTGTTAGTGTACAGAAATGCAACTGATTTTTGTATGTTGATTTTGTATCCTGCAACTTTACCATATTCATTTATTACTTCTAAAAGTTTTCTGGTGGATTCTTTAGGGTTTTCTAAATATAAAATCATGTCATCTGCAAATAGTGACAGTTTCACTTCTTCCTTTCCAATTTGGATCCCTTTTATTTCTTTCTCTTGCCTGATTGCTCTGACTAGGACTTCCAATACTATGTTAAATAGGAGTGGTGACAGTGGGCATCCTTGTCTGGTTCCTGTTCTTAGAGGGATAGCTTTCAGTTTTTCACCATTGAGGATGATATTAGCTGTGGGTTTCTCATATCTGGTCTTTATTATGTTGAGGTACTTTCCTTCTATACCCATTTTATTCAGAGTTTTTATCATAAATGGATGCTGGATCTTGTCAAATGCTTTCTCTGCATCTATTGAGATGATCATGTGATTTTTGTTCTTCATTTTATTAATGTGGTGTATTACGTTGATTGATTTGCGAATGTTAAACCATCCCTGCATCCCTGGAATAAATCCCACTTGATCATGGTGTATAATCTTTTTAATGTATTGTTGTATGCGATTTGCTAGTATTTTGTTGAGGATTTTCGCATCGATGTTCATCAGTGATATTGGCCTGTAATTTTCTTTTTTTGTGTTGTCCTTGTCTGGTTTTGGTATCAGGGTAATGTCAGCTTCGTAGAATGAGTTAGGGAGCTTCCCTCTCTCCTCAATTTTTTGGAAGAGTTTGAGAAGGATAGGTATTAAGTCTTCTTTGAATGTTTGGTAGAATTCACCAGGGAAGCCGTCTGGTCCTGGACTTTTATTTTTGGGGAGGTTTATGATTACTGTTTCGATCTCCTTACTGGTGATTGGTCTATTCAAATTCTCCACTTCTTGATCCAGTTTTGGAAGGTTGTATGATTCTAAGAATTTATCCATTTCTTCCAGATTGTCGAATTGGTTGGCATATAGTTTTTCATAGTATTCTCTTATAATCTTTTGTATTTCTGAGGTGTCTGTTGTAACCTCTCCTCTTTCATTTCTGATTTTACTTATTTGTGCCTTCTCTCTTTTTTTCTTGGTGAGTCTAGCTAAAGGTTTGTCTATTTTGTTGATCTTTTCAAAGAACCAGCTCTTGGTTTTATTAATTTTTTCTATTGTTTTTTTGGTCTCTATTTCATTTATTTCTGCTCTGATTTTTATTATTTCCCTTCTTCTACTGATTTTGGGCTTTGTTTGTTCTTCTTTTTCCAGTTCCTTTAGGTGCATTTTTAGATTGTTTATTTGAGATTTTTCTTGTGTGTTGAGATAGGCCTGTATCGCTATAAACTTCCCTCTTAGAACCGCTTTTGCTGTATCCCATAAATTCTGGCATGTCGTATTTTCATTTTCATTTGTCTCCAGGTATTTTTTGATTTCTTCTTTGATTTCTTCGTTAACCCAGTCGTTGTTCAGTAGCATTTTGTTTAATCTCCATGTATTTGTGGCTTTTCTGATTTTCTTCCTATAGTTGATTTCTAGTTTCATACCGTTGTGGTCAGAAAAGATGCTTGGTATTATTTCAATCTTCTTAAATTTATGGAGACTTGTTTTGTGGCCTAATATGTGATCAATCTTGGAGAATGTTCCATGTGCATTTGAAAAGAACGTGTATTCTTCGGTTTTTGGATGGAATGCTCTGTATATATCTACTAGGTCCATCTGTTCTAAGGTGTCGTTTAAGGCCAATGTTTCCTTATTGATCTTCTGTTTGGATGATCTATCTGTTGGTGTAAGTGGAGTGTTAAAGTCCCCTACTATTATTGTGTTACTGTCTATTTCTGTTTTTATGTCTGTTAATAATTGCTTTATATATTTAGGTGCACCTACATTGGGTGCGTAGATATTTACAAGTGTTATATCCTCTTGTTGGATTGTTCCCTTGATCATTATGTAATGCCCTTCTTTGTCTCTTTTTACAGTTTTTGTTTTAAAGTCTATTTTGTCTGATATGAGTACTGCTCCCCCAGCTTTCTTTTCATTGCCATTTGCGTGGAGTATCTTTTTCCATCCCTTCACTTTCAGTTTGTGAGTGTCTTTAGGTCTGAAGTGTGTCTCTTGTATGCAGCATATATATGGGTCTTGTTTTTTTATCCAGTCAGCCACTCTATGCCTTTTAATTGGGGCATTTAGTCCATTGACGTTTAAAGTAGCTATTGATAAGTATGTACTTACTGCCATTTTTTAACTTTTTTATTTTTTTTTCCTCAGTGTTTAAGTAGTCCTTCTCTGTTCCTTACTTCTTCTATACAGTATTGATGGTCACTTTAGTTTGACCTCTGTCTGAAAGCTGTACTCTTTAACTACCCTCCTCCCTCCTTTTATGTTTTTGATATCATATCTAACCTCTTTTTTGTGCATTTGTATCCATTATATTCTAATCGTGGAAATAGATAATTTTTCCTATTTGTGGTCTTCTCTTTTCCCCTTAAATCAGTCCCTTTAACATTTCTTGTAACACTGGTTTCTTGGTGACAAACTCCTTTAATTTTTGCTTATCTGGGAAAATTTTGATCTCTCCTTCCATTTTGAACGATAACCTTGCCGGGTAGAGTATTCTTGGCTGTAAGTTTTTTCCTTTTAGCACTTTAAATATATCGTGCCATTCTCTTCTAGCCTGTAAGGTTTCTGCAGAGAAGTCAGCTGATAGCATTATGGGGTTTCCTTTGTATGTAACTTGACATTCTCTTGTGGCTTTTAGGATTCTCTCTTTATCTTTAATTCTGGACATTTTGATTATGATGTGTCTTAGTGTGGGCCTCTTTGGGTTTATCTTGTTTGGGGCTCTCTGTGCCTCCTGTACCTGGATGTCTGTTTCCTTCCTTAGGTTAGGGAAGTTTTCATCTATTATTTCTTGAAATAGATTCTCTGCCCCCTTGTCTCGCTCTTCTCCTTCCGGGACACCTATAACACGGATGTTAGTGCGCTTGATGTTGTCCCAGAGGTCCCTTAGACTGTCCTCACTCTTTTTAATTCTTTTCTCTTTTACCTGTTCACCTTGGGTAATTTCTTCTAGTCTTTCTTCCAGCTCACTGATCCATTCTTCTGTATCCTCTACTCTGCTTTTGAGTCCCTCTAATGAGTTTTTCATTTCCAGTATTGTATTCTTCATTTCTGATTGGTTCTTTTTTATATCTTCCATTTCTTTGTTGACATTCTCACTGAGTTCATCTATTCTTCTCCCCAGATCAGTGAACACCCTTAACACTCTTAGTTTGAACTCTCTGTCAGGTAGGTTGCTCATTTCTGTTTCACTTAGTTCCTTTTCTGGGGTTTTGTCCTGTTCCCTTACTTGGAATGTATTCTTTTGCCTCCTCATTTTGCCTCTTTCCCTGTGCTTGTGTCTACGTATTAGGTAGGTCAGCTACGTCTCCTGCTCTTGGATAGGTGACCTTATGTAACTGATGGCTTAGGAGGCTTCCAGTGTGCTTCCCTCAGTTCTCAATGTTCCAGGGGTGGCCCCTATGTGGGCTACGTGTGTCCTTCTATTGTGGCCTGTTAGCTCTCCCTATAGGCGCCCAGGGAGGCTGAGTTATGCTCCTGGCCAGCTGTTGTAATGCTCAGCTGCTTGTAGTTGTTGTGGGCCCTTCAGTCTCTTTATCAGGTGTGGGGAGCCCCAGCACAGTTGGCTGTAAGTTCTAATACCACATTTGTGTTGCAATATTTCTTTTAAGTGATTAGGCCCCCAGTGTGGCGGGTTGTTAGGCTCAGGGCCTTAGAATTGCTGTAAACCTCTAGCCTATTAGGTCTCTTGTCAGCTCTCTGAGGATTGCTGCTGGGTGGCGTTGGCCTCAGGCACAGGAGCACCCAATTGTTTCAGGCTTTGGAAGGTGGGGCAAACCTCCTATGTGGGTCTTTGAGAAGCACAAGTCTTCTGCAGCTGACAAGCCCTGCCGCCCAGAGGTCCACACACACAGTCAACACAGTCCTGCCCCGTGTGAGTGCCCCGACCTCCCCAAGCGGACCCAGTCTCTCCACGGCGGGAGCCCCACACACTCCGCCACCACCCCACACTCTCCACCCGCTCCTTGTACACACCCTGCCCCGCTCAAGTCAGCTCAGTTGCCAGGCTGCAGAGAATCCAGTCACCAATCTATGCAGGCCCACACGTTGCCTGAGGGCTTGTTGTTAGGTGGGGCCAGTCTCTAGGGTGGGCTGCCTGCCTTGGCTGAGCTGGATTAAATCGGTGCTCTAGCGGGTGGAGCAGACCCTGGGCCAGCAGGTCTCAGGGAAAACTCCAATGGCGTCTGTGTCAGCACGCTCACACCAGGCCACAACAATGGCCGCCGCCAATGTCTCAGTCCCTGGAGAGGTCTCACCCCTCACCGAGATGCACTCAGGGCCTATTAGGTGAGTCTCTTATCACCAAAGCAGTGTGCACCTTTCTTTCTGGTGATTTTAGGATGCTTTCTGGAACTGGTGAGTTTGTGCGCGGGCCCTTTAAGAGCCAGTTTTAGTTTCTTTGTGAACCGGGTTTTCTGGGGGTGCTCCCCAATGCTTTAGTAGCAGGAAAAGTCAGATATTATGCCGCTGGTGTCGATTGTGCTGGGTCCACAAAATGCCCACAGCGGGGGCGCTCCCCGGCTCAGGGCCCCGCTCCTCCAGGGAGGCTGCGTACCTGTGAGCTGCTCCCGGCGGCCGGCCGTGACGCTGGCGGCTTGTGAAGGCGGCGTTTTCCTCTCCGGAAGGGAGTCTCTGCCTCCTCCACCCCAGTTAGGATTGTCCGTTGTTGCAGGAGTTCCTCTCATCCAGTTTTCAGTTCTGTCTCAGGGGTAATTTTTCCACGAGTAGTTGTAAATTGGCTGTGTCCACGGGAGGAGGTGAGTTCAGAGTCTGCCTTCGCCGCCATCTTGACTCCGCCCCTCCTACCCAAGTAATGTAATTTGAGGGACATGGAAAACGTACCCTCCTCAAATATTTACAACAAAATTCCTACTCTTAAAGAGGCACTTTGTGTTAGAACACGGAAATTCCCCAATTAATATGCAAATATTTTACCTGAGAAGAGTCACCCAGGAATTTCCAAAAATAATTAATCTTGACTCCTTCAGGAGAGTTTGAATTGTTACCCAGAGATATCTCACATATTTTATTATAGCATTTGGCACATTGTGTGATAACTATTTTCTTACTTGATTTTCCAGCTGGACTGTAAAATCCAGAAGGCAAAGGTTAGTCACAGAATTATGTTTATTTTTGTACCACCAGCAACTAGCATAATTCCCGATAAACAAGAGATACTTAGTAGCTATGTTTGAATGAATGGATGAATGAATGGTGTAATAATGCCCATCTGTCAAAAATATTTTGGAAAAAATTTGATTATATGTGAGGTAATCCTAGGCCCAAATAGGAAGCGACCTAGGAAGACCAGTGTTTGTTTTGTAGAAAGATGAATTCTAAAAAAGTCTTTAAAATTTGATACAAACTCAAAATGCTGATTTTAGTAAGGTGCGACACTGAGAAGAGTGTTATCTAGTCTGTCAGGGAGCAGCATGGTGGCACTGACTTCAAAGGAAGAAGGTGTGTGTTGGGAGTGGTGCTGAGAGAATGATAGAGAAAGTGAACTTTTCTTCTTCCCAAACATTTTATGCTGTCTCAGGTGAGTCAAGCACAACTAGCCACTTTGTCTCTGAGTATTCTAGGCAGTATCATATGCACACTCTTTCTAAAACAGAATGAAAATTATCATGTGTTGAGTTGCCACTGTCATTGTTGGTTGCATGGACTCAATGCACTCACAATTTTTTCTTCTATTTATCCTGAATTTGTGCTTTTTTGTCAATTGTTAATTTTTTTATTATATGCTCAATAAGATGATGGTAAAAATTATGTTCCAGTTAGCAGATGATTTTGAACCTAGATAGTATTTCTAGAAAAGAATGTGTGCCTCCTAATCTTAACAACCATCCTTTGTTCCAAAAACATTTACAAGAAACTCACAATCACTAATTGTCTTTGAGCTAAACATTACAGAAAAATGGCCAATATTTTGTCCATATTCTCTAGTAGAAACAAACTTCATTTATAGGAATGTTCAATAATGTACAAATTTAGCAAAATTAGGCACCTCTTGATTTCAATTTCAATCACTTCTATGTCTAGCTTGCAATTTCATACTTACCCAGTGTTCATTCATTGCCCTTGACTGTCCAGGGTTCACTACCATGATTCCAATGCCCCGTCCAGACCTATATTAGCGGAGTCAACACTTTATAGAAAAATGAAGTGAGAAATAATTGATACCTTCCCAAAGCTATTGTCAAGGAGCATGAAGTGAGAGCTTGACCAAAAACTCATTACTTCCTCTCTCTGCTTTCAAGTCATTCTTGGGACAATGAATGGAAAGCAATCAATAGGCTTCATGTGGGAAGGAATTATAAAAAAATGAGTTTAATTACTATGTCAGTCTCTCATAATGACCCGGACTAAAGCAAAGTAGATTAAAGAAATTTATACAAAAATAGATTTGGAGGGAAAACAAAGCTTGGTTTTAAAAATTTAAGACTGGCTGCAAGTTCATTAATGCTAAGCCAGGACTGTTATCTTGTGAGATATTAAGTTAAGAAACAGAACTGAGGAAATTAAATTCCTGCATTCCAGAAAGATTTATAGTTCTTTGCCAACCAATCTGGAATTAATAATAAGAACTATTTACTACGAAAAGGGGATGAAAAAAATAATATTTGGACAGGTAGAATATGAATTTAGCATAGGCAGACATCTTTTTCTTTCCTATTATTCTTTCTTCTTCCAATAGGAACTCTTTAGCTAGATGGGAGCTAGAAGTTTTGCCAAGTGATAAAAATGTTTTTAATGCCCCTTGCAGAAGAAAAAAGTAAACAGAATCTTGAGTTTATCAGGTTGACAGAAAAACTTCCATATTTAAAAAAAGTCAATGACAAACAATTAAATGTTGTTCCTTTTAATCCCCAAATAAAATTTTCCAAATCCATAGTTAGTTGTAAAATAAGCAGATTTTTAAGTCACAGAAGTTGAAGAATTACTTGACTCTATTAAAAGACCATTAGAAATCTTGGATGATGTTTTTTAAAATGTATGTTCAGTTGGTAATACTAAGGCAGAGTAAAATTCTATTCATTAAGTTTTATAAATTTCATTGTTACACCTTCAGAGAAAACAGCAGCAGCAACAAACACAACAAATTTCTTCCATAGAGAAATACCTACAGAGGAACACTATATATATCCTGTCTCCTTGTTTTAACATGGCTCTCTAAAATGAGCAGAAAATACATAACAAAAGGAGCTCCAGACAAGTGTGATAGATAGATAGATGTGTGTGTGTGTGTGTGTGTGTGTAATCAGAGGCTGCCCTTACCTGTGATTGTTTCCACTTCTAGGATATACATATACCTGACCAGAGTTAATAAAATGGTGGAATAAGCCTGCCAGTATCTCTCTGCACAATGTAACTAGCAACTTCTAAAAGCAAACTCATTTTAGGGAAGAGAGTGTAGAACATGGCAATATTTAGAGTCAGAAGGGAGTAAAAATTTTGAAGATACCATTATGTGTGTCTTTCCAATTAATCATCTATCTAGTTCTATGAAAGCATGCCTGGATCATATGAAGAGCAAATATATTTTAGATAAAAATTGAATAATTTTTCATAAAAGCCTCTAAAACTTTGGAGTATAAACTTTACTGCACTAGCAGAGTGTAATGCATAAACAGATGAGAAGCTTTGTTTCTCATTTCACTCCAGAACACTGTAAAGTTTTAGCCCCTTCAGAATTCTGGTAAATTAGTGTTGGTGGCTGTATTTAGCATGGGCATTCTGACTACTGCACAGTAAATATGATGGTAACCAGGGAAAGTGGCAGCAAAACAGGAAATTTATAGTAGTTGAATGTCACTGCATTGGCTGTTATGTCCAATGTTGGCAGTTTTGCCCAAAACATGCCCCATGGTAGTAAGTTATACTTATCCATAAACAATTGTAAGACACTCCTTGGGAATGCCTAGAAATATTTGGGAGGGGTCTTTTCAGAGTGTTGTGGTCCTGCATGAGCAGGTGGGGCAATATCCAGAGTAAGATATTGAATAGTGTTGAAGATGTTCTATGTTTAACTATGGAATGGGAGCTAATACTCAGGATATATATAAAAGTGAGTCTTCAGATTGCAACCATTGCTTATTTATCCTCTTCCCTCTTCTGAGAAATGCTGTCTTCTGTTCCCAAATAAGCTGGATTCTGGCATGAGTGAAAAAGACATAATTCAGGATATTATACTGGTAGCCCAGGAAAAAGAAAGTGATATCTGGGATGTTCTTCGCCAGTTTGAAATATCAAAAATCATACTCATAATTTTACTTTTAACATGGTTATCAGTAAGTAACAACGCAGACATTTCTGTACTGAATTTTAAAACTCCCATGGTAGACATGAATAAAAAAGAAGGTTCTAATGAATTTTGAAAAAAGATCCTTTATATAACCTTTGAGATATAAACTTATCAGCACTTAAAAGGGAACTTGGAAAATAATTTTTGTTAACTATTGATTGAGAAAGAAGAATTCTCACACCCTAGCTTTAATCCAGATGAAAGGCGATGGCTTTGGGAGGTCTGGACTTTTTTCTCTAAGTTTAAGTTCTCTGTGGTTTAGAAATATAATTAACATCTGCTTGATTTTGTTAGCATATCAAATGACAATGATTGTGATACACTTGTGAAAAATTTGAATTTTTAAAAAATTAATCATCTAGAACTTTTAAAACTATCCAATTATTTAAATGGAAGAATATGCATTATGTGTCATGGCTTAGAAGAGCTGTTTATTTTATATTACACACTAATCTTCGGAAAACATTTGCGTGTGTTCTGTCAATTAATGGCAAAAGAGAAAAATATATAATTTACTATGCCTTTTAATTATATTTCCACTCAATTAGAAGAAATTATAGTCGTATATAGTTTTTAATGTTAATTCTAATAGCTTTAAATGCACAATTTCTCAATATAGTCACAGAAAAAACAGATAGTAGTATCAGAGCTAAGCCCCATAAGTATAACATTATGACAGAATGTCATAATGTTATACATAGCTCAGTGGAGCAGATTAAGATAAATGCCGTTCAGTTGTGTTGACTTTATACTGCAGCTTTGCTGACAGTTTGTTGTCTCTGTTTTTTTATGATAAAGAATTAGAACAGTTGTGCAAATTTACCCTCTGTACCTAAGCAAATTTTTCATCAAACTGTCAATGTTGTCTACCACTCACTTTTAATTCATGAATATACATATTTTCTGGAAAGATTTCAGAAAACAAGGTATAAATCAATCATAAAAAGTTGTTTGGTTGCAAGAAATCTACGTCTCAAATGTTTCAAGTATTTCTTACTTATAGAAAAGGAAAATAGAAAAAATAAATTATTAGAAAACTTGAAATTTGTGTGGCTTAAGGTATAATTTAAGGCATCATTTAATCTAAGTCTGAAGGTTCTCCAAGTGATGAATCACTGTTTCAGACTGATCCATCATTCACATACCAATTTATAGTAAACATGATTTCCAGGTCACCAAAACATGGGAAGAGAGACCTAGAAGATAATGCATCTGTTTTTAAATCTGTGGTCCTAGAAGTGACACATACCACTTCCACACTTTGCCTATTGTCCAGAACTAGTCATGTGACCTGGATTAACTAGAGGGTGTCTAGTAAATGTAGAGGAGTACATAGATGCTCCATGAGTACTAAATGTCTATGTAGCATGTCTCTAGAACGATACTTCTCAAATGATTGATTTTGACAAAATTGGTTGATTTTGTTAAAATGTATATGCCATTGCAGTAGGTCTTGAAGTGTCAATGAAAATTCTTCATTTCTAACAATGTCTCAAGTGATGCTGATGCTTCTGGTTTTAATTCACATTTTGAGTAGCAATATTCCAGGTTATATGTCTAGGAGTTGAATTTCTGAGTCATAGAGTATGTGCAAGTTCAGCTTTACAAATAGCGTGAAAAAATTTATCAAAGTGTTTGCACCAATTTATACCCCCCGCCAGTGATTTATAGATTTCTCATTGATTCACATCGTCATCAACACTTGGAATTTTCAGACATCTTAATTTTTATCAATTTAATTGGTATCAAATTCGATCTAATTGTAAACTTAATTTGCATTTCTCTGATAACTGAAGGAGTTTGCTTTGTTTCATATGTTTGTTTGCCACTTGTGTTTCCTTTATTTAAAGTGTCATTATCTACTACTTAATGAGTGAGATCATACGGTATTTGACCGTCTCCCTCTGACTTATTTCACTTTGCATAATACCCTCAATGTCCATCCATGTTGTCACAAATGGCTGGATTTCATCGTTTCTTATGGCTGAGTAGTATTCCATTGCATATATATACCACATCTTCTTTATCCATTCATCCCTTGATGGACACTTAGGTCACAATAAACAAACACATAGAGACAGAGATTGGATTGGTAATTACCAGAGGGGAAGGGGAGAGGGAGGAGGGCAAAAGGGATAATTAGGCACATGTGTGTGGTGATGGATTGTAATTAGTATTTGGGTGGTGAACATGAGAACATGATGTAATCCATGCAGAAATAGAAGTATAATGATGTACACCTGAAATTTATACAATATTATAAACCAATGTTACCACAATAAACAAAAAAAAAACAAAAAAAAATAATAAAGTGTCGATTTGTGTCCGTTTCAGGTTGGCACTCGTAGAAACAGACCTTGAGATGGGGATTTACACAATAGCATTTTCTCAGGAAATGTTTCCAGGAGATACTTAGCCACCACATCCACCTTCTTGGTTAAGAGATGCCCCCATGGCAACAATTTCCCAGTTACCTTCTACTCCTCATGCAGACAAACAGAACCAACTCCTGTAACCTGAGTTCCTCGACAAAAAAGATTAAAGTGCTGGCTATTGGGCATAAAAGCATTAAAAATGATAAAGGGGTGTGAAAGGACATAGATGGAATAACACAACATCTCTTCCCATTTTCTATTCAGTTGTTTTTCTCAGAATTACTGATTTTATATATTCTGGATACTGATCCTTTCTCTATTCTTTGTGTTTCAAATGTCTTCTATAAGATCCTTTTTTTGTGTTTTCACTTTTTAATGAATATTTCAATGAATTGAAGTTCTTAAATTTATTGTAGCCAAATTTATCAACCTTTTAAAATGGTTATTGCTTATTGAGTCTTCTATAAGGTGCACAATGTATATCAAGTAGAATAAATAAAAGCAAGATGCTATCAAAGGAAAACATATATGTGGTATTGGTTCAGTGGTAGTGTAAGAAAACTAAATTCTTAGTTTGAAAAATTTGAATTATGAAATGGCAAAATATATCTTTTTGAAGTTGCTTACATTATATTGTTGTGCACATTTAGTGTCTACTGACTGAGTGTGTAGTACTAAGGGAAGTGGTTGAGAAGAATCAAAGAGATGTTGTGTTTTGGATAGAATTGTCTGCATTTTGCAAGGTATAAGTAAATGAGCTCAAGTGAGAATGGCTGATTTTCAAGTAGATTGAAGGAAATAGTAGACAGAATCTAGAGATGAAGGGCTTTATTGAAATGGGAAGGTCCGTTGTTTCTACACCCTACATATTAAAAGATAGGACTTAAGGTTTTAAAGAACAAAGGAATAACAAATTTCCACCATTGAACAAATAATTCAGCTCTGCCATAAAGATCAGATTAAGGATACGGTCTTCCAACATATCATATCTAATAGCTTTCTAATAGCTTCACAGTAGCCAACATTAACTTGAGAGACAGAGAAGTATGGGCACCAAGCAAAAAATAAATCTGACTTAAAAATTATATCAAGAAAGAACTTTCAATGTGGTTACTCACACATGAAACTGATTAGGAGAAATTAGACATTAAGACCACTATTTTTTTCCAGCTTTATTGAGATAGAATTGAGATGTAACATGTGTAAGTTTAAAGTATACAATATGTTGATTTGATACACATATATTACAAAATGATTACCACCATAGCATTAACTAACACCTCCATCACTTCACATAATTGCCATTTGCTTTTTTTGATGATAACATTTAAGATATACTCTCCTTGTAACTTTCAAGTATATAATACAATATTATTAACTACAATCGCCAAGCTGTATGTTAGATTCCCTGGCATTTATTCATGATATAACTGGAAGTTTCTACCCTTTAACCAACATCTCCCCATTTCCCCCACCTCTCAACTCTTAGAAACCAAGATTCTACTCTCTGTTCTTAAGAGTTTGACCTTTTAGATTTCAAATATAAGTGATATCACATAGTATTTGTCTTCCTCTGTCTGATATATTTCACTTAGCATAATGACCTCAAGGTCCATCCATGCTGTCACAAATGGCAAGATTCCCCTTTTTCTAATGGCTAAATGATATTTCATTGTATGTGTGTGTATATATATATTCTTCTTCATTCATTCATCTGTTGGCAGATACAGAGGTTGTTTTTGTATCTCTTGGCTACTGTGAATAATGCTGCAATGAACATGGGAGTGGAGATATTTCTTTGAGATCTTGTTTTCATTTCCTTTGGATAGATACCCAGAAGTGGAATTCTATCTTTAATTTTTTGAGCAACCTCCATAATCTTTTCTACAGCAAAAGTACCAATTTACATCTCACCAACAGTGCACCAAGGTTCCTTTTTATCTCTTCCTGGCCACCACTCACCACTTGTCTTTTTATTGATAGCCATTCTAATAAGTATGAGGTAATATCTCATTGTGGTTTTCATTTGCATTTACCTAATGATTAGTGATGTCAAGCACCTTTTTATGTACCTGTTGTCCAATTTTATGTCTTCTTTGGAAAAATGTTCACAGTCATGCACCACTAAATGACATTTTGGTCAACGATGAACAGCACATATGATGGTGGTCCCATAAGATTAATACCATATAACCTAGGTATGTAGTAGGCTATACCATCTAGGTTTGTGTAAGTGCACTCTGTGATGTTTGCACAATGATGAAATTGCCTAAAGACACATTTCTCAGAGCATATTCCCATTGTTAAGCAACACATGACTGTATTTAGTTCCTCTGCCCATTTTTTAATAGGATTGCTTGTTTTTGACTATTAAGTTCCATGAGTTCTTTACACATTTTGGATTATAACTGCTTATTATATATATGATTTACAAGTATTTTCTCCCATTCTGTAGCTGCCTTTCAATTTGTTGATTGTTTCTTTTGCTGTGCAGAAGCTTTTTAGTTTGATATAGCCCCATTTGTTGACTTTTGTTGCTTGCACTTTTGGTGTCATATATAAAAATTAATTGCAAAGACTAATGTCAAGGAGCTTTTCCTCTGTATTTTGTTCTGGGAATTTTAGGGTTTCATGTCTTATGTTTAAATCTTTAAATTTTGTAAGTTACCAAATTCATGGGGTAAATCGGGTAACCCTATTTTATGGGGTCCACTTTCATTCTTCTATGTGTGGTTATCCAGTTTTCCCAACACCATTTATTTAATAGATGATCCTTTCCTATTGAGTATTTTGGATCCCTGGTCAAATATTAGTTGACCATATATAAGAGGGTTTAGTTCTGGGCTCTCAATTCTCTTCCATTAGTCTATATGTTTATTTTTATACCAGTACCATACTGTTTTGATTACTATATCTTTGTAGTATAGTTTGAAATCAGGAAGTCTGAAGTCCCCAGCTTTGTTCTTCCTTCTCAGGATTGCTTTGTCTATTTGAGGTCTTTTGTGGTTTCATACAAACTTTAGGATTTTTTTCTATTTCTGTGAAAAATCCATTGGAATTTTGATAGGGATTTCATTGAATCTGCAGATGGTTTCAGGTGATAGGGGCGTTTTAACCGTATTAATTATTCTGATCCATGAAGGAATGTCTTTGTATTTGTTTGTGTCTCTTTTGATTTCTTTCTATAAAATTTTATAGTTTTTGTTGTACTGAGCTTTCACTTCCTTGATTAAATTTATTCCTAAGTATTTATTTTATTGTTTGTGATGCAACTGTGAATGGGATTGTTTTCTTTATTTCTTTTTTAAATATTTCAATATTAGTGTATAGGAACACAATTGATGTTTGTATGTTGATTTTGTATCCTGTAACTTTACTGAATTTGTTGATTAGTTCTAGCAGGTTTTGGTGAAGTCTTTAGGATTTTCTATACATAAGATCATATCATTTGCAAAAAGACAATTTGACATCTCCTTTTCAATTTGGATGCCTTCCTTTCTTCCCTGCCTGATTACTTTGGCTAGGACTCCCAGGACTATGTTGAATAGGAGTGGTAAGAGTAGGCACCCTTGTCTTGTTCTCGATTTTAGAGAAAAAGCTTTCAAACTTTCACTGTTCAGTATGTTGTTAGCTGTGGAATTGTCATATATGGCCTTTATTATGTTGAGGTATGTTCATTCTATACTAATTTGTTAAGCATTTTTATAATGAAAAGATGTATTTTGTTGAATGCTTTTTCTGCATCTATTGAGAAGATTACATGATTTTTATGTTTCATTCTACTAATGTGGTGTATCTTATTTATTGATTTGCCTATATTGAACCATCTTTATATCCCAAGGATAAATCCCATTTAATCATTGTTATGATCCTTTGAATGTGCTATTGAATTCAACTTGCTAATATTTTCCTGAGAATTTTTGCATCTATGTTCATTCTGGGATATTGGTCTGTAGTTTTCTTTTCTTCTGGTATCTTTATACACCTTCACTCAGGGTAATGCTGGCCTTGTATAATGAGTTTGGGAGTCTTCTCTTCTTTTCAATTTTTTGGAAGAGTTTTAGAAAAATTGGTGTTTATTCTTCTTTAAATGTTTGGTAGAATTCACTAATGAAAATGTCTGGTCCTAGACTTTGTTGGGAGGTTTTTGATTACTGATTCAATCTCTTTACTCATTATTTATTTGTTCATATTTTCTACTTCTTCTTGATGCAGTCTTGGTAGGTTGTATGTTTCTAGGTTTTCATCCCTTGTTTCTAGGTTATCCAAATTATTGGTGTGTAATTGTTCATAATTGTCTCTTATGAACCTTTGTATTTCTGTGGTATCAGTTGTAATATCTCCTCTTTTAGTTATGATTTCATTTATTTGAGTCTTCTCTCATTTTTTTGGATTAGTCTAGCTAAAAGTTTGTCAATTTTGTTTATCTTTTAAAAATCTCTATTTTGTTGAACTTTTCTATTGTTTTTCTGTTCTTTATTTTATTTATTTCTCCTCTAATCTTTCTTATTTCCTTCCTTCTGTTGTCTTTGAAGCCCACTGTGGTTTGGAGATAAATACACTGTTAATGACAACATGAACCTGAACTAAAAATTCACTATAAAAGTCCAAGTATTTTTCACTATTCAAGTGAAAAGGTAACATTCAGGCCCATAAACTTGCAACAGAAAGAAGTATTAGTGAAAACTTCTCAATATCTAATTCAAATATGGTCATAGAGAATTTAGATAAAATATATATAATATGATACAGAGAATATAATATATTATCATTGGATATAAAAGTAACTTCCCTGACTACTAATATTCAAAAATTTTATAATGCCTGCTTAGCAGTATTTCATCTTTACCATGGACTGGTGATTTCTGTGAGGTTTCATTCTTCTATTTGTCAAATGTAAATTTTTATTGTTGTCATCCTGTCCCAGATCAACCATCATATATTGTATAGATGGAGGGAGAAAAGGATGACTTGACTTTTAAGATTTTATGTTGGCAGACAACAAGGATACCTATAACAAGCTTATGAAAGGAGATGGGAATCAGAGAGATCCTGGAAATTGATATGCATGCAGTGACTGGGTGGAAGTTTGTGTTGTCTTACTGGCGAATTGGGAAGTAGATTCTGCATGAATGAAGAGAGTAAAAAGGATAGTTGGTAAACATAAAAGTGAATGTGGCACAATGTTAGATGATTCCCAAATTCATTTCCTTTATTCTTAGGTAAAGAGCTAAACTCCATTAACAGTATACTTCACAGCTATTCTGAAAATACGATTGAGTTCTAGTTGTTGAAATATGAGTGGAAGTGATGAGGCCTCTTCCAAGCCAGGAACATAAGTTTTCCATGCATGATCATGCATGATTATCCATTCTGTTTTCCTTTACTCCTTATTGCAAATATGTTTTATGATTTCAGAAGATATATTTGAATATGGTGTCACAAGAGAGAAGGAATCTGAGGCCTAAAATCATCACTTATGACTTTTCATCTCATATAAATGAGAAATACATGTCGTCTCTGGTAAGATTCTAAAATTTGAAGAAAAATCTGTTACGATAGTTAGTGTAACTGTAATGAACATAATGGCTTTAATCCTTACTATACTTACATTGAGTATAAGGTGTCCTCTGAACACAAAGCCCACATTGCAACTGTCCCCAAAAAACCTTGCTCTTCACATATGATCACATCTCACAGCTTAATTTTCTTCTTATAGAGTTGTTGTTTGCTTATTTTTGGCCACTTGGAAATTTTCCTTACTTCTTGAGAACATAGAAATGTAAAATTTACATTTTATTCATCATCTATTTGCTTTCTATTGGAAGGGACATCAAAATAATCTAGTGAACTATACTGGCAAAAGAAGTATGAATTCAGAATCTTGGGTTCTAATACTCAAAATGAAGTTGGACCTGCTGTATGTTGAGAATTTTAATTGTATCCCCTAGGAAAAGCCATATTACTTGAAGGGCTGCAAGCATACAGAACTAGTTAAAACTGGAGAATATGTACTCACTGGCACACACAATAATTCCTCTGTCTGAGACCTGGATATAAAGTACCAAGAAATAGGAGAGTCCACCTTGAGACATCAACTATTAAACCTACACTTGGCATGGTTTGGACTAAGAATAGCCTCCACTAATGAGATTCATGAGGATATAAGCCTAGAGATCATGAGTTGGCAAATTACAGCCTGGGGGGGCAGACTGCTTGTCTTTGTAAACAGAGATTTATTGGAAACAGCTGCATTCATTGATTTACTTATGGCTGTTTTAATGTTACAACATTAGAGTTGAATAGTTGAAACACAGACTTCATGGCCCACAAGCTTAACTTATTTACTTTCTTACCCTTTAAGAAAATTTTTTTGATGTCCCCCTGCTCTAGAAAAGTGCAAACATTTTCTTTCTACAGGCTGGTGAAACCCAGGGTATGCCTTAAGAACTAAATATAAAACTGTTTTCAGGAGACAATTTTACAACACATGCCAAATGGAATTCTTATGTAAAAAAAATTAATTCTGTTCAACATGAACTTTCTATCAAAAATACAAAATATGATAAAACAACCTACTAAGGACAACAAGCAGATGCAACTGTACTATTAATATTCTAAACCCTAACATAATAGAAAAGAATCTGAAAGTGGATACTAATAATTTTTAAATGATTAAAAACATTAAACATAATTAAAAACAATTTTCAGAAGGATTGGAAGTCCTGATTTTATAAAAAAGGAATTAGAAAAAGAAAAAGCTGTGAGAGTGACATTATCGTGATGGTGGACTAGGCGTTTTCTAACATCTTCTCCCCAAAGAACACTGATTTTGACCATCACCTATTGATGAGAGTATGTTTTTGGAAACACTGGAATCCAGTGAAGATATTCCAACTCACCATTGGAGCAAAAAAAATCTGATGTGTTGAAGAGTGTAAGAGGAACAGTTTCACTTTACCCACATCACCTCTCTCCCATGCAGCACAGCTCTGTATGGACATTGAGGGTATTATGCTAAGTGAAATAAGTCAGAGGGAGAAGGTCAAATACCGTATGATCTCACTCATTAAGTAGTAGATAATAACAACAACAAACAAACACACGGAGACAGAGATTGGATTGGTAGTTGCCAGAGGGGAAGGTGGGAAGGAGGAGGGCAGAAGGGATAATTAGGCACTGTGTGTGGTGATGGATTGCAATTAGTATTTGGGTGGTGAACATGAGAACATGATGTAATCTAAGCAGAAATAGAAATATAATGATGTACACCTGAAATTTATACAATGTTATAAACCAATGTTACTGCAATAAAAAAAAAAAGAGAGAGACCCTCTTGGCCTATGTATTTTCTTATGGAGAAAAGTGAGAGTTTTGTGAGTAAAGGCCCAGTTTCCGAAGCTGTGAAGACACTGCCAAAGAGGCCCAATTTGTTTTTATCCCATCCAGAATACTCAGGTGAACTGCATGACTGAGTGTCAGGAATAGTTTGGGAGCACAGCATATAGGGCTTAGAATGCATTAAAAGGACACATACCTACTAACCATATCATGGACCCCATCAGGAGGCCAACACACAAGCCACTGAGGATACCTCACTGGCAGATCCCCTCAACTGGCCCACAGGCACCACTGATGCTCTGCATATTTCACCCACATACACTTCCAGGCAGTGGCTGGCTCACTGGGCATGCCCCCTAGAGCAGTAAGCACAAGCCTTTGCAGATGGCTACTGAGCAAGCCCAGAAAGCCAGCCCAACTCTGTAGGATTGGGATAAGCACATAAACTTGAGCATTCAGCATCACCCTAGGGAAAGCAAATACATGGCTGTCAGCACTTGGCCTGACTTTGAAGGATTGAGAAAATGCATATAACTTTAAGAAATCTCCCCCAAAAAGGAACAGGAAGAGTGAATGAGTTGTATCCATAGAAAACGTCTAAGAAAGTTTCAAAATCTTTAGGAGGACGGACAGCAGGTGTTTCTCTCCTGAAACCAGTCAATAAAGATAAGAGGAGGTGGCTACTTCATCAAATGCAAAGACAGCAATGCAAGGCTTCAAGAAATGAGAAAAATCAAGGAAACATGACACTACCAAAAAAACCCACAATAATTTTCCAGTAATTGATTCCAAAGAAATACAGAGCTGTAATTTGCCTGATAAAGAATTCAACATATTTGTTTTAAGAAAGCTCAGTGAGCTACAAGAAAACACAGAGATATAATTCAGTAAAGTGATAAAAACCATACACAAATAAGAAGATTAACAGATGGATAGAAATTAGTGCAAGAATTAAACAGAAAGTCTGGAATCGAAAATGAATGAAATGAAAAATGCACTAGGGAGCATCAACAGTATTCTTGATCAACTAGAGGAAAGAATCTGCGAACTTACAGAAGCATCGTTTGAAATTATCCAGTCAGAGAATTAATAAAAGAATGAAAAAGAGTGAAGAAAATATACATGAATTATAGAATACCATAAAAATAAACAACTTACAGATTATGAGAGTCCCAGAAGGAGAAGAGAGGGAGAAAGGGGCAGAAAGCTTACTTAAAGAAACAAGGACTGAGATGTTCCCAAGTCTGATAAGATGTTGATCATCCAAGTTTATGAATCTCATAAGTCCTCAGCAGACACAACCCAAAAAAAAATTCTCCAAGCCATTATAATAAAACTGTCTCAAATAAAATACAAAGAGAGAATTTTAAAAGTATTAAGAGAGGAGTGACGTCATGCGTGTCATGGCGAGTCAGCGTCATGGCGAGTCAGCGTCATGACGAGTCAGCATCATGGCGGTGTGAGCTTTCCCGTAAACTCTTCCCCAGAGAAGATACACCAAAAGGAACAGTCACAGACCAACAAGGGACTCCTAGACAGCGAAAAGGAAAATTGGAAAGATCCGCACTGCCACACATCTGAAAGTGGAACATGCTGGGGGCCCCGGAGGAAGTGGGGAGTGGTAAGGAGAACTCTTCTCCTTCCCCATCAGATCAGCGATACCAGTCTGTGCAGCTCCCAGAGAGGGGGGAGGGGCGGCCCTCTGAGAGGAAACCATAGTTCTTCGGGTTCTCTCAGCCAGTAGGAAACTCCCACACAGAGGACTCAGAACTGCTACAGGGGTACCATCAACATCTGAGCACCCTAGGAGAGCGGATAATGAGGGTCAAGCGAGAGGCTCCCCACGCCAGGGACTCAGAAGGCAAAAGAGAGAGCCACCCCCACATGCTGGACACTGCAGCTCAGCAGACCAGACCAGACCAAGTGGTCAGCTGATCACAGCGAGCAGCTGGAGCAGAGTGCAGGGGGCTCAGATTACACAGCCCTTAACCCCACACCGTGGTGGCGGGTGGAAATTGCAACCAGATATTTCCAGGATGAGAGAAAACAAAGCCAATACAGGAACCACAATGCAGAGGTACATGAAATCGCCAGACCAGAAAGAAAATGACAAGCACCCAGAAACCAACCCTGAAGACACAGAAATCCATAGCCTAAATGACAGAGATTTCAAAATAGCTATCGTAAAAAAAGTCAATGAAATAAGAGATAACACATACAAACAATTCAATGGCATTAGGAGTTTCTTCACAAAAGAGATTGAAATCATAAAGAAAAACCAATCAGTGCTGATGGAGATGAAGAACACATGAAGGAGATAAAGGAGAATCTGGAATCTTTAAAGAACAGAGCTGACAATATGGAGGAAAGAATTAACATTATAGAGGATAGGAATACAGATATGCTTCAGATGGAAGAGGAGAGAGAACTAAGACTAAAAAGAAATGAAGAAAGTCTTGGAGAAATATCTGACTCTATTAAGAAATGTAACAAAAGAATTATAGGTATTCCTGAGGGAGAAGAGAGGGAAAGAGGAACAGAGAGCCTATTCAAGGAAATAATAGCTGAGAACTTCCCAAATCTGGAGAAGGAGCAGGAAATACCAGTAAGTGAAGCCAATAGGTCGCCTAAATATGTCAACAGACAAAGACCCACTCCATGACATATAGTGGTAAGACTGGCTAAAAATGACAAAGAAACAATATTAAGGGCAGCTAGACAAAAACAAAAAATAATGTACAAAGGAACTCCCATCAGGCTCTCAGCGGATTTCTCAACAGAAATTTTACAGGCTAGGAGAGACTGGAATGATGTATTCAAAATACTGAAAGACAAAAAATTTCAGCCAAGAATACTCTATCCAGCAAAACTATCCTTCAAATATGATGGAGAAATAGTAACTTTCTCAGATAAACAAAATGTAAGTGAGTTCATGACCACAAGACCCCCACTACAAGAAATACTCAAGAAGGCCCTCAGGCCCTAAAAAAAGAAGAGAAAGGGAATACAAAGCTTACAGCAAGGAGAAAAATAGGTAGACAAAATCAGAAAAATAGTAGATCATTACCATAATAGATTAGCAACCACTTAAACACCAAAATCAAAGATCAAAGGAAGGAATTTTCCAAAAATAAATATAACCTCATCACTGTAAACACACAGCCACAACACAAAATAGAATAAGGTATAACAAGAACGACTTAGAAGGGGAAGAGGAAAGTGATTGAATTGACTTAGTATGAGGAAATAGGAGGCCATCAGATAATGGACTATCTCATACACAAGATTTTTTATACAAACCTCAAGGTAACCACTAAACAAATAATCAAAACAAAATCACATATGATAAACAAAGAGAAAACTAGAAGAGTCATAAGACGGAACAACCAAACTGAATTTGCAGTCTGAAACAAATGGGACAGGAAACAAAGGAAATGCAAAAGAACCAGAAAATAAGTGACAAAACAGCAATATTAAGCCCTCATATATCAATAATTACCCTAAATGTAAATGGATTGAACTCTCCAATCAAAAGATACAGAGTGGCAGGATGGATTAAAAAGCAAGACCCAACAATATGCTGACTGCAGGAAACAAATCTCAGCTCTAAAGACAAGCACAGGCTCAGAGTGAAAGGATGGAAGACAGTACTTCAAGCTAATGGCAAACAAAAGAAAGCAGGTGTTGCCATACTCATATCAGACAAAGTAGACTTCAAGATAAAACAGGTTCAGAGAGACAAAGAAGGGAAATATATAATGATAAAAGGGACACTCCACCAAGAAAACATATCTCTTATAAACCTATATACACCCAACATAGGAGCACCAAAGTACATAAAGCAACTATTAACAAACCTAAAAGGAGACATTAACAACAACACAATAATAGTAGGGGATCTTAATACCCCACTTAGGTTCTTGGAACCCAGGAGTGAAGATGGCGGCGTAGGCAGACTCGGAACTCACCTCCTCCTGTGGACACAGCCAATTTACAACTACTCGCGGAAAAATTACCCCTGAGACAGAACTGAAAACTGGATGAGAGGAACTCCTGCAACAACAGACAATCCTGAGGTGGAAGAGGCAGAGACTCGCTTCTGGAGAGGAAAAATGCCGCCTTTACAAGCTGCCAGCGTCACGGCCGCCGGGAGCAGCTCACAGGTACGCAGCCCTCCCTGGAGGCGCGGGGTCCTGAGCCGGGGAGCGCTCCCGCTGTGGGCATATTGTGGACCCAGCACAATCGAGACCAGCGGCATAATATCTGACTGTGACTGCTACTAAACACTGGGGAGCACTCCCAGAAAACACAATTCACAAAGAAACTAAAACTGGCTCTTAAATGGCCCGCGCGCAAACTCACCCGTTTCAGGAAGCACCCTAAAATCACCAGACAGAAAGGTGTACAGTGCTTTGGTGACAAGAGACTCACCTAATAGGCCCTGAGTGCATCTCGGTGAGGGGTGAGACCTCTCCAGGGACGGGGACATTGGCGGCTGCCATTGTTGTGGTCTGGTGTGGGCGTGCTGACACATACAGCATTGGAGTTCTCCCTGAGGCCTGCTAGCCTAGGGTCTGCTCCACCCACTAGAGCACCGATTTAATCCAGCTCAGCCAGGGCAGGCAGCCCACCCTAGAGACTGGCCCCACCCAACAACAAGCCCTCAGGCAACTTGTGGGCCTGCATAGATTGGTGACTGGATTCTCTGCAGCCTGGCAACTGAACCAACTTGAGCAGGGCAGGGTATGCACAAAGAGCAGGTGGAGAGTGTGGGGTGGTAGCAGAGTGTGTGGGGCTCCCACCGTGGAGAGACTGGGTCCTCTTGGGGAGGTCGGGGCAATCACACGGGGCAGGAATGTGTTGACTGTATGTGTGGACCTGTGGACGGCAGGGCTTCTCAGCCGCAGAAGACTTGTACTTCTCAAAGACCCACATAGGAGGCTTGCTCCACCTTCCAAAACCTGAAACAATTGGTTGCTCCTGTGCCTGAGGCTAGCCCCACCCAGCTGCAATCCTCAGAGAGCTGACAAGAGACCTAATAGGCTAGAGGCTTACAGCAATTGTAAGGCCCTGAGCCTAAAAACCTGCCACGGTGGGGGCCTACTCACTTAAAAGAAATACTGCAACACAAATGTGGTATTAGAACTTGCAGCCAACTGTGCTGGGGATCCCCACACCTGATAAAGAGACTGAAGGGCCCACAACAACTACAAGCAGCTAAGCATTATAACAGCTGGTCAGGAGCATAATTCAGCCTCCCTGGGCACCTACAGGGAGAGCAAACAGGCCACAGCAGAAGGATACACGTAGCCCACATAGGGGTCACCCCTGGAACTTTGAGAAATGAGGGAAGCACACTGGAAGCCTCCTAAGCCATCAGTTACATAAGGTCACCTATCCAAGAGCAGGAGACGTAGCTGACCTACCTAATACGTAGACACAAGCACAGGGAAAGAGGCAAAATGAAGAGGCAAAAGAATACATTACAAGTAACGGAACAGGACAAAACCCCAGAAAAGGAACTAAGTGAAACAGAAATGAGCAACCTACCCAACAGAGAGTTCAAACAAAGAGTGTTAGGGATGCTCACTGATCTGGGGAGAAGAATAGATGAACTCAGTGAGAATGTCAACAAAGAAATGGAAGATATAAAAAAGAACCAATCAGAAATGAAGAATACAATACTGGAAATGAAAAATTCATTAGAGGGACTCAAAAGCAGAGTCGAGGATACAGAAGAACGGATCTGTGAGCTGGACGAAAGACTAGAAGAAATTACCCGAGGTGAACAGGTAAAAGAGAAAAGAATTAAAAAGAGTGAGGACAGTCTAAGGGACCTCTGGGACAACGTCAAGCGCACTAACATCCGTGTTATAGGTGTCCCGGAAGGAGAAGAGTGAGACAAGGGGTCAGAGAATCTATTTCAAGAAATAATAGATGAAAACTTCCCTAACCTAAGGAAGGAAACAGACATCCATGTACAGGAAGCACAGAGAGCCCCAAACAAGATAAACTCAAAGAGGCCCACACCAAGACACATCATAATCAAAATGTCCAGAATTAAAGATAAAGAGAGAATCCTAAAAGCCGCAAGAGAATGTCAAGTTACGTACAAAGGAAACCCCATAAGGCTATCAGCTGACTTCTCTGCAGAAACCTTACAGGCTAGAAGAGAATGGCACGATATATTTAAAGTGCTAAAAGGAAAAAACTTACAGCCAAGAATACTCTACCCAGCAAGGTTATCATTCAAAATGGAAGGAGAGATCAAAATTTTCCCAGATAAGCAAAAATTAAAGGAGTTTGTCACCAAGAAACCAGTGCTACAAGAAATGTTAAAGGGACTGATTTAAGGGGAAAAGAAAAGACCACAAATAGGAAAAATTATCTATTTCCATGATTAGAACGTAATGGATACAAATGCACAACAAAGAGGTTAGATATGATATCAAAAACATGAGGGTGGAGGGGAGTTAATGAGTACAGCTTTCATACAGAGGTCAAACTAACGTGACCATCAATTCTGTATAGAAGAAGAAAGGAACAGAGAAGGACTACTAAAACACTGAGAAAAAAAAAAGTTAAAAAATGGCAGTAAATACATACTTATCAATAGCTACTTTAAACGTCAATGGACTAAATGCTCCAATTAAAAGGCATAGGGTGGCTGACTGGATAAAAAAACAAGACCCATATATACAATGCATACAAGAGACACACTTCAGACCTAAAGACAGTCATAAACTGAAAGTGAAGTGATGGAAAAAGATACTCCACGCAAATGACAATGAAAAGAAAGCTGGGGTAGCAGTACTCATATCAGACAAAATAGAATTTAAAACAAAAACTGTAAAAAGAGACAAAGAAGGGCATTACATAATGATCAAGGGAACAATCCAACAAGAGGATATAACACTTGTAAATATCTATACACCCAATGAAGGTGCACCTAAATATATAAAGCAATTATTAACAGACATAAAAACAGAAATAGACAGTAACACAATAATAGTGGGGGACTTTAACACTCCAATTACACCAACGGATAGATCATCCAAACAGAAGATCATTAAGGAAAGATTGGCCTTAAACGACACACTACAACAGATGCACCTAGTAGATATATACAGAGCATTCCATCCAAAAACCGAAGAATACACGTTCTTTTCAAAGGCACATGGAACATTCTCCAGGATTGATCACATATTAGGCCACAAAACAAGTCTCCATAAATTTAAGAAGATTGAAATAATACCAAGCATCTTTTCTGACCACAACGGTATGAAACTAGAAATCAACTATAGCAAGAAAATCAGAAAAGCCACAAATACGTGGAAATTAAACAAAATGCTACTGAACAACGACTGGGTTAACGAAGAAATCAAAGAAGAAATCAAAAAATACCTGGAGACAAATGAAAATGAAGATACGACATACCAGAATTTATGGGATACAGCAAAAACAGTTCTAAGAGGGAAGTTTATAGCGATACAGGCCTATCTCAACACACAAGAAAAATCACAAATAAACAATCTAACAATGAACCTGAAGGAACTGGAAAAAGAAGAACAAGCAAAGCCCAAAATCAGTAGAAGAAGGGAAATAATAAAAATCAGAGCAGAAATAAATGAAATTGAGACCAAGAAAAAATAGAAAAAATTAATAAAACCAAGAGCTGGTTCTTTGAAAAGATCAACAAAATTGACAAACCTTTAGCTAGACTCACCAAGAAAAAAAGAGAGAAGGCACAAATAAGTAAAATCAGAAATGAAAGAGGAGAGGTTACAACAGACACCTCAGAAATACAAAAGATTATAAGAGAATACTATGAAAAGCTATATGCCAACCAATTCGACAATCTGAAAGAAATGGATAAGTTCTTAGAATCATACAACCTTCCAAAACTGGATCAAGAAGAAGTAGAGAATTTGAATAGACCAATCATCAGTAAGGAGATCGAAACAGTAATCACAAACCTCCCCAAAAATAAAAGTCCAGGACCAGACGGCTCCCCTGGTGAATTCTACCAAACATTCAAAGAAGAGTTAATACCTATCCTTCTCAAACTCTTTCAAAAAATTGAGGAGGGGGGGAAGCTCCCTAACTCATTCTACGAAGCTGACATTACCCTGATACCAAAACCAGACAAGGACAACACAAAAAAAGAAAATTACAGGCCATATCACTGATGAACATCGATGCAAAAATCCTCAATAAAATACTAGCAAATCGCATACAACAATACGTTAAAAAGATTATACACCATGATCAAGTGGGATTTATTCCAGGGATGCAGGGATGGTTTAACATTCAGAAATCAATCAACGTCATACACCACATTAATAAAATGAAGAATAAAAATCACATGATCATCTCAATAGATGCAGAGAAAGCATTTGACAAGATACAGTATCCATTTATGATAAAAACGCTGAATAAAATGGGGATAGAAGGAAAGTACCTCAACATAATAAAGACCATATATGAGAAACCCACAGCTAATATCATCCTCAATGATGAAAAACTGAAAGCCATCCCTCTAAGAACAGGAACCAGACAAGGATGCCCACTCTCACCACTCCTATTTAACATAGTACTGGAAGTCCTAGCCAGAGCAATCAGGCAAGAGAAAGAAATAAAAGGGATCCAAATTGGAAAGGAAGTAGTGAAACTGTCACTATTTGCAGATGACATGATTTTATATATAGAAAACCCCAAAGATTCCACCAGAAAACTTTTAGAAGTCATAAACGAATATGGTAAAGTTGCGGGATACAAAATCAACATACAAAAATAAGTTGCATTTCTGTACACTAACAACGAAGTAGCAGAAAGAGAAATTAAGAATACCATCCCATTAAAAATTGCAACAAAAAAAATAATAAAATACCTAGGAATAAACTTAACGAAAGAGGTGAAAGATCTGTACACCGAAAACTATAAAACATTTCTGAAAGAAATTGAAGAAGACACAAAGAAATGTAAAGATATTGCGGGGTCTTGGATTGGAAGAATTAACATAATTAAGATGTCCATACTTCCTAAAGCCATCTATAGATTCAATGCAATCCCTATCAAAGTTCCAACAACATTTTTCACAGAAATAGAACAAAGCATCCTAAAATTTATATGGAACAACAAAAGACCTCGGATAGCTAAAGGAAACCTAAGAAAAAAGAAGAAAGCTGGAGGTATCACATTCCCTGATTTCAAAATATACTACAAAGCTGTAGTAACCAAAACAGCATGGTACTGGCACAAAAACAGACACACAGATCAATGGAATAGAATCAAAAGCCCAGAAATAAACCCACACATCTATGGACAGCTAATCTTTGACGAAGGAGCCAAGCACATACAATGGGGAAAAGAAAGTCTCTTCAACAAATGGTGTTGGGAAAACTGGATAGCCACATGCAATAAAATGAAAGTAGACCCTTACCTTACACCATACACAAAAATTAACTCCAAATGGATTAAAGACTTGAATGTAAGACCTGAAACTGTGAAACTTCTAGAAGAAAACATAGGCAGTACGCTCTTCGACATCAGTCTTAGCAACATCTTCTCAAACACCACGTCCGACCGGGCAAGAGAAACAATAGAAAAAATAAACAAATGGGACTACATCAAACTAAAAAGCTTCTGCACAGCAAAGGAAACCATCAACAAAACGAAAAGGCAACCTAACAATTGGGAGAAGATATTTGCAAACCATACTTCTGATAAGGGCTTAATCTCCAAAATATATAAAGAACTCATGCATCTTACCAACAAAAAAACTACCAACCCAATTAAAAAATGGGCAAAGGACCTGAACAGACATTTCTCCAAAGAAGATATATAGATGGCCAACAAACACATGAAAAGATGTTCAAAATCATTAACTATCAGGGAAATGTAAATCAAAACTACAATGAGATACCATCTGATGCCCGTCAGAATGGCTATAATTAACAAGACAGGAAACAACATGTGGTGGAGAGGATGTGGAGAGAAGGGAACTCTCATACACTGCTGGTGGGAGTGCAAACTGGTGCAGCCACTATGGAAAACAGTATGGAGATTCCTCAAAAAATCAAGGATAGAACTACCATATGATCCAGCCATCCCATTGCTGGGTATTTACCCAAAGAACTTGAAAACACCAATTTGTAAAGGTACATGCACCCATGTGTTCATTGCAGCGTTATTCACAATAGCCAAGACTTGGAAGCAACCTAAGTGCCCATCAAGGGACGAATGGATAAAGAAGCTGTGGTATATATACACAATGGAATACTACTCAGCCATAAGAAATGATGAAATCCAGCCATTTGTGACATCATGGATGGACATTGAGGGTATAATGCAAAGTGAAATAAGTCAGAGGGAGAAGGTCAAATACCGCATCATTTCCTTCATTAAGTAGTAGATAATAACAACAATAAACAAACACATAGGAACAGAGATTGGATTGGTGGTTACCAGAGGGGAAGGGGGGAGGGAGGAGGGTGAAAGGGATAATTCGGTACATGTGTGTGGTGATGGGTTGCAATTAGTATTTTGGTGGTGAACATGATGTAATCTACGCAGAAATAGAAGTACAATGATGTACACCTGAAATTTTTACAATGTTAAAAACCAATGTTACTGCAATAAACAAAAAATTAAAAAAAAAAATACCCCACTTACATCAGTGGATAGATCATCCAGACAAAAAGTCAATAAAGAAACCATGGACTTAAATGAAAAACTGGATGAGATGGACCTAGTAGACATATACAGAGCACTGCATCCAAAAACAGCTGACTACACATTCTTCTCAAGTGCGCATGGAACATTCTCAAGGATAGACCATATGTTGGGAAACAAAGCAAGCCTCAATAAATTTAAGAAGATTGAAATAATAACAAGCATTTTTTCAGACAATAGTGCTATGAAACTGGAAATCAACCATGAAAAAAAGCTGAGACAGTGACAAAAATGTGGAGATTAAACAACATGCTACTGAACAACCAATGGATCATTGATGAAATTAAAGGAGAAATTCAAAAATATCAAAACAAATTAATATGAAAATATGCCATACCAAATCATATGGGATGCAGCAAAAGCTGTCCTGAGAGGGAAAGTCATAGTGATACAAGCCCACCTTAACAAACAAGAAAAAGCCCAAATAAACAACCTTAAATTACACCTAACAGAACTAGAAAAAGAAGAACAAACAAAGCCCAAAGTCAGCAGAAGGAGAGAGATAAAAATCAGAGCAGAAATAAATGAAACTGAAACCAAAAAAACAGTAGAAAGGATTAATTAAACAAACAGTTGGTTCTTGGAGAAGATAAGCAAAATTGACAAACCCTTACCCAGACTTACTAAGAAAAAAAGAGAAAAGGCTCAAGTAAATACAATTAGAAATGAAAGAGGAGAAATTACAACAGATACCACAGAAATACAAAGGATTATAAGAGAATACTCTGAGAAATTATATGCCAACAAATTGGACAATCTAGAAGAAATGGATAAATTCTTAGACTCATACAACTTCCCAAAAGTGAACCAAGAATAAATGGAGAATCTGAATAGACCAATCACAAGTAAAGAGATTGAAATAGTAATCAAAAACCTCCAAAAAAATAAAAGTTCAGGACAAGATGGCTTCTCTGGTGAATTTTACCAAACATTCAAAGAAGATTTAATACCCATCCTTCTCAAACTATTCCAAAAAATAGAGAAAGATGGAACACTTCCTAACTCATTCTACGAGGCCAACATCACCCTGATACCAAAGCAAGACAAAGACAATAGAAAGAAGGAAAATTACAAGGCAATATCGCTGATGAACATAGATGCAAAAATCCTCAACAAAATATTTGCAAACCGAATAGAGCAATACATTAAAAAGATCATACACCATGATCAAGTGGGATTTTTACCAGGGACGCAGGGATGGTTCAACATCTACAAATCAATCAACGTGATACACCACATCAACAAAACAAAGAATGAAAACCACATGGTCATCTCAATAGACACAGAGAAGGCATTTGACAAGATACAACACCCATTTATGATAAAAACTCTCAACAAAATGGGTATAGAAGGAAAGTACCTCAACATAATAAAAGGCTATTTATGACAAACTCACAGCCAACATCATACTCAATGGGGAAAGACTGAAAGCCATTCCTCTGAGAACAGGAACGAGGCAGGGCTGCCCACTCTCACCACTCTTATTCAACATAGTACAGGAGGTTTTTGCCAGAGCAATTAGGCAAGAAAAAGGAATAAACGGAATCCAAATAGGCAAGGAATAAGTAAAACTCTTCACTATTTGTGGATGACATGACTTCATATATAGAAAACTCTAAAGAATCCGTTGGAAAACTATTAGAAATAATGAACAACTACAGCAAAGTTGCAGGGTGCAAAGTCAATCTACAAAAATCAGTTACATTTCTGTATGCTAATAATGAACTAACAGAAAGAGAGCTCCAAAAGATAATACCATTTACAATTGCATCAAAAAGAATAAAATATCTAGGAATAAATATTAGCAAGGAGGTGAAAGAACTATACAATGAAAACTACAAGACATTATTGAAAGAAATTGATGATGACGTAAAGAAATGGAAAGATATCCCATGCACATGGATTGGAAGAATAAACATAGTTAAAACGTCTATATTACCTAAAGCAATCTACAGATTCAATGCAATCTCAATCAGAATCCCAATGACATTCTTCATGGAAATAGAAAAAAGAATACTAAAATTCATATGGGGCAACAAAAGACCTCGAATAACTAAAGCAATCCTAAGAAAAAAGAAGAAAGCAGGAGGCATCACAGTTCCTGACTTCAAAACATACTACAAAGCAATAGTAATCAAAATAGCATGGTACTGATACAAAAACAGACACACAGATCAATGGAACAGAATTGAAAGCCCTGAAATAAAACCACACATATATAGACAGCTAATTTTCGACAAAGGAGCTAAGAACATACAATGGAGAAAGGAAAGTCTCTTCAATAAATGGTGTTGGGAAAACTGGACAGCCACATGCAAAAGAATGAAAGTGCACTATCTACTATCACCATTCACAAAAATTAACTCAAAATGGATCAAAGACCTGAAGGTGAGACCTGAAACTATAAAACTCATAGAAGAAAATATAGGCAATACACTATATGACACTGGTCATAAAGGAATCTTTTTGGATGATATGCCTACCCAGACTAGGGAAAATAAAGAAAAAATAAGCTAGTGGGACTTTATCAGATTAAAGAGCTTCTACAAGACAAATGAAACCAGAATCAAGATGAACAGATAACCCACCAGCTGGGAGAAAATATTTGCAAAACATATATCTGACAAGGGGTTAATCTCCATAATATATAAAGAACTCACACAACTGAACATCAAAAATCAAACAACCCGATCAAAAAATGGACAGAGGAAATGAACAGACACTTCTCCAAAGAAGATATACAGATGGCCAATAAACACATGAAATGATGTTCAACATCACTAATAATCAGGGAAATGCAAATCAAAACAACACTAATATATCAACTCATGCCGATTAGAATGGCTATAATCACCAAGACAAAAAACAACAAATGTTGGAGAGGATGTGGAGAAACAGGAACCCTCATACACAGCTGGTGGGAATGCAAACTGGTGCAGCCTCTATGGAAAACGGTATGGAGATTCCTCAAAGAATTAAAAATAGATATACCCTATGATTCAGCTATCCCACTACTGGGAATCTATCCAACGAACATGAAATCAGCAATCCAAAGAGGCTTATGCACATCTATGTTCATTGCAGCATTGTTCACTATAGCCAAGAAGTAGAAGCAACCTAAGTGTCCCTCAACTGATGATTGAATCAAGAAGATGTGGTATATATATACACAATGGAATACTACTCAGCCATAAAAAAAGACAAAATCGTCCCATTTGCAACAACATGCATGGGCCTGGAGGGTATTATTTTAAGTGAAATAAGCCAGAAGGAGAAAAACAAACACTATATAATCTCTCTCTTATGTGGAATATAAACCAACAGATGGACAGAGAAAACTGTATTGTGGTTACCAGGGGCAATGGGGGTGGGGGGTGGGCACAAGGGGTGAAGGGAGACATATATTTGGTGATGGACAAACAAAAATATACAACCCAAAATTTCACAATGTTATAAATTATTAAAACATCAATAAAAAAATTATTAAGAGAAAAAAATTCCTCAAATGCAAGGGAACTCCCATAGAGTTATCAGAAAATTTCTCAGCAGAAACCATACAGGCCAAAAGGGAGAGGATGGTATATTCAAAGTGCTGAAAAGAAAACAACTTCTAACCAAGTATACAATACCTGGTAAAGCTGTCCTTCAGAAATGGAGAGATAAAAACCTTCCCAGATAAGCAAAAACTGAGGGAGTTCATGATCACTAGACATGTGTTACAAAAAATAATGAAAGTAATTCTTCAACCTGAAATTAAAGGATGCTATTTAGTAATATGGAAACATAAGAAAATATACAACACATTTGTAAAGGTAAGTATGTAGACAAAGTTAGAATGCTCTACTAGTATAATATGATAGTATATTCACCATCTAACCCTAATATAAAAGTTAAAGGACAAAATATTAAAAATTACTACAGCTACAATAACTTGTTAATGGATACACAATATAAATAGATGTAAATTGTGACATCAAAAACATAAAATGTGAAGGGAGAATAAAAGCACAGAGTTTTTTATGCAATCAAAATTGTTATCAGCTTAAAATAGACTGTTATGAGAAGTTTCATGTAAGCCTCATGGTAACTACAAAGCAAAAACATACAGTACATACACAAAAGATAAAAAGAAGGGAATAAAAGCATACCATTATTGAAAATCATCAAATCACAAAGGCAGATAGCAAGAGAGGAAAATAAGAAAAAAAGAACAACAAAACAGCTAGAAAACAGTTAATAACATGGCATTAGTAAGTCCTAACCCATCAATAATTACTTTAAATGTAAATGGACTAAATTAATCAATCAAAAGGCATATAGTGACTGGATGGATAAAAAAATAAAACTATATGCCACCTACAAGAAACTCACTTCAGCTTTAAAGACACATATGCTGAAAGTCAAGATATGGAAAAAGATATTTTGTGCAAGTGGTAGCTAAAAGAAAGTGGGAGTTATACTTAATATCAGATAAAATAAACTTTAAGCCAAAAACAGCAACAAGAGACAAAAAAGGTCATTATATCATAATAAAGGGCTCGATTCATCAAGTAGATATAATAGTTGTAAATATACAGTCATGCCCAACATTGGAGCATCTAAATATATTGAGCAAACACTGTCAGATCTGAAAGGAGAAATAGCCAGTTTACAATAGTGGGGGACATCAATACCCCACATTCAGCAATGGAAAGATCACGCAGACAGAAAACCAATAAGAAAATTATGACCTTCAATCATATATTGGGCCAAATGGACCTAACAAATATATAAAGAACATTCCATTCAAGAGCACCAGAATAAATATTCTTCTCAAGTGTGCACAGAACATTCTCCAGGATAGATCATATATTAGGTCTCAAAACAAGTCTCAACAAATTTAAGAAGATTGCAACCATATCAAGCACTTTTTCTGACCACAATGGTATGAAACTAGAAATCAGTAA